>NC_140580.1:507028335-507628335 GCF_964204655.1 Triturus cristatus
ATTGCAAAATGTATCCATAAGCCACAAAAAAAAGGGATTATGAGACACAAGAGAAACCTTACCTAATGAAGATAAAACCAACTTCCCCTTTCAAGGTGACCATTTTTGAGGCATTGATAGGTATCCAAGGAGTATCTTAGAATGCCTGTTCCTAATCAGGAGGCAGAGCGACAGAAGCATGTCACAAACATAACAAAAGCAGGATCAGCAATCAAGAAGAAAATCCAGCTCTAACACTACATCGCTCACAGTTTTATCTCTACTTCTACCTCATTTTCATATATCTATTTATTTTAAAATGGTAACCTCTCTATATCCTGGCTACTGACCTCTGGGTAAAAAACTCTTCCAGTGCATTCTAAAGCTGAATATACACTTTGAGTGACTCACTCAAAAGGAAGACAGACCCTACAAAACAACCTGGTACTACTATGAAGTTGAAATATGTTTCAGACCTGTGCTACAACTATAGAAAAAGCTGATCCGATGGGCCTCAAGAACTACAGACCCATCTCTCTGCTCCCCCTCCCACCCAAAGTCATAGAGAAGGCCATCAATGCCCAAGTCTCTGAGTTCATCTAAACGAATTACATCCTGGACATCTCACAATCGGGCTTCAGAAGCAACCACAGCACCAAGGCCGCTCTCCTCGCCGCTACAGGTGACATCCGCACGTTCCTGGATGGAGGCAAAACTGCTGCCCTCATCCTCCTAGCTGCCTTCAACTCCATCTCCCACAACACCCTGTGTGTAGGACTCCACAACTATGGCATCCGCTCCAAAGCCCTAGAATGGATCCAATCCTTACTCACTGGCCGAACACAGAGAGTCAGACTTCCACCGTTCAACTCAGAAACCACAGAGGTTAGCTGCAGGATGCCTCAGGCATTCTCCCTGAGCCCAACCCTCTTCAACATCTACATGGCCCAGCTTGCAGCCATCATCAGAAGCCACGGACTCAATATCGTCTCCTATGTCGACAACACACAGCTGATTGTCTCCCTTACATCTGAACCCACAGCTGCCAAGAGCAACTCCCACAACAGGATGAAGTCATTCACCACCTGCCTCGAACGTAACTCACACAAGACCAAATTCCTCACCCTGGGCTCCACCCCCTCTGCCTGGGATAACTCCTATTGGCCCGCAGCGCTCGGAACCCCTCACACACAGACCACACATGAAGCCTCAGCATCATCCTGGAATCCTCACTCTCAATGAACAGCCAAATCAATGCCATTTCGTCCTCCTGCTTCTACGTGCTCCACCTGCTTCATAAGATCTTCATGTGGATTCCCACTGAGTCCAGGAAAGCAGTCACTCATGCACTCGTCAGCAGCAGACTCAACTACGGCAGCGTACTCTACTCTAGTGTAGTTCCTATTTCCTTTATAGGCTCTGCGTATTGGAATAATATACACTATAGTTGTGGCATAGGACTGAGGTCAGTACGCCTCTATCGAGTACATTAAACTTTATTACTTTGTGTGCCAGCTAACTCAGAGGCCACTAGAAACTCCTTGAATAAACAAGAAGGGAGTAGTTTATGGCAACTGCATAAACATGACAACTTTGTTTCCCTTAGAATCGGAACATGTCTCAGAATCGTGGAAACAACAGATAACAGTTTCACTCAGTCAATCGTGTATGCTTAGTTTCTTCAGAGTTACACAGAAATAGATAGACGGGCGTTTCAATAAAAAGGATTTATTGAACAGTCTTGTTTCTCGTGTAAGAGATATGAGCTATTACAATCGCAAGACAGTATACGAGATATAATACGTACAGCGTATATAATATATATATAGTATATATAGTATATAATATAATACTGCAACAGCATTGTCTTCTACCTATGACATATTTTCATATACACATACATAAATAACATAGGCTAAAAAGTGGATACTCGTCTGATGCTTCTAAATAGTTCTACCCCAGTGTAATTAACCTAAGTGGAGTACAATGTAAGAAGTAGGTGCTGTATTCTATAGTATGGTATGCTATAGTTTTGAATATGCCAAGAGTCCCTCTTGGTTCTAGTCAGCTCCCTACCTTAGAATGAGAGAGGTGGGAATCTCTTTCCTGGTCTCAAACTCTAACACCCCGCGAAGGGAGTCAGAACACTGGAAGCTGGATTCTCTGCGAGCAGGGATGACAGCGTCTGTTCAGTGTGTCAGGCAGGGACTCAAATTCCTTCCAAACTTGCCGTGGTGAGCCGTATCGAGCTGTGCAGCCGAGCCGTGGTTTGCCATGGTAAGGGAAGGTATATTTATACCTGGAAGGTGCTTAGGAATGTTGGCATTGACGTAAAGTCGGGCAGAGGAAGATGTCATGAATGAACCCCTAAGGAATAGTAATTCCTGCATAATAGGTGAGTTCTTGGAGAAATCAATAATCCTAGCTAGGGAAAGTCCCAAAGTCTTAAGTGTCTGTTTTTTAAGAACTCGTTGTGATGTTGGGATGGACGGATGTAGGTGACCATGCCTGTATTTGGATAGCATGGCTAATGCCTAAGTAAGGACTGGGATTCTATGCCTAAATAAGGGCAATGCAAATTGTGCCTATATAAGGACATGATTTAGGAAAACCTATATACGGACATCTAAATCGAAACACAACACCCACTCCACTTTCGAATGAACGATAATACTAAATGCTAAACATGAAATGCTAAACATTTAAAATTGCGTACCACACATTCCTAAAAACATTTGTAAATTCATACTAAAATAAGTTTTCTGTTAAAAAGAACTTTGGCTAGACATGAAATGCAAAGGTGCTGTACATATTAAAGCAATGTTTAATTCTAAGCATATGTTTACAGTAAATGCTAAATGAATGAACATAAATATATACATATGATGAAATGGTTCACGATTACAGAAGAAAAGTTCAAAGCCATTTCATGTCATGGTACATAAATGAAATTGTTGTGAATAAAGTTGACAATGTGTCCCTGGAAGTGTTCAAAGAAGTCTGTTCTCTATGAATAGTTCTACTTTAAGCATATTACTTTGCCATAAAATAAAAATTCAAATTTAGAAAAAAAAAAAAAATTATGAAAAAAGTTCCAAGGTTTGTCTTTGTTTTGAAAAATGAAGACCAAATTCATAGCTTTCCCGGTACACTGTGAGCCGAATCAAAAGTCAGTGTAAGGGGCTGGTGAAAACATGAAATCCTCTATTCCTGTAGACAAAAGATCATCTACCGATGTCGGTGATAGTTAGAATACCTAGTTTAGAAGATTAACTGCACATAGATGTGAAGCATCGCCAGTAGCAATGTTCGTTTCCGATGTTACCTGTGTGCCTGTTGATCCATCTCGTACCTCAGCAGTAGCATGTTGCGTCTGTGAGATCTCAGCGAATGCCGTCATCAGGATTGGTAGCCTCTGGGGACAACACAGAGCATGGGCCGTTATCAGGTCTAGCAGAGTATCGATATCCGTTGGCATGACTGATCGGAGTGTTAGACAGATGTCTAGCATGCATTCTTCACCACAAAGCAGGCAGCGTCGAACATGTAAGATGCAATCTTGCCAGATTGGTCTGAATGACAGAAACCATGTGGTTTTCCAGGAGAACTTTCTCCAAGGTGATGGGAGTGATGCTGGTGGATTGGCTTGCCATAGTGTAGTAGTAGGAATAAAAACAGGATTTCTGCAACGAGTGCTAGAATTAGAGGCAGACCACCAAACCCCGTGTGCACGAAGTTTGGAATGATTCCGAGGACTGCTAGAAAAGGTGTTAACAGTCCTGAACATATGGTCTTAAATACATGCACAATACCGCTCGTATCAGACATGTTTAAGATACGTCCCAACATTTCTGTGAAATGTGTAGGGCAGTTTGTACGTAACAGAGCCTGTATCTCAGCCGAAGTCCTTGTAATTTGTAGATCATAGGTTTCTTTGGCTGAGGTCAACGGCACGGTTTGTTGTAAAAGAATGGCTTTCATTCTGCTTAAAGTATCAATTTGTATAGAAGAGATTTTCAGTGAAGGCCATAGAGGCGACTCCCTGACTGTGTCTATTTGGGGGAACAAGACTTGCATACAGCAAGTGACCCTGGAGCCAACCGTTACTAGATTTGGGATACCTGGCAACATGCCACAACTGTCCTGATCATTCAACATGAGGTAACTCCCATTTGAAAGTTGGCCAAATGTTGGATTAATCACAGCGGCCGGTGAACCTTGCAGGTAGCAGGATAAATTTGCAGTAGAACCACCACAGGCCCCGTGTAAACTAATATCCCGACATATGAGTGAAGCGCTCAGTGCATTTTCACAGTGTGTACTGCTAAGAAACACTTCCCTCCCCCACTCCAACATCTGTGTGTGTAAGGTAAATCCCAGGATGTCTTGATGTATTCTTTACCCAACCTCCTTTCATATTTGCCTGCTTGCATTTGTTTGAGGCAGTACTGAAAATGGAAAGTTGTAACAGGCAGAGTTATTTTGCCATGAATGATGCATTCTGTAGATGGTTTTTATGCTACTGTAAATGGCAATTTTTCTAGTTTTTCAATGTTCAGCACTGTGTACTTTGCTCCCCTTTGTGCCAGTTGGATCTGTTTATCAGTTAGATTGTATTCTGAAAACAGAGACGACGTGTTGATGAAACGCCAAGGCACATAGCCTGCATGCAAGTTTTGTAGCGTCCAGCCTAATACCAGAATAGAACGTAATTGATTCTGATCTTGTCGCAGCAGGAACAAATCCTGTTCCACAATGTCTATAGCAGAGGATACAATGTTGTCCAGTGAATATATCTTGGATGACAGAGTCGTTAACCCATTGTCGACCACGGTGAGAGATGTCTCTAAATTAATACGATCAATTTCTCGTATTCTTTCTACGGCGTCTGCTTGGGTAACCTTCCATATTTCATTATAAGCAGCATAGATGCCGGCATATACGAAACGTTTTTGACGCGGTTTTCTTGGAACTAGCAAGAAATCCCTAAGGTCTGCATCTTCTTTAAGTAAAGATAAGTGTTGTTTCACATCCTCTAGTGTAGATTTCTGTAGCCAATCAAGGCATAATTTTCCAACACTGTATGTTGTTACTACCCCTGGATGCTGTCATGGAACATAACGTGGGTCTGGCTTATTGATTGTAAAACCCTGTATTCTGTTTAGGAATCTTTCTTGACAGATGCTTGTGTCTGTGGGCCAGAGCAACCATTTTTCCCATTCAGGATCTGATCTGTTGTTTTGTAAAATAGTATGTACGTCGACCTCCCCCTGTGTAGTGCTATTACTTGCAGGTGTAGGTATGGACAGTGTGTTCATGTCTTTGATCTTGGCTAACCGAAGGCAAGACGTTTGTTGGACAGTGTCATTCAAAAACATTATTTACAGTGGGATGATGCAGGCTCTAAACAAAGCTTCTATCCCCTGCACTTGCCAATCTTTTGTACCCCAGACAGATTTTGTGTCAATTGTGTCTTTCAAAAAGTCAAAACCCTGTCTAGACAGTTGGGCAATAACGGCTGCAGAATAAATCTGTTTTGTATTATTTAACATATTTTTCGTTCCTGTTTTGTTCACATTTTTAAAGTAAAACGTTTCCGGATTGGATGTATTGTACCCTGAAAAATATGGGAACTTCATTGCAAACGTTTTTGAGCTACCCCTTGGTAGTGTAGGACAATGATCCCATTGGTTATACATAAATACATTTCTAGGTGCTGCAGATCTATGCAAGAAATGATGACCATAGTGGTTGTAACAATAAAGCTGTTAATAGTCTGTTGAACCCTCTAAGTATTTATGGTTAGAGAATGCAGCAGACCTTTCTAGATAAGACATCATGTTATTAACAGTCTCAAAGTCCCAATCATCAGAATAGGTACTGGAGGTAATAAAGTCACTTAATGACATTTTAAATAAGTGTGGAATCTTCAAAAGTTCAGACGGGCCAAATACATCATAATCCGTTTTGTCCCAAACTATATCATCTTGTATAGGAAGGGCTGTGATGGTCACTGCTGACAAGTCCCTTGCTTCACGATGGGATGATTTGTGTGGTTTCAAAAGTAAATTCACATTTTTACTTTCTGTGTCCAATTGAATATATCTTCCATTTATCAGCATGCTCAGAGTCATTACTAAAGCTAGCCAAAGCAGAAAGAAAAGTATTCCAGAAATAATCCATAGTTCAATCCATGGTGAAACCAGATAAGTCTTTTTCAGGAGATGAAAAAAGTCTTGTGCTTGTTCTTTGAAAGTTCTTTTGGCTGGCGTTGTTTCAGGTTCGCTTGGATCCTCAGAAAACGTATCAAAGTTAATGAACTAGCCAGAGGCAGTTCTGTCAATGGTTGAAATTGCATCAGGAGTCATTGAAATCGCTGGCACCAGTTGATCACGTGTTACGTTGGTGTAGACAGGTGTATCAGGACAAACTGTTATTTGGGTTTCAAGAGGAATGAGTTCCATAGCATTGTTGCTTAGTCCTTCATTTCTTACTGCTGATTTCTCGATGGTGATGAGTCTTTCAGTATGAACCTCTTGGATAGTAGCTAGAGGAGTGTGTTTGCTATTTCTTTATTTTTTTAATTTATATATATGCGCAACAGCTACCCAAGAAGAGTTTCCCGGCGCCTGTCAGAGACAGCAGAAAAAGAGAATGGAACCTACTGATTAACAAGCTACTGCTACTTGGTCGGAGTCCACAAGGCTCACTGCTTAGTATTGGCCACATATTGTGGTTTGATGAGGTCGATCGACACAAATCTTTTCTCCTTTTTTCCAGCAAGGGGCGGCAGAACTACTGTTCTTGTTCCGTAGATGGCTAGGACAGGTACTGGTTGTCTGTTAGAAGGCCCAAATTCCTTCTTGTCCGCGATCTTCTCTCTGACTGGATCCCCAAGTTTTGGCATCCAGACAGGCCTTGCTGGGATGGTTGGATTTTCCCCAGTGGTGGTTGGCTTCAGGAACACGTTGCTTTGTTTCGATCTTAGTTCGTTTAAGTCCTGTAAAACAGCCAAGTGTTGGACCCCATAAAGATGTTTGACCCACCCATCACCCGAACCTAATACCCTAGCTGTTATAGACTGCTTTCCTTTCCACAACGGAATTTCCCTCAGGACGGAATGGAGAGGAGTACCGCAATGCAACGGCCAAACTGTCCATGGCTTCTTTGTAAGCCCGGGAGCTAAACGCAGGGCCCTGGTCAGAATGTAGTGTGCCAATTGCGTATGTGCTGATAAAGAATCACAAATCTTTTATAACAGTTCGAGCGTCAGCCGAGTGCTGAGGCCACATCCATAGGAACCTTGAACACGAATTCACTGCGACCATGATATATTTATAGTTACTAGCACTTTGCAAGGGACCACAGTGATCCAGTTAAACACAAGCTAATGGTGTATCTGAAATTAACAGGGGCGTCTGCGCAGGACGTTTCACTGTAGAGACTTTCATCTTGGCATATTTCACATTCCAAAACATAGTTTTTGGTCTGTTTCCTAATGCCGGTCCACCAATATCTTTGGTTTAATAACAATACTGTGGCAGAAACACCTGCATGGGTAGAGGCTATCCCTTCATGTGCTGCTAGGATTAGTCCTAATCTACGTTCCGTGTTTGGAATTACCCTATCCCCCACTCAAGGGATTCAAGCAAACTCAACGTTGTTCGCATCAATTATATACGAGTATTTGAGTGGACATTTTTTAGGTAACGCTGCACCACTGCCTTTGCTTGATGCGTTGGCAGCAACAATATCTCACTGTCTATTCTCGTTTTTGAACAAATGATCGCAGCTACAGAAAACGTTTTCACAGCCCCCTTCGTGGCTTCGTCAGCCAATGAATTCCCTGCAACGTGAACGCCATCACGTTGATGACTCAGCGTGTGTATCACGTGAGTGTTTTGTAGTCCATTTCGCAACTGAACTACTTGTTCCCAAAGCGTTTTATGCTTGATTGTGCCACCTTTTGCATACTTAAAACCATTTTGAAGCCAATTCTGTAAATATTCATTGTATAATTGAACACAGTAAAAAGAATCACACACTGTAAGTGTGGGAAATTCGCGATCTCCTAGTGATTGTGTTTTAGTGACCATTGGTCGGAATTTACCATCGCGCATGCAACCTTTAACGACTGCGCACGCTGCACTGTAAGCTGGCTTACTTTCCATAGCGGGTTGTGCTGATCCGTCAGTATAAATTATAAATTTGTACTGATCAAGAGGGAGAATCTCAATAGGCAGAGGACATTCATGTTTATAATGCAGGAATGCTTGTGTTTTTAAATAAGGATCAAAAACATATTCAACATCCGTAGCAGCAAGAGAATTAACCCAATGAGAATTAACCCAATGTATCCATCTTGGATGTAAAGGTTTTGCATTTGGAATGCTCGCTTTTGTGACCTCCTCTGAGGCTGGAACCGAAGTTACGACAATAATGTGTTTTCCCTGAGCTAGAGCTCTTTCTTTTGCTACTGCGGTTTGAACTGCTGTCAGAATATTTTCTGTTGAAGCGAAGCGCATTTCCGCTTGTGTATACAAATGTGATTTGTATGCAATTGGTATTTTTTCACCTTCATTAAAAGTTAAGTATGTGAATCCGCATTGACCCGAAATTCTTTGGATCACTAAATTGCGTGTATTTACGCGTGTTTGTAAGTGATTTGTTACTAACATGTCAGCTTGAAGTTAACGCAGGATATCTGTGTGTTCCTGTGTCCAATTTTTGATTTTGAAATCAGGTTTGATTAGTTCGTAGGGAGGTTTAACCCTTTCTGCGTAATTTAGAATGTAAGTTCTTCCAAAATTCAGGAAACCTAGAATCGACGGTAAGTTTTTCAGCGTTTTTGGAGGTTGGAGCAGCGCACACTTTTCTAAAAAGTTAGCTGCCAGGCTTTTGCCTTCACTTGAAAGCTCATATCCTAAAAAAAAGGACATTGAGATGGGCAATTCTGGATTTTTAAAGTTGAATTTATAGCCCTCAGAGGCGAAGCCCAGTATAATGGTGTTCACCCTGTTCAAGTGCCTATCAAGGTCATCGTCTGTCAGATAGATGCCTCGTCATCATAAATTTGTAGTAATTCTGTTACTCTTGTTGACAATAACCCCGGGCTGTTCTTAAACCCTTGTGGGAGTCGACAAAAGTGACGCTGAGTCCCCATTATTGAGAAAGCTGTCAAGTACCTACTTTTAGGTGCTATGTTTTGACAAAAGAAACCATTTGAAATGTCTAAGGGCCATAGGTATCATTCAAAATTGCGATCGCAAACACCTAAATTCGCAGATAGCGATAGCAATTTAGCTAAGTGGGATGTATGAGAGGAAAACAGCCTCGCAAAATAAGGAATCGCAAAATTTGCGATTCCTTTTTTGCGATTGCATTTAAGGAATCACAAATTGCGATTCCTTAAATGCAATGTAAGAGGCCCAGAAAAAGTGCAATTTGGCCTTAAGGAATCGCAAATTACCACCAACTTCAAGTTGGTGGTAATTTGCGATTTCTTTGAAAAATTCACTTTTTTGCATTTTTCAAAGTGCCAAGTGGCACACATACATGTCCTTAGGGCATGTATGTGTACCACATGTGCACACATGTGCATTTCAGGGGTGCAACAGGGTGTCCTTTTTACACCCTGGCACCCTTGAAATTGCATTCTCAATTTGCGATTCTCTAATTGAGAATCGCAAATTGAGAATGTCTTCCCATTCATTCCAATGGGCCTCTAGGCCCATAGGAATGAATGAGGAGGTATTCCTTAATTGCGAATTGCAATTTGTGATTCACAATTAAGGAATATGCAGGATGCCCAAAATTATTTGCAAATCCTACATACATAGCATTTTGCGATTCTCAAATAGCGATTCTCTAAAAATCGCTATTTGAGAATCGCAAAACCAAAGTTTCATACATATGGCCCTCAGTGGTTTTATATTTTTTACGCACAATGTTATTCATTAATGCTGTATGTGTGCATTTTGTACTTCAAATGTCTTTAGAACAAGTGTTTAGGTGTCTGTAATCCAAAACTAGACGATATGTATTGTCTGGTATGGAGACAGGAAACAAAGGATTGTTCATTGATGAGGTGCATGTTTCAATCACCCCTTGGTATTCAAGTTGATCTAAGATCTCCCTGACCTGTTTTTTAGCTTCTTGCTTAATTGGGTACTGCCTTTGTGCAGTAGGTTGATTTTTCAACTGTATCTTGTGGTGAGGTGAGTCCTCATCCCATCCTACATGATTTTTGTATAATGCTGGGGTCTGGGCAACTGCCCATTTCCTGGCATATGTTTATTTTAGGTGTATTGGAACATGGTTGGAGAAGGCTGGCATAATGATGTGTTCACCATGTGGCCACTCTCTGACAAATTCTGGTGGCCAGTCCTGTTCTGCTAGAAGTAAATCATAACCCCTTGAAAGTTTCTCCCAAAAGAGTGCTTTCACTTTTCTTGGTATGTCTCCCTCCATCCGGAGTGTTATTTCATATAACCTTTGTGGAGTACTAACCCTGGTGTCTACAGTCTCAACTGTGATGTACTCATTCAAGTCCGCTATTTCCAGAAGTTCCTTCAGGTTCTGTCGAGCTATTGTTAATTCTGCTGCACTGTCCAGCATTGTCTGAGCCCATTCTCCGTTCTTGAGTTGTGTTCTCAGAATTCTCGGCATGTCTGATCTTCAGACCTGCTATCTTCTTCTTAGTGAATTGAGGTTTTGGTTTGTTTTTCTGAACGTGCTGATCGTCCTTGGACTTCACGCGTTCTTCTTTGTGATCTGACTTTCCTCTTCTTTCAGATGTCTGTAACGATATCTGAAAGGTACGAGAGGAGCGTGTATCAGTATCCTGATATTTGTCAGATTTTCTCAAATGATCACTATTCCTGAGGTTATACCTGCTTTCAGAGGGCTCCTTTTGAGGAGACCTACCTCGGGATTGAGAACGTTTCTCTTTTGAATGTTGTTTGTTATTTTCTCATTTCTTTTTAGAAGATGTAGGATTGTGTTTAACCCCTTGGCCGCGGCAGGAATTCCGCCGCAGCACTGGGGGGGGGGTTTGGGGGCAGTGCGGTGGCGCTGTGCCACTCCGTCATGAGTCACGGTTGAGCTGTGCTCATGACGGAGTGGTTCCGTCATGACTCCACCCACTGCGCTAATCGCCCGCACAGGCGGGAAATTAGCGCCGCATGGGCGGAGCGGCCGCCAACGGCCGCAGCATGACGGAACCACTCCGTCATGAGCACACAGCGCCCGTGGCTCATGACGGCGTGGTTCCGTCATGAGCACGGAACGGGTTAATAGAGTCCTTCTCAGAACCTCCAGACAGTTGTGGTTTAACTGTGTAATTCTATTAATTCTTGTATTTGATTAAGTAATTCCTCGTCTGACATTGCTTCGATGTCAGGATGAGGTGTGTAGCCGGCTAAAATCGGCCATGTTGCTCCTGGTCTACCTAGTGGACCGAGCCTGGTAATGTGATTGTAACGTTTCAGGGCGCCTTTAAACCAGAGATTATGCTCTTTGTATGTGAGTGGAATTTCAATATCCTCGAAGGGAATATATTCCTCAGGTGGTTCATCTTCTTTATAGAAGTGAAACACTTTTGTTACTGGATTTGATTCTGGGAATACTTTCCATGAATAGAATACCTCTGTCTGAAAAGATTCTTGTGCCTCTATCACGAAAACTGCTCTACCACCTCTTGGTGTTAGGCCATGTTTTAGAGTGATGGCTCTCCTTAAATTGAGATGGGTGTTTATAACACCCTCATCGGTTTCACTTAAACCTGTAAGATTGAAAGCTGTTCCGACTTGGTCAGTCGCACCCTCACCGGCCACGGTAGTATTTTCCCCGTTTTGGGACATTGTTTTTGAAAAATGTAGAACAAGTTTCAAGGAAACAAAGATAAGGTGCACAATATTTTGGAACACTGTATCCTTCAACGTTGAACAAACCAAACAGCTAATACATTTCGTCCTACTCAGCTATGGCGGATATTAACCCTACCCACTCCAGACGTCTTATGGAGTATTATGAGTAGGGATCTCTGAGAAAAGCACGACTGAGTTACTTCAGTATCTAGCTTTAAATAAGGGCGTTACCAAACACGTTAGGCGCCATGTAGTATAGTTCCTATTTCCCATATAGGCTCTGCGCATTGGAATAATATACACTATAGTTGTGGCATAGGACTGAGGTCAGTATGCCTCTATCGAGTACATTAAACTTAATTACTTTGTGTGCCAGCTAACTCAGAGGCCTCTAGAAACTCCTTGAATAAACAAGAAGGGAGTAGTTTCTGGCAACCGCATAAACATGACAACTTTGTTTCCCTTAGAATCAGAACATGTCTCAGAATCGTGGAAACAACAGATAACAGTTTCACTCAGTCAATCGTGCATGCTTCGTTTCTTCAGAGTTACACAGAAATAGATAGTTGGGCATTTCAATAAAAAGGATTTATTGAACAGTCTTGTTTCTCGTGTAAGAGATATGAGCTGTTACAATCTCAAGACATTATGGGAGATATAATACGTACAGCGTAAGCAGTAAGAAGAAGTAATACTGCAACAGCATTGTCTTCTAGCTATGACATATATTCATATACACATACATAAATAAAATAGGCTAAAAAGTGGATACTCGTCTGATGCTTCTAAATAGTTCTACTCCAGTGTAACTAACCTAAGTGGAGTACAATGTAAGAAGTAGGTGCTGTATTCTATAGTATGGTATGCTATAGTTTCTCAAACTCTAACACCCCGAGAAGGGAGTCAGAACACTGGAAGATGGATTCTCTGCGAGCAGGGATGACAGCGTCTGGTCAGTGCGTCAGGCAGGGACTCAAATTCCTTCCGAACTTGCCGTGGTGAGCCATATCGAGCTTTGCAGCCGAGCCGTGGTTTGCCATGATAAGGGAAGGTATATTTATACCTGGAAGGTGCTTTGGAATGTTAGCATTGAGGTAAAGTCGGGCAGAGGAAGAAGTCATGAATGAACCCCTAAGGAATAGTAGTTCATGCAAAATAGATGAGTTCTTGGAGAAATCAATAATCCTAGCTAGGGAAAGTCCCAAAGGCTTAAGTGCCTGGTTTCTAAGAACTCGTTGTGATGTTGGGATGGACGGATGTAGGTGACCATGCCTGTATTTGGATAGCATGGCTAATGCCTAAATAAGGACTAGGATTCTATGCCTAATTAAGGGCAATGCGAATTGTGCATATATAAGGACATGATTTAGGAAAACCTATATACGGACATCAAATTCGAAACACAACACTACTCCAGCACCACCCAGAAACTCCTAAAGGACCTGCGGAACATCCAGAACGCCTCCGACAGACTCATCCTGAACATCCCATGCCACAGCCCCATCACCGGCTACCTGAGAGACCTTCACTGGTTACCTATCAACAAAAGAATTACCTTCAAACTCCTCACATACACAGACAAAGCCCTTCACAACACCAGACCTGCATACCTCAACCACCGCCTCTCCTTCTACACTCCCACCAGATATCTTTGCTCTGCCCAACTGGCCCTGGCCACCATCCCACACACCCGCAAGATCATGGATGGAGGAAGATCCTTCACCTACCTCACTGCGAATCCTGGAACTCCTTGCCTCTGCACCTCAGGCAACCACCATCGCTGCCATAATTCAGGAAGGACCTCAAGACATGGATCTTCAACTGAAATGCAGATCACCCCCCTCACTCAGCGCGTTGAGACCCTTACGGGTGAGTAGTCACACTTCATGAGAATCCTGATTGATTGATTGAAAAGCCAAAGCAGAAGGACGACTTTCCTAATATTTGTTTTATCATAAGGTGGAAGTTTAAGATTGATGGGCTTTGGGTTGCGGCAACATAGTAATAGCAATCAGTAAATCACTGACAGATTGAGCCAGGTTCTGGCCAGATGCCTTGTTCTGGCTCATCCGAATGTTCTCTAGGACCCTCGAGTCTAGAACAAGTCGAGCTTTTAGCCTGCCACCCATGCTCTGTCCTCATGCCCCAAGAAGAAACATAAACCTTTGATGTAAAAATGGAGAGAGAACAAGATACCCATCTACTGGCTGAATTATTCAATGTTCAACAAGAAAACCTGGTATTAATCTGGCTTCCCCATTTAACCAAATTGTGTGATCCTTGGCAAATAATGTATTTTCCCAAGCCTCCTTTTTCTTCATTAGCGCATTTGAGAGCACTTTCAATAAATAAGTTCAGGATTTGCTCCATATAAAAACCACTCTTATTTTTGATTTAATGGACTATATTGTTGCTCCATCTATAAGAAGAATATAGGCCACGGATGATAATTGATTTGTCTCTTAGTTCAACAGTGGCATTGTCATCAGGGTGGGGGGCAGGAATGTTTCTAAGTTCATCCTAAAACTGCCTCTCAAAGCAGTATTAGTATTTTAATCATCACTCTGGTTTTTTACACAGGACATCCAGGTGAAAAAACCTTTTTGGGCCTTGTAACTGTAGGAGCATGATAAATGATAATATTAATTTTCTACATGTCCCACTTTTAAATACCATGCCCTTTACCTTGAGGGTTACAAGGCTTACATAAGGGTGATTTACTATTATAAAAAAAGGGACGTTTTTCTAGTAAAAATATTATTTTCACGTCATACTGCAGGTTTTACACCGTAGCTAGACTACACAGGGTAGGTGTGAAGCATGTTTGCTCTGCAACTATAGTGGGTGACACAAAAAGGGCTACAATCCACAAGTGGTATTTCACTTCCATGCCCTGAACACACTTTCTACACCATATTCTGAGTAAATACAGGCAATTTAAATGTGCCAATCAAGAATATTCCAATGTTACCATGTTTAAAAGGGAAGAATAGGCACTTTACTACTGGTTAGAAGCAGTAAAATGATAGTAGATAGGGTTCTGAAAAAAGCAAAAACAAATCTGGGGTGACCACAATGAATAGGCAGCTTTCCTACAGTTTATGTGCCAAATATTTTTATGGTGTGCCATGTGCAAGGCTTTTAGAGCCAAAACATACCACTGGCTCGGCTATGGCTCATCTCTCCATCTCAATTTTATGGCTCACCCACCTCTACCGAGTAGTGTATAAACATTTGCTAGGACAACTGTGACTTTCTTCAAATGAACTTGAGCTACCTCTATGTTCCAAACTACCACACCTACTACAAAACATGAGACCATATATGATCTTAATAAAGGTTATCCATTGAAATATCTGCAGACCCACCAATGAAGCATATGTAGAGACATCACAATTATCTGAAACTACTGAAACATTTAGCAATATTCATTGCACTCTTCTTAGTAACATTTCATGTATCACTAATGCAGTTAAATTATAAATGATGTAAAGATAGTTACTGTTCTCCTGATACATCTGAAAAGCTCTCAAAACCAACAGATTGGTAAAACTATCATTAGTGCAGTATGTGCAGTGGCACCAGAGCCCAGTGGTGTTAGGGCCTCCTGAAGGTCAGTCATAGTTTTTCTCACCATTCGAACAGTAGGTAGAAAGGCCTTTCTTGCTTGCACCGGGACCTTTGGCACACTTGATACAACACCGTCAATAATATCAGGAATGGGATGAATACGGAAGTTATATTTAGAGTGGAAATTAACTGGGCACATGTACTTATGGTCAAGTTAACAAATAAATCATGCAACGCAGTGCAGCACAGCAAGCAAAGCTGTTGTGCTGCTCTGCATTGCATAAACAGGAGAGAGCAGAAAAGCAGCATAACTGCTAAGAAGTGATCTTGTTCTGCTCTATCTCTGACTGGCTCACTTTTGAGAGCAATGAACCAACATAGTCAACCTTGAGCCATACAGCCAGGGTGTCTGTGTCGTGGCAAGTATATATTTGGTACAGAAAGAGGTCCCTTTCAGTACAAAAACTATATTTTAAGGCATTTTCATCTTTGTATGGGTGCTGGGGACTACAGCACACGTGCAAATTTGAAAAGTGTGGTGAAATGAAAATAATTCTCCTGGATACGCCTGTCTCAGGGAGGCACAGGATTTTGTACAAAGCCCTTTGTAGATAGGGATTTGTATCAAAACTCATGAATGATTCCATATGAATGCCATGCACCAACCATGGACGCAAAGTAAAGCAAGGTAGCAAGGTAGCTACTTTGGGTTACAATCAAACTCAAACCTCAATTGGCATTGGATTGTAAACCCCACCAGTAGGATTTGCATCGGGTTTTGCATTAAATATCGAATGCAAACCCGACATAAAGGTTTGGTAAATTTGGGTCTCTATGTATAGCATACAATACAGTATTTACCAGAGCATATAATCCCGCAAACAAATGGGCTGGCAGTGTGTACTCAAATAGTGACAGAACAGAGACACAGTGCTCTCCATGCTCCAAATGCAATGCAAGTTACAACAAGCATAGGCATAGCCAATAGGTCTCGCCTTTGGAACCTTATAAGTGTTTAGCCATGCAACAGTTGCATAACTAAATACTTATAAGGTCCCAAAAGCGAGACCTATTGGCTATGCCAAGCGGCCGCGAAAGTGATCGCGATCAAACATCAAAGCGCCCGTGAAAGTGAAAGTAATCACTGTCAAGCGTGTGGCGCGCGCGCCCGTGCACATGCACTGTAGCTCTAAGCTGGCCTGGTAGCACTTTTTGGAGCCTTCTCAATAAGTCTCGCCAGACCAGCGCTAGGTCAGGCGAGACCAGGGTGCGTATTGTACAAGCACATGCTCTATTTTCAAGCATCAAACCACAATTATCAGGTTTACTACTATAGTTATTATCCCTGCTGAGTGCAAAGTACAACACCCAGTCCTCTTTTTACATTCGAAATTAAAATAGAAGTGTTATCCCTGTTCTTTATTTTACGACATGTCAATTTGTAATTATGTCATATAAGACATCCTGCTGGGGGCACATCTCATTGTGTTTGTATTTCCTTACAACTTTGCTGACTAAAAGTCTGAGGTTACCCAAATACAGCAACAAATCATCTGTTTTTAACATTTACAACACTATACTCTCAAAACACTTCATGGTAAACTTACAGAGATAATGTTTCTTGTCCAAAGTATACTTTCATCAATATACATGTTCAGTTCCAGAGGCTTTCACAGGCTGCCTGATAAATAACAGAAGTGCAGCGTGACATTCGACATTTGTCCGGTTGTTTAACGTCCTCATACTTCTTGCAGAGACCACGTTGGACACGCTACATGAGTTTGCTAATGCTATTCAACATTGAAAACGGGAGGGGTGCATCATCTAAATTTTAAAAAGCAGCATTGACAAATATATGAACATCATAAGTGAGTGGTGTTTGGCCAAAATATTGAATAAAAAAATATTGTGATACATAAATATTGTCTAAAGAACATTGTGATGTCAAAAATATCGTGGATATGAATATTGGAGATAAGACTCTAATTTCAAGTATTGTTTTTAATATTTTTGTAAAAAATATAATTTGGTGAAATATCATTTTTTATGATAATTTTAGCGTTAATATTTAATGTTATTTTTTGATATTTTGAAAAATTATAAATTCATTTTTGTTTATTATTTATAATAATGTATTAAGTACTATATGTGTTATAGGAGCAGGAGATTATTAAAATACATGAATCATAATCTGTTGGTAAATGTATGTTTTGAATACATTATAATAATATATTTAAATATTAATTTTTATTTTTAATAAATGAAAAATTAACTCTATAAATTGTTAATTTATCTATTATATCTAATGTTTGCTCTATTTGTTGTATAAATGTGTACTAAAATTATATAATATTTAATTAATTGTTATCAATTATGACTATTTATGTTAATAATTAAACACCTTTTCCTAAATGGCTTAGACTGGAGTGGGAATAGTAAAGGTTATCCCTTTAGTGTACAAAACAGTCTCCTAGGTGGTTTAAACTGAAGTGGGAATAGTAAATCTTATCCTTTTAGTGTCCAACACATTCCCTTAAGTCAGTGTTTCCCAAACTATGGTCCACGCACCCCCAGGGGTCCATGACACATTCCCAGGGGGTCCGCAAGCAACAGTTTTAAAAACACTTCAAAGTTCCTTGAATAATCTGTAGTTTTAGGGCAAAAATAAAAGTGTCAAAATAACATCCAGTGATTAATGTACCTGCTGGAGAGATGTGTGGTTTGTTCAGTAGCAGGTTTGAATCATCTAAGGTAGTGCAGAGGGTTAATATGCCTGCTGCAAAGAACGTGTACCATGCATTTTTTTTTTAAAACAGTAGTTTATGTGCATAGCTCAGTGGGTTACTGCTTTTGTCACAGAGATTTTTTTGTTATTGTGCAGTTTATGAGTTACAATCATAATCCTGCACCTTAAGCTATGACCTGCCATCAAACAGCTGCATGCAAACTGCATGGTACAAGTTAGTATGCTATCTTTTTTTCCCAGTCTTTCATAATCCTCATATTGCCAAAAAGGTTTGTTTGGGTAGAATTAAACTGTTAGAATTAAAGTCAAAACTAACCGCTATGTTACATTCTGAATCAAGAGTTTGTGCTTCTCCAGACTAAGCACTCTTAAAAAATGCTCACCAGTATGGATGACATGTGAATCCTGCACCTTGAAGTCCCATCTGCCTTATATAAAATAACATGTTCTATACACTGATTTACACACATATGATTCATTGTCTCTGTATGTGTGTGATGTAAAGTGCTCTGACACCCTACACTTGTATGAGAGATGCTATAAAACAAATAAAATACAGGTGACAGAGGGGCTATTGAGAGAATAGAGGCATTGTTGGAGAGTGATAGCGAGGAATTCATGGAAGAGCCCCAAAAAGATTGTTGTATTGGTGCATAGTAAGGTCATCATTTACTATGCTTTAAAAGCAAATACATTTCAATATATAATGACAAATGTGTTGCAGAATTCGCAATTTTTTCCCAAATTTTCTTGGTGGGAGAGCCCCCCAAAGTTTGCTTTGCAGTGTCTAGACTCACTCACTGCACTTAGTACTGCGACTGGTCTGACAACATTTGCCAGGGCTGCTTTGAGTTTCCAGTCTGGCCCTGGCAGGAGCCTCATACTGTGAAATAGAACCAAATATTGAAAAGTTAGTGGCCGAGATGCAGCACTAACCATCCCATTAAAAGTTTTCGATTTTGCTAATTCTGTCTGTAAAATATTAAAATCTTTAGTGATTCGAGTATTTGTTTGGCGTGCACAAGTGTGTGTTTACTTTTTTCAAACTATTGTTTTAATGTTTGAAATTTAAATCGTACAAATTGTTTGGGGGTCCTCGGCTTCCAGTAGTGACTCAATACTGAAAGTCAGAAGTCAAAAGTTTGGGAACCACTGCCTTAAGTGATTTAGATCGAAGTGGAAATGCTAAATCTTAACCCTTTAGAGTACAACATCTTACTCTAAGTAGTTTAGATTGGAGTGAGAATAGTAAATGTTACCCCTTTTGCATCCAACACCTTCCCTTAAATGGTTTAGATTAGAGTAGGAAAAGTAAATGCTACCCCTTTAGTGCCCAACACCTTCCACTAATGGTTTAGATTGGATTAGGTAATGCATTTATCATATACATTATTGATATTTACAGTTTTTATTAATAAAGGAACATGGCACAGTTTGTAATTTTATATTTTGACATTTATTCAATGAATATGTTAACATTTGTTATTACATATATATTTTATACATACATCAACATCATTATTTTAACACAGTCTTCAAATAAAATACAAGTTATTGATTCTTTCAAAACTTTGTTTGGCTTTTTTATTTTTACATTATTTTTTCAAGTTTGGTACATTTTTATTTTTAAATATATACATTTGTCCAACATAATTTATTTCACATCTTTTATATAGTTTTTAAGTATATTATAAATAATGCAATATTATTTATTTTTGTTTTTTATAGTATTATTTATTTTATAGTTTACATCAAAATTTCATATTTTTATTTAACATTTACTGATGTTTTACATTTTGATAACCTTTCTAATAATTTTTTAACCACTATTTAGAGTCCCGTTGTTTTAAATAGGGAGATAGTATTTTTTTGTTTTTATTTAGGGCACATTGTTTTACTTCTAACTTTCCTGTTTTGTCTATTTGTGACTTTTTTCAATGTTTTTTGTGGGAGTCCATCTCAGTAAGTTGCTGCTGCTTGTCTGATAATGTAAGACCTTGTTAAAGGTTTTCTATAGGGGTTTGAGGGTATGGGATGTAGGTAGAAAACTAGTTATTGGTAGTAATAATGTTGTTTTTTAAATTTGTGTGTTTTATTTGTACTCTGTGGTATTTTGTTTAATAGCGTACTGTGTTAGGCCTAGTTAGATTTTGGTAGTGCTGCATCGTTATTTTATAGAATGTTATATTATGTGTTTTGCTTAGTTTTAAGGTAATGTTTATATCATGTGTGAAGATTGCTGGGTCTGGTGGCTTAGTGGACTAATGAGTTATGGGTCCAAAGTTATCATATGAAAGTTTAGATATTGCATTGTTTTCCAAAGGAAATTAATTCAGGTTTCTAATCAACCATTATTTTTAATTTTGATATCCTTTGATTTTTTAGGTTTTCTGGAGCGTTTCTTTTTTACCTTTTTTTATGTTCGTGGATGTGGGTTTGTTTGTATTTTTTTGCCTTTTTTGGATTTATTGTTCACGATTTTTGGTGGATTATATTTTTACAACATGGATATTGATGAGGAGCTACAGAACAGTAATCTTTGTGTAAATATTTTTGGGTGAGAAATGTTAAATTTTTTATGTATGTGTATTTGATGTCAATGTTAGGTGTTATTTTATATTGTATATGTAGTATTTACTTGGTTCCATTTGATATATTGAGCTATGTGGGCGATGATTTGTTCATTTATAACTAATTAATATATATAATATTTTTATGTATCAGTCTTTTTTTTATTTTACTTGTGTGTTGTTTTGACTTTGTCTAAAAATATTTTGTTTAATATTTAATCAAAAATGTGCACACTTTTGTTACGGTTTATTGGTTAGTGTGTAGTGTGTTTTTTTATAATAGGCTTGTTGCTAGTGATTCTAAGTAGTGTACTCCTTTGCTGTTAATAAAGAGTTTTACTTAACATTGAGCATGTTCTACATTCTATTGGTTTGTTTGCTAAAATGTAGTTTTAATTAAATTACTGATTTCTCCATTCTTAGTTGTTGTTAGCTTTGTTATTTTCGTAGGGCTTCTATGAATTTGTATAGTGTAGGTTGGGTTCTCCCTAATGTAGATTGGAAGGCATTGTTCCATCCTTCTACTGCGTTGTTGGTTTTGGCTTCTTGAGCTATGGTGCTGTCATAGTCATTCCACCATGATATTTGGATTTTGGATTTGCATGTGTGTCCAGAGCGGTGCCGTCTTCCAACCCAAGTGTCTTCAAAGTAGTCCATTAGGAGACTTAGTTTGTGTTAGAAGGACATAGGCTAGTGCTATCACTTTTTTTTATTTCAAAGGCAAACGGATTGTTAGTTGCATATTCTACACGTAGTGCAGATTGTTGGAGATGTCTCCAAATGCTTTGGTTAAAATGATAGTAAGTCTTGTGTGGCTGTGTGTGTCAAGGGACGGTCTTTTAGGTGAAGCTTGGATGATCTACTGGGATCGAAGAAATGGCCTGTTATCTGCACAGGCAATGCCAGATGCCAGAATGTAACAGTAAGTCCAGCAATGCTCACAAAATTAATTCAGCAAGAAGGAGAAAAACTGGTGAACAAAAAAAACCTGCTTGCTAGCCAGGCGGTGTTCAGGAGACGAGGAGATAAGTTACAGGAACTGGAGAACGTGGAGTTTATGAATTCCAGTAAGTCAGCAATGATTCAGCGACAATTGCAACACATCTGGACTTACAAATGCACTTCCTTATATAGTGAGAAACAGGACATGATATAATTCCAAAAAGGTGTCGCCCATCTCATATTGGAATGGTAAATTGATATCTTATAATAAGAAGAAAACATGTGAACAACGGAAACAATGATAATTCATAATTCTTGTACTGCTTTTAAATCAAACTAAATAAGAAGGAGAAAACAAGAAGTAATTGAAACATTAAAATCAAAGGTATTGTGAACCCAATACATGTTGATTCAAATATGGCAGTTGGCGAGGGTGTAGTTGCATCCTGGCTACTTTGAGAAAACATTTTCAGCCACCGTAGGGAGCTGCACATGGCAAGACAAAGAGAACTGGCACAGCAACCCCATGCATGGTACATAGTTCTAAGAATTCCTGGTTTTGCAGGGATTTTAAAAATAAAATCGTCTAATCAAATGGGTGGCATGAACCTGGTCTGCTCAGAGTCATTACCAAGAGCGGTGACATTATACCCCTTCCAATTAATAAGATATTGCAATTTCCTTCTAAAATATCAGGAATCACATATTTTGGACCTTGTACTCAGGTTGCCCATCAAAGAATACAGGACCTAGCTTTTTTCGAATGGACTGGCCATTACGAGGGCGATAAGGTTTTAGATGAGAAACATGGAAGGAAGGGTGAACTCTCCTATCAGAGGAAGTTTGAGACAAACTGTAACAGGGTTTGTAATCCTAGAAATTTAGAAAAATTCCATTATATCTAGGAGAAAACGTAGACCAATAGAGTGAACAGTGTAAATGTAGAGAGTACAGACAAATACTGTCTCCAACCTTATGGGTAGATGCAGGCCATCTGTGTCATTTAGCTTGAACCCTATGGTCCTGTTTACTGCTTTGGCTGCTGTGGTAGTGAGGCGCCATGCCACCGCCCTACTCCCACACCGCCAAAGCCGACCGTCAGCTGGATTTTAAGCTGTAATCCGTGAGGTCGGTCTGTGGCGTTGGACCCATAGCGCTGCCTTTCAAAGGGTCATAGGGGAGCCTTAGAAAAGCAGCACCATGAGCCCACCACAGCGTGTTCCAGCATAGCATGGACAGAAAAGTTCATGCTGTGCTGGAACTGTGGGTGCATGCAGACAGGGGGCACACCATGTGCCCCCCTGCATGCATCCCAAGGCCCTGAAGGAACAGGGGGACCTACGTTTCCTCACTGTCAGCGTGAGGAAACTCATAATATGCTTAGCGGTGCCACCAAGCACATTGCGGCCTCAAGACAGCCGCGCCAATGCCAGGGATCACAGATCCCTGGCGGTTACGGCGGCCCCATGGAGGTCTGACCGGCGTACTTCTAATATGTTGGGCAGACCGCTGGTCCTGCAGTCCCCGACCACCACTGCACCTCCACCACGAGTTTGACGGTCATAGAGACCGCCAAACTCGTAATTAGTCCCTAAGTCTGGATTTGGACTCTTGTACATTTTGAAACAGCTTTTTTTAGACTTTATTTAGCCTTCCTAATGACTCTTGAACTCCAGGTACAGAATCTTCAGTTTCTAAGGTACTTGGAAAAGTGCGTGGATGAAACCAAGTTAGGTCAAAAAATGGAGAGTAAGTAGTAGAAGTGTGGCTAGAATAATTAATAACCCTGGGCGTAGTGGGCGTAGTGGGGTTACGTGGAGCAGCGCGTAGTGTGCCCAAATCTACGCACACTCGCGTGCTCCGCGTAGCCCCACTACGCGCCGCCCACCTCCCGCCCGCCTCCTTTTAAAATAATGTAAACTATGATAAAAAAATTAAATATAATGACTTACCTGCAGCGCGACGTCTCCGGGGCTCCCTCTTCCTCGTTGACAACTTCTTTTCACAAATGCGCATACGCGGACGCCCGCGCATGCGCATTTCTTGCGAGAAATTCGCATGCGCGGGCATCCGCGCATGCGCATTTGTGAAAAGAAGTTATCGGCAACGAGGAAGAGGGAGCCCCGGGACGCCGCGCTGCAGGTAAGGCATTATATTTAATTTTTCTATTATAGTTTACATTATTTTAAAAGGAGGGCGGGCGGGAGGCGGGTGGCGGGTGGCAGGCAGCTCTGCTTCGCCCTGGCGTGTGCGTAGCACTGCCTGCTATGCCTACTTCGAAAACTGCGAAGCAGGCAGCGCTACATACACTCCATGGGCGAAGCGGAGTACTACGCCTGGGGTTAATAATTATAAGCAAATTTCCAGTTGTTTTGAGTGGCCTTTACATAACATCTTAGAAACTCTTGAAGTGTTTTATTCAGTCTCTCAGATTGGCCTTTGGATTGAGGATGGAAATAGGAGGCTAATGACCTTTGGATACCTAAATTTGAGCATAGGTACTTCCAGAATGTAGACACATATTGAGAGACATGATAATAAATAATTTTCAAAGGCAAACCATGAAGGTGGAATATGTCTGAATAGAAGTCCTCAGCCATTTCTGAAGCAGTTAGTAACTTAGGAAGAGCATATAAGAAAGCCATTGTAGAGAAATAATCTACATTGACCATGATTGTGGTATAGTTCTCAGACTGAGGTAATTCAACATTAAAATCAGTGGAAATAATCTCCAAGCACCTGAAAGGAATCTCATTGGTTAATCCAGTCTTTCTCTGTGTTTGAATGAATGACCAATTTGTATAGCGCCAACATATACCTGAAGGCCTCAAGGCGCTGCAACAGTTACAACTATCTGGTAGGAGCAATTCTTTACAGGTCAAATTTACAAGGCAAAAAGCCAGGTGTTCAAGACCTTGCGAAATGGGAGATGTGATTCTATGCTGGATATCGATAGAGGAAGAGTGTTCCAAAGCTTGGCCACTGTGACCGAAAAAGCTCTTCCTCCCCAATGTGACCTTCTATATCTCAGGACAACCACGCGATTTTTATTTTTAGTTTTACTTTGGGGACAGATTTCACAGGATTTTATGAATGTTATGACATCTTCATGAAGAGAAGGCCACCAAAACTTCCTTCTGATGAGATCATCAGTAATCCATTGACCTCTGTGTCCAGAAAATAATGCATTATAACAGAGGTGTAATATCTTCCCGTGTTATTATCGTGTTGGACCAAAGTGTCCTTTTGATGCCAAATTCTGACATTTCTATAATTTAGTTGAGAATATTTTGTTTTAATTTGAGTAGAATGATCAGTTTGGATTTTTCACAAACTAAGTCTAAGAACGTAGTAGTCATAGAAGAGATGAAGGCTTGGGGAATTATGATCATCTCCACACTTTTTAATCTTTTGGATTCATGATAATATCTGGATGAAGAGTCTGCAACTAGGTTTTCAGATTCAGGTATATAAGCGCGGAAAAAATCTAATTGTTGGAGAAAAGACCCATCAGGCTTGTCTACTATTCTGGCATTCAACGTGTTGGAGAACTTGGATGTTTCTATGACCTATACACACAGTCACTTAGGAGCTGATTACGATGGCAGAGAAACTGCCACCGGCAGCATGCCAATGGCGGTTTCCCGCCATCTTGAAGCACTTCTCCGCCCGCCATATTATGATGGTGGGTGGTGTGCTGGCGGGGATGCATTCAACAGCCATTCACAGGCTGGCGGGGATGTACTTTGGGGGCCCGTTGCAAGCCCCCCCAGGGCACTTCCTTGTGCCCCCCCACATTTCCCTGCACCATGTGGCAGGCACCGCATGGTGCCTGCCACGTAGTGCAGGGAAGTGTAAACAGTGCATTTTTAACACTGCAGCGGGTGCTGCAGCTAGTAGCACCCGCTGCAATGTTTAAGATGGTAGATGCGACCGCCACTGTGGCCGTGGCATCGTAATACCAACGGTGGGACAGCCGCCTTGTAGGCTGAAGTCCGTCCGTCATCTTAATCACCCCCTTAGTGTTTGGCTCCCAGTAGATAATTTCTCAACTCATTGAAGGTAGACTTAATAGCTAGAAGTTCTTTGTCCTCAACAGAATAGTTTTTATCTGCTGGAGAATTTTTTTTGAGTAAAAGGCAATAGGATATTTTTTCCACACTTCCATTTGGAATGAAAACTGCCCCCATTGCTATGTCGGAGGCATCTGTTTCTACAATTAAATGTTTTGAGGCATAATATTGAAGCAAAATTGGAAATCTAACAAACTCGGATTTCAAATTTTCAAAGGCTTATATTGCATCTTTACTCCAGTTAAAGACCTTGTTTTTCTTTAATAAGTCTGTAATAGGTGAGACAAGTTAAAAACAATGTTCCTTAATTTGCAGTAATAGTTTACCAAGCCAAGAAAACTTTGAATTTGTTTCATGGAAGACGAAACTGGCCAATCAAGGATAGTTTGAACCTTTCTGATGTCCATAGCAATTCCTTCCGACAATAGGATGTAGCCTAGATATTCAACAGGATAGGCATTTTTCAGCCTTGGCTAATAACGTAATTTCCCTTAGGTGCTGTAAAGCCTCTTTGACAAGATTGTAGTTGTTCAGTAGGGTCTTTACAGTAAACCAAGATGCCATCTAGATAGACAACAATAGACTGAAGGATTAGATCAGAAAAGATTGTATTCATGAACAGTTGAAAGACAGCAGGTGCATTACGTAACGAGAATGGCATTGCCCTGTATTCATAATGCCCAAAAGGTGTTCTGAAGGCTGTCTACCATTCATCTCCTGGACAGGTGCGGATTAGGTGATAAGCGCCTCTTAGATCTAGTTTAGGGAAGACTTTGGCACCTTGGACTGCTAGTAAGACATCTGGTATAAGAGGCAAAGGATAACAGCCCTTAATAGTCACCTAATTTAAACCTCTGTAATCAATAAAGGTTTGTTTTTCAAATCTTCCCTTTTCAGGCATAAAAAACAATGACACTCCGACAGGGGATTTGAATGGAGCTATCAGACCATTTGCTAGATTTATATCAACATACTGCCTCAGGGCTTGGCGTTCTATGAGGACAAGGGAAAAATATGTCCATAGGGACAGTGACGTCTGGCAAGATATCAATAGTGCAGTCAAATGAATGATGGGAAAGTAGATCTTTAGTTGTTGACTCTTGAAAAATGTCAAGGTATTCATGGTAAGTATCAGAAATCTCATTGGGTACGGCAACAGACTAGATAGGCATGTTGGGGTGAAATTTCCGTACTTTTAAGAGAAGATTGCTTAGCAGTACAATCAGATATACAATATTAGGAACCCAAAATTAAAGATTTAGCTGGCAAATTATTGTGAGGAGTGTATCTGGCTAAACAATTTATTACCAAATTGATAGGATAACGGGAGAAGTTATCAGATCGAAGGTTAAAGTTTCATAGTGGTTTGCTATTTTGAGAATTAAGAGTCGCATTGACAGCTTCTACAGCCACAAATACATCTTTCTTGACAACTGGAATATGGTTATGTGAGGCCCACTGAATATCTAAATAAATCTTGGGGTCTCCACAGTCAATCAGCAATGATGTCATGAGGTATTCAGGCTGAATTAAACATTTCTGTTGGATAAGAATAAAATTAAACATTTTCAGAGGAGTGGGCAGGGGTGTTTGACTACCACTCACCTCTATGCCCTACACAAGAAGCGAGCTTCTTAGTATCCTGACTTCTTGGAACTGTGAGCACAGCAAATTGGGCAGGAGCTTAACAAATGGTCTGACTGACCACAATATATAAACACAGGCAGAGTTTTACTCTTACTGTCTTTTCTTCCTCAGTTAAAGGACCTTTGGTGATAACCACTTGCATATGTTCATCTTCAGGCTTGGAAGACTTGGATGAAGCTTTTAACATGGACAGATCTAGTGAAGGGTTGCTTCTGATGCTCCACATGCCTTTCCTTAAGATGACTATCGATCTGAATGGTTAACTGAATAAGATCTTGAAGGGACGATGGCCGAGTGACCTTAGCAAGTCAATATTTTATTTCATCCCTTAACTCTTTCCGAAAAAGGGTGAAGAGGGTGGGGTCACTCCAGTCTATTTCTCATGCCAAGGTCTTGACGTTTCCCAATATATATGATTGAAGGTCCATTGATCCCTGGCAGAATTACAGAATTTCTTCTTGAATGAAAAAAGTATGATCTTGGTGATCTAATACTTTCTTGAATTCCTTGAGGAAAGCTGTAAAATTATACAGTTGAGGAGTGGAATTGGAGATTAGAGGCATAGCCCAGGCCAAAGTGTTACCGTTGGTATTACTCACAACAAACCACAACTTTTATCTACCAGAGGCACAGATATGAGGTTTGAAGATGAAATAGACCTGACAGGTATCGAAAATGCCTTTAATTTTCTGGGGTTGCCATCAAACTTCAGCTCAGTTAAGCCAGCCTTACTCCATGAGGAAATACACAAGTACATATAATTCAGAAACCTGAGCCACAATTAACCTGAAGTAAGGCACAAAGGTCGTGGGAATCACACAGGTAGCAGCCTTGCGAATATCCACAATCTAAACACCTGCCCATTCTGCCCAGAAGGCGGCCACACCCCTGGTGCTACGATCACGTACTGACCCTGGTCGACACCTGTGTCCAAGTATGCTAAATTGATGCCTGTCTTGATCTACTTATTAGGGGAGATTTTGATCACCCACAGTCCCTATTAGTCATTCCAGAATTGATAACTAAACTGTCGGACTCTCTGAAATTTGCAGTTCTCTGTGAATAAGTATTTAAAGCCCTGACCACATCTATGGGATGAAGCAAAGATTCGACACCAGTACAAGAACTCACATTCAGAACTGCAAGAATACTTTTCAGATCTCTAATAAAGAGGGAATTAATCTTTTATAGAGAATCTTGCACCAAAGGCAAGATAATGTTGGCATCAAAAATGTTCTGGTACGAAAGACAACAAAGAAAGTCACTCAACATCCTAATTCTTCTTGTCTTGTTCATAACTACAGAGAAGAACTTAAAGCTCAGGAATCCAAAATTTCAAAGGGGGGCTTTGGTAAAAAGGTTATTAGCAATGGGAGATGCCAGGAAGGAATCAGCAATCTAGCTTTAGAGTTCAACAACTCAAAACCTTTGCAGAGCCTAGAAATCAGACATTCTACAATAAAGAAATCCCCCGGGAGAATCTAAATGCTTTATTTGCAGACCATTATAGTTTTTAAGGTTGATACAGAAAACTCCTTTTCAAAACCATCCTGAAGATAGAAATATGATTTGACAGGGAGACAGGAAGAGAAAGGCCATTATTTAATAGACCTTACTCCTCAAATCCAAGACTGACAGAGTTAGCCACTATAGAGAGGCTAGAGGAGGAGAAGGGCACCTCAAGGGAGGAGGGAACATAGGTATAATCCATTCAAAGGAATTGAACAAGACTGAACCATGTTCTCCTAAGTCAAAGAAACACCACTAGGATTACTTCTATGTGCACCCTCTGAATCTTAATCTGTGTTTTGGCAAGGAGAGGGATTGGAGGAAAGGCATACAGCAGGCCTTCTGGCCATTTGCTCAGAAAAACATCAACTTCCATTGCTCGAGGATCCTGAAACCCTGCAAATAAATAGAGAAAGAGCTGCACTGAAACTATTTGTAAACAGATCTATTTTTTAAAATCTCGATCCTGAGACAGACCCCATGGAAGCTTATAGGATTGAGGACTAGGTTCTGTGAGCAAAGGGCAAAGGAAAATACTGCTCAAGTAATCTATTTAAGGATTTTCTACCCCTGAATATTAACCCCTTCGCTGCTGCGGACATTCCGCTGCAGCGCTGGGGGGGGCAGGGGGGCAGCGCGGTGGGCCTGGGCTCATGACGGAGCCGCTCCGTCATGAGCCACAGTTGAGCTGTGCTCATGACGGAACGGTTCCGTCATGACTCCGCCCATTTGCGTTGTCGCCCCGCACAGGCGGGGAAACAGCGCCGCGCAGGCGGAGCGGCCGCCGACAGGATTGTCATGACGGAACCGTTCCGTCATGAGCACAGCGCAACCGTGGCTCATGACGGAATGGTTCCGTCATGAGCAGGGAAGGGGTTAACTGCTTCGACAGAGAAAATATTTTTCTTCACCAATGAGCAAATCTTTTGCCTTAAGAAATTTCGTGACTGTGACCATGTGCCAAATTGCTGATTCAAATAGACTTTTGTCACTGTGTTGTTTGTGCAGACTACCTGGGCTACATCCCTGATAAAAGAGTAGAACAGCTGCAAAGCCTTCTAGGAAGCCACAGGTTCCATCCCGATGGAGGGCTGGCATCTCACAACATGGGAGAAAAGCCCTAGGCTGCCTAACCTTCTATAATCACACCCAACCCATTCTGGTGGCCTGGAGTTCAAACAACGTCCCTTTTCTGAAGTTAGTGGGATCAGCCATCAAGCCAGGTGCCTCAGAATGCTCGCCTGAAAGGGGAAATTGTACTCTTCTGCATTTGGAGACCAGTGATGAAGGATCTAACTCTACCTCACCGAGAAGAAGCCTCCCTCAGCTTCCTTGCAGCCCATAAAAGGAAGAAACAGAAAAGACAAAGACAGCTTCAATTCTCAGACTCACTCTGTTTTTAAGGAATTGGAGAGAAGCAATTGCAATCTTCATAATTACCACATCCCCTGGGCACGAAGCAGTTTTCTTACTGGAGCCTCTACCTTTGGCATCAACAAACTTAGGTGGCTCATCACCTTCTCTTTCCTGAGTAGAGGAAGGAAGACCTTCCCCTAGATCTGTCCTGAACTGTGACCCAATGTACACTAGACTGTTTGGGAAACATAAGGGCATCATCCCTGTTTTATAGGAAACCAAAACACTTTAATTCCTGGACCACTACTTCTGTGTCTCTCAAAGTCTATGCTTTCAACATAGACTGAATCGGAAGGTTGGGATGAACATTGATCCCCTGATTGTGAAGCCACGTTTTTAATCCAAACCTGCCAGTGTGTGTGCATGCACACAAAAGAGTATGCAATGATGACCATCTTTAAATTGTTTAGATATTCATTTTCCGAGATAGAAGCTTCTAAAAGGGCACATGTTTGACACAGCGTTCTGCAGGTACAAGTGGGGACCCGGTAGCAGTGTTGTGAGAGCTGTCAGTCCATTGTTTAAGAAAATAAAAAACACAATATGGACCAGTAGTTCTGGGAAGTGGAGGGGGATACTTTTTTAATTAATGTGCATGCTGCACACAAGCAGGGTACTGTCAATCACAGTGAAGTAAGCCAATTTCTGAAATGCCTGATACTGTGTTCCTGCTGTATGCTGTGATGGGTGTAAGCATAATGTGAATGACACAACAACAGACCTATGGATGACGAGTGCTGACTGAAAGACATTGCATATATGTATGTATGTATGTATGTATGTATGTATGTATGTATGTACACATATGCATATGTATAAATGTATTTATTAAGCATTTTTGCTGGAAAAGCAAAAGGTCTTGGCTTCACCAGAACTAAAACACATAGGGGTCCAAAGCAATTGCCTACTTTGTTCATTCTTTAAAATGCCTCTGCAGTGGGGCTGAGAATAAGGTATGAAGGGAGATAATACCCTATGCCAAGACCCTTCTGAGTAGATCCAATTTCTAAGGGGGCAGAAGGACTGGTTGTAAAATGTAACAGAAGGATATGACTTTTGCATGGAGTCCACTGGGCACGGCCAATATAATTGCTGTTTGGGTTTTGTATTCAGAAACGGCTTCGATGAAATTGAAAAAGACCTAATAGTGCACCCAGACTTCACTGGGTATGATCATAGTCCCTGCCTAGCAGATCTGGTGGCAGGAGACCTGGGTTCATGGCATGGTATTTGGTCGCAAATTGCGCTCAGAGCCTGTTTGTCATGGCTAAAGTCCCTACCTGACTAGCTCCAGTGGCAAGGAGAGAAACTCTCATTCAAACTCAAATTCAACATACGTATCAAGTCATGTCATTAGAAACACCCCAAAAAAACACTGTAGAATTTATTAAATGTAAAGTATGTTTATCCTTTAAGATCAATACTAATCAAAGTCATAAAATACGAAAGATTTCCCTGACAAAATGTTAGATGAAGAGTTGTACAGTTATGACATAAAACTTAACTTCCACTGAAATATGGCACTTATTATGATTGAAGCACCTGTAATGACTCAATGCTTTCCTCACAGCTTCAGACATGGCAGATAACATAAAGGACTTAATAAATAATAACCTCAGTGACATCACATGCCATATCACAATTTTTGATGTCACAAATACCATTTAATATTTAACTGACGACATCACGGACGACAGAATTAACGGCATCACTAGTGACATCCCATATCCAGTCACTATTAAAATTATGTAGGATGTCGCCGAAACCTCATTTCCACATCTATTGTTTTCATGCTTAACCACTGCAAGGACATCTGTATGTAGAAAGTGTCAGTGTAGCCTCCCAAATACAATTTATATGTTTCTATACGAATGTTCAATCAGTACTGATAATCAGCTTTAATGGCTGAATCGTCATCTTCAATGTTAATGGCTGCAATTAGATCATCTCCTCCACATAGTATACTTTTACTTTAGTATAACTCAATTATGGTACATAAAATAAAACTCCTTCCACTTATGACTTTGCTGCCAAGGCTTGATTATGTCTCTTGCGCTGTTTGTGTGTTACCGTTTGCAAAAATGCCAGTAAAATGGATGTGTTGACAGCAGTCTTTCTTCTTTCTTTATTAGCATTTTACCTCTGCAATACTACCTCAGGTAGAGGGTACACAGGAACAAACATAAATAATTAACATCTAGACACTAGGGTCATGTCACACTGAAAATCAATAACAATCGTTCTGTTTACTCTGTGGAACTATGCTAATGCATATGCAGTGGGATTACTCAACTCACAGGTGTAGACATTCCATTTTTAAGTATTGTTAATGACATCTTTATCTGGTATAACTTCCTCCAAAACTTATCACATGTATCCATCCCACACAAACTATAAGGGCTCGGGGGTTACATTGGTACATGAGTGACCCTCCGCCCAGGGACATGCATGAGCAGAACACAAACCACAAAGACCACATGCTCTGTTCGAGGGGGTCTTGTTTCAGATTTGGGCTCTACTTCCACAAGATACTTGTTCCAAATTGTGCTTGCTAAAGCTGTTCTCCTCTGTTTCTGTAACTCAGTTAATGTGTATAATTCTGCAGTGGCCCATTTCCTCAAATCTCCAAGCCAGGTGTGTATAGCCAATGCTGTGGAGGATTACCACACTATTGCAGTATGTCTCTTTGCCAGAATAAACACGTGGTCTATGAACTGGCTTGACTACCTTTTTCTTTGCTCTAGGCATTATGGCCAAAAGCCATTTCAAGGGTGCCCAGTCCATTACCTTCTCAATCAAATCTGATACTTTAGACAACACCTAAGCCCAAAACTGTGTTTTGATTGAACAAGACCATGCCATATGATAAAACTTCATGTTAGATAGGTCCACACTGACTACGTTAAGTAAATTCTTTATTTACTTAACAGAGTCCTTTAACCAATTGATAACTGCCTTGCCCTTCACCAACATTCTACTGTAAGCTTCATATGAAGATTCCAATGTAGAGTGTGGAGCACACGGATAGGCAATGAACAAGGGGAGAGGGAATAACCCTGTGCGTAGTTCGCGAAGTAGCACTACGCGAAGCTACGCAAAGTGCACTTCGCACTACGCGAGCTACGCGTAGCACTTCGCGAACTGCGTAGTACCCTGTTCGCACTGTGCAAGATGCCGTTTTCAATGATTGCACAGTGCGGACAAGCATCCGGCACTGTGCAATCATTGAAAACAGCATCTTGCACAGTGCGAGCTGTAGTTTTCTGCCGCTCGAGTAGATTTTTACTCGAGCGGCAGCTTTCTCAACGCGAACTGGTAGTTTCTGATCGCGAGCGGTCGCGAGCATACGCGACCACACGCAATGAGAAACCTGACGTCCTCGCGTTGAGAATCTCGCCGGGATGTTTATTTTCCACGCTCGCGATCGGCAACTTGATGTTGCTGATCGCGAACAAGGAAAAAGTCTCGCCGGGATGTCATTTTGCTTGCTCGCGGTCACCAACTTGATGTTGAAGACTGCGAGCAAGCAAAAAATGACCGCTGCACTACGCAACGCTACGCTACGCATGTTTGCACTGTGCTACGTGCAATTCGCGTAGTGCGAAGTAGCGCAAACTTCATGAACTACGCGAGCGTAGCGTAGTGCTTTGCCCAGGCTTAGGAATAAGGCAGCGAAGGAGAGGAAAATATCATTCAAGATTACAACACTCCGCCTCTGTTTCATCGAGGACATTTTGATGAAGCATTTTCAAACGTTAAGCCTTCACATTTTGGAGCAAGGTAAGTTTGGTGAAGGTAGTTAAACTGCATATGTTACTGCGTATATTTCAGTTTAGAATACCTGGACAGCCTTGTTACATATTCCAATGCTTGTAACTATTGCTTATCCACCGTAGCCTGCCAAGTACATTCCGGCCATCGGATCTGGACAAGCAGATGACCATTATAACAGAAGCACATTGTAAGGTATTGTTACTGCTTTTCAGTCATGCAGCTGTGGTCATAGGAGCCTCAGTACCACTGACTCTTGTAGCTCATTTTGATCGTGACCCCGGACATGTCCTTAAACAAGTGTGCTGTCTATTTGCTGATGCAGGTCTTACATTGAATGCTGAAAAGTGCGAGGTTCAAAAAACAAAATAAAAATTCTTGGGCACATTTTCTCTGATAGGTGGATGACTCCAGATCCAACCAAAGTTCAAGCTATGCCATCCTCCTCTCCTCCATAATATGTAACCATGCTGTGTTCTTTTCTTGGTATGGTCAGCTACTCTTCCAGGTACATCCATGACTTTACCACTGCGAGTGCCCCATTGAGAGAGTTAACGGAGCAGAATGTTTCATTTCAGTGGTCACAGGAGTGTGATCAAGGTTTCAAGAATCATACAATTAAAAATGCTACTGAAATGGCTTACTTTGATCCAAAATTGCATACAGAGATTGTTGTGGATGCCAGCCCAGTGGGTTTGGGCGTGATTCTTCCCCAATGTAGTAGACATGATCTCATTATAAGATCCAGCAATCTTGCAGCTGTGTGCGTGGGGCAAATAAGTGCTGCTACCAATGCAGATAGGAATATGCTTATCCTCAAAGACATTACTTTGCATCAATCCTAGAGAACACATGCTCAATCTCTTGATAACAACAGTGAATAACAGACATTCAGGAATGCGTGTGATGAACTGTCAGTTACACAAGAAGGGATTAAGAATTGTCATTCCTGGAGGTCTACGACAGCAAGTCATTGAAGAGGCACATGAAGGACATAGTGGAATTGTCTCCACAAAGTGAGCCCTCTGGGATCGTATTTGGTTACCTCATCTTGATGAGCGAGTTGAGAGAGAGCTCATGGCTTGTCATTTGTGTAACTGTTTATCTCCCAAAACAATACAGCATCCTTTGAACATGTTGAATCTTTCAAAATACGTCATATAAATTACAGCTGACTTCTTCGGGTCCCATGAATAGGGCCGTTACCTCATGGTAATCATAGATGTATACTCCCGGTTTCCTCTGTTGGAAGACCTTTCGTCTATCACTCATGATCAAGTAATTGAAAGACTAGAAGGCATATTTGCAACCTGGGGTGCTCCATCCATTCTAGAATCCGACAATGGCCTACCATTCAATAGTCGGGAATTCAAAGACTTTCTTACTCATTTGAATGTCAAGCATCAGAAAAGCACAACTCTATGGTCGCAGGCTAATGGCATTGTTGAGCATTTTATCGGCACTCTTAAGAAGGCGGATCAGCACTAGAGGGACTTTAGCTCATCAGTTCTTCATTTCTCCTTTTGTGCTTACAGATATACCCCCTTTTCTACAACTTGTGAAAGCCCAGCCACCCTGATGTTTGGGAGAGCCATGGGTACCAAGCTACCCCAGTGGATCACTGAAATACCAATTGATGCCAAGAAAACTTCGACTCACAGATTCAATTCACAAGTCCAGAATGAAGACTAATGCACACAAGTGCTGATGTGCTAGGGACAATACATTTCAGAAAGGGGATCATGTCCTTCTCAAGCAGAGTCGAAAGCGCAAATGTGATGCTCCATTCGATGCCGATCCATTGCAAGTTGTGCCTATTAAGTAACCCCGGGCGTAGCACTCCGCTTCGCCCACGGAGTGTACGTAGCGCTGCCTGCTTCGCAGTTTTCGAAGTAGGCATAGCAGGCAGCGCTACGCACACGCCAGGGCGCAGCAGAGCTGCCTGCCGCCCGCCACCCGCCTCCCGCCCGCCCTCCTATTAAAATAATATAAAGTATGATAAATAAATTAAATAGAATGACTTACCTGCAGCGCGGCGTCTCCGGGGCTCCCTCTTCCTCGTTCACAACTTCTTTTCACAAATGCGCATGCGCGGACACCCGCGCATGCGCATTTCTTGCGCATTTGTGAAAAGAAGTTGTGAATGAGGAAGAGGGAGCCCCGGAGACGCCGCGCTGCAGGTAAGTCATTCTATTTAATTTTTTTATCATACTTTATATTATTTTAAAAGGAGGGCGGGCGGCGCGTAGTGGGGCTACGCGGAGCGCGCGAGTGTGCGTAGATTTGGGCACACTACACGCTGCTCCACGTAGCCCCACTACGCCCAGGCCTGCTAGTAAGGGACACATAGTGACTGCTAACCATCCTGGAAAGTCCATTTCAAGTGCCTGCCTCGGAGTCTGTTGATTCCAGACATCTGGGGTGAGACTCCTTCATCAGAGGTTCAGGAGAGCCCCAGGACTGCCTCAGTGGCTAGCTGTGGTTGTTTCTCCTGTGTCTCCTCAGCCTCACACCATGAGATCTGAAAGAGTGGTTTAAGTGCCTCGATGACTCATTGAGGAACTATGATGTGTATGTATTGTTTGTATTTTTAATTTTACACAGAGGGAGATGTAGTGTCTTGTGTAATATTGAGCATGGGACCACTATGTTCCCTTACAGACTCTGTGGTCTGGAGGCGTTAGTAATTGGGTGGGGTTAATACAATTCATAATGCAGTACATGTCAGTTAATGGTTACACTCTAGAGAATGAAGACCTGTAATACCGAGTCACGTGAGTGGCGTGATTCATTTACATTTTACCGAGCTGGGGAGGACACTAGATTATGTACAAAGAAAAACTGTGATTCGGTAACATGTTACAGAATAGCAATTTGAAATTGCACATACATACCGATTTGGTATCTAGAAGGGGTGTGTTAAGAGCGCCCCTTCCAAATAGAGATTCGCTGTGGTATGTATGCATGTTTTGCAACCGAATTAAGGTGACAGAATATTCTTTTTTTACCAACTACTAAAAGGCAGTGGTAACCATTCGCAAATGGTAAGGGTCCCCAAGGGACCTCCTTTCATTTGAGAATATGAAAGAAAGGTTGTTTAGGAGCAGGCAGTGGTCCGTTGGACTACAGCCTACACTTGAAAAAATTAAACTTTAAAGTTTCATTTTTTTTCTTTTTAACGCATCCCATTTTCCTTTGAGGAAAATGAGTTGTATTCTTTAAAAAAATGTTTCCTTTATTTGAAAAGCAATCAGATTCCTAATGGGTCACAAATTGCGACCTACCTCATTAATATCCATGAGATAGGTACATTTGCAACCCACTAGACATCGCTATTTAAAATATGTAGATTTTCTTACATCAGGAATTGTAATTTCCTAATTGTGACTCGGTAAGAATTGCAAATTAGAAAATCACAGTTCAAGATTTTTGTACATCAGGCCCTAAGTGTTTATTCTTTCTCTGTAGTCCTAAATTTGATATCTGCCATCAAATTAACAGTGCACCATAAACCCTGATGGTGCCACAATTTCGTTATCTGCCCTTATATTACCTGATTGAGTGTGTAGACTAAATTACCTAGGAAAACCCACACATATTTGGTATTTTTGGAATCTAGAAATTCAGGGCAAAGTTTCCTTGGTCAGCAATCAGGGATTTATGTTTGTCTGTTTGAGAAGTACAACAAACGTTTTAGCAAATTTGCTAACAAATAAATGAAAATATCCCCACATTTTTCACTATATGATCTGGTGGCAATGAGATCTTGATGTAGGTTTTGCATCAATACAAAGGCCTCAATGTGCCAAAAACAAAACACTAAGGGGCATATTATCAAGCACGGCATTAAAATTATCGACGCTTTAGCGGCATAAAACTGCCGCTAAAGCGGCGATAATGGGCTTGACAATATGCCGCAGAGAATTCCCATAGAAACCCATGTTGACACCAGAACATGGGCTTCTATGGGAATTCGCAAGGGCATATTATCAAGCCCATTATCGTCGCTTTAGCGGCAGTTTTCTGCCGCTAAAGCGGTGATCCTTTTAACGCCGTTTCTTGATAATATGCTCCATAGTTTGTATGTATGTACAAAGAGACCAAAAAGTGATCTGTGCTAAAACAACCTGATAGCGATTTTTAAAAAAAAGGACTCACACAGAGGTATAGAAACACCTTAGCAGTAAAAGGGTTAACAGAAATCAAGGACATAGGGATCTTAGAAAAGTTTTTCTTTGAATTGCAGGTCTTTCCTCCCTTACCTCCAGCTGAGACTTTTGAAGTCAAGCAAAACACCTTGGGGTTTTTCAGTACCTTTCTGCCTTCCATCTCTCCCAAGTAAAGGTCAAGACAACCCATCTACCAGTGGAAACAATACGCCGATGTAATTCAAAAATTGACCGACTGCATTGAAATGAAAATATGACTCATCCCACAAGATATGGTGTCACAGTGAATATCCCCTGGGTGAGGTCTGGATGCTTCTTTGGGTCTTAAGTCCTCACATGTAAATATTATAACAACAAGATCCCTTAAATTATGTTAATGTAATCCCTCAAAGGAATTACTATACTATACTACTCATACAGTCATTGACAGATCAAAGTTTACTCTGTTTCTTCCTGACCCATTCTCAAAGGCATATCTCCGGAACATGAACAATGCTATCATATTGATTAAGGAGGTACTGGGATCAGTGACATTTATGCTACTGGTCACTGACGTTGAACTGAGCATCAGTGAAATACATATGGAGCTCTTTATTCCTATCATGGTCACAAAACGTAGGGTATCACAGCCTCTATTCACTTCAGTGGCGCTGCACAGCTTGTCACTGACTGATGTTGTGAATACATAGGCAAGTATATACTGTACACAACATCTCCCTACCAGAGTTTATTGGCTAGAGCCTGGTCTTAGTCATGGAATACAAACCCAAGGAAAAATTATTTGAGCCTGATCAGTCAGTAATTAACTCATCATGTTTTTAGCTCTAACCCTATTTTTAACAATAGTCATGCTACTCTTATTCCGCAATGTCTTTGGCTGGCTTACTGTTGTGCTTTGCTTTCCTTCCAGCACTGTACTGTTATTAAACACAGTTAGAATCATAGGTTTGAATACAGGTGCTCTTTGATGAAGCTTTGGTGTTACCTAATATGGAAGAAAAACATGAGATTTTTAACAACGCTGAACTTTTAGCACATCAAATCAAATGCTACTAGTGGGCCTGCAGCACTGATTGTGCCACCCACATGAGTAGCCTTGCAAACGTGTCTCAGATCTGCAACTGCAAGTATCTGTGTGTGAAGTTTTAAACTGCCATTTCGACCTAGCTAGTGCACCCACTTTCCAGGACCAAATCTTCCCTTTTGCTACATGCAATGCACCCCTAAGGTAGGCCCAAGGTAGCCCCATGGGCAGGGTGCAGTGTAATTAAAAGGTAGGACATGTACTGTTGTGCTTTACATGCCCGGGTAGTATAATGCTACTAATTTCATTATTTCACTACAGCAAAGCTGATCTCTCCCATAGGTTAGCATTGGAGCTGCCTAGTTACATCATGCAAGTGTATCTGCCAATTGGGAGCTGATAGAAAATTGGAGTTTGTTATATTTTTTAGTGAAGTTGTTTTTCAAATTCCAGGTCTGAAAATGCCACTTTTAGAAAGTTGCCATTTTCTTACTTTAACCATTCTGTACCTCTGCTTGTCATTGAATACACGTCTGGGTCAGGATGACAGTTGGGCTGTTTATGCAATTCCCTCTAGCCCATCATCAGACTGATGTATCTTCCTGAACTAGAGTGGTGGGAGGAGTTAACACTGACACCTGAATAGGGCTGTGCCTGGCCTCACACAAAGAAGTCTCCACACCCAGTAGTGTGTCTGGAGCCAGGGCAGGGAAAGGCAGAGTCTTGTGCAGTACAGAGACTTTTCTTTGAAGTTTGTCTACTTCAAAAGCTGAAATGGGTATAAGTACTGGACCTGTGACACCATATTCTCAGAACACTCCTAGGTTGAGGACATTCTGCCAGGAATAAGGGCTGGATAAGCTGGCAGGAGGCGCTGCCACTTTTCTGTTTGCTTTTCTGTGTTGGGCTGTTGATTACAGCTTCTGTCCTGAGACTTAATGGACTGGACTTTGCTTTCTGTATCCTGCTTCCAAGGAACTACAAGGGCTTGAGTTGAGCTTGCTTGACTTTAAGAAGTCTCAGGATCATCAAAGACTTCCCCTGCCAGTACCTTGGCTCTTCTGCTGAGAGTCCTGACTTGCCAAGTGGTGCTAAATCCAGTTCCTGGGCCCTTGAAAGTAAATCCAGGAGATCTCAAGACGAAAATCCATGCATTGACTCACAGCATCATTCCGAACTGATGCATTGCTGCACCAGAGTGTGGTTCCCACTTCACACAACAACCACAGCTTACAACCCAGGCCCTAGCTTTCCATCACAGCGTGTCAGAAGAACTGCGTCTGCGTGAATTTCGAGCACTGCATCACCGATGTCTGTGACGCACCGCTCCGACTAAGCACCTGCTTCATCGCTGTGGAACCGACGCAGCACAACTGGATTTTCAACGCATCATTCCTTGGAGCAACCAGGTCTCGAGTGGTTTCCTGAACTGCTGGAGTGACAGTGCAGTCATGAGGTGCAGGAGAAGCTTGTTTCATGCCTTGGCTGCCAGAGGAGTGTCAGCGAGGACGAGGGATGCAATTGAAGGTGTCTGGTTGGGCAGTGGAAGGTCCGTCGTTTGTTGATGTATGCTAGTCCTTCATTGTGCAGTGCCTTGTAAGCATGGGACAGCATACTCAACTGGCATCTCTTCTGGATCTGTTGCCAATGAAGTTTCCTGAGTTGGGGTGTGATGTGGGACCTTCTGGGGAGGTCAAGGATGAGTCTGAGTTTTGCATTGTCTGGAGATTCTTCAGGAGGTGTGTGGTGGTTCCTACATAGAGTGTGGTTTTGTTGTCCAGTCTGCTGTTGAAGAGGGCCTGTGTAATGGTTTTTCTGGTGTTGACTGGGAGCCACCTGAAGGCCTTGCAGAGCATGGGAAGCGTGTAGAAGCAGGCTGATGAGACTGCATTGACTTTTTCCTTCATAGATAGTTTGTTGTCCAGGATGATGCCGAGGTTGCAGGTATGGTCTTCTGGGCGGGGTGGGCTATGTTTTACAGGTCACCATGTATTGTTTCATGGCAAGGTGTTATTCCCAAAGAGGAGTACTTCCGTATTGTCAGTTTTGAGTATGAGACAGTTGTTCTTCATCCAGTCAGCGATGTTCACCATGCATCTGTGGAAGTTGACTCTGGTGGTGAAGGGCTCTTCGGACAGTGAGAGGATGAGCTGCGTGTTATTGGTGTAGGAGATGATGTTGAGTCAGTGTGATCTGACGGTGTCAACCAGGAGTCATTTAGATGTTGAAGAGGGTGGGGCTGAGGTACGATCCTTGGGGGACTCCATAGTCGATCTTCTTGGGCTCCGATGTGAACAGAGAGATACGGATTCTCTGGGTTCTACTGGTGAGGTCTGAGGCAATTCATTTGAGGGCGTCTCCCTGGATCCTGATGTAGTGGAGTCTGTTGATCAGGATGTGATGGGAGGCAGTGTCAAACATGGGTTACAGGTCCAGGAGGATGAGGGCTGCCAATGGTGGCTGTGTTCAGGGCTGTCTCGTGCTGTGGTTGCCTGGAAATCGGGATGGGGAGGGGTCCAGGAGGTTGTGGTCTTTTAGGTGTTAGATGAGTTGCTGGTTGATAGCTTTCTCGAGGACCTCAGCTGGGTAGGGGAGCATTAAGATGATCCGGTAGTTCTTCAGTTCGGCTGGGTCAGTGGAAGGTTTTTTCATGAGGAGCCTCACTTCACTGTGCTTCGAGTCATCTGGGAAGGATGACGAGGTGTCTCTGAATGCTTCAAACTTTGGGTGTGTGCTGCATCGTACAGCACATATACAATGTGGAAAAACTCACAAAGTATACCAAGAATAATATTTTGTACTGAAAGGGTACACTACCAGTACAAAACCAGTTCTAGAAATCACACAGACACCCTTGCCAGTGCTAGTTGGGGGAGCAACATCGGTGTATCTTAGCTATGGCGCTGTCCTGATGTCTCCCTTTCATGCAGCACAGCATAGGTTGCAGCACTATGCAACTTCTTAGTAAATTTGCCCCTTGCTATTTTAGTCATAGCTACCCCCCTGCCCTCTATCATATGGGGTGCTGATTATGAATATGCTCCCTTGTTGAAATATTGGAAGTTTAAGGTCTCCCATGGTTCAAATTAAAATGTGCCTGATAGACATAAGTCAACTTTTCTTGATGGGAGGCTGGCAAAAGCCCTGATTACGTCTAAAGAGGAAAAATGGGCCATGTCAGAAAAAATGAGTTTGTTATTATGGAATGAATCAGAACCATGCGGTTCCAAATGCACCTCACCTCAAAATTTAGTCCAAAGGAGGAACATCATCACATACAGTCGGTTATACAATGTTACAATGCATGCTTCTACCATGCATGCCTTTACCACATATTGTTTTACAAAGTGTGCATTTAATAAGCATATCTGCCTTTCCCTCACATGTCTTTAGTACACGGGTAGGAAAAAAAAGGTAAGTGAAATATACATTCATATATGTATGTGCATATATATATATATTTTCCGTTCCTGGCTCAGTTTGCTGGGTGTTCCGGCACTCTCTGATGGTGTGGAACCCCGCGGTGGAGCCCAGTCGCTATTAATCATCCAAATTTCTTTCAACGAAAGTGCATTGGGTCGCACTCACGAGGGGTTTACAAAGATGCCTTTTATTTCCTTGCTTCTTTTCACAGGGTGAGAGCTTTAAATTGATGTGTTTTGGTCTATCCAAAGACCTTGGTCACGATTATAGTTACAATGTTCAAACGACCAATTAAATACATTGTAGCTGCATTAGGTAATTTCCTGTTTGTGATGAACATTGCAAAGCATTATGGGAGGTGTAGTGATCATTTGTAAAGTTTTTTCTTTTATATACAGTGCTATTTGAAATACGAATTAAACTCAATTTAATTAAAGAAAAAGAAATAAATATCGTGATTATGTGCAAAGAACAGTGAATTATACACAAATTTAAATTAAATTGATCCCTACTGGTATTTTTACAATTTGCCATTTTCTCAACAAGTTAGTAAATTGATTCATTACAAAGATTTATGTTAAACAATCACGCCCTCCAGTGTGCTTACTCTTAGATTGTGGCATATTTGTCCATTCCAACTTTAAGGGATCAGTTTAAAGTTTGTTAGGTGAAAAAACAAAATTTGTGATTTCTCTTTTAATTGAAGTTACACAGATGATGGGAAGCAACATCATAACTTATAAATGTATGTACAATCCTTCACTTTGGTTCAGGCCATATGGAGTAAATGTTCTCAAATTGAGAATCTGTTGTGATTCCCTTTGCCGTAAGATCCTCTCCATATTTCCACCGCGATCAATTCGCGCTGCTGTCTGCATTGCATAAAATTTTAGGAGTTTCCAATCACATCCGTGATGTAGTTCCATATGCTTTGCCACTGCGTTTCCTCTGTCTTTGTTAGTCGTGGTGCGAACATGTTCCAAAATCTGTTTTTTAAGTTCGCAAAGTGTGCTCCCTACATATTAAAGGGAGCAAGGGCACATGATCACATAAATCACAAATTTACTTTTACATGTGATTAACTCTTTGATTTGCCACATTCTATTGTTTGCCATTTTTATTTCTGTTGTCGGTTTTGCTATTTGGCACACCTTGAAGTTGTGACATTTTACAAATCCCTTAGTTTTTAGCCACAGATTTTGTTTTTTGGCCTTTTGCTGAAAATGACTGTGAAGTAACTGTTCTTTTAAGTTTCTGGCTTTCCGACATGTTACATTTGGGTGTTTACCCATTATTTTACCTACAGTGGAGTCCAATTGAAGTATCTTCCAGTTCTTTCTCAGTATCTCCTTTATTTCCTTTGATTCTCTCGAGTAATCCATGATCAGTCTCATTGTTTCGGAGTCTTTGGTTTCCCTCGATGATTTTGTTTTCAAGGGTTCTTCTCTCGTTCTTAGGTTTGATTTCATCCAACATTTGTTTATTACACTTTTATTGTAACCTCTTTGTTTGAATCTCCTTGCTGTTACTGTACTATATTTGGTCCATTAATCTTCCCCAAATCAAATAAGTGATGGTTGGTGAAAGCTTTCCGCATGAAGTGTGGCATTAGTTGCTGTCAATTTTTGGTGCAGAGTTGTCTGGATTTGATTCTCTTTTATGTAAATTTCCGTATCCAGGAAGGTCACTCTCACTTTACTGATGACATAAGTAAATTTGAGGTTAGCTGTAGTTGCATTTAAGATTTTAAAGTATTCCTGGAACTCTGTCTCTGTTCCGTCCCAGAAGATTAGCAAATCGTCGATGAAGCGAAGCCACGTCACCGTTTTATTTACAAATTCATCGTTTTGCGGGTGCCAAGCAATTTGTTGTTCCCACCACCCCATCACTAAACACGCGTAGCTGGGGCTATAAGAAAACCCCATCGCGGTTTCTTTGTTCTGTCTGTAAATTTCTTCTCCAAATAGAAAGATGTTTTGAGTTAATCATATTGTAATCATTTCCAGTAACATTTAGTTATGGTCGGTGTAGTGTATATTTCTTTCCTTTAACCCCTTCGGTGCTCATGACGGAATGGTTCCGTCATGACCCACGGTTGAGCTGTGCTCATGACGGAACCATTCCGTCATGACCACGCCCGCGCAAGATTCCGTCAGCACAGCGGCGGAATCTGCGCAGCATCGAAGGGGTTAAAAGGAACTCACAGGCTCTGACTCCATTGTGATGAGACTATATGATTCCTGCCATGGTATCCCCTCTAGGTGTCGCAGTAGGTCACTCGTATCCATGATGTATGAATTTAAGCTTTATACAAATGGCATTAGGAAATGATCGATGTAATTTGCAATTGGTTCTAAAAGTGAGCCTTTCGCTGATATGATAGGTCGAGCTGGTGGTTTTGCCGAGTCCTTATGCAGTTTTGGTAGGAAATATATGGTTGCTGTAATTGGACAATCTGTTGTTAAGTATTTTCTTTCATCGTAATCAATCAGGTTTAATGATAACCATTTCTCAAGTTTTTGATCTAAATCCTTTTTCAAATTCATTGTGGGATTGTTTTCCAATTTTTCATAATGCTCAATATCCCATAGCTGTCAGTGTGCCTCTGCCAGATAAGCATTTTGATGTCAGATGACGATGTTACCGCCTTTATCGGCCATCTTGTTTTCTATTTTTTTGTCTTGAGTTAAATTATAGAGGGCTTCCTTCTCAGATTTTGTTAAATTATCAGCATATTTTGTTTTCTTTAGTTTATAGATGTCTTGAATTACCGCCTCATGAATAATATCAATTTTGTTTCCTGGTGTTAGTTGGGGGTAAAACTGTGAGTTTGGTTTCTTTCCACTCAAACCGGCTCCCATCTGGGGCCAGGCTCTTTGTAAGGTTATATGCTCGTCCTCTCTCTCCACATCCAGATTGATTAGGGTTAATAGGTCATCCGACTCTCTTACCATTAGGGTGGACACTGGTTTTATTATATTTTTTTTGTGTTTGCACATTTCTTTGTTTTCTGCTAACACTTTTGTGAGTTTTATTTTCCTTATATATTTATAGAGGTCTATTGTTATTTGTACCATGTCCATTTGTTCAGTGGGACAGAAATTGATACCACGTTTCAGCAAAGATATTTCCGAATCTGTTATCTCTCTCTTGCATAAATTTACCACTTGCAATTCCTCTGTTGTATCTAGAAGGTTTTCTTCTGACGCATACTCCTTGCTGTTGTTCCTATTTTTTCGCTGGGGGTCGCCTAACTAATTAGCATGGAGGAGTCTTGTTCGTTATCGGTTCAAATAGCACTGTATATCAAAGAAAAAACGTTACAAATGATCACTACATCTCCCATAATGCTTTGCGATGTTCATCACAAACAGAAAATGACCTAATGAAGCCTCAATGAATTTAATTGGCTGTTTTGAACATTATAACTATGATCGTGACCAAGGTCTTTGGATAGACCGAAACGCGTCGATTTAAAGCTTTCACCCTGTGAAAAGAAGCAAGGAAAACCCCTCGTGAGTGCGACCCAATGTTCTTTCATTGAAAGAAATTTGGATTATATATATATATATGGTCCTGCACAGCACTAGTCCATTTGGATTTTATTTTCATTCCCGCGCAGCATCAACCCAGGTATGGTGAAATCTGGGAGATGTAGTGCTTACAACACTGCAACTGATGGGTGATCACATGACCAGGGATTGTGAGTGCTCCTACCAATGGGAGGGTTGCAGGACTATTTAAAAACGTGGGTGGGGCAGCATCCTGGTAAACAGTGGCATCTGAGGAAGGCGAAGAGAGCCGAAATGCATCATGCCTTATGCTGTTGAATAAAAGGGCTTCCGAAGATATTTCCTTGTGTGGCCTCTTCCTTTCTGTACTGGAGGGGTTCTGTGTATGTTTGCATGACAGAAAGAGGCGTGATAAGAGGTCCCGTTCTACAAGTGGCTGGAGTGTTACTGGCTGTTGCATCTGCAGTTCTTTTTGTATTCCGAAGTATCAGAACCACTCCGGCCTGCCTCAACGAGTAAGGAAAGCAAGGGCTGCTGCCAGGTGCAGCTTGTGGCTTCACGAGTGGCTGGATTCCCTGTAATCACAGCATGCGGCCCTGTGGATATTTATTTTTCGTGGCTGGAACGTTGAGGGGACCCGAGGAAGCCCTTTGGACATCAATCAACCAGGACATTTTCCAATCAGACACCAGCGTTTGGTCCTGCACAGCACTAGTCTATTTGGATTTTATTTTCATTCCCGCGCAGCATCAACCCAGGTATGGTGAACTCTGGGAGATGTTGTGCTTACAACACTGCAACTGATGGACGATCACATGACCAGGGATTGTGAGTGCTCCTACCAATGGGAGGGTTGCAGGACTATTTAAAAACGTGGGTGGGGCAGCATCCTGGTAAACAGTGGCATCTGAGGAAGGCGAAGAGAGCCGAAATGCATCATGCCTTATGCTGTTGAATAAAAGGGCTTCCGAAGATATTTCCTTGTGTGGCCTCTTCCTTTCTGTACTGGAGGGGTTCTGTGTATGTTTGCATGACAGAAAGAGGCATGATAAGAGGCCCCGTTCTACAAGTGGCTGGAGTGTTACTGGCTGTTGCATCTGCAGTTCTTTTTGTATTCCGAAGTATCAGAACCACTCCGGCCTGCCCCAACGAGTAAGGAAAGCAAGGGCTGCTGCCAGGTGCAGCTTGTGGCTTCACGAGTGGCTGGATTCCCTGTAATCACAGCATGCGGCCCTGTGGATATTTATTTTTCGTGGCTGGAACGTTGAGGGGACCCGAGGAAGCCCTTTGGACATCAATCAACCAGGACATTTTCCAATCAGACACCAGCGTTTGGTCCTGCACAGCACTAGTCTATTTGGATTTTATTTTCATTCCCGCGCAGCATCAACCCAGGTATGGTGAACTCTGGGAGATGTTGTGCTTACAACACTGCAACTGATGGACGATCACATGACCAGGGATTGTGAGTGCTCCTACCAATGGCAGGGTTGCAGGACTATTTAAAAACGTGGGTGGGGCAGCATCCTGGTAAACAGTGGCATCTGAGGAAGGCGAAGAGAGCCGAAATGCATCATGCCTTATGCTGTTGAATAAAAGGACTTCCGAAGATATTTCCCTGTGTGGCCTCTTCCTTTCTGTACTGGAGGGGTTCTGTGTATGTTTGAACGCCAGCCAGAGGCGTGATAAGAGGCCCCGTTCTACAAGTGGCTGGAGTGTTACTGGCTCCTGCATCTGCAGTTCTTTTCGTATTCCGAGGTATCGGAACCACTCCGGCCTGCCCCAACGAGTAAGCAAAGCAAGGGCTGCTGCCAGGTGCAGCTTGTGACTTCACGAGTGGCTGGATTCCCTGTAATCACAGCCTGCGGCCCTGTGGATATTTATTTTTCGTGGCTGGAACGTTAAGGGGACCCGAGGAAGCCCTTTGGACATCAACCAACCAGGACATTTTCCAATCAGACACCCGCGTATGGTCCTGCACAGCACTAGTCCATTTGGATTTTATTTTCATTCCCGCGCAGCATCAACCCAGGTATGGTGAACTCTGGGAGATGTAGTGCTTACAACACTGCAACTGATGGGCGATCACATGACCAGGGATTGTGAGTGCTCCTACCAATGGGAGGGTTGCAGGACTATTTAAAAACGTGGGTGGGGAAGCATCCTGGTAAGCAGTGGCATCTGAGGAAGGCGAAGAGAGACGAAATGCATCATGCCCTATGCTGTTGAATAAAAGGGCTTCCGAAGATATTTACCGGTGTGGCCTCTTCCTTTCTGTACTGGAGGGGTTCTGTGTATATGTATATATATATATATTCACTGAAAAAACCATAGGTTTCACACATGTTATAGTTAGTGGAAATTTTACTGATAAAAAACCAATGAAATTGCCCCGTTATAGTTAGCGCAGGCAACTATAACTCACGCGACCACAATCCTCTGCTGATGCTAATACTGTATTTAGACACTTATTTGCCCATGTCTTCTTCCATACATTTTTAGCTATACATATATTACAAATATTTTTTTTTCATAAAGACACATATGTCATCAGCAGAGGATTGCGGTCGCGTGAGTTATAGTTGCCTGCGCTAACTATAACGGGGCAATTTCATTGGTTTTTTATCAGTAAAATTTCCACTAACTATAACATGTGTGAAACCTATGGTTTTTTCAGTGAATTTGCAAGGTTTTTTAAATGCTAATTCCTAACTATAACGTGTGTGAAACCTATGGTTTTTTCAGTGAATTAGTACGGTTTTTTAAATGCTAAGTTTTTTTCCCTTATAATAAGCCCTGTACATTTGGTGGCCTACGGCCACCAAAAGCACAGGGGGTGGGGTAAGTGTGGATAGTGTTTTTTTCCATTGTAATAAGCCCAGCACATTTGGTGGCCTTCGGCCACCAAAAGCACAGGGGGTGGGGTAAGTGTGGATAGTGTTTTTTTTATTTTTATTTTTTTACCGTACACTTACCGTAAGCGTACGGTAAGCGTACCCCGCGAAATTGCCGAAAAAAAAATAAAACCGTTTTTGCACTTGGGGGATGTTTGGGGACTCCCTCAACATGACTATGTGGGAGGGAGTTGTCAAAACAGCCCCTTTACATGTTTTTGGGCTTCCGATTTTAAAAATCTCTCTCAGTGCGAGAGACAAAATGGCGGCCGCCGCTTCCTGGTTTCGGCCGATTCGAATGTTTACTAAGATCTAAGAGCCAATCAGAATCGCGCTCGCGCACGCCACCGTACGCTTACCGTAAGCGTACGGTAAGCGTACCGTAAGCTGGCTCAGATATATATATTGATTTAAAGGCTATTTTCTCAGAATCTACTGAACAGATTTACACCAAACCTACAAAAGGCACTTCCTTGACCTAGGGACTACCTCTCTGCCAAATTTTGAGTAATTCTGTTCAGCCATTCGGGCTGTAGCTCGTTCTAAAGGTCCTATGGAAAAATGCATGGGAAAAACGCGTTTTGGGACCCCCCTTTTATCTCAGCCCCCGCTTGACGAATCCCCCCGAGACTTTCAGGGTAGGAGCGGAGCGTAGCGCCCCACCTATTTTGAGAAATTCGCGAGGATTCGTCGACCGGCGCCAAAGTTATTCAAAATAGAATGTTGAGGTTTTCCTATGGAAACGTGGTCCTAACTATAACTACCTACTGGCTATCGCCAGTAGGTAATATATATATATATATATATATATATATATATATATATTCACTGAAAAAACCATAGGTTTCACACACGTTATAGTTAGGAATCAGCATTTAAAAAACCTTGCAAATTCAGTGAAAAAACCATAGGTTTCACACATGTTATAGTTAGCTGGACATTTTACTGATAAAAAACCAATGAAATTCCCCCTTTATAGTTAGTGCAGGCAACTATAACTCACGCGACCGCAATCCTCTGCTGATGCTAATACTGTATTTAGACACTTATTTGCCCATGTCTTCTTCCATAAAATTTTAGCTATACATATATTACAAATATTTTTTTTTCATAAAGACACATATGTCATCAGCAGAGGATTGCGGTCGCGTGAGTTATAGTTGCCTGCACTAACTATAACGGGGGAATTTCATTGGTTTTTTATCAGTAAAATGTCCAGCTAACTATAACATGTGTGAAACCTATAGTTTTTTCACTGAATTTGCAAGGTTTTTTAAATGCGAATTCCTAACTATAACGTGTGTGAAACCTATGGTTTTTTCAGTGAATTTGTTCGGTTTTTTAAATGCTAAGTTACTTTACGCCATTCGTGGCGTGCGCGCCCACTTAACGCAGTTTGTTCCGTGCGCGCACGGTGCGCTTCGCGCATCGTGTGCGCACAGTGAGCACGCGCTGCGCTTCGATCTCCGCGCGCCCACTTTACACAGTTAGTGCCGTGGATGGGCCATGTACGCACGATGCGCTTCGCGCACCCTGCGCACATGGAGGACATATTATGCGCTTCATTGTGAAAGGTAAGCTTTTAGATTTCTAACAATATGACATGAACCGTGCACAAATTTTGCCCTGCGGGCATCATTTGCACACGGGGTGGGGAGAGTGTGGATAATTTTTTTATTTAATTATTTTTTACCGTACGCGTACGGTAAGCGTAATCGGCGATTTTTCATAAAAAAATAAAAAAGATTTTTTGGCCTTGGGGGTACTTTGGGGACACATACATCAAAGCTAGGTTGTTAGGAGCTGTCTAAACAGTCCCTTTACATGTTTTTGGCCTTTGTTTTTCCCCTCCCCGTCAGAGTGCGAGAGAGAAAATGTCGGACGCCGCTTCCTGGTTTCGAACGATTCGAATGTTTACTAAGATCTAACAGCCAATCAGAATCGCACTCGCGCACGGCACCGTACGCGTACGGTAAGCTTACCGTAAGCGCACGGTAAGCGCACCGTAAGCTGGCTCAGATATATATATTGATTTAAATGCTATTTTCTCAGGAACTACTGAACAGATTTACACCAGACCTACAAAAGGCACTTCCTTGACCTGAGGACTACCTCTCTGCCAAATTTCAAGTAACTCTGTTCAGCCGTTCGGGCTGTAGCTGTGTCTAAAGGTCCTATGGAAAAATGCATGGGAAAAATGCGTTTTGGGACCCCCCTTTTATCTCAGCCCCCGCTTGACGAATCCCCCCGAGACTTTCAGGGTAGGAGCGTAGCGTAGCGCCCCACCTATTTTGAAAATTTCGCGAGGATTCGTCGACCGGCGCCAAAGTTATTCCAAATAGAATGTTGCGGATTTCCTATGGAAACAGGGTCCTAACTATAACTATCTACTGGCGACCGCCAGTAGATAATAAATATATATATATATATATATATATATATATATATATATATATATATATATATATATATATATATATATAGTACACCAGAGTTCCCACAACTTGCTCCACACTCGAGGCAAAGATAGGGACACGGACTCCAGGTTGGTGCGTGATTTCTTTCTTTATTCAGAAAAGCAGAGGCTTCGGCATGGTGGCATGAAGAGTTCCGCCCAGCAGGTGGGCTTGTTCACATGACGAGACTCATTGTCAATAAAGTCATACTCGTCTGATGACTATATTTGGTTTAATATGCCTGCAACTCTCCAAGGGAAATCTTACAGTCCTATGATGTAATGTTACCTTCTATATTTTATGCAAAAGTGTCAGCACTGTCCTGAATCACTTTTTTGTTTAGGGGGAAAACAATAGACCACAATAATTCATGAAAGTTTCCCTTATGTCTTGCGCTTGACCCTTGATTTAAATTCATTACTACCGTTTTACTTTGTTAGCCATTGATCTAAGTGTGAACACCATATAGAAATATACTTCAACGTGCTTCTAAAAGTGCTGTTCAAAGTGTGTTTAGTGCTTAAAACTAATAAGTAAATAAATAATCACAATTGTACTTCTTGTGATTATAAAAATCTAACAAGAAATCAAAATTGACTTTACAATCCAGATTTTCGGGAGTTGAAGGGAAGATTTTAAGCAAACTGCTGATTCTGATTATTATCATAAGCATTCTAGTTGATGGAGAAAATATGTCTTAGGTCGTTGTTACTTTTCTGATATTATAGTCATTGATTCAAATTTTAGGTACAGGAACAGAAATGATTTCAGAAAATCAATAATTAAGAGATTTCGCTCACCGAGTGCAGTTCATTGAGGACCTTAACGGATACAGTGGGGAAGTCTTAAGAATATCAGCATTAGAATATGTGAATAAATATGTAAACATAGATGTTCATGGAAAAGGGAAGATCTGTATTTAGTGTGTAGACATTTCCTCTATTCCAAAAAAGGTTATTAAAATTTCTAAAATTATAATATATCTTAACAATTTCATAAATAACCTCTAAAAATATATATAAAAATATAAATATTGATATTATATTATAGAACAAATGTAAAACAAATGTAAAATATTCCATTCCTATAAAATACAAATATTCTAAAAGACAATCCACAAGATCTAATAAGGTATTATTTTCTTATAAAAAGTTGTACAACTCTTCCCCATTATTAAGTCCATTAGGAGTGCGGGTGTTTAGTTCGAGTATAAATTTCGCCTCCAGTTGTCTAAGGACTTTTTCCCTGTTCCCTCCCCTTCTCATTGGTGGAACCGCAGCTATGACAAAATATTTAAGATTTTCTAGTTTGTTCCTGTGGACTGCCTTAAGGTGTCTAGCCACTGGATAAGTCATATCTGAATTGACTATTGCTCTCAGATGCTGCAGGATGCGTACATGCACCTGAAGTTTAGTGTTGCCTATGTATTGCAAGTCACATGTGCAACACAACACGTAGACAGCAAACTCAGTGCGGCAGCTATATCTGGCCTTTATTTGGTTGATCGATGCACCGAATACGGTAGTGTACTGAGTTGTATTTATTCCAAACTTACATGCTCTGCATGTGTTACACTTAATGAAACCGTTATGTGGTGCTAGCCACATTGTACTAGGCTAGCTGGCTAAAATTACCAATTCAGGACTAAGCCTGACTAAGGCATTGTACATAGACTTAGATTTTCTGAATGTCAAAGCTGGGGGGGTCGGGAATAACTGACTAAATACTGTATCTGTTTGGATTATTGGCCAGTGTTTGTTTATAATAGTCCTGATTTTCTTGTGTTGGCTACTATATGTTGTTACAAATCTCATAGAATTGGTTTCTGTGTTCTCAAAGGCGGAATTCCCTTTTCTCTTGAATCCTGTAATGTTAAAGCAAGTTAGTAAATCACTCCTGGATTTAGTTCTGACTTTGGCCAAAGCTGTATTGATGACCTGGTCACTGTAACCCCTAGCTGATAACCTGAGCTTACTCTCATTGATGCATTCTTCAAAGAATTGATCAGTGCTACAGATTCTACGAAGCCTTAAGAATTCCCCGTATGGGATACTTCTTATCAAGTGGGTGGGGTGAAATCTTGACGAATGAAGCGTTGAATTCCCAGCAGTGCTCTTTCTGTGCAGTGTGGTCTCAATGCCTCCTTCGCCAATGCAAACATGAACATCTAGAAAGTCAATGGATGTATTGTTGACTTCTGCAGTGAACTGGAGATTAAGGTTATTTACATTAAGTTTCTGGATAAAATCTCTGACAAAAGCCTCAGGTCCCTTCCATATGAAGAATATGTCATCTATAAAGCGAATCCATCCTATGATGCGCTCTTCCCATATGTTTTTATGTTCCACCCTGAGGACCTGCTCCTCCCACCATCCCATGTGTAAACACGCGTAGCTGGGGGAGAAACAGGCCCCCATGGCAACTCCCCATATCTGATGGTAAACATCCTTATTTAATAGGAAGTAGTTATCATTTCTAAAATAATTTTGCCATGTTGGTAAAATTCAATCGGTCTACTTTCTAAAAAGGATTTTACTGCAATGATACCATCTATGTGAATAATACTGGTATATAAAGCACATACATCAAGTGATACAAATAGATATTCAGATGACCAGGTGATATCTTTAAGTTTCTCAAGGAAGTGAGTACTGTCCTTAATATATGATGGCAGGGTAACTACCAATTCTTGCAGGTGGAAGTCCACATATTCAGAGATTTTCTCCAGAATTCCTCCTCTCGCATTGATTATGGGTCTCCCCGGTACAGGCACAGTTCTCCTATTTATTTTAGGTATGAAATACATTACTGGGGTTATTGGAAACTCAGTTCGCAGGTAGTTGAATTCCTCATTGGTGATCAAATTGTCTCTTTTCCATTTAAAAAGTTGTTTCAAACATGAGGCATTAAGTGCTGATAGTTGTTGTGCGTTGGATTTGGCATAACATTGGGCATCAGTTAGGTGTTTCTCCGCCTCCAACATATAATCTTCTCTAGGCCACAGGACTATGTTGCCCCCTTTGTCTGATTGTTTAATAATCACCTCGTTATGTTTCTGTAGTTTATTAATCAAGTCCTGATATTGTTTAAATTTGAAATGAGTGCCAGTCTTTCGCTCTTTATGGTCAAGCAGAGCTTTTTGATTTCTTCAATGATGATGTCTTGATAGATATTTATCGCATCACGCGGCATGATAGGAACAAAGGTGGATTTAGGCTTGAAGGGGGATTTGACTCTACCAGATACACTGACACCCATTTCTGCGGCCAACTCCTGTGTAGATCCAACGGAGTCCTCCTGGTCAGTGTCTATCAAGTTGCACATAATCAAAAAGAGTGGGAATGTCTGATGTTAAAGGGTTGGATACTGGCTCTTTATCGGTTGTTTTCAAAGGTTCTGCACTTTTTTTAGAGTTCTTTATTTCAAAGTACTTTTTTAATTTCATTTTGCAGATGAACTTATAGATGTCGACATGCGCTTGAACATAGTTAAAGCTGCTCTCCGGGCAGAAGGATAACCCCAATGCCAGTAATTGGGTTTCTGCCTGATTTAATTGAATAGATGATAAGTTCACCACAGTATTGGGATTGGACTCTATTTTTTGTTGTTCCATTTCTTTTTGCACTGCTGACCATTTCTTACATTGCCGGACTTTCCTTCTGGCTTTCCTTCTTTTGTTGTTTCTTGTGGCAGCCTCCAAGTTACTGCTGGCCCATTCCTTTAACATTTCGGGATTTGGGTTTTCAAAACTAGGGGCAAGTACAATCCGCAGTCCTCGTGGCACCCTGTTAACTTCAGCATATTTTTCAAGTGATTTCTGCTCCCACCACTTGGTCATTTCAGACCTCATTAGTTTCTCCAGTTTCTTTAAAAGTATCTTTACCTCACCCTCAGGTTGATTGTTAGTTGTTAATTTGATCCGTCCGTTGTTTTGGACTGTGGGTAGATTTTCAAATAAATCAGCAGCTGCTGCTTCCTGTTCTCTTATCGTCTCATCAGCCATGCCTACAGCTAGTTATTGCTTAATGTCCCTTGTTTTTTAATAACATAGAATAGAAATCTTCAGATAAACAGACAAATGAACGAGTCCCGTTATAATTGGGGAGTGAGGGTTAGTCCCTTGACAGTTTTACGGAGCCCCGTTCACTGTCCTTTTCTCCTGTGTAACCCTTATTCACTCTCCACTGACCGTCCGTTGCTCTCGCACACCTCCCAACCTGCATATACCAGTGAAATAGTGGCTGCAACCGTAACTGCTTACCGGCCGGCACAGATCCTGGAATCGTCAGTCCTCTGACGGGCGGCTCCTGGTTCCTGCGGCTGGGTCCGCTCACAGTTGCATTCGCCAGTAACACTTCCGGGTGCAGGGGGTCACCACTACGAATTCCTTCCGGGAAAAGGTACACAAAGTTAGGCTGGTGATGGTTGACCCTTTTCACTAATTTCACCAATTGCCACACATATTATGCTGAACTCTTTTTAATTAATGGGTGCTCCTTTCATGGAAATTTCCCCATGCAATTAGTTGTCCAACAATGCTCCTCACAAAGCTTTCCAGGACAGGCCTCTCAAATCTGTTTGGTAACCACAGACGTGTTTCGGCATCCTTGCCTTTTTTAATGCAGATTATACAAACCAATGTCACATTGCCGATTTTAAAGGCATCTTACTTTATTCTCATTGGATGGCAGTTCAGAGGGATAAAAAATGGACCATCAATGTCTTTAGATTTCTTTGCCAGCATGCCGCCATCATTACATGTGAGATAATTCCAATATATAAATATATAGCTTCATTATTTCTTTCGTAGATGTTTATCTCTCATCCAATTTACAAGTCCAATTTACATCTCCATTACAACATGTACATGCTGGTTCAATAAACAGATTTTAACACCATCTATTTTCTCAGCAAAGGTAATTATACATGTGCTTTCTAGTGTGTGCCCTCGTTCAGCTGCTTAATGCCTGCTTTGCATGCCACATACCTTCAAGCACTTATCTAGTGATTGACACCTGATCATTTAGTAATGTCCTGATGTAGTGTCAGCAGGTATGTCACTCTGTCCCTGACTTTGCGATGGTTACTGCATTTCTTAAAAAATGCTATTCACCGATTGCCAAACATATTATGCCGAGCTCCTTTTAGTGAACAGGTGATCCTTTCGTGATAGTGGCCCCACGCAATTAATTGTCCAACATGCACAGGAAAGCTTCGTGAGGAGCATTGTTGGACAATATATATATACATATATATATATATATATATATATATATATATATATATATATATATATATATATATATATATATATATATATATATATATATATATATATATATATATACAAAGGTTACAAGGACATTATAGTTAGGTTTAGATTTCACTAATACAAAACCATTGAAATTCTGTATTTATAGTTAGTGAGCTAACTATAACTCACACACCAGCATTGCACTGCTTTTGACATCACATATTACATCACTCATGGCATGGTAAGTGACATCACTGACAACATCTCAAATGACATCACTGATGACATCACATGAGTGTAAGTGTTTTTAAGAGTTTGTGAGTGTTAAACAAATATAATAACCTACTACAACAGTTAGATTAGTATACTAGTTGTACTGCTAATGAGTGATACCATCTCTAACAAGTAATCTGAGTGGGTGAGTGACTTCTGTGTCAGTGAGTGTCTGGGTGTGTGAGTGCATGCATGAGTGACTGTATTGGTGAGTGAGTGGCTTTCTGATTAGTTCTCTAGGTGTGTGAGTGAATGTGTCAGTGGTTGAATGGAGGTGTGAGGGGGTATCTAAGTGGCTGTATGGGTGTGTGAGTGAGTGTGTAAGTGGGTTGTGGGTATATCAGTGGTTTTATGGGTGTGTGAATGGCTCTATGGGTGAATAAGTAGGTATCTGAGTAGCAGTGTGGGTGAGTGAGTGGGTGTGTTAGTAACTATATTGGTGACTGAGTGAGTGTGTCAGTAGCTGTGTTGGTGAGTGAATGGGTGTCTGAATGACTATATGAGTGAGTGACTGGGTGTGCAAGTGACTGCATGGGTGAGTGAGTGGCTGTTTAGTGAGTGTTTGGTTGAGTAAGTTGGTGTGTGACTGGTTGTATTGGAGAATGAGTATCTATGTGGATGACTATATGGGTGAGTGTGCAGATATGGGAGTTCTTGTATGGATGTGTGAATAGTTACGTAAATTATTGTGTGATTGTGTGAGGGCTTTTATGGGTGAGGGAGTGGCTGTGTTGAGAGGCTGTATGAGGAGTGAGTGAATATGTGAGCGGCTGTATAGGTGAATAGGTCTGTGTGTGAGTAGCTGTATGGATGAGTATATGGCTATGTGAGTGGCTGTGTGGGTGAGTGACTGGTTGTATGAGTAGCTGTATGAGTGAGTGGGTGTGTGAGTTGCTCTATGTAGGAATGAGTGGTTGTGTGAGTACTTGTATGGGTCAATGACTGCGTATGAGTGAGGTTGTGTGGGTGTGTTGGAGGGCATACACAAGGTTTATGGGGGTGTGAGTGGGTGTGTGAGTGGTTCTCCGGATGATGTCATCAGTGATGTCATTTGAGATGTCATCAGTGATTTCACTGACCATGTCATGAGTGATGTAATATGTGAAGTCATAAGCACAGCATTGTGGGGGCGTAAGTTATAGTTACCTCAGGTAACTATAACTGCTGAATTTCAATGGTTTTGTACGAGTGAAATCTGAGCCTAACTATAACATCCATGTAACCTTTGTTTTGTCTGTGAATTTCTAGATTTTTTAAATTCTATTTCCTAACTAAAACATCCCTGTAACCTTTGGTTTTTTATGTGAATTTTTGGGATTTTAGTTTGTAGTCGCATTTGCAGAGTAGTGGCGAAAGGGGGTGGAACCTCAGACCAGATCTCAGCAATTCCACTGTGTGGAACTTACCGGAGGTAATAGAAGGGGTTCTTGGCCCCCAAGGACCCTCAGCATCCAAGAGGACTTCATATACCCAACTAGTAGTGCACCAGGAGGTGCATTTGCAGAGTGGTGGAGAAAGGGGGCAGGCCTCTGATCAGCTCTCGGCAATTCCACTGTGTTGGACTTACTGTAGGTAACAGAAGGGATTCTTGGACCCCAAGGGCCATCAGCATCCAAGAGTATTTCACCCCCAACTAATAGTGCACAAGGAGGTGCATTTGCAGAGTGATGGAGAAAGGGGGAAGCCTCTAACCAGCTGTCAGCAATCCCACTTTGTGGGACTTACCGGAGGTAACAAGAGGGGTTTGTGCCCCACAAGCACCCTCAGCATCCAAGGGGACTTCATACCCCAACCAGTAGAGTGTCAGGAGGCGTGTTTGCAGAATGATGGAGAAAGGGAGCAGGGCCTCCAAAGACCTCTCAGTAATCCCGCTGTGTGGGACGTACTGAAGGTAACAGGAGGCGTTGTGGGCCCCCCAAAGACCCTCAGCATCCAAGACGACTTCATTCCCCAACAAGTTGTGAGCCTGCAGGCCCGTTTGCATAGTGGTTGAGAAAGGGGACAGGCCTTCAGGGACTTCTCCTGGGCTGGCCCTTTTTTTAATTATATTATGGGAGGGGGGTCACATGGCCCCCCATTCCCGGGTCAATTTTGGACCTGGGGGGCCTAGTCCCCAGAGACCGGCCTATTTGCATAGGGGAGGGGGCCGTGTGGCATCCCTCCCTGGGCCGATTTCGGCCCTGGGACCCCATTCCCTCGAATCCGGCCTTTTCCAAAGGAAGAGGGGGGGCATGCATGCTCCGGCCAAGCCACAGCAAACAGCAATTTCCATGGGGTGGTCACCCCGGGACATAGTATGAGCCGTCCCTGTTTTTATATATTTATATATATATATATTTTTTTTCAAAAGGCTGCTTCTCGCATCCCACAGGTATCTCCCAAGCAAAGCAGACACGAACCCTCGATTTGTGCTTAAAGTTGCAGTTTAATTTCGGCCATTATGCGTTTCAGTCCGGAGCGGACCTTGATCACATGACTATATATATATATATATATATATATATATATATATATATATATATATATATATTCACTGAAAAAACAAAGGTTCAGGGATGTTATAGAAAGTTTAAAATGTCACATGAAACATATCTTTTGAAACTAACGAAACCAATGAAATTCACCAGTTATAGTTATCTCAAGTAACTTTAACTCATATCCTGAAGAGACTATAACTTGCTCCCCTACCATGCACAGTATTATCAACAATTATGGGTTTTCAGATGTGATTAGGTATGTTATAAATGTAGTCAATGAATATGTCATAAGAGATTTAATATGCAGTGGTAAAAGCAGTGCATGGAGAGGGTGCAAGTTAAAGGTACTTTATGGTAGGAGTTATAGTCACCAAAAAAAAGCATGCATGGTAGAAGCTGCGCAGTATAGGCACTGCGTGGGTATAACTGGCTGTAAAGCATGTTTCCTCATACAGTCATGCTGCCACAATTCCCCAACGCTGGATCACGTGTTTTTAGCAGTGAGATTCCAGCATCATCGACTGCAGCTGATCCTACTGAAGAGGTCATGATTTAAAACCAAAAAAGAGCAGGAGGCTGTAGACCTAGTAGAACACATTGAAGATAATATTCGTTACACATTGCAGGCTAAGGAAAAGGTTATTGAAAAGAAAAATCGATGTATGTTTGAAGTTTTTTATTGAATTTATCTATTTCATTCTTGGCTATAATCATAGTCGGGTGTTAATAGATGCACTTGAACTGAAATTGCCAAATTGACTCCTGTTATGGTAATTGCACATTCGGGTTGCCCACAGCCAGCATTTGCATCCTTCCTACATTCTTTTTCATTCGATAGTGAATACACTGCGGGCAGATTTACAAGCCCCTTGCGCCACTTTGACGTCACTTTTAACATGGGAAAAGTGACGCAAAAGTGGCTCAAGGGGCTTGTAGATCTGCCCCTGCATCTGCTCGTTTGACTGAGTACTAATAATACCTTTTGTTTACATAATTTGAAAATGGCAAAATGTACAGTGCATTGTAAAAAAACGTTGTTTTTATTAAGGGTGCTCCTTACACTGCTAGGCTTTATTACATCGCTGCTGTTAATTGGAAGAAGAAAGAAGAGTATTACATATCTTCATTGTCACGTGGTGTCAGCCCTTAGTGATACAAAACAATTAAATAATTAACTAAGTACCCCTCATTGGTACATCCTTTATCTCCTAGGCATTTATAGTCAATTGATGATGGACTCTTATGGGCGAGTGTTGAACAATCCCAGACATGTGTCACATTGCCAAACGCTATTAGTTTGACCCTGGTCTTGTCACAAACTGGTAAACGCAAAGGCCTGGTAAACTGCCCAATCTCTCTTCAGAGTTTGTATAATCGCATATCCTACCATCCCGCTCTCAAGAATGCCAACAAGCAGTGGCATAACTCAACATATAATGAGGTGCCCTATAGTCTCCCGTATCATTGGCCTTAGGCTGAATGGGGGTGCCCCTTCAAGGTTAGGGATCCCTGCGTCACACCCCTGCCTTCGAGAGTGCCCAAGCCTAATTAATGGTCCCTAGTTTCAGTATCCGGTATTCGTTCTCACAGGATTCGAAGTATCACTGTACATATGGAATCTATAAGTTTAGCACTACAGCATGGAGGCGAAGCAATTTGCTTTATAAATCCGGTTTCCTCGATAATACTTGAAATGAAAAGGAAATGAGGGTCAGCGTACAGACAGACATCAGGCACTTTTCTGTCCCTTCAGCTGCAACTAAGTAGAACGCGCTTTGTTCTTCAGTTGGAATTGGAGTCATTAGGGGCTTTTTTCACTTTGAAGGGGGGGGGGGGCATTGATAGATAACGGTCAGCACCAGGCACCTGAAATCTATCACTGACGGCTCCAAACAAACAGGATGCTGCCGGAGATGGATTCACGGAGATAACGAGCATCCATGGAAGGATCGTTTGCTTCCCATGAAACTGTTTTTCCATCCAGACGAAACATCTGGGCTGTTTTTTCAAATATTAATAATTCATTTTGTTAGCTCCTTTATGAATGGATGACCCTTCATTAAAGCAGAGCGTCGGAAACGCGAGTGAAGTGTAATATTCTGAAAATATTGTTTGGGCGTGCATTGAAACGATTTACCAGCATGCCTGCACTATAACTATCGATATGAACAGCAGACCCACGCCTAGTTTTAAGAACAAATAAACACCTTCATATGACTGGTGGTCCTATGCAAAGTACCCAGTGGTGGCAGCCAAGTATTTGGAGGGGCGGATGGTACTAAAATAAAAAATAAACAAAATAATTGCACTTACTTTTCTGGTTTGCTGCACGACGTCCTCCTTGAAGCTCTGGGACCCAGGAAACTGCACTACCCAGTCCTGGCGTTGCTCTCACAGCATGAGAGAAGCATCAGGATTGGAGAGAGAGGCTTCTCTCAGCGCTCTTAAGAGCAATGGAGGCCTGTGCTTTCTCTAACCCAGCTGTCTAAAACAACTAGGCTAGAGAAGTTTAAAACATGCAGGTCTGGCTGGCCATTGCAAGACAGCCGGCTAAAGGGACATGCGCACTTTAAACTGAAGTGCACAGCTCACTGCTGCCACTCAGCAGTAATTGCCCCACCCTGTCCTGACACTCGGTTCCGGATGGGTTGCTAAAAAATGAAATGGTAATTTATAACCATTTTATTTATCAGCTCTGGGGACATTTTTTTAGCTGGGTGACGCTCCATTGCTCTCATGGAGGAGCCCAGTGGTGTAGCAAGGGGACGTGGGAGGCAGCCTGCCCCGGGCGGCATGAGTTTTGGGGGTGGCGGCCTCCACCTCGCTCTTACATGCAGCCGCCACTGAATGGCAAAGGCAAGAACTGCCACGGGCGGAAAGTGTGCAGCTACGACACTGGAGGAGCCGCTCCTGAAAGTTCCTATCATCGTTGGTATGTCCATCCAAGGAATTGATTCATCGACCTCCTCTCCTTTCTGGAGAGTTTGGGGTGATCTGTGAAGCAGCAGCAGAGAAAAAAGGGTGGGTCCCAAAACACAATTTCACCATATCATTTTCCATGTAAAAATTGAACAGAAATACTGTGAAAGGACTGAATGAAATTACACCAAATTTGGCAAAAAGCTAGATCTTGGTCCACAAAGCATGCTTTTTGTGATTTGGTGTAAATCCGTTCAGTAGTTTTTGAGAAATAATGGTTAAAAACTTTTTATATCTGAATGGGTGTGTTTGCAGGAGGCCGACGGGAATCCCACAATCATGTAATTTTGATTGGCTGAGGTTTTTTTCTCATCAACTGCCTTGCTACTAAGGGAGTGAAATGCTCTCGCGAAATCCTGTGAAAGTTCGCTCTCTGATTGACTATTCACAACTTGAAGATACATGTTGCAGCCACCATTTCAGGACACAGGGCTGAGTCCCAGCATCCTGATAATTAAAAAAAAAGTAAAGTTTGAGGGGGCAGAGTAGAGGTACCCTGACCTGCTGGACCTTGCGGGCTGGTCCGGTCCAAAATTAAATAAAAATATTGTTATGGGGTTTTTGCAATCCTGCGTGTGTACCAAGGGAGCCAGCACATGCCCCTGGACTTCAGAGGGAATCACGAGAGAGCGCAGGGGCAGTGCTGCCACCCGCAAGACTTTCCCAGGATTGGAATCTTTTTAAAAAAAAAAGGGTTTAGGGTATGAGTATCTGCAGTGGGTTTTTGCAAACAGGCAAATGCTGTGGCTGGGGCGGGGGTTTGGCTGCCTGCCCTTTGGCCAGGTGCAGCGGGGGTAGGCTGGACGCAGTGGATTTGTCGGAGGGCCTGGCCACAGGCCAGGTCCTGTGAACAACCCCACAGCGTGAACTGTCTTTGGATGGCCTTATGTATGGTAATACAATATGTTATGTTAATAAAACTTGATAAAACGCAACAAATCATACCCAGAGGTATATCTCGGCACTGATGCAAGCACAGACCAGTGATCAGAGTTTTTATGGCAGAAGATGGTAACAAGGGAAAAACTTTCCTCAGCAGTCGCATTGTTACAAAGCAAGTCGCAGCAATGGGTTCTTTTATAGAAAGTTCCTGGTCCAGTCTGATGTCCAGATTTTTTATAGTGCAACCTGGCACCAGAGCTGTCCCTCGCTCTGCAGGCCACCAGTCAGGGTTCCAGAGGGATTGTGCTTTTCCGCACAGTAGGATTTCAGTTTTTTTGCTGTTCAACTGGAGACAGTTGCAATTTTCTTTAAACAGACTTGGGTATGATGTTTTCCGCTGTCAACGTCCTGCCCCAGAGAGATGATCAGTTGGGTATCATCCATATGAGAGATTGCATCAAAGCCGCAGGATTCGACAATCTGGGCCAGGGGGCCATATAAATGTTCAACAAAGTGGGGCTCAAAGAAGAGCTATGAAGCACTCCCTTGTTAATGGAAATAGTGTGTAATTTGAAAAAGCCCAGCATGACTGTTTGTGTGCGGTTTTCTAAAAAGTCTGTGAGTCACAGAAGAGTCTTATTCTCAACACCAATTGCCTGCAGCCTGCTGATCCTCACTGCATGGGAAACAGTGTAGAAGGTTGCTGACAGATCTAACACCACAAGCATGGCAGGCAGACCAGCATCCAGAGTGCAGCGAATGGAGTCCGTAACTGCCACCGGCACAGTCTCTGTGCTGTAGGTGGTTCTGAACCCCGATTGAGAGGGATCCAGAATCTTATGGTCCTCCGGGAATGCCTTAAGCTGTTTATTAACACAGCTTTACAACATTCTTGCCTACAAAGGTAAAAGAAAAATGGGGTAATAGTGGGTCAGAATCTTTGGATAAGCAGTTGTTTTTGCAGTATAGGAGAGACCAAAGCTGCTTTCCAGAATAGTAAAATTTTAGCTGATCCTAGCAAGAGATCAAAAGTGAAAGAATGGAAGGGGCAATTACTGTGGCAAGATTCACAGAAACTCTCGGGGGCAAAGGCCTAAGGGAGAATCTGATTTGGCTGTCACCAATGAGTCCTGCCTTTGAGCCATGATACAGGGTTGGAACCTGTGTAAAGTTTGAGTAACAGCCTTGGGAGCGTGGCTTAAGGGGATTAGTTAAATCTGGGAACTTCGAAAGGGGAATTTCTTATATGTAGTCTCTATCTTTTCCTCAAAAACATTAGCTAATGAGTCTAATAGTTGTTGAGAGGCAGGAATGTCCATGGTGCAAGCACAGGGCTTGGTAAACGCATTGAGAACTTTATACAACTCTCTAGTACAGTGTCCCGCCTTATCTATTCTACCTGAAATGTAGCTTATCCTAGCATTCCTGATGTGGGCATAATATTGAGATTGTGCCTGTTTGTAAGCATACCTGTCCATTGAGATTTTAGTTTGGCACCGGCATCTCTCCAGCTTCTTACATCCTGTTTTCAGATTAGCCAGTTCCATGGAAAACCATGGAGCATCCGGCCTGGAGGAGGTATGCCTTGTTTGTTTCAGAGGAGCTAAATTATCGAAGGCCGCATTAGGAGTGCTATGATAACTGAAAAGTGCTTCTTAGATGTCTGAGTTTGGTGTCACAGCTCCTGGGCTGAATGCCCTAGAAAACCCATTTAGCAAAATAGCATGCCATGCTATGTAAGCCTTGGGTTCCATCTTGGCCAGTTGACACACGACATCCACCCTGTTCATCTGAAACTTAATCAGATAGTGGTCAGTACATTTGCGGAGGAGAGGTTCTTCACTTTCAATAAGCACAGAGTTAGTGAAAATCACATCTAAAGTATGGCCTGCTACATGTGTGGCACCGGTAACAATCTGGCGAAGATACAGCATCTCTAGGTCATCAAAAAGGTGGGCAAGTTTTGGATTAGTGACATCTTCACCATGAAAATCGAAATCACCCAACAGAAGAAAGATACTGGAGGACAGTATGAAAAGGGCAATACGTTCTGCCAGGAGATGACTGAAGTCTTTCTTTGATCCTGGTGGCCGATAATTAAGTGTGCCCTTCAGCAGCGGCCGGTACAGGGAAGCGCGGTGGGGTAGGGCAGGGCGCGGCAGGGGTAAGCAGACAGATGATGGTATAGGTATTATTTATTTATTTAATACTTATTTTGTCGTCTGTCGACTTCCATCCACCACCCCCACCCGTGCCACCACCCACCGCATTTACCTGTGCCGGCCGCCGCTTGTGCCCTTCTAATGAAAGCTTGGTGATAGCTCATATTTAAAAATGCAGTTTTTGGCCCACTCCTCTAAGGATGATTCAATAATATAACATTTAACCAGATTCCAGAATGCATTCGCAATTCCCCCGCCTGGTCTAGTTTTTCAGTCAAGTCCAATTAATTGGTAATTATCAGGCAGTGCAATAGGAATAATGGGGAGGGATGAGGCATTAAGCAAAGTCTCAGTAAAAAGCTGAAATTTAGGACTGTAGAATATATAAGATTCCAAATTTCAGTCATGTGTTGGTAACAATCTGATGTTACAATAAATGCCATGAAAAGGTGTAGAGTGCCTACTACCTGGAGTGGATGCAGATGGATTACTACGATGTGGAATTATAGAAATAACATGGGGAACAAGCCTTGCCCTCTTTAAAGGTGTGGAAGATGTGATGGTGCAGGAAAACCTGCACTTTCTACAGGACACAGGGCCTTATATTGTGGGAAAGCACAGGGAGCAACAGTGAGAAGATCTTCGGGAAGCAATAATATTAATGGATATCGGAGTAGTTGAGCGCCAGAATATTGGTCTAAGGTGGATCTTACCATGATGAAGAAAATGGATAATCAGTGGCGCAGGAGTTATAGCGACTGATTACGCTGAGACAAGGACGAGCGCTGACAGGCTTGCCTTTGGCATACCGGTGGCATGCCGGTGGTACATCTGCAACTTGTCTGCATGCTGCTGCAGATTATATCTGCCTCAGTAAAGAAACGTCTGAACCGCCAACCAGTCAAGATAACGGCGGTTCACTGGCAATGAGGAAGTGAGAAAAGCCCAGCTCTCTCCACACAATCAGCCAAGCCACGTTGGAGCAGAGAGCAGAAAACAAATTTATAAAAGGTAAAAGCAACCCTTTCCCTTAAAGTGGGGCGAAAATCAGGAATAAGGCTAACCAGGTTTCAAGTTTGCAGGCAAAGTCAAAGTAGGTATTTTACATTGAAAAAAACCTTAGAAAATCACTGAAAAATTCAAAGGCAAAAGTGACGTTATAGTCAGGTATGATAGAAATATTTTACATTGCATTAAAAATACTCAGAAATTCACTGAAAAAGTAAATGGTGAAGTGATGTTATATTTAGGTGAACATGTCTGTTTAAACATAACAATATAAACTCAAAAAAAATCACTGAAATTCAAGGGTTATTTCAAGTAACTATAACTCGCACCCCCGCCATGCATTGCTTATGACCTGACATATCACAACACTCATGACATATTCTGTGACATCATTGATAAGATTACTGATAACAAATGAACTGACATCATTGACAACAATGTGATGTCATCAGGGATGTGATTTCAGATGTCACTAGTGATGCCAACTGTAATGTCACTGACCACGTCATGAGTGATGTAATATGTGAGGTCATAAGCAGTGCATTGGGGGGGCATAAGTTATAGTAAGCTCAGGTAACTAATGAATGCTGAATTTCTATGATTTTGTGTGTAGAACTTGAACCAAACTATATTGTCCCTATAATGTTTGTTTATTTCAGTGAATTTTGATGGGTTTTTAAGTTCTAATTCCCAACTATAATGTCCCCTTAACCTTTGTTTTTTTTTCCAGTGAATTTCTATGATTTTTTATTACTATTTCCAAGCTATAAGGTCCTTGTGACCTTTGTTTTTTTTGTGTGAATTTCACAGTTTATTTTAATATAAATGTAACTACAATTTAACCCATAAGTTCAATTTACTAATATACATTTTGAGAAGTTTATAGATACATTTTATTTACACATTCATTCCTATTATATATTTCAAAACTAAATATTGAAAAACTTTAGGTAAGGTAACTTTGTGGTCTTTCTGTAAATGCAATGCATTGTCTTTCTATTTACCTCATTCATTTTATATATCCACAAATTCATTCCAAACCAAAAGGGCACATTCAATACTAAAACAACAGCACATTTAATTCAAACATATGCTATTGCAATTTCTATAAGTGCATCACTGTCTGTATATGGTTGTGTGACTGGCTGCATGAGTGACTGTGTGGATCTGTGAGTGGCTATATGGGTGTATGAATGGTTGTGTGAGAGGCTGTGTGGGTGTGTAAGTGGGTGTGGGAATAGCTGTATGACTGTGTGAGTAGGTGTGTGAGTGGCTCTGTGGGTGTCTGAGTAGTTTGTGGGTGTGTGAGTGGCTGTATGGGTATGTGAAAGGTTGTGTGGGTGTGTGAGTAGGTGGGAATTGGAGTGAATGTGTGAGTGGATTTGTGGGTGTGTGAGTGAGTGTATGTGTGTTTATGTGGGTGTGTAAGTTGGTGTTTGAGTGGATGTGTGAGTGGCTGTGTGGGTCTATGATTGGTGTGTTTGGGGATATCTTGGTCTGTGAGGGGGTGTGTGAGTGGCTGTATGGGCCTGTGAGTAGGTGTTTGAGTGGATGTGTAGATGTATATGTGGGTGTGTGAGTTTGTGAGAGGTGTGCAAGTGGGTGTGTGAGTGGGTATGTGAGTAGTTTTGTGGGTCTATGAGTGGATGTATGAATAGCTGTATGAGTGTGTGAGTGGGTGGTGAGTGGTTGTATGGGTGTGTAACTGGGTGTGTGAGGGCTGTGTGAGTCTCTGAGTGTGTGTGTGAGTAGTTTGGTGGGTATGTGAGTGGCTGTATGGGTCTATGAGTGGGTGTGTGATTGACTGTTTGGTTGTGTGAGTGGGATGTGTTAGTGGTTTTGTGGGTCTGTGAGTGGGTGTGTGAGTAGCTCTATGGGTCTTTGAATGCCTGGGTGGGTGTATGAGTTTTTTTAATTAGGGTTCAGGTCCATGGATCCACCACAGAGCGCACAGGGGGGTCAGGCTGAGTGCTGGGGTGGATCCGCGAAACATTACATGCTAAAAAAACATTTTGGAACAATGTCTTGCCTATGAGAGGTCCCTCACAGACCCCTGCATCAGTCCCATAGTATCAGGGTACCTTTGCCCTGACCACTTCTATCACATTTAAATTTTATTTCCCCACCTATGAACCAAGTCCCAATAAATAAAATTGTGGCCACAACTTTTCTCTCGAATTGCAGCCTACCAATCACGGCATTACCGTTGGTGCGTAGATCCGCATCTCTTTATATACATAAATATTTTACCTTAATAACTACAGAACTACTGAACAGATTTACACCAAATTACAAAAAACACTCTTTCTGGACCAAGATCTAGCATTCTGTCAAATGTGGTGACATTCCATTCAGCAGTTTGGGCTCTAGTCATGTCTAAAATCACTATGGGAAATTGTATGGGGAAAACATGTTTTGGGATCCCCCTTTTTCTCAACCCTCATGTGATGGATCACCCCAAAACTTTTCAGACAGCACCTGAAGTGACAGGCAAACTAGTTTTGAACATTTTGTGAACATTTACATAGTTAGATAGATAGATAGATAGATAGATAGATAGATAGATAGATAGATAGACAGACAGACAGATAGATAGATAGATAGATAGATAGATAGATAGATAGATAGATAGATAGATAGATAGATAGATAGATAGATAGATAGATAGATAGATAGATAGATAGATAGATAGATAGATAGATAGATAGATAGATATTTTTTTTCTGAAAGGGATGATATAGTTTGGCTGACATTTCACTTGTACAAAACCAGAGAAATTCAGCCAGTATAGTTAGTGAGCTAACCATAACTCATGCCCGGTCAATGCACTGGTTATGACTTCACATATTACATCACTGATGACATGGTCAGTGGCATCACTGATGACATCTCAAATGACATAATTGATGACCCCATCCCCTGGGGCCTGGCCCGTAGTGTGGGTGCCCTGGTCCCACCCAGGGCACCCACATTTTTAACATTGGGGACTGCAGGGGTGCCCGAAGGCCACCGTGGCCCTGCCTGCTCCCCCCTCCTGCGGGACCTGGCATTGCTTTGAGAACCAGGGAGCTGCTAACATGCAGCTCTCTGGATCTCAAAGCAATGTGTCTATTTCCCTGCTTGATTGACAGTGGGTAGGTAAACAGACATGCTCCCCTTTCAGCAGGCAAGAGCATTTTCTGCTCTCGCCTGCTGTAAGCTATGGCTAAAATACTGTGGCTTAGAGGGAGCGGTCCCCAAGAAGGGGCTGCACGCCCCCCCTCCTTTTTAGGTCTCACCTATGCAGCGCGCATGCGCTGCTTAGGAAAAAGACCTTTAGTAATCGATTCTGCTTTTCAGGCAAAAACGTGCACGCGTTGCATTGCTTTGAATGGCAACGCGTGCACGTTTGGCAATTCCCTTGCGGGAGCGAGCTTTCAAACCATCTGTTAATTACAAACAGACGGTTCCTGCTTGATCCCGCAAGGGAAACAGGCGCAGGCCTCCTCCTCGCTCCCTTCCCCCTGCTGCCTCTCGTCAAACTTGTTTTTTAGCGCGATGCGCGTGTGCATGTTCTTTTTACCGTCCCTTTATCCTTGTTTCCACTCTCGATACAACTCTCCCCCTTTCTATGTTAATTCCCAGCAGTTGCTCCCTTTCAGCCGGTGGGGGCATCTCCCTCTCCCTGTATCTGCCTCTGCAGCACACGCAGCACTGCCTCGCCACTGGCTGCAATCAACGCTCTTACCGCTGCCGAGACCCGCCTGTTCCACTGTCAGGCTCGCAGCCCGCCATGGAAGAGGGGGAGGCCGACGAGGAAGAAGGATCCATGAGCTCCCCCGGGCGTGGGTAGGAAACGGCCTGGTGCACCCATCGCCCGGGCCCCCTCTCTGTACCCCTTGCCTTCAGCACCCCTCCCTACCCGGAGCACCTCTTCACCCCGTCTGCCCCATTACCCAAGCTTAGATAGCGGACTCTCCTCCCCTGGGGGGCACATTGATGATGTTTCCAGACCCCACCATCGGTCTCTGAAAAGGGGAGGATATTGGTTTAATAATCACTGCTCATTTTGTCCTCCTTAAACGTTTCTTTTCCCTCCATTCATTCAAAGGCATCAGGGCCAGCGTCTTCATCATAAAAATTAAAACTTATTTACAAGTCCTTGTGCTGCCTTATGCCACTTTTACAGTCTTTGTAAGTGAGCACCGAAGTTCTTAAACCAGGGCGCGTTTATTGAACACGCTGCAATGAAATAAGTAACGCCCCTCTTTGATAGCTATTGAACCAGAATTGCCGACCCTTGCTTGTAAAAGAAAATGCACCCACTGACCCCGCGTTATCCTCTCCCCTTGGTTTCTGCACAGCCCAATTCATGAAGCTTTAAATCACTGTTTAAGGTCATCCAATTATATGAAACCTTTGGATACCTTTAAATGCCCGTGGCCATTACCGTGATGATGAAGTGATGATAACTGCATGCCACATGGCAAATTCAAGGAGGCTCTGGCAGGTAGAAGTGGAGCCGGGCTGGTGACAACCGCACAGGGCCAGTGATTTATTAGCCACTGCGCCTGTAAGTGATACCCTGGAAACCCAAGAGCTCACACGATGAGGCAGGCCTGTGGTTACTCTCCACCTTCATAATACATATTTTTGGGTCTGTCTTGACAGCGTAGCTATGTGCAAACTTATTGTTCCCAGTGCTTTAAAATATGTATACAGGGTGCTTGGCTTCACCCAGAGGAGTATTTTTCTCTCACTCAATGCAATTGGCTGTTTGGTGTATCAAAATTCCACCTTCTATCCATGTGCCTTAACGTTCACGAGCAAATATCCTGGTTTAACGGCCAGAGCGTTCGATCTTAGAGCTGTGGAACGAGGTTCGAGTCTGGGGGGCAGCTGGAACACCCAGTGATTATGTGCAAATCAATTAATCTCCCTCTGCCTAAAAAAACTAATTGTGTCTGTCAAAACAAAAAGCACTTTCCCTATAGAAACTTTGGTCCTAACTATAACTACCTTCTGGCGACTGCCAGTAGGTAATGTATATATATATATATATATATATATATTCACTTAAAAAACCATAGGTTTCACACATGTTATAGTTAGCTAGACATTTCCCTCGTAAAAAAACAATGAAATTCCCCCGTTATAGTTAGTGCAGGCAACTATAACTCACGCGACCGCAATCCTCTGCTGATGACGTCAGATATTACATCACTGTATTTTGACACCTATTTACCCATGTCTTCTTCCATTAATCTTTAGCTATACATATATTACAAATATTTATTTTTAAGAAAGACACCTATTTAATCAGTGATGTAATATCTGACGTCATCAGCAGAGGATTGCGGTCGCGTGAGTTATAGTTGACTGCACTAACTATAACGGGGGAATTTCATTGGTTTTTTACGAGGGAAATGTCTAGCTAACTATAACATGTGTGAAACCTATGGTTTTTGAAGTGAATTTGTACGTTTTTTTAAATGCTAAGTTATGTATTTATTAATATTTTTTTTTTTCAGGTTCTTCACCGTGCTCGCACCGGGCGCGCACCGTGCGCTTCGCGCACCCACGATGCGTTGTCCGTGCCGTGCGCGCACAGTGCACGCACCCCGCGCTTTTTCGAAAAAAAAAATGTTTTTTTCTTCCTTGGGGGTCCTTCAGTGACCCCCTGACATAGGCTAGGGGGTCAGGAACTGTCCACTCTGCCCCCTTTTCACATTCTCCACCTTTGTTTTTCACTGCCTCAGAGTGCGAGAGACAAAATGGCGGCTGACACTTCCTGATTTCGACCGACTGGAATGTTTACTGTCATGTAACCACCAATCAGAATTACGCTCGCGCACGTCAGCGTGCGCGTACGGTATGCTTACCGTACGCGCACGGTGCGCGCTTATAGATATATATGTACATTTAACTGAAATTTTCTCAGGAACTACTGAACAGATTGACTCCAGATATTCAAAAGGCACATCCCTGACCTGAAGACTTTCTCTTTGCCAAATTTCAAATAATTCTGTTCAGCCGTTCGGGCTGTACCTTGGACTAAAGGTCCCTATGGAAAAATGAATAGGGAAAATGCGTTTTGGCACCCCCCTTTTTTCTCGGCCCCCGCTTGACTACTCACCCCAAGACTTTCAGGGTAGGAGCGGAATGGAGCGCCCCACCTATTTTGAAAAATTCGCGAGGATTCGTCAACCGGCGCCAAAGTTATTCAAAATAGAATTTTCAGATTTCCTACGGAAACACGGTCCTAACTATAACTATCTACTGGCGACCGCCAGTAGATAAAATATGTATATATATATATATATATATATATATATATATATATATATATATATATATATATATATATATATATATATATATATATATATATATTACGGGTTTTTGCAGATTTTTGTATTTGTTTTAGTCACATCTTTGCTTACCCAACCCTCACTCCTTCGCAATATCTTGCAGGGTCTTCAATTGGCTCTATTTGGTCTTTTTTGTCAGTACTACTATAGAATTCCAGCTGCTTTTGCTCGTTTTGCACATTTTCGGTTTTTTAGATTTTTTAGATTCTTTCAGGATCTTTTAGGGAATTTTCATGGGTTTTACTTATTGTAGATTTTCCTTTTTTCAATAGAGATGAAAATAAACTTTTTAAAGGAAAGGATAAATCAGGTCATGCTTTTGCACATAATTGTGGCACTTTATATTTATTTCTACCTCAGATTATGCATTAAGACATGTAATAACCACATTCAAGCCATATTCATATCTATCACTAGCATTCAGGATGTTATGTATCACTTTCGCTGGTTCATTACTGGATTATGTGGCACTATTTTTTCTGTTTTATTAGTGATATTTTTATCCTATTTATTAACAGTTTTTATATTGTGTTACGCTCTTTTATCCATTACCAGTGTTGTTGTAAATATATTTATATATGTATTTGCATTATTTTCACTTTGAATTGCACAAAGTGAATCAAGTGATATACATTTAACGATGATGCTGTTTTAATTTTATTTGTATTTATACAGATATATTGCATACATCATCTAGTAATTTCGTGATGCATTTAAGCAATTTATGGCGATTATATAATGGAATGTACAGAATCTGTCTTCTTTGCAAGTCTTTTTCTTGTGTCTATGATCACCTGACACAGGAAGTGAACTCACCCTGCATGTTTAAATGGCTTTGGCGAACTGTTACCTGTGTGTGATCAAGGGCACGGCTGTGCTCGAAACGCGTCACTAAGCAGAGGAGCAGAAATAAAATCTTCCTGCCAGCAATTGGGGTCCGTTTACTCTGTTCGCCGCTGCTGCTGTGTGTTTGTAGCGGAGGTTCGAGGAGTTCAAGGAGTTGCATATATATATATATATTACCTACTGGCGGTCGCCAGTAGGTAGTTATAGTTAGGACCACGTTTCCATAGGAAAACCTCAACATTCTATTTTGAATAACTTTGGCGCCGGTCGACGAATCCTCGCGAATTTCTCAAAATAGGTGGGGCGCTATGCTCCGCTCCTACCCTGAAAGTCTCGGGGGGATTCATCAAGCGGGGGCTGAGATAAAAGGGGGGTCCCAAAACGCGTTTTTCCCATGCATTTTTCCATAGGACCTTTAGAACGAGCTACAGCCCGAATGGCTGAACAGAATTACTCAAAATTTGGCAGAGAGGTAGTCCCTAGGTCAAGGAAGTGCCTTTTGTAGGTTTGGTGTAAATCTGTTCAGTAGATTCTGAGAAAATAGCCTTTAAATCAATATATATATCTGAGCCCGCTTACGGTACGCTTACCGTACGCTTACGGTAAGCGTACGGTGGCGTGCGCGAGCGCGATTCTGATTGGCTCTTAGATCTTAGTAAACATTCGAATCGGCCGAAACCAGGAAGCGGCGGCCGCCATTTTGTGTATTTCACTCTGAAAAAAAAGAGTGAAAACAAGGAAAGGGGGCAATGAGGAGAGTTACAGACCCCCTAACATTTGTAAGGGGGTCAAAGAAGGACAGAAAAGTACAATAAAAACATTTATTGATTTTAAAAAAAATCACGGGGTACGCGTACGGTAAGCTTACGGTAAGCGTACGGTAAAAAAAATAAAAATAAATAAATGAAAAGCAGATTTAAGAGTTTAGAAATTAGGGAGCTCTAAAAAGAGCTGTTGTGTTTATGAAGTCATTTTTTTAGTGGTACCTACAAGTAAGTACCGATGCAGAGTCTAAGGTTCAAGAGGAAGACTCTGTTCCCTTCATCATTGAAGTGCACACCATCTCCTCTATAAATGTCTTGCATGTCATAACGCAAGTTGTTGTGGTAAATGGCACCCATACCATAGTCACGGAGGAAAGCAGAAACAGATTTGTTGACGTGCTTTCTTGCTTTGTCAATCTGCGGACAGAAATGATTGGACCAGTTCCATTTTTGCCTTTGGCATATGTTGGAAAACACAAAGGCAGTTTTAGGGAAAAGTGTAAACAGTTGTGCAAAGGTGTCCTTCATAAGCATTTCCAGACCTACCCCAGTCAAAGTGCCTAGGTCATTGCCACCACAGTGCACTATTATGAGGTCAGGGTGTTGGATTTGAATGAAGGATTTTACCAATGGCATCAATTGGTGCCACTTTAACCCTCTCTGACCAATCCATTTAATGTCTACATTTGGCAAAGCAAGGTCTCTCACCATATCTGTTTTCTCTGCATACTTTTCACTCCAGAAGACATAGCTGTGCCCTACAATCCACACTGTGAACATCTTCAAAGGAGAACTGGATGCACTCAGGAGGTGTCTTTCAGTAGAATGGCAATAAGAAAAGAAAGACAGTTTGGAAATGGAGGCATACATATTTTTTACAAATTAAAAAGAACTGATTGGCTGTTTCAAACCATTCCAGAATAAAAACTAGGCTGTATGTGAAAATTAATAGAAGAATGTTTTGTATTGGTACAAAAAAATGTGTAACCAAAGAACAGTACTATGGATTTGCTGTTAGGTTTGAAAAGTCAAGCACTCTTGCTCTGTGGAATTGAAACATTGTGTGTCGAACTTCTGACCTAACTGCACACAGCAGTGTTCCATGAGCTGTTGCTATGGTAGCAGGCAGAAGTCAAGTTGGGGGAAGGGTACTAGGCAGAAGTCAAGTTGGGGGCAGGGTACTTTTGGAAAAGGGTTGGTTTTCAACCAATAGAAATGTGTGATTACATTTAAAAAAAAGGGGGAAGCACTGAGATTTGAAACTTACATGTATATGTGTGGAAAAATAGAGGGAAAGTTTGCCATTATCTGGTTCTGCTGAGAGGAGACAGGTGAACACAACAGAGATCCTGGCTCTGATAATCTGCTGTTTGAGTGTCACATTTCTTTCAGAACTAACTAATTTTAAAGGTGAGTTTACAGTTTGAGAGGGTATGTATGTGGTAACTTAAGAAATGAATAATAGAAATGGGAATTGTTTTTGTTGTAGTTACACATGGTGGTTTCATAATGTGTCAGTGTGCAAAAGTGATTTACATTTGCCCCTGAAAAAATAAAAGAGCAGTAAGTGTGCTTTGAAATTGGCAAAGAAATTTCGTTTTGGCACTAATGTGAAAACATGACTCTGTGTGCATAGAAGAATTATAGACAGAGATTTATTGCGTCTTGCTCTGGTGATTTCACAGTTGCATTAGATGGAAAGGGGGAGCGAATTTTTGGGGGAAGAAGCAGAGGCTTAGCACACACCCATGTCCTTGCCGTGTATAGTCATGCACAGTATGTACAAGCCAGTGGGGTTTTCAGGTTTAAGTCTGTAATGCAAATACATTCAGCATCACTAAGGCTGGTTGCCCTTGGTGGAGTGTAGGCAGTCACAGAGAATGCACATGGTGGTGGTCTGAAAAAAAAACAGCTTGGACACGTGCAATTAAATAAAGCAAAAATAGTGGTTTCATAATGTGTCAGTCTGTAAAAGTGATTTCAAATTGTAAAAAGAGATTTTCACTTGCCCCTGAAAAAATAAAAGAGCAGTAAGTGTGCTTTGAAATTGGCAAAGAAATTTCGTTTTGGCACTAATGTGAAAACATGACTCTGTGTGCATAGAAGAATTATAGACAGAGATTTATTGCGTCTTGCTCTGGTGATTTCACAGTTGCATTAGATGGAAAGGGGGAGCGAATTTTTGGGGGAAGAAGCAGAGGCTTAGCACACACCCATGTCCTTGCCGTGTATAGTCATGCACAGTATGTACAAGCCAGTGGGGTTTTCAGGTTTAAGTCTGTAATGCAAATACATTCAGCATCACTAAGGCTGGTTGCCCTTGGTGGAGTGTAGGCAGTCACAGAGAATGCACATGGTGGTGGTCTGAAAAAAAAACAGCTTGGACACGTGCAATTAAATAAAGCAAAAATAGTGGTTTCATAATGTGTCAGTCTGTAAAAGTGATTTCAAATTGTAAAAAGAGATTTTCACTTGCCCCTGAAAAAATAAAAGAGCAGTAAGTGTGCTTTGAAATTGGCAAAGAAATTTCGTTTTGGCACTAATGTGAAAACATGACTCTGTGTGCATAGAAGAATTATAGACAGAGATTTATTGCGTCTTGCTCTGGTGATTTCACAGTTGCATTAGATGGAAAGGGGGAGCGAATTTTTGGGGGAAGAAGCAGAGGCTTAGCACACACCCATGTCCTTGCCGTGTATAGTCATGCACAGTATGTACAAGCCAGTGGGGTTTTCAGGTTTAAGTCTGTAATGCAAATACATTCAGCATCACTAAGGCTGGTTGCCCTTGGTGGAGTGTAGGCAGTCACAGAGAATGCACATGGTGGTGGTCTGAAAAAAAAACAGCTTGGACACGTGCAATTAAATAAAGCAAAAATAGTGGTTTCATAATGTGTCAGTCTGTAAAAGTGATTTCAAATTGTAAAAAGAGATTTTCACTTGCCCCTGAAAAAATAAAAGAGCAGTAAGTGTGCTTTGAAATTGGCAAAGAAATTTCGTTTTGGCACTAATGTGAAAACATGACTCTGTGTGCATAGAAGAATTATAGACAGAGATTTATTGCGTCTTGCTCTGGTGATTTCACAGTTGCATTAGATGGAAAGGGGGAGCGAATTTTTGGGGGAAGAAGCAGAGGCTTAGCACACACCCATGTCCTTGCCGTGTATAGTCATGCACAGAATGTACAAGCCAGTGGGGTTTTCAGGTTTAAGTCTGTAATGCAAATACATTCAGCATCACTAAGGCTGGTTGCCCTTGGTGGAGTGTAGGCAGTCACAGAGAATGCACATGGTGGTGGTCTGAAAAAAAAACAGCTTGGACACGTGCAATTAAATAAAGCAAAAATAGTGGTTTCATAATGTGTCAGTCTGTAAAAGTGATTTCAAATTGTAAAAAGAGATTTTCACTTGCCCCTGAAAAAATAAAAGAGCAGTAAGTGTGCTTTGAAATTGGCAAAGAAATTTCGTTTTGGCACTAATGTGAAAACATGACTCTGTGTGCATAGAAGAATTATAGACAGAGATTTATTGCGTCTTGCTCTGGTGATTTCACAGTTGCATTAGATGGAAAGGGGGAGCGAATTTTTGGGGGAAGAAGCAGAGGCTTAGCACACACCCATGTCCTTGCCGTGTATAGTCATGCACAGTATGTACAAGCCAGTGGGGTTTTCAGGTTTAAGTCTGTAATGCAAATACATTCAGCATCACTAAGGCTGGTTGCCCTTGGTGGAGTGTAGGCAGTCACAGAGAATGCACATGGTGGTGGTCTGAAAAAAAAACAGCTTGGACACGTGCAATTAAATAAAGCAAAAATAGTGGATTCATAATGTGTCAGTCTGTAAAAGTGATTTCAAATTGTAAAAAGAGATTTTCACTTGCCCCTGAAAAAATAAAAGAGCAGTAAGTGTGCTTTGAAATTGGCAAAGAAATTTCGTTTTGGCACTAATGTGAAAACATGACTCTGTGCGCATAGAAGAATTATAGACAGAGATTTATTGCGTCTTGCTCTGGTGATTTCACAGTTGCATTAGATGGAAAGGGGGAGCGAATTTTTGGGGGAAGAAGCAGAGGCTTAGCACACACCCATGTCCTTGCCGTGTATAGTCATGCACAGTATGTACAAGCCAGTGGGGTTTTCAGGTTTAAGTCTGTAATGCAAATACATTCAGCATCACTAAGGCTGGTTGCCCTTGGTGGAGTGTAGGCAGTCACAGAGAATGCACATGGTGGTGGTCTGAAAAAAAAACAGCTTGGACACGTGCAATTAAATAAAGCAAAAATAGTGGTTTCATAATGTGTCAGTCTGTAAAAGTGATTTCAAATTGTAAAAAGAGATTTTCACTTGCCCCTGAAAAAATAAAAGAGCAGTAAGTGTGCTTTGAAATTGGCAAAGAAATTTCGTTTTGGCACTAATGTGAAAACATGACTCTGTGTGCATAGAAGAATTATAGACAGAGATTTATTGCGTCTTGCTCTGGTGATTTCACAGTTGCATTAGATGGAAAGGGGGAGCGAATTTTTGGGGGAAGAAGCAGAGGCTTAGCACACACCCATGTCCTTGCCGTGTATAGTCATGCACAGAATGTACAAGCCAGTGGGGTTTTCAGGTTTAAGTCTGTAATGCAAATACATTCAGCATCACTAAGGCTGGTTGCCCTTGGTGGAGTGTAGGCAGTCACAGAGAATGCACATGGTGGTGGTCTGAAAAAAAAACAGCTTGGACACGTGCAATTAAATAAAGCAAAAATAGTGGTTTCATAATGTGTCAGTCTGTAAAAGTGATTTCAAATTGTAAAAAGAGATTTTCACTTGCCCCTGAAAAAATAAAAGAGCAGTAAGTGTGCTTTGAAATTGGCAAAGAAATTTCGTTTTGGCACTAATGTGAAAACATGACTCTGTGTGCATAGAAGAATTATAGACAGAGATTTATTGCGTCTTGCTCTGGTGATTTCACAGTTGCATTAGATGGAAAGGGGGAGCGAATTTTTGGGGGAAGAAGCAGAGGCTTAGCACACACCCATGTCCTTGCCGTGTATAGTCATGCACAGTATGTACAAGCCAGTGGGGTTTTCAGGTTTAAGTCTGTAATGCAAATACATTCAGCATCACTAAGGCTGGTTGCCCTTGGTGGAGTGTAGGCAGTCACAGAGAATGCACATGGTGGTGGTCTGAAAAAAAAACAGCTTGGACACGTGCAATTAAATAAAGCAAAAATAGTGGATTCATAATGTGTCAGTCTGTAAAAGTGATTTCAAATTGTAAAAAGAGATTTTCACTTGCCCCTGAAAAAATAAAAGAGCAGTAAGTGTGCTTTGAAATTGGCAAAGAAATTTCGTTTTGGCACTAATGTGAAAACATGACTCTGTGCGCATAGAAGAATTATAGACAGAGATTTATTGCGTCTTGCTCTGGTGATTTCACAGTTGCATTAGATGGAAAGGGGGAGCGAATTTTTGGGGGAAGAAGCAGAGGCTTAGCACACACCCATGTCCTTGCCGTGTATAGTCATGCACAGTATGTACAAGCCAGTGGGGTTTTCAGGTTTAAGTCTGTAATGCAAATACATTCAGCATCACTAAGGCTGGTTGCCCTTGGTGGAGTGTAGGCAGTCACAGAGAATGCACATGGTGGTGGTCTGAAAAAAAAACAGCTTGGACACGTGCAATTAAATAAAGCAAAAATAGTGGTTTCATAATGTGTCAGTCTGTAAAAGTGATTTCAAATTGTAAAAAGAGATTTTCACTTGCCCCTGAAAAAATAAAAGAGCAGTAAGTGTGCTTTGAAATTGGCAAAGAAATTTCGTTTTGGCACTAATGTGAAAACATGACTCTGTGTGCATAGAAGAATTATAGACAGAGATTTATTGCGTCTTGCTCTGGTGATTTCACAGTTGCATTAGATGGAAAGGGGGAGCGAATTTTTGGGGGAAGAAGCAGAGGCTTAGCACACACCCATGTCCTTGCCGTGTATAGTCATGCACAGTATGTACAAGCCAGTGGGGTTTTCAGGTTTAAGTCTGTAATGCAAATACATTCAGCATCACTAAGGCTGGTTGCCCTTGGTGGAGTGTAGGCAGTCACAGAGAATGCACATGGTGGTGGTCTGAAAAAAAACCAGCTTGGACACGTGCAATTAAATAAAGCAAAAATAGTGGATTCATAATGTGTCAGTCTGTAAAAGTGATTTCAAATTGTAAAAAGAGATTTTCACTTGCCCCTGAAAAAATAAAAGAGCAGTAAGTGTGCTTTGAAATTGGCAAAGAAATTTCGTTTTGGCACTAATGTGAAAACATGACTCTGTGTGCATAGAAGAATTATAGACAGAGATTTATTGCGTCTTGCTCTGGTGATTTCACAGTTGCATTAGATGGAAAGGGGGAGCGAATTTTTGGGGGAAGAAGCAGAGGCTTAGCACACACCCATGTCCTTGCCGTGTATAGTCATGCACAGTATGTACAAGCCAGTGGGGTTTTCAGGTTTAAGTCTGTAATGCAAATACATTCAGCATCACTAAGGCTGGTTGCCCTTGGTGGAGTGTAGGCAGTCACAGAGAATGCACATGGTGGTGGTCTGAAAAAAAAACAGCTTGGACACGTGCAATTAAATAAAGCAAAAATAGTGGATTCATAATGTGTCAGTCTGTAAAAGTGATTTCAAATTGTAAAAAGAGATTTTCACTTGCCCCTGAAAAAATAAAAGAGCAGTAAGTGTGCTTTGAAATTGGCAAAGAAATTTCGTTTTGGCACTAATGTGAAAACATGACTCTGTGTGCATAGAAGAATTATAGACAGAGATTTATTGCGTCTTGCTCTGGTGATTTCACAGTTGCATTAGATGGAAAGGGGGAGCGAATTTTTTGGGGAAGAAGCAGAGGCTTAGCACACACCCATGTCCTTGCCGTGTATAGTCATGCACAGTATGTACAAGCCAGTGGGGTTTTCAGGTTTAAGTCTGTAATGCAAATACATTCAGCATCACTAAGGCTGGTTGCCCTTGGTGGAGTGTAGCACTGTGGACATGGGCTTTTTAAAAAATCTGAAAAGTGGTTTCATAATGTGACAGTTTGTAAAAGAGATTTTCACTTGCCCAAAAAAAAGAGCAGTTTGTGTGAATTCAAATTGGCAAAGAAATTTCGTTTTGTGACTATTGTGAAAAGAAATTTAGTAATATATTTAAATACAATAACGGATTTTTTTTTTAGTTTTTTTCAGGTATTGCTGAAGAACAGTGAACAAAATTTAAGATGCCTACAAAATCTCGAGTTCAAAAAACGCTAAAAAAAAAACTATATTTGAAGACAACTGGAGGACCAAAGTTAGTAGAAGATGCTGATGTTGGGAAAAAGAAAAAATCTTCTGGTAAGCAAAAAAAACAATTTCTAAACAAAATATTCAAAACAAAGAAAAATGTACAAAATGTCTGTTCTCGGAAAAATGTAACAAAAAATAGAGAACAGCAAAAAATTGAGAATTTAGTTAATGCAAATATACCTTCTGCAATTGAAAAGTTTAACATAAACAGAAAAACAGCATTTAAAGAGATACGTAGAAAAATGTTTCAGAGAAGAGTTATGTCCAATTTGATAAAGGATATAAAGAAATATAAGCAAAAGGCAAAATATTACAAGAGAAAAAAAGAAATTGAAGCCATTGCAGCAAAGGCATTAGAATTAAAAAGGAAACTATTCATTTTAATTTTGAATAGGATGCGTACATTAGATAAAATGGTTAATGTACTGAAATCACAAAGCAAAAGCAAAAGAGTAGTGAACAGAACAAACTTTTGTAAAGTTTTTTTAGGAAAGTGGATGCATAGTTCAAGTAGTGAACCTTTTTTTAATGAAGAGAGCTATTTTCAAAGTAATAGTTTGCTGCATGCAGTTGACACCAGAGGTCGTTCATACGAAGTAAAAAATGGTTGCATAATGGAGAAGGAGATAATGGTTCCAAGAGATGAGGTACAAGTGATGGCAGATGAGGCAATGGGGAGACGTCCTAAAGCCCCAGTGTACACTTGGAATTGTAGTAGTATTTGCACTGTGCGTCAGGAATCTATTGACAGATTTCGAGAGTTTCTAAGAGAATATAGTAAAAAAAGTGTAAAACAAAAGATTAAGGTGCTTCAAAGTCTGGATCCATGCAGAGTGAGAGAGAATACTGGTTTGCAGGGTCATTCTCTTGCTTGTCTATCTAGAAAAGTGTGCAATAGTGTTTTCCATCATTTTAGGATGCTGGCTGTTCATCATACTGAAATGAGAAAGTTTGTGAGACGGTTGTATTTTGCCAAAAGTCCAGCAATAAAGTTAAATGAATTGAATAGGGCTCTGTTCCGAGGAACGGTATCAGATGTAGAGAAGGTTGTTGATGAAATTCAGTTTTGTTACTTTGGTCCTGAACAAAACAGTGCAGAGAAGGACACAGTAAATGAGGCAGAAGTGGAAGAGAATGTAGAACCTTGTGTAAGTAAGACATTTAATGATCACATAACAAAATTTGCAATAATCTCTAATGAAAGACCAAATGTTACTTGTATTTGTTGCCGCAGAACTCATTATAGAAAACAAACTAGGAATGTTGATCTCTACAGAAAGAGTGAAAATGAAGATAATTATAAGTGGATGGATTTTGCCACATATATATTTCTTGAAAATTGTTTTGAATTGGGTGAAGATCAGCGTATTTGTAAATACTGCTACAACAAGTTAGAGGAAAATAGAATGCCGACCAGAGCTGTACATAATAATTTAGAATTGGATGCTATTCCTGCTGAACTTTCTGAATTAAATACATATGAGTCTATACTCATTCAATGTGTTCATCTGTTCCAGACCATAGTACGTATGGAGCCCAAAACTGGTAAATTACCTCCTTCAGATTTACTGAGAGGTTTAAAAGGTAGAGTGGTGTATTTGCCCTTGGATTTGAAAAAAAATATGGAAACTATTGATGCGGATACTTTGGAAACTGAACCATTAATTATTCTGGTTAATGGTGTACCTACAAAGAATAAGAAGATTTGGCAGGAGCTGGTAGATGTGCGGAAAGTACAAAGAGCAAATTTGTATTTGAAAAAAAATAACAAATGGTATGAATCAATTTATATAGAAGAAGAAGAAGAAGAAGAAGAAGATTTACAAGGAGACACAGAAACACCAACTGGACAAATTGAAAAAGTGGACAAGTCAAAGGAAGAAGAAATTTATGAACATTTTAGCATACATCCTCTCCATTCGAAAGAAGTTATGGGAGACAATATTGATCTCTTTCAGATGAAGAAAGCAAAAGGAAATCCCGTGAGTGTATGGGAGGAGAGCTTGGAAGCTCGATGTTTTCCCCAGCTGTTTCCTAAAGGAAAAGGAGGACGATACGATGAACGTCCAGAACAGATTCCAGCTTCAGAGTATCGAACTACAAGACTATATGCTGAAGATCCCAGATTTCGACAAAGTATTCCTTATTTGTTCCATCTTTTATTTGAAAGCGACTTGTCTGCACTGTCTTATGCAGTAAATCACATTTTAAAAAGTGGAGTACATTTACAAAATGTGTCTGCTAAGGATTTTATGGAGAAAGTGCAGCACCGAGATGATCATTTGGAAACACAACTGATCAATCTGATGGCTTGTCAGCGTGGGACAAATGAATATTGGTACCGACGCCATGGTGAACTAAAATGCATGTTACGCAATTTAGGAACACCAACATGGTTCCTTACCCTAAGCTGTGCCGAGTACGCTTGGGATGATTTACTGGATTTTCTACGAGAGGCCAATTCAAACATTAAAAACATCGAATACAAGACAGCAGGAGAACTGTGCTCATTGGATCCGGTTAATGTTTGCAGATATTTCAATCATAGATTTGAGGCTATGATGTCCTTCATCTGCAATAAAAAAAATCCACCCCTTGGAGAAGTAGTGGATTTCTTTTGGAGAAAAGAGTACCAGGCAAGAGGTGCTCCTCATATTCATATGCTGCTGTGGATCAAGGATGCCCCAAAGTTTGGAACAGATACTGATGAAGCAGTGTTATCTTACATTGAAGAATATGCAACATGTGCTATACCTAAAAGCACAGAAGAGAACAAGTTAAAGGAGCAAGTTCTACGTTTCCAAAGTCATCGGTGTGGAAAATACTGTCGACGGAAATACAAGAGCAAAGAAAAATACTACACTAAATGTCGATTTGGATTTCCTAGACCTGTTCTTACAAATGGAAGAGTCAACAGTTTTATGTCAGCTGTGAGACATACTATCACAAGAAAATCACCTAAGAATACCTACAACCTTAAAAGAAAAGAAGAATCAAAAAATATAAATGACTACAACCCAGTCATTTTATCCATGTGGAACGCTAACATGGATATACAGTATGTTGCTGACAATTCCATTGCTGTTGCTCGATATGTAACGTCTTACATTACGAAATCAGAAAAAACAGAATTGAAGGAAATGTGGGAAGAGATTTCTCACGAGAAGACTGTCAGTAAGAAGCTGTACAGTTTCAGTTTGAAGATGTTATCGCATCGAGAAATTGGATCCTACGAATGTTCAGATAGGTTATCTTCTGCAAGTCTCTACTCGAAGTCAAGAAGAATAATTTGGGCAAGTTTAGGCCTTGCAGCAATGAGAAATCGGGTACTGAAATCTGTTGGAGAAATTGAATATTTGGCTGAGAATGACCCAGAAAGTACAGACATATTGAAAACAAACATGTTGGACACATATTATCCCAAGAGAAGTCATCATCTGGAGAACATGTGTCTCTATGAAGTGTTACAGAACTACATTTATTCACGGAAAGCTGCAGAAGACATCAACAGTGGAAAATATAAAGTTGTTGGTGAAGAAGGATGTTTGGTGAAGCAAACCAAAGGAAGTTTGATAAATCACCGGAAGCTGAGTTGCGACACTACCGACAAGAAAGAATTTTACTACTTGGCTCTTTTACAGTTGTTTAAACCATGGCGTACAGAGGATGAACTACTGGGAGAATTCCAGAGCTATGAAGATTCTTTTAATGCTTGCAAAGACAGCATACAATGCAGTACATTCTCAACTTATCTGCAAATGTTAAATGAAGAAATTGAACAGGAAACTACAATTGCAGCAGAAATAGCTAGAGACAGTTCTCAGGACAGCCAAAGTTCAGGAACACACAGTCAAGATCCCCTAGGACAACCAATCGTTGAAAATGAAGCATCAATAGCCATGAATGAAGTGGAAACGGCTATGAATCAAGCTCAAGAAGAATTTATAGACTTAGAAAATTTGGAAAGACAACTGAATCAAGAGCAGCAACAAATTTATGAAGAGATCAAAAACAAAATTGATCACGGATTTCTACATATCAAAAAAGAGTGCTCATGCACATCATTTCATCCAATCAGGATGTATGTAAGCGGACAAGCTGGCACTGGAAAAAGTTTCCTAATTAAAGTCATCAGAAGCTACCTAAAGCAAAAAACGGATTCTACTTTGTCTTGTGTGGTTACTGCTCCAACTGGGTTAGCAGCATATAACATAAAAGGAATCACCTTACATCGTTTGCTAATGTTACCAGTGGAGCATGAGAACAAAATACAATTCAAAAAGCTAACTGGAGAAGCATCCTTGGAAGTTTCACGAGTATTGAAGAAGATGCAAGTTCTCATTATTGATGAGGTGAGCATGGTATCAAACTTAATGCTTGCCTTTGTGCATTTAAGAATGCAGCAAATTTTGAAGACAGACTATGACGTGTTATTTGGTGGAAAACACGTCATAGTTTTTGGGGATCTTTTGCAACTTACTCCAGTTAAAGGACAACCAGTGTTTAATACTGTGACACATGAAGACACAAAGAAGTCATTGGGAAGCATTGGAAATACAAATATTTGGTCCTTCTTTGAGTACAAGGAACTTACAACTAATATGAGGCAAGCAAACGATGAAGAATATGGAAGTATTCTGAAAGATATCAGGATTGGACTACTCACAGATGTTGGGAAAAAAGCATTACAGAGTCGGCTGCTACATAATTTATTTCCAAAGGAAGAAATAGTTGCAGAGAAAATATACAAGAATATTGCAGAAAACAAAAGTGTCATCTGCTTAATGCCAACTCTACGTGAATGCTCAATATTTAATGAGGAGCTTTTGAAATTGGAAAAGGAAGACATCAGGAAATTGGAAGCAGTGGACAAAATTGAGGATGGAAGAATTACAGTCACAGTAACAGGCAAACTGAAAAATAAATTGGACTCACTAGAGAAGAACATCTCCAAAACAGCAGGATTAGAAAAAAATCTTTATGTTTGCATGAACTGTAGAGTGTTTTTAAGGAGAAATTTGGATGTTGAGAAAGGCTTAGTGAATGGAGCGATGGGAAGAGTTGTGGGTTTTATTAATTATCAGAAAAAAGAAGGAATTGAATGTTTACAGATAAAATTTGATCAGATAGAGGAAGTTAAAGACATTTGTCGTTGTTCAGTTCGTTTCATGCTTGTGAAAGACTTATATGTACGTAGGAAGCAGTTTCCGTTTTCACTAGCATATGCTGTAACTATCCACAAGTCTCAAGGATTGACTGTAGATTGTGCATTTGTGAACATTGGTTCAACTGTGTTCAAAGAAGGTATGGCATATGTAGCTTTGTCACGAGTCAAAACATTATCAGGTTTATTCATGATAGACTTTGATGACTCAAAAGTTAGTGCTGATACAAACTGTGTAAAGGAGTATAATAGATTAAGAAGAAGCTATGCTCCTCATTTAGGTCAGTATCCTGTGTTGGAGAAACGTGTAGTTTCTCGTAAAAGGAGAAATGAGAATATCTGTAATGAAGATGTAGAGAAGAGGAAAAAAAAGAGGAGTGATGTAATTGCAAGCAAAAAGAATAAGGAAAATGAAGAACAGGTTGTAGGATGTCATTTTGAAAATAGCTCTGGTGTCAACTGCTACGCTAATGTAGTGCTGAATGTTGCATTTTATCTGGAAAGTTTGCAAGAGCAGATAATAGTAAATCAGGGAAAAAGATTCTGTTCAGAGCTCAGTCTCCTTTTTCAAAAGCTGAGTAAAGATAAAACTCAAATAGAAAGTGCTACTGAAATTAGAAAACTTTTAGATGTATGTTCAGGACGAACACAGTTTTCTCAAAATGAACAGCAAGATGCACACGAATTTTTGATGTATTTTCTTCAGGTAGTGGAAGAAGAAGGAGTTCCCATTGACATTTTTTTTGGTCTCTCTTATAAATGGGAACATAGGTGTGATAATTGTTATAATATATGTGGCTCTATTGTTGATAATGAAAGGTTTATTTATTTGACATTGCCAGAGAGTAAAACAGTCACTTTTGCAAAATTAGTTAAAGATGCTAATCATAGCATGAAATGTGGTGAGTGTAATTCTGACATGTTTTCAACATTAATTTTAAGGGAATACGGACAGTATGTAATTTTAATGATGCAACGATGTAGAGCTGATGGATCAAAATTGGATACTTTAATAAAGAAGTTTACAGGACAGCAATTATCAATTTCAGGAAAAACTTTTGTAACTGTTGCAATAATTTTCCATGATGGACCTACTGTTACTTCTGGACATTACACAGTTTATCTAAAATGTGAAAAAGGCTGGACACTGTGTAATGATTCCCAATTGATTTTCAAACAATGTTTGCCTTTTGATTTAGCAAATTCCTATCTAATCTTCCTGAAACCTAAATTTTAGAGAGATTTGGCAAGATCTGGACAAAATAATTTTACCATTTTACTGGATTACCATTGCAATTTTGTAGAAAAAAGATTTTTAAAATTATCATTTGGCCTAAAGGAAAGATAACCAATTGTAATGTGGACTTTTTTAAATTTTAATGCAATTTTCAAAAACCAATAATTTAGAGATAATCGGTAACTTCTGCACATTTTAAATTATGGAATGCTATTGGACTGCCATTGGAAATTTTTTCAAAAATGATTTAAAAAATTACTATTTGGCCATGTGGAAAAGTAAGCAATTCTATTGTGGACTAAATAAATTATTCAAAAAATTTTCGTGAACCAAAATGTTACAGAGAATTGGTGAGATCTGGACAGATTAAACTTTAGAATTTTAATGGTTTTCCCTTGGAAATTTATTCCAGGAAAAAAAAAAAAATACTATTTGGCCTAAAGGAAATAAAATCAGATGTATTTTGGAGTTATTTGAGATATAATATTGTGATTATACTTCTGAAACAAACATATCAGACGGTATTTTAAAGAAAAAAGTATTGTTTTTAGATGATATTTTTTTAGAATAATATGCATTTCTGTAATGATAAGTTTAAGTGAGAAGACATTCTGGGCTTTTTTAATACAATCTTTGTGATTGTTAATTTTTTTTGCCCGCTGTAAAATGATGAATGCAATTGCTTTCACAATTAATAGTGAAATGCAATATATTCTGAAAACAGCAAAAATAAGGCAAAAATATTTTTTTGTAAAAAATGTAAATATGTGTATTGTATTATAAAATGGTTAAAAAATATTAATACTTTTTTCTTTATTTTCAGATCGATATAGAAAATTTTCGGAAACTACAACCATTTTAAAAACTATTTTTTAAAAAAACAAATGAATAAATATTTTTTTGAGTGAGTATGGTAAGTTAAAAATAAAAATTGTAGTCTCTCAAGGACTTTGTAATGAGATAAATGATTTTTAGTGTTTTTTTTAAAAAAATAAAAAAAAGGTACGCTTACCGTACGCGTACGGTAAAAAAAAAAAAAAAGTTTTTAAAAAAAAAGAAAAAAAAAGATGAAAGATAAGGTTGGCTCTTAAAAGAACCGTTGTGTTCATGCAGGGACAGAGGAAAGAAAGATTGGGAATATTAGACGGTACGACAAGTGTGCTGATCTATTTTACTGTTCACCAGGGAAACACTGGTCTCCCTATAAGTAATTAGATCGTGACAAGTGGCGCACCGTACTTCAACCCTCGCAAACCGAGGGTTAATTTCCAGAGGGCCAGCAAAAGGAGATTCTCCCCCCACAGATGAAGGGCTCACCTGACCTGCAGAAGAAGGACTCGGCTCTGCAGATGATGGTCCAGGCTGAGCTGCTGTGGATGTACTGGCTCGTCTTTCTGAAGAGTTACCTCCAAAAAGATGACCATGTGTCCTTCTGTGTACTTCCTGGAGGTGTCTCTTCATGGTGTGATTCCCAAAGGAATACTTCCTGTTAGGATTACCTCTAGAAAGTACACGCTTACACAGCTTGCAAGTAACTAAGGGTGCATTCACCTTTTGCTGGCCTTCTGGAAAAGTAAAATACTCCCAAACGTAAGAAGGCTTTACTTTCCTCGCTCTCTGCCTCAAGACAGTGCTGCTGGTGCTAGCCTCACTCTCAGAAGAGCTCTGCTGTTCTGCCATCGTATCCCAAAGACAAACCAGCTCCTTCTCCCAAGGGATCACAAGCAGAAATGAGGGGAATGGGTGTGGTGTAGGAGAGTTCTAGAACTGAAAGTAGTTTCAACCAATCAAAAGTTGTGTTTCAAGATCACATGACCTACCGTACGCTTACGGTACGCTTACGGAGCGCTTACGGCAAAAAGTACGCGTGCGCGTAAAAAAGACACGCGCTTGCGCGCATGCGCATAACAGTCACTCCCCGGCACTTCCACGTAACGTGCGCGTGTTGCGTAAGCGCGCACGCGTCCCACGCGCAGTACGCGCGGCTACGCAAAGTACGGAACTATACGCAAGCAGCGTAGATAGATTACGGGCGTTGCGTAAACCGTACGCTTACCGTGAGCTTACGGTACGCGTACTATAAAAAAAAAAAAAAAAAAATAAAAAAAAAAATGGAAATAAATTTTACATGTTTATTTTAAAAAATATATATAAAAAAAATATTTAAGGATTTTAAAAATTTAAGCATTGTCTTTATAAAAGATAAGAAAATTAAATTAAAAATATGTTTGAAAAAAATGAAGAATAAAAAAAAAAATAGCATTTAAAAAACCTTGCAAATTCACTGAAAAAACCATGGGTTTCACACACGTTATATTTAGGAATTAGCATTTAAAAAACCTTTCAAATTCACTGAAAAAACCATGGGTTTCACACACGTTATAGTTAGGAATTAGCATTTAAAAAACCTTAGAAATTCACTGAAAAAACCATAGGTTTCACACACGTTATAGTTAGGAATTAGCATTTAAAAAACCTTAGAAATTCAGTGAAAAAACCATAGGTTTCACACATGTTATAGTTAGCTGGACATTTTACTCGTAACAAACCAATGAAATTGCCCCGTTATAGTTAGTTCAGCTAACTATAACTCGCGCGCCCGCAATGCACTGCTGATGACGTCACATATTACATCACTCATGACATGGTCAGTGACATCACTCATGACATCACTGATGACATCTCAAATGACATCACTGATGACATCACTGATGACATCATCCTTGTGATAGAGTGGCAGACCTCCTCTCACCTTAATATAAGCTTTGATACACACATTCAAAAATAGAGACTAAAAATTTCAAAACAATGGACATACCAATACCAGTTACAACAACCTCTTCAGTAATTCTAAGATCCACATACACATCCACTCATTCACCAACAGTCCTATACAGTCACTCATACATGTACTCACTCATCATATGTACTCATACATCTATACATCCTGTTACACAATGCCACTCATCCATAGAGTTACTCACACACATAGTCACTCATGCTAATAAAGAATAAAACATACATTTACTTGCATATACAGTAATACACACACCACCATACTTACTTCTACGGAAACTTACACATACTTAGTCTTTTAAACAATCACTTATAGAAACACATACTTATTCATACAGGAACTCTTTCAATCTCTCCCTCTCACATATACTCACATATATACACCAATAGTCACATATACTAGTTAAAAACATATGTAGTTACTCCTGAAGACACTATTGAGACAGTCATTCACTCAATAACACACCCATACACACACTCATCCACACATACAGTCCTGCACACATGCTGTCTTCAACACATACAAACAGTGAGTCACTCATTCATGCATCTATGCACTACGTAATACCCCCCACCGTACCATACAGACACTCAGACTGATACTCAAAAAAACAACTAATAACCTATATAGACACCCATGTAGCTACTCACCAACCCATGCAGCCACTTATACACAAAGTGAGAGATACACTTAATCAGTCAGTAACACAATCAATTTTTCAAAAACAAATCATCCATTTAGACACTTATATACCCATTTATTCTTCCATCGACCTTGAGATACACATATATAAAACATATTTAATTTTCAGAAAAACACACATTCACTGGATGATGTCATCAGTGATGTCATCAGTGATGTCATTTGAGATGTCATCAGTGATGTCATGAGTGATGTCACTGACCATGTCATGAGTGATGTAATATGTGACGTCATCAGCAGTGCATTGCGGGCGCGCGAGTTATAGTTAGCTGAACTAACTATAACGGGGCAATTTCATTGGTTTGTTACGAGTAAAATGTCCAGCTAACTATAACATGTGTGAAACCTATGGTTTTTTCACTGAATATATATATATATATATATATATATATATATATATATATATATATATATATATATATATATGCCACAAGGAATCGCCTCAAAGGTTGCGCTGCATACACACGCCAGAGACGAACACGGACCCAGAAGTAGGTGCTCTTAGATTTTTATTCAATCCATAACCTGCACCGCTGCCATGACGCGTTTCGACCTACTGGAGGCCTTGATCACATGACCCCCTGACATAGGCTAGGGGGTCAGGAACTGTCCACCCTGCCCCCTTTTCACATTCTCCACCTTTGTTTTTCACTGCCTCAGAGTGCGAGAGACAAAATGGTGGCCGACACTTCCTGATTTCGACCGACTGGAATGTTTACTGTCATGTAACCACCAATCAGAATTACGCTCGCGCACGTCAGCGTGCGCGTACGGTATGCTTACCGTACGCGCACGGTGCGCGCTTATAGATATATATGTACTTTTAACTGAAATTTTCTCAGGAACTACTGAACAGATTGACTCCAGATATTCAAAAGGCACATCCCTGACCTGAAGACTTTCTCTTTGCCAAATTTCAAATAATTCTGTTGAGCCATTCGGGCTGTACCTTGGACTAAAGGTCCCTATGGAAAAATGCATGGGAAAACGCGTTTTGGGACCCCCCTTTTTTTTTGGCCCCCGCTTGACTACTCACCCCGAGACTTTCAGGGTAGGAGCTGAGCGGAGCGCCCCATTAGTTTTGAAAATTTCGCGAGGATTCGTCAACCGGCGCCAAAGTTATTCAAAATAGAATTTTCAGATTTCCTATGGAAACACGGTCCTAACTATAACTATCTACTGGCGACCACCAGTAGATAATATACATATATATATATATATATTTATATAGATACACACATATATATATATTCACTGAAAAAACCATAGGTTTCAGTGACATTATAGTTAGAAATTAGCATTTAAAAAACCTTTTGTTAAAAGGAGGGCTGTGTGGCCCCCCTTCTCTTAATATTTTTGGGCCCTGGGGACCCTATCTCCCAGGGCCTGACCCATAAATGTTTTTAATTACGGGAGGAGGGCGCATAGCCACATCGCCCCCCCTCCTGAGGCCAATTAGGGCATCGGGGACCCCATACCCCGGGGCATGGCCAGCATTGTTTTTTTAGGGGGCTGTATCGCCCCCTTCCTGAGGCTAATTATGGCCCCGGGGACCCCATCCCCCGGGCCCTGGCCTTATGTTGGGGACCAGGGGGGGGGAGCCACAATGCCCTTGAAGTCCCAGCTGGCTCCCCCCTCCTGTGTGAGCCGTCATTAATTTTGGACAAGGGGAGCTGCTGACTAGCAGCTTCCCTTGTCCAAAAGCAATACTAATTTGCATCATGGAAGCGAGAGCAGGTTTCCTGTTCTCGCTTCCATGAAGTAAAGCAGAGGTTGCAATGACGGCTCTCGCCTCTGCCATTGCAAACTGCAATCTCCCGGGAGTAGGCACCCCGGAACATTGCTGGAGCCAGCCCTGGGTGGTGGCGGTCCCCAGGGGCATGGAGGGCTCTAGGAGGGGAGGCTGTGGGGCCCCCTCCCAACATGCACATTGCCCCAGGGAGGCAGTGGTACCCGGGGCCAGGGGTCCACAACGGAAACCCGTATTTCCATACAAAGTGCCCTGGGGAGGTGGTGGTCCCTGGGGCAGTATGGGGGAGCTTGAGCCCCCCACACTAATTATTTCTGAAAGCCCCCGGGAGGTAGCGGTCCCCGGGGCTTGGGGGCCTACGAGGCCCCCACCCTAAAATAAATAAAGCCCTGGGGAGGTGGCAGTCCCTGTGGCTGCAGGGAGGCTGCGGGGGGCTGCGTGCCCCCACATATTATTAATGAAGCCCCAGGAAGGTGGAGGTCTCTGGGGCTTGGGGGGCCCACAAGGCCCTCAGCCCTAAAATAAATAAAGCCCCGGGTAGGTGGTGGTCCCCAGGGCAGTGGGGGACTGCGTGGCCCGCACATTATTGATGAAGCGCTGGGGAGATGGCAGTCCCCTGGGCTGTGGGGGCCCCACAGGCCCCTGCTAATTAATTGGACATTGCCCCCAGGACCTGGCCTACCCGGGGGCTTAAAGAAACAAAGCATGGGAGCCCGCGCTTCATTATTATTTTTTTGGGGCCGGATTTGCGCACCCAGTGCGGCTCAGACTAAAAAAATAAAAGAAAAATGCTTTTTAGGGCCCTGGTTGTCCCTGTGGGACCCTCTGAGCAGGCCTAGGGGGGTGTTTCTACCCCTTGTTTTTTATCTTTTATTTGGGCTGCAAACACTTTTTGGTTTGAAGTGTTGACAGCCAATCAAAATGAAGCTCGTGCTCGGGAGAGCTCGCAAATCCACCTTGGCCACTAGGTATCAATTTGTTTAATTTTTTTATTTCTCAGGAACTACTGAACAGATTTACACCATTTTAAACAAATGTCGCTTTCTGAACCAAGAGCTACATGTTTGCCAAATTTGGTGTAATTCTGTTCAGTAGTTCATTCTGTAGCTTTGTCTAAAGTTCCTATGGAAATTAACATAGAGAAAACACGTTTGGGGAACCCCCTTTTTTCTCGGTCCCCACTCAACAAATCACCCCTAAACTTTCAAGACAGGAGCCGACATGAGTGAACCATTAGATTTGAAAATTTTGCGAAGATTCGTCAAGCTGCACCAAAGATATTGGCAAAAGCAAAAAACGCTTTTTGAATAGAAACAAGGTCCTAACTTTAACTACCTACTGGTGACCACCAGTAGGTAATATATATATATCTATATATATATTCACTGAAAAAACCATAGGTTTCAGGGGTGTTATAGTTAGCTGGACTTTTCACTTGTACAAAACCATTGAAATTTCCCCGTTATAGTTAGTTCAGCTAACTATAACTCGCGCGCCCGCAATGCACTGCTGATGACGTCACATATTACATCACTCATGACATGGTCAGTGACATCACTCATGACATCAATGATGACATCTCAAATGACATCACTGATGACATCACTGATGACATCATGCAGTGAATGTCTGGTTTTCTGAAAATTAAATATGTTTTATATATGTATATCTCAAGGTCGATGGAAGAATAATGGGTATATAAGTGTCTAAATGGATGATTTGTTTTTGAAAAATTGATTGTGTAACTGACTGATTAAGTGTATCATAGTGAATACATGGCTTAGTGAGTAATGTTTAAATATGTAAATATATGTATCAGTCTCTCACTTTGTGTATAAGTGGCTGCATGGGTTGGTGAGTAGCTACATGGGTGTCTATATAGGTTATTAGTTGGTTTTTTGAGTATCAATCTGAGTGTCTGCATGGTTCGGTGGGGGGTATTACGTAGTGCATAGGTGCATGAATGAGTGACTCACTGTTTGTATGTGTTGAAGACAGCATGTGTGCAGGACTGTATGGGTGGGTGAGTGTGTGTATGGGTGTGTTAGTGAGTGAATGACTGTCTCAATAGTGGCTTTACGAGTAACTACATATGTTTTAAACTAGTATATGTGACTATTGGTGTATATAAGTGAGTATATGTGAGAGTGAGAGATTGAAAGAGTTCCTGTATGAATAAGTATGTGTTTCTATAAGTGATTGTTTAAAAGACTAAGTATGTATAAGTTTCCGTAGAAGTAAGTGTGGTGGTGTGTGTATAACTGTATATGCAAGTAAATGTATGTTTGATTCTTTATTAGCATGAGTGACTATGTGTGAGAGTAACTCTATGGATGAGTGGCATTGTGTAACAGGATGTATAGGTGTATGAGTACATATGATGAGTGGGTACATGTATGAGTGACTGTATAGGACTGTTGGTGAATGAGTGGATGTGTATGTGGATCCTAGAATTACTGAAGAGGTTGTTGTAACTGGTATTGGTATGTCCATTGTTTTGAAAATGTTAGTCTCTATTTTTGAATGTGTGTATCAAAGGTTATATTAGGGTGAGAGGAGGTCTGCCACTCTATCACAAGGATGATGTCATCAGTGATGTCATCAGTGATGTCATTTGAGATGTCATCAGTGATGTCCTGAGTGATGTCACTGACCATGTCATGAGTGATGTAATATGTGACGTCATCAGCAGTGCATTGCGGGCGCGTGAGTTATAGTTAGCTGAACTAACTATAACGGGGGAATTTCAATGGTTTTGTACAAGTGAAAAGTCCAGCTAACTATAACACCCCTGAAACCTATGGTTTTTTCAGTGAATTTCTAAAGGTTTTTTAAATGCTAATTCCTAACTATAACGTGCCTGAAACCTATGGTTTTTTCTGTGAATTTCAAAGGTTTTTTAAATGCTAATTTCTAACTATGCCTACAGAGATAGGACATGTGAAGAAAGAAGAAAAAATGCACAGAAAGAAAAAAAAGAAGTGCAGAAAGAAGCAACAGAAGTCCTCAAAGACGAAGAAAAGTGCAGGAAGAAGGATAACGTGCAGAAAGAACAAAAAGAAGAGCAGAAAGAATCCTTGTTGCAAAATCATCCTGTACCCTCAACTTTTTCAGATGGATACTGGTGGTAACTGAGTCCGACTAACCAGTCCTAGAGCCAGTGCTATGTTAAAATACACTTAGAATACAGTGAAAACACCTACATACACTAGGGAACATTATGCGTTGGGGTCCCCCTGTGATTACCATGACCTCCTCTGTAAGCCCCTAGTATATAATAGGGCAGGGGGATTAAAACGACCTCTTAAAACAGGCCACAGGGCGTTTTTGCACACGTTAACTCAGGCCCCGTCCCCTCCCTTCACCACTGTGTAAACACGCCCTGTGTCTGTTCTAAGTTGAGAGATTAAGTCCCCTTGAATCCTAAGGGTCCCTAGGGTCCAACTAGCCCACTAGGTACCTCCAGTAAGTGCCACAGAGCTGCGTTGCAGAGAGGCGTAAAAAGTGGCACGGCCTGGACCACCTCTCTGCAATGCAGCTCAGTGGTGCTTACTGGAAGCACTTGGTGGGCTAGTTAGCCCCCAGGGGCCCTCAGTATTGAAGGGAAATTATATCCCCAATTTAAAACGTGCCATAGTGCGTGTTTGCACACGTCACCTCAGGCCCGTCCCCTCCCTTCACCACTGTGTAAACGCGCCCTGTGGCTGTTCTAAGTTGAGAGATTAAGTCCCCTTGAATCCTAAGGGTCCCTAGGGTCAAACTAGACCACTAGGTACCTCCAGTAAACGCCACAGAGCTGCGTTGCAGAGAGGAGTAAAAAGGGGCTTGGCCTCAGAACACCTGTCTGCAGCGCAGCTCCCTGGCGCATACTGGAGATGCCTGTTGGGCTAGTTGGCCCTCAGGGACCCTCAGTATTGAAGAGGAATTAATTCCCCAACTTACAAGTCGCCAGGGGGCGCGTTTGCAGAGTGCTGCAAGGAGGGGGCGTGGCCTCCGGCACGATGCCAGTCTTTTATTTATTTTTATTTTTTATTCTAATTTATTGGCCCTGAAGACCCCATCCCCCAGGGCCTGTCTCCTAATTATATTTTTTTGACCCCAATCCCCAGGGCCGGCCACTGTTTTTTATTATTTAAAAAAAAAATATATTTATAGACACACATAGGACATGCTGGACAAACCGTACGTACCTATCACCATGACGATTTGCGTGATATTCATTAAAAGGCGACTATGCATACAATGAATCCACGTGGAATGTATTTACACCACTAGTGAAGCTCTGACATGTCAGATGCCCTACCGTGCCTAATCCCGGTAGACACCCTTGTCGTTTATTTATACAAACATGGGTAGCTATTGACGGGCACATTTAATACACATGCACACCAAGCCATTCAAAGGGGATTCGACAAAAATTAGACCAAAACTATGCAAGAAACCAACCTCACGGTTAATAAAGCACACATCCACTGCCGGATGTGTAATACTTTTTATTTTACTCTCTGGAAAGGGGACGAACATCACTTGAGAGTCACAGCGCGCTCCTGGCAGAGCCCAATGCTGTGTTACACCCACCATTGCCTGCCGAGTGCCACACACCTCTGTTTTGTATTCCACCAGCTAGTGCATATGCTATGACACTCTCTAGCCCATGTGCACTGTAACACCACCCCGTGAATATGTCATGCCACACTTGTCTTCGCACGGGTTATATTGCCCCATCTAACGTGCCTTCCTCGATGCCTATGTTATAACGCACAGTGCTATGCCATACATATTACAATCTGGGATCCATATCTTTGTCACAGTGCATATGCAACATTACACTCCCCAGCACATATTTTATATTACAACTTTAGAGACTAGTTAGGTTACACAACACTGCCCTGTGCATATTACACTCCAAGGCGCATATCGCAAAGCACGCGCTAGTGCCTGTGCTATCTCGCCCTCTCCAATGAATCTGTCATTGCGCACAATGTATTGCATATTATATTTCACACCCGGTTCATCTTATATCACACTTTTTGGTGCATAGTTTATACCATACAATATATCTAGTTTTCATTTTCAATCGTGCTCTCAGGACTATGTTCTATATAACACTGTGTTCACCTACCCTTTTCACGGGCATTACATTTTGCGATAGGGGGTGGAGGGTCAGGGGGTGTTTCTGCCAAGTGAGCCCGGAGTCACAGTCACAAACGTCCTCTTCTTCCTGAATAAAAGTCAGATTATGCTGCATACTTGTTCATATTTTAAGTAGTTCGCACAGACACACGTTTTAAAAACAATAAAGTTCCTAATACCCGCCTTCTCTGAACAGTTAGCTTGCTGCCCCATCTCCCTCCTCCCTATCCTCTGTTGTCTGAATCCCTGGACTAGCCTCCTCCCTCCTGCCATGCATGGTCTGATGTGCTGCAACTGCCCTCAATTTAGTATGATGTACCAGTCCACTCCTCCTGCCCTCCATTGCCCAATTCTATGCCCCATCATTGACCTCCTGCTTAAACTCTGTGCTTAGCTTGCTGCCCCTATTCTCCTTCCCCCTGCCCTCCGATGTCTTTATGCATGCCCCTGCTCCATCCTTTTTGCCCACCATGTTCCATGGACCTGCCACTCCTATCTACTCTGAGTGTTCTTTTGAGCTGCCACTCCCCTCCCACCTGCCTAGCATTGTCAGATGACTGTAACCTGTCCCTGCCACCTCCACCCTGCCTGTCCACATGCCATGCCCCTATCCTCTTCCTCCTGTCCTACATGGTCCATTGTACTACCACACCCTTCTGCCCTCCCTGGTCTGTTGTGCTGCAACTGCTCCTCCTGCCTGCCCCGTGCGGTCTGTTGTGAGGCCCCTTCCCCTGAACTTTCTTGTCTGTGCACAGGTCCTGACCCTCCCTTCTATCCTCCATCGTCCTTTGTGCATGCCCCTGCACCCTCCTTCTTGCCCATCATAGCCATTGTGCTGCCACTAACCCTCCCACTTTCCATACATGGTCTTCTGTGCTGCCATCGCCCCTCCCACCTTCCCTGTGTGGTCAGTTAGCTGCCCCTGACCCCCTCCCACCTTCCCTCCATGGTCTGTGTGTATGCCATAACAGTCTCACTGTTGCTCTTCATGGTGTGTCTTGCTTCTTGTGCCCATCCTGCCTGACCTCCATGGCTATCTTGCTGCTCCTGCCCTGCCCCCTTGCCCCCAGACCTCTGTTTACATGTGCAGACCCCTACTCCCTCCCTCCTGGCTTGTCTGTTCCATTGTAATGCCCCTGATCCGTCCCTCCTGCCCTTTATGGTCTGTTATGCTGCAGCTTTCTCTCCTGTCTGTCCATTATGGTTAGCTAGCTACCATTGCCTCTTGCCCCTCTGTTCTCTGTTGTCCATGTGCATGGTCCTGTCCCCTCCCTCTTGCTTTCTATAGATTGTTGTGCTGCACTCCCGTCCCGCATGCCCTGTGTGGTGTATTGTGCTGCTGCAAACCCTGATGCCTGCCCTGCAGGGTCAGTTTGGTGCACCTCTCCATGTCCCTCCTGTCCTCTGTTATCCAAGTCCATGTCCCTACCCCATTTCCTTCCATGATCCAATGTACCATACTTGCGAACATTTTGAACTTGGTAAGAGGGAGATTTTGAAAAAAAACTGGGGTATTGATTTTCCCCTTTGAGTTACATTGAAAAAGAGGAGATTGTAGACAGGAGACAGATCAAATAAAGCCCATTTGAGCTTAAAAACATTGGACATTTCCTGGCTGAATCGGGTCTGTTGGCATGTATGGTTGTACTACCATTGCGTCTTCCTTCTGCCCACAATGGTCTATTCCATTGCCAAAGCCTCTCTTGCAAGTCCTGTATTGTTGGTTTGTTCCCCTGCCCCCCTTTCCACTGCCCTCCATAGTCTGTTGTGCTGCCACGGCCCTTCCTGCCTGCTCAGTGTGGTTAAATTGTTGCCTTTGCACCCTCCTACCTGCCTTCAATTTTCAGAGTCCATGCCCCTGGCCTCTGCCTCTCAACAGTATCCTAATGAACAACTAGATTGCTAACATTCTATATTTATTACAAAAGTGTGGAACGCCTGACGTCATCCTGTTGTAATCAAAACTGTTATACCTAGAGCATTTCCTTTAGAAATTACATATATGAGAGGGTCTTATTGGCATCAAAATTATGGTTAGTGCTCTAAAAGACTAAAATAAGGACATATTTTCTGAGTTTTCAAATAGCGACAAAGTACTTTTAAATTATTTGTTATCTTTATGTTTTTTATCCAGTTGACCACTTGATTAAATGTTGCACTTAGGGGAGAGGATGTGGTGTTACTTCCAGAACTGCAGACTTTGCAACTGGGGAACCAGGTTGGAGTTTCTGCTTCAGCTCGACATTCTGTGATTCTGGTCAAATCACTTAGTCTCCCCATGTCTACAACCAAAATGAATTTGTTCTTGTGTGATGTAACCAATGCTCATGTAAAGCACTCCAATACCTGACATGTCTGCACTATATAACACTGCAAAAACACAAAATAATAAGTGTTTTGCACACTTCTGTCATTGGGCTATATTTGGGCTACATCTGGGTGATTTTGGGCTACATTTGGGCTCTTTTGTCTCCGGTGGCCATCTTGGGAGATTTATTTGTCATGAAGTTTCATAATTTCCTCATGTACTGCAGTCTCCTCAGTAGGAAATGCTTTCAGTGTTTTACTTTGATTCCATCATGAAGGCATTCAGATATGTCACACATTTGCCATAAATTCTGAAAGTTAGAACTCTAGTTGCTCATTAGATCACTGTAGTAAAACTACTGTTCACCATGGAACTCTGCTCCTGGTATTAAAAGTGCGTGTTTCAGTCTGCATGTCAGAATTTTTTAATGAAATAGAAGAGGATTTGAGAAGTCACTCAAAATGTGCCCTCGTGTTCTTTCTTCAGCATTAATCATAATTTCTATGGCAAAATGAACCCCCTCATTGTGTTCCTTTTTAAATTAAATGTTTTAAGTGTTACCAGTTTATTCCAATCAAGATGGCTTCAGGTGTGCCATACTTTTCTCATAATGAAGACAGTAAGCGCTCTAGTTGTTTTTAAGAACACTCTGGGACATTCTGTCATTGGGCTATACTTGGGCTACATCTGGGTGATATTTGGGCTACATTTGGGCTCTTTTGTCTCTGGTGGCCATCTTGGGAGACTTATTTGTTATGAAGTTTCCTAATTTCCTCATTTACTGCAGTCTCCTCAGTAGGAAATACTTTCAGTTTTTTACTTTGATTCCATCAAGAAGGCATTCAGATGTGTCACACATTTACCATAAATTCAGAATGTTAGCACTCTTTTTGCTCATTATATCACTGTAGTAAAGCTACTGCTCACCAGGGAAAACTACTGCTGGTATTGAAAGTGCATGTTTCAGTCTGCATGTCAGAATTTTTTAATGAAATAGAAGAGGATTTGTGAAGTCACTCAAAATGTGCCCTAATTTTTCTTTCTGCAGCACTAATCATACTTTTTATGGAAAAATGAACCCCCTCATTTTGTTCCTTTTTAAATTAAATGTTTTAAGAGTTACCACTTTAATCCAAGCAAGATGGCTTCAGGTGTGCCATACGTTTATCATAAGTAGGACTGTTAGCGCTCTAGTTGTTCTTTGGAACACTCTGGGAAGCTGCAGTAGAACACAAAGGAATCAATTGACAGTCTCTGCCCTTGTTGGTTGTACATGTTTTACTGAGAATGTCAGACTTCATTCTCACATGACTGAGAAAGATAATGTGAATTTACAGAAAATAAGCTCTCAGTTTAGCTTATAGATCACCTCCCAAACCTCTGTGGGAAAAGCATGAGAAAATATTTTTCTCTCAATCATGATATCCCAGCGGAAGGCTTTTTCACATGGTGAAATCACCTTAGAACATACCACAATTCCTAAAATGAGGATGGTACCATCAACAAATGATTTATAATGTAACTAAAGTCTTAAAACCTTCTATTAACTGCAATGCTTTTTAATGAGGTGCTATCATGTATATTGGTCCCAAGATGGCTGCCAACACTTCTTGGATGAAGTGCTGACAGCCAATCAGATCTCAGGATGAGATGTGTGGTTAGGCTCCGCCCAGATAGATATATGATTTTACTTTTGATTTTCTCAGGATCTACTGAACAGATTGACACCAGACCTGCAAAAGGCACTTCCCTGAGCTGAGGACTACCTCTTTGCCAAATTTCAAGTAATTCTGTTCAGCCGTTCGGGCTGTACCTTGGACTACAGGTCCCTATGGAAAATTGCATGGGGAAAACGCGTTTTGGGACCCCCTTTTGTTTCAGCCCCCGCTTGACGAATCCCCCCGAGACTTTCAGGGTAGGAGCGGAGCGGAGCGCCCCACCTATTTTGAAAATTTCGCGAGGATTCGTCAACCGGCGCCAAAGTTATTCCAAATAGAATGTTGCGGATTTCCTATGGAAACACGGTCCTAACTATAACTATCTACTGGCGACCGCCAGTAGATAATATCTATCTATCTATATATATATATATATATATATATATATATATATATATATATATATATATATGTTATCTACTGGCGGTTGCCAGTAGATAGTTATAGTTAGGACCGTGTTTCCATAGGAAATCTCAAAATTCTATTTTGAATAACTTTGGCGCCGGTTCACGAATCCTCGCGAAATTTTCAAAACTAATGGGGCGCTCCATTCAGCTCCTACCCTGAAAGTCTCGGGGTGATTTGTCAAGCGGGGGCCGAGAAAAAGGGGGGGTCCCAAAATGCGTTTTCCCCATGCATTTTCCCATAGGACCTTTAGACACAGCTACAGCCCGAACGGCTGAACAGAATTACTTGAAATTTGGCAGAGAGGTAGCTATAAGGTCAAGGAAGTGTAAATCTGTTCAGTATTTCCAGAGAAAATAGCATTTAAAAGCATATCAATATCTAGACACGCGCAGGGTGCGCGCACTGAGCAAGCCCTGTGCGTGCACCCTGCCGTGCGCGAGCGTAATTCTGATTGGTTGTTAGATGTCAGTAAACATTCGAATCGGTCGAAATCAGGAAGTGTTGGCCGCCATTTTGTCTGTCGCACTGAAAAGGAAAGGTGGAGACCATGAATAGGGGGCAGGGTAGGGAGTGTTTGACCCCCTAGCCATTGTAAGGGGGTCACAGTAGGACCACGAAGGGCAAAAAAAAAGATTTCAATTTTTTTTAAAAACATCGCGAGGTGCGCGCACCCAGCGCACACCCGAAAAAACACATTAAAAAAAATAGAATTAAAAATCACGTTTAAGTGTTTAGATATTAGGTGGCTGTAAAAAGAGCCCTTGTGTTTATTGAGTGTTTTTCGGTACCTACAAGTAAGTACCGATGCAGAGTCTAAAGTTCAAGAGGAAGACTCTGTTCCCTTCATCATTGAAATGTACACCATCTCCTCTATAAATGTCTTGCATGTTGTAACGCAAGTTGTTGTGGTATATAGAACCCATACCATAGTCTCTGAGGAAAGCAGAAACAGACTTATTGACGTGCTTTCTTGCTTTGTCAATCTGTGGACAATAATGGTTGGACCAGTTCCACTTTTGCCTTTGGCATATATTAGAATATACAAAGGCAGTTTGTGGAAAAAGTGACATCAATTGCAGAAAGGTGTCCTTAATAAGCATTTCCAGACCTAACCCAGTTAAAGTGCCTAGGTCATTTCCACCACAGTGCACAATAATAAGGTTAGGCTGTGGGAGATGTAGAAAGGTTTTCACCAAAGGCATTAATTGGTGCCACTTTAACCCTCTCTGACCAATCCATTTATTGTCTACATTTGGCAAAGCAAGGTCTTTGAAAATACCTCTTTTTTCTGCATACTTTTCACTCCAGAAGACATAGCTATGACCTACAATCCACACTGTAAACATCTTCCAAGGAGAACAGGATGCACTCAGGAGGTGTCTTTCAGTAGAATGGCAATATGAAAAGAAAGACAGTTGAAAAATGGAGGCATACATACTTTTTTTAATAAAAATAACTCATTGGCTGATTCAAACCATTTTACAGTTAAAACTAGGCTGTATGTTTACATTTTTAAAAGCATGTTTTGGATTGGTACAGAAAAATGTGTTCTCACTGAACATTACTTTGGATTTGCTGTTAGGTTTGAAAAGTCAAGCACTCTTGCTCTTTGGATTTGAAACATTGTGTGCTGAACTTCTGACCTCTCTGCTCACACCTGTGTTCCATGAGCTGTTGCTATGGTAGCAGGCAGAAGTCATGTTGGGGGAAGGGATGATTTGGAAAGGGGTTGAAAGTTGCAACCAATAGAAATGTGTGATTCCATTTGAAAAAATGTGGGAAGGACTGTGATTTTACATTAACATGTATATGTGGGAAAAAAGAGAGGGACAAATTGCCATTTACTGGTTGTGGAGAGAGGAGAGAGGTGTACAGCTCTGAGATTCTGGCTCTGATAATCTGCTGTTTGAGTGCCACATTTCTTTCTCAACTAATTAATTTTAATGGTGAGTTATGAGTTTGAGAGGGGAAGTATGTGGTGTATTTTGATATAAATAATAGAATTGTCATTCTTGTTTTAAAGTTGTGTTTTACATTTTGTGATTTAGGAGAATTGTAACTGTCTTGAACTAGTAAGATATTATGGAGTATGTTTTCACTGTAAGTTAAGGTGTAATGGTATCACTGAGGAATTCTGTTTTGTGCCTAGAATCACATCATGAGTGTGTCTGCACACAGGATTTGCTGTCAGAGATTTAATTTGTGTTGCTGTTGTTCTGTTAGCCTTGCACTCGAAGAAAAGTGGCAGTTTGTTTGCTTAAAGTGTGATGGTTAGCATTCAGCAGAAATTAGTTACTCACAAAAAAGAGGCAAATGCAAACACATTTGAAAATTGCATGGTACATTTTCCTACCGCTTTAAAAGTGGTGTTTAACATTTTATGTTAAGGAAGATATTTAAGTGCCTTGAACATGTTAGATATTATGGAGTATGTCTTCACTATAAGTTAAGGTGTACTGCTATCACCCAGGAATACTGTTTTCTGCCTAGAATCACACCATGACACAGTGTGCACACAGGAATTGTTATCAGAGATTTAATTCATGTTGGTCTTGCTCTATTACCCTTGCACTTGTAGGATAGGGGCAGCTTGTTTTTTGTAACACATGCTGATGGTCTCAAGTAGCTGTTAGGACATGTGCTCTTTTTTGCCTCTCTAAAATATAAGGGAAATGTGTCAGGCTTTTCTCAGTAACTATCACTTGCTCCATCCACAGTACTAAATGTGCTTTCAAATTGCCAAAGGAAATATCGTTTTCTGCCTAGAATCACAGCATGAGTCTGAGTGGACAGAGAAATTGTTGTCAGAGATTTTATTTGTGTTGCTGTTGTTCTGTAAAACTTGCACTTTCAGGACAGGGCCAGCTTGTTTTGTTCAAATGTGATGGTTAGCACTCAGCAGAAATCACTATCTCACAAATGAGAGGCAAATGTTAACACATTAGAAATCAACAGGGTAGATTTTCCTTTCAATCTTGTAATCTGTGAGGTAGTTCCTACATGTAAACAACTCTAATTGACCTTTACCAAAGATGTACTCTTACACACATATCTGCAGTCTTCATGCACTTGTAAAAGTCTCCATGCAGATTTCTCTTGCAACTGACAATACACAGTCACCAGAAACACACTGTTTGCACACATGCAGCAGCTTCTCCTATACTCCCATGCATAATACTCAGCTCTGTGTTTTATTTCAGATAGCAGTGTGTAACGCAAACACATTCAACATCATCAAGGCTCATTTCCTTTGCTCTACTCTAATCACTCACCATGTAACACATGCTGATGGTCTCAAGTAGCTATTAGGACATGTGCTCTTTTTTGCCTCTCTAAAATGTAAGGGAAATGTGTCAGGCTGTCTCAGTAATTATCAATTGCTCCATCCACAGTACTAAATGTGCTTTCAAATTGCCAAATGAAATATCGTTTTCTGCCTAGAATCACAGCATGAGTCTGTGTGGACAGAGGAATTGTTGTCAGAGATTTTTTTTTGTGTTGCTGTTGTTCTGTAAAACTTGCACTTTCAGGAAAGGGCCAGCTTGTTTTGTTCAAATGTGTTGGTTAGTACTCAGCTATCGTTTTCTGCCTAGAATCACAGCATGAGTCTGAGTGGACAGAGGAATTGTTGTCAGAGATTTTATTTGTGTTGCTGTTGTTCTGTAAAACTTGCACTTTCAGGAAAGGGACAGTTTTTTTTGTTCAAATGTGATGGTTAGCAGTCAGCAGAAATCACTATGAGAAAAATGAGAGGCTAATAGGTAACACATTTCAAATCAACAGGGTAGATTGTCCTTACACTCCTGCAATGGGTGAGGTAGTTCCTACATGTAAAAAACTCTAATTAACCTTTACCAAACATGTACTCTTACACACATATCTGCAGTCTTCATGCACTTGTAAAAGTCTCCATGCAGATCTCTCTTGCAACTGACAATACACAGCCTCCAGAAACACACTGTTTGCACACATGCAGCAGCTTCTCCTACACTCCCATGCATAATACTCAGCTCTGTGTTGTGTTTCAAATAGCAGTGTGTAATGCAAACACATTCAACATCACCAAGGCTCATTTCCTTTGCTCTACTCTAATCACTCACCCTGTAACACATGCTGATGGTCTCAAGTAGCTATTAGGACATGTGCTCTTTTTTGCCTCTCTAAAAAATATAAGGGAAATGTGTGAGGCTGTCACAGTAATTATCATTTGCTCCTCAACAGAAGTAAATGTGCTTTCAAATTGCCAAGCAAATATCGATTTCTGCCTAGAATCACACCATGAGTCTGTGTGCACACAGGAATTGTTGTCAGAGATTTAATTCATGTTTCTCTTGTTTTGTAAGACTTGGACTCGTAGGAAAGGATCAGCTCATGTGATAGGATTTGAAAAGTTGAAAAAAAAATTTGTAATGAATTAAAATTACATTAAGGTATTTTTTTAGTTTTTTCCAGGTATTGCTGAGCAACACTGAAAAAATATAAAGATGCCTATAAAGTCAAGAAAGAGAAAAGAAAAGAAACAACAATTATATTTGAAGACGACTGGTAGAAACAAAATAAGAGGCGAAGCGTGTGTTGGAAAACAGAAAAAGTCTTCTGGTAAGCAAACTAAAGAATTTTTAAAAAATATTTTCCAAAACAAAAAAAATGATCGAAACATAAATTCAAACAGTGTTTCAAGTACAAAACAACAACAGCAAAAAGAAAATGCTAATGTAGACTCAGAAGTAAGAAAGAGTAACTTAACACGGAAAATAGATTTTAAAAACATTCGTCGAAAAATGTTTCAGAGAAGAGTGATGTTAAATTTGCTAAAGGATGTGAAAAAGTATAAGAAAAAAACCAAATTTTATAAGAAAAAGAAATAATAGAAAATATTTTTACCAAGGCATTAGAAATAAAAAAAAAACTATTCATTTTAATTTTGAACAGGATGCGTAGATTAGATAAATTAGTCAATGCAATGAAGTCACAAAGCAAAAGGAAAAGAGAAGTAAAAAAAAAAAATTTTTGTAAAGTGTTCTTAGGAGAATGGAAGCATAGTTCAAGTACTGAACCATTTTTTAATGAAGAGAGTTATCTTCAAAGTAATAGTTTGTTGCATGCAGTTGACACCAATGGAAGAGCATATGAAGTTAAGGATGGTTGTGTAATGGAAAAGGAGAAAATGGTTTCAAGAAATGAGGAAGAAGTGATGGCTGATGAGGTTATGGGGAGACGTCCTAAAGCCCCAGTGTACACTTGGAATTGTAGTAGTATTTGTACTGTGCGTCAGGAATCTATTGATAAATTACGTGACTTTCTAAGAGAATATAGTAAAAAGAGTGTTAAACAGAAAATTAAGGTGCTTCAAAGACTAGATCCATGCAGAGTGAGAGAGAATACTGGTTTGCAAGGACATTCTCTGGCTTGTCTATCTAGGAAAGTGTGTCAAAGTGTTTTTCACCATTTTAGGATGCTCGCTGTTCATCATACTGAAATGAGAAAGTTTGTGAGAACATTGTATTTTGCTAAGAGTTCAGCACTAAAGTTGAATGAGTTGAATAATGCTCTGTTCCGTGGATCTGTATCAGATGCAGTGAAGGTTACTGATGAGATTCAGTTTTGTTACTTTGGCCCAGAACAAGAAAGTGCAGAAAATGACACAGTTATTGATGAAAATGTAGAAGAGAATGTAGAACTTACTGTTAGTAAAAATTTTGATGATGAAATGACAAAATTTGCTATTATCTCTAATGAAAGACCAAATATTACTTGTATATGTTGCCGGAGAAGCCATTACAAAATTCAAACAAGGAATGTTGATCTGTATAAAAAAAGTGAAAATGAAGATAATTATAAGTGGAAAGATTTTGCAACATATATATTTCTGGAAAATTGTTTTGAATTGGGTGAAGATAGCGTATTTGTAAATACTGTTATAACAAGTTAGAAGAAAATAGAATGCCAGCAAGAGCTGTACATAATAAATTAGAATTGGTTGAAATTCCTCCAGAGCTTTCGGATTTAAATACGTATGAGTCTATACTTATTCAATGTGTCCATCCGTTTCAGATCATAGTGCGTATGGAGCCAAAAACTGGTAAATTACCACCTTCGGATTTACAAAGAGGTTTAAAAGGAAGAGTTGTCTATTTGCCATTGGATTTGAAAAAAAAATATGGAAACAATTGATGCAGATACTTTGGAAACTGAACCATTAGTTATTCTGGTTAATGGTGTACCTACGAAGAATAAGAAAATTTGGCAGGAGCTGGTGGATGTACAAAAAGTACAAAGAGCAAATTTGTATTTGAAAAAACATAATAAATGGTATGAAGCCATTTATATGGATGAAGATGAAGAAGAAATACTAGAAGACACAGGAATACCAACTGGGCAAATTGAAAAAGTGGATAAGTCAAAAGAAGAAGAAATTTATGAACATTTCAGCATACATACTCTTCATTCTAAAGAAGTTATGGGAAACGCTATTGATGAAGAAAGCAAAAGGAACTCCTGTGAGTGTATGGGAGTGGAGCTTGGAAGCTCGTTGTTTTCCCCAACTGTTTCCTACAGGAGAAGGTGGACGATATGATGAACGTCCAGTACAGATTCCTGCTTCGGAGTATCGGTCTACAAGATTATATGCAGAAGATCCAAGATTTCGTCAAACTATTCCTTATTTGTTCCATCTTTTATTTGAAAGTGACTTGTCTGCACTATCTTATGCAGTAAATCACATTTTAAAAACTGGAGTACATCTACATAATGTGTCTGCAAAGAATTTTATGAACAAAGTGCAACAGCGAGATGATCATTTGGAATCTCAATTGATCAATCTGATGGCTTGTCAGCGTGGAACTAATGAATATTGGTACCGACGCCATGGAGAATTGAAGTGTATGTTACGGAATTTAGGAACTCCTACATGGTTCCTTACCCTGAGCTGTGCTGAGTACGCTTGGGATGATTTACTGGATTTTCTGCGAGAGGCAAATTCAAACATTGAAAATATCCAATACAAGACAGCAGGAGAATTGTGCTCATTAGATCCGGTTAATGTTTGCAGATATTTCAATCACAGATTTGAGGCTATGATGTCCTTCATCTGCAATAAAAAAAATCCACCTCTTGGAGAAGTTGTGGATTTCTTTTGGAGAAAAGAGTACCAAGCAACAGGTGCTCCACATATTCATATGCTGTTGTGGATCAAGGATGCCCCAAAATTTGGAACAGATGCTGATGAAGCAGTTTTATCTTTCATTGAAGGATATGCAACATGTGCTATACCTAAAAGCACAGAAGAGAAAAACTTAAAAGAGAAAGTTTTACGTTTCCAAAGTCATCGGTGTGGAAAATACTGTCGACGAAAGTACAAGAGTAAAGATAAATTCTACACAAAATGTCGATTTGGATTTCCACGACCTGTTCTTTCAAAAGGAAGAGTAAACAGTTTTATGTCAGCTGTGCGACATACTATTACAAGAAAATCGCCTAAGAATACCTACAACCTAAGAAGAAAAGAAGAGTCAAAATATATAAATGACTACAACCCAGTCATTTTATCCATGTGGAATGCTAACATGGATATACAGTATGTGGCTGACAATTCTATTGCTGTTGCTCGGTATGTCACGTCTTACATCACTAAATCTGAGAAAACGGAATTGAAGGAAATGTGGGAAGAGATTTCTCACGAGAAGACTGTCAGTAAGAAGCTATACAGTTTCAGTTTAAAGATGCTATCGCATCGAGAAATTGGATCCTACGAATGCTCAGATAGGTTATCATCTGCAAGCCTGTACTCGAAATCCAGAAGAATAATTTGGGTAAGTTTAGGCCTTGCATGAATGCGAAATCGGGTACTGAAATCTATTCGATAAATTGAGTATTTAGCAGAGTTCGAACCAGAAAGTACAGACATTTTAAGAACAAACATGTTGGACACATATTACCCACAAAGAAGTCATCATCTTGAGAACATATGTCTTTATGAAGTGCTGCAGAACTTCATTTTTAAACGGAATGCCACAGAAGATATCAACAATGGAAAATATAAAGTCAGTGGTGAGGAGGGATGTTTGGTGAAGCAAACAAAAGGAAGTTTGATAAATCACCGGAAGCTGAGTTGCGACACTCCTGACAAAAAGGAATTTTACTACTTGGCACTTTTGCAGCTGTTTAAACCATGGCGTTCAGCGGACGAACTACTTGGAGAATTCCAGAGTTATGAAGATTCCTTCAGTGCTAGCAAAGACAGCATAGAATGCAGTACTTTCACAACTTATGTTCAAATGTTAAATGAAGAAATTGAACAAGAAGCAACAATTGCAGCTGAAGTAGCTAGAGACAGTTCTCAAGACAGTCAAAGTTCTGGGACATTCAGTCAAGATCCTCTAGGACAACCAATCGTAGAAAATGAAGCAGCAATAGCCATGAATGAAGTGGAAACAGCTATGCATCAAGCTCAGGAAGAATTAGGAGACTTAACATATTTGGAGCAGCAACTGAATGAAGAACAAAAACAAATTTAGGAAGAAGTCAGGAAAAAAATTGATCACGGATTACTACATGAAAAGAAAGAGTGCTCATGCACATCATTTGAACCAATCAGGATGTATGTGAGTGGACAAGCTGGAACTGGAAAAAGTTTCTTAATTAATGTAATTAGAAGCTACCTACAGAAGAAAATGGATTCCATTTTGTCTTGTGTTGTTACTGCTCCAACTGGGTTAGCAGCGTATAACATAAAAGGAGTTACCTTACATCGTTTGCTAATGTTACCAGTAGAGCATGAAAAAAAAATACAGTACCACAAACTAGCAGGAGAAGCATGCTTGGAAGTTTCAAGAGTATTGAAGAAATTGAAAGTACTCATTATTGATGAGGTAAGCATGGTATCAAACGTAATGCTTTCCTTTGTGCATTTAAGAATGCAGCAAATTCTGAAGACAGAGTATGATGTGTTATTTGGAGGAAAACACATCATAGTTTTTGGGGATCTTTTGCAACTTACTCCAGTTAAAGGACAACCGGTATTCCATACTCTTACACATGAAGACATGAAAAAGTCGTTAGGAAGTATAGGCAATGTAAATATTTGGACATATTTTGAGTATAAGGAACTCATTACCAATATGAGGCAAGCCAATGATGAGGACTATGCAAGTATTCTGAAAGATATAAGAATTGGACTACTCACAGAACATGGCAGAAAAGCATTACAGAGTCGATTGCTGAGTAATTTGTTTACAACAGAAGAAATAGTTCCTGAGAAAATATACAAGAAAATTGCTGAAAAAAATACTGTAATCTGCTTAATGCCAACACTACATGAATGCTCTGTATTCAATCAAGAACTTTTGAAATTGGAAAATGAAGAGATCATAAAACTGGAAGCTGTGGATAAAATTCAACAACATGAACGAATAACTATTATATTGACAGGCAAATTGGCTACTAAATTGGATTCTCTGGAGAAAAACATTTCAAAACAGCTGGTTTGGAAAATAATCTTTATGTCTGTATGAACTGTAGAGTAATTTTAAGACGCAATTTGGATGTAGAAAAAGGTTTAGTGAATGGAGCTATGGGTAAAGTTGTGGGTTTTGTAAAGTACCAGAAAAAAGATGGAATTGAATTCTTAAAAATTAAATTTGAACAGATTGAAGAGGTTAAAGTGATTAGTCGTTGTTCAGTTTGTTTTTTGCTAGTGAAAGACTTATATGTACGTAGGAAGCAGTTTCCGATTTCTCTAGCATATGCTGTAACTATTCACAAGTCTCAAGGATTAACTGTTGATAGTGCTTTTGTAAACATTGGGTCTACTGTGTTCAAAGAAGGTATGGCATATGTTGCTTTGTCACGCGTGAAAAAATTATCTGGTTTATTCATGATAGACTTTGATGACTCAAAACTAAGTGCGGATGCAAACTGTGTAAAGGAGTATAATAGATTAAGAAGAAGCTATGCTCCTCATTTAGGTCAGTATCCTGTGTTTGAAAAACGTGTTGTTTGTCGGAAAAGGAGATTTGAGAATATCTGTAATGAGGATGTACAGAAGAGAAAACAAAAAGACAGTGATGTGACTGCAAGCAAAAAGAAAAAGGACAGTGTGGAAGAGGTTGTTGGTTGTCATTTTGAAAATAGCTCTGGTGTCAACTGCTACGCAAATGTAGTGCTGAATGTTGTATTTTATCTTGAAACTTTGCAAGAGCAGATAATACTAAATCATGAAAAAAGATTCTGTTCTTTGCTGAGTAGCTGAGTAATGATAAAACTAAAATAAAAAGTGCTTCTGATGTTAGAAATCTTTTAGATGTATGTTCTGGATGTACACAGTTTACACAAAATGTCCAGCAAGATGCACAGGAATTCTTGATGTATATCCTGATGGTACTGGAAGATGAAGGAGTAGAAGTAGAAAATTTGTTTGGTGTCTCTTATACATGGGAACATTGTTGTGATAACTGTATGAACACAAGCAGTAGTAATGTAGATTCTGAAAGGTTCATATATTTACCATTACCAGAAAGTAAAACAGTGACTTTTAGTAAATTAGTTAAAGATGCTAATCACAACATGGAATGTTCTAAATGTAAATCTGAAATGTTGTCAACGTTATTTTTAAAGAAATATGGACAGTATGTAATTTTAATGGTACAACGTTGTAGAGCTGATGGAACAAAATTTGAAACTTTACTAAAGAAGTTTGTTGGCAACCAACTATCCATATCTGGGAAAACTTTTGTTACAGTTGCAATCATTTTTCATGATGGTCCTTCTATAACTTCTGGTCATTACACAGTTTATCTTAAATGTGAAAAAGGATGGACACTGTGTAATGATTCTCAATTGATTTTCAAGCAACGTTTGCCTTATGATTTACCCAATTCTTACTTAATTTTTCTGAAACCCAAATTTTAAATACCAACATCATCATCGGAAGAAAGCATTATTAAAATTTAAAAGGATTAAAATTGGATATTTCACTCAAAAGGGATTTTAAACTTACCATTTGGCCTTAAGGAAATGTAAAACAAACAATTGTGGACTTCTTTGACAGATATCATTGTGGAAAATGTTCTTTTGCAACAAGGTTTACAGACGTTATTTTTTGAAAATTGTTATTGTTCTTAAAAGGTATTTTTGACATTTCTATTAAGGTATGTTTTAGTGAGGATACATTTGGGGATTTTTTAAACAATCTTTCAGATTGTTTTTTTTTTTGCCCGCTGTTAAATGATGAATACAATTGATTTCACTATTTTCAGTGAAAATCAAAACATTCTGAAAACAGCAAAAAAAGGGCAGAAAATTGCTTTGCTAAATATGAAAAAACATGTACTGTTTAATAAAGTGTATTGTTGAATATTAACACTTTTTTTCTTTTTTTCAGAACTAGAAAGAAAATTTAGAAGATGTTATTCAGTTTTCTTTGCAATTAAATAAAAACATTTATTTCTAAATAATTTACTTTGATGGTCAGGTAAGTTTAACATGTCTGTATGTGTCACTGCTTTCGTTTCATGCTTCCTTTTCTTCACCTCTCCTTACTCTGCTTTTCTCATTTCTCTTCTCACTCTCTCTTTCTGCTTTACTACTCTTTTGTAACTCCCTCACTCCTTCTCTACTAGTCCCCTACCTTTACTACCTACATCACTAATTTTTCATCCATGTTTCTTTCTCTGTAGTCATATGTCTTAGTCTTTTTAACTGCCTTACTTCTTCTCAGTTGTTTGCTTTCTGTCTCTGTATCTGTCACTCTCTGTTTGTCTGTTTTACCCTTAACTTCCTTAACATCTCTGGGGCAGATTTACAAGCCACCTGCACCACCACTACGTCACTTTTCTTGACGTACTAGTGGCGCAGGGTGCTCTTCCATATTTACAAGGAGAGGATAAGCCACTCTGTGTGTCTTTTCCTCTCCTTGTAAATACAGCCAATTCAAATGCAGCACTAAAATGAGCTATTATCTTTTTTGATAGGTTTAGGGTACCTATAGGTAAGTACTGATGCAGAGTTTAAAGTTTAATAGGAAGACTCTCTTCCCTTCATGTGTGAAATGTACACCATCTCTTTTTTAATTACTTTGCCACTCCCCTCTCTTTGTCAGGGAGTCCCTGAAGGTTTACTAAAGGTGAAAAAAATGATTTATTTTTTTTAAAAACCCCATTGGGTGCGCGCAGGGTGACTTGCCATGAGGGGATTGGGTGTGGTGTTGAAACAATCTGAAACTGAAAGTAATGAAAACCAATTAAAAGTGTTGTTTTATTATTCACATAACCCGAAGTGCGCGCACTGAGCAAGCTCCGAGCGCGCACGGTGCAATTACGCATGCGCAAACGTGTACGCGCGCATGCGCATACGTATTATACGAACGTCAGCGCGCGTACTCTACGCGTATACGGAAGTGTACCGCGTGGGGCACGTACGACGCACGCATGCGTACGTACGCATGCGTACTGGGTGCGCGCTGCGAGCGCGCACTAAAACGTATGTATGCGTACGTAGATAACGTACGCCTGCATACATGAAAAACGTACGCAAACGTACTAGGTGCGTGCTCCGAGCGCGCACCCTAAGAATTTATAGGAAAAAAAAAAAGTGGACATAACTTAATAGAAGATATTAACTATGCTGTTCAACTTTATCCAAATTCAAAGTAAAAAAAAATAAATGTATACATAGGGAAATTTTTGAAAAAGAAATATAAAAAATATAATAAAAAAATAAAAAATTAGCATTTAAAAACCTTTGAAATTCAATGAAAAAACCATAGGTTTCACACACGTTATAGTTAGGAATTAGCATTTAAAAAACCTTGCAAATTCACTGAAAAAACCGTAGGTTTCACACACGTTATAGTTAGGAATTAGCATTGAAAAAACCTTGCAAATTCACTTAAAAAACCATAGGTTTCACACATGTTATAGTTAGCTGGTCATTTTACTTGTAAAAAACCAATGAAATTCCCCCGTTATAGTTAGTTCAGCTAACTATAACTCGCGCGCCCGCAATCCACTGCTGATGACGTCACATATTACATCACTCATGACATGGTCAGTGACATCACTCATGACATCACTGATGACATCTCAAATGACATCACTGATGACATCACTGATGAGAAAAATTACCACATCTTCTCATACCATAATATAACCTTTGATACACCGAGTAAAAATTTAAGAGTTCCATTCTCAAAACCATATATACTGCAATACCAATCATTACATACCCACTTATTAACTCTTTGGTCTTCATATACCTCCACTTGCTCACCTGTACAGTCACTCATACTTACAGTCACTCCATACAAAACTATAATATACATTTAAACACTTATATAGACACTCACACACTAACAAGTATCCATAGAGCTACTGTTACACCAACTCAGTCATGCAAATAATCACACTCCCATTTTCTCACCTATGCAGTAAAACACACTCAAGTTCACTTACTCATAAAAATAGTATCACATTCTAACACTCTTATAGAATCATTGATACAAGCACACATTCATCCATACAGTCACTTTCACAATCACACACTCTCATATCTACTCACTTATATACTCTTACACGCACATATACTGCCTTTCACATATGTAGTTAGTCACAAATGTACTACTGAAATATATATTCAATCCCTAACACACCCACACATACACTCGCTCAACCATACGGTCCATCACAGATGCACTCCTAAAACCATTCACCCATAGAATCACCCACTCACACATCTATGCATAGAGTGACACACACCCTACCCACACAAACACTCACGAACCCATACAGATACTTAGACAACCAATCAATTACCCATATAGAGACTCATATAGCTGTTCTCAAAACCCATGCAGCCACTTATACACCACCATACAGACACATACACACATTTACACAGTTTAGTCACTAGTCTGCATTAAGATACATTTAATGACTTACTTAAAGAATCATGTTATGCACCACAGAAAATCATCCATTTACACACTTGTACGCCCACTCATTCTTCAACAGGACTTTCCCTATATATATAAAACATATTGAAATTCTTGAGAAACACATACTCACTGGATGACGTCATCAGTGATGTCATTTGAGATGTCATCAGTGATGTCATGAGTGATGTCACTGACCATGTCATGAGTGATGTAATATGTGACGTCATCAGCAGTGGATTGCGGGCACGCGAGTTATATTTAGCTGAACTAACTATAACCGGGGAATTTCATTGGTTTTTTACGAGTAAAATGACCAGCTAACTATAACATGTGTGAAACCTATGGTTTTTGAAGTGAATATATATATATATATATATACATATATATATATTATCTTCTGCCGGTCGCCAGCAGATAGTTATAGTTAGGACCTATTTTCCATAGGAAATCCGCAACATTCTATTGGGAATATCTTTGGCGCCGATTGACGAATCTTCGCAAAATTTTCCTAACTTTTGGCCAGTTCCGCTCCGCTCCTACCCTGAAAGTTTTGCGGTGATTCGTGAAGCAGGGGCCGAGAAAAAAGAGGGGTCCCAAAACGCGTTTTCCCCATGCAATTTCCCATAGGATCTGTTGTCACAGCTACAGCCCGAACCGCTGAACGGAATGACACCAAATTTGGGAAAGAGGTAGTCCTCAGTTCAGACTCTAGCCTTTTGCATAAATGGTGTGAATCTGTTCAGCAGTTCCTAAGAAAATTAAGGTAAAAAAGTTAGTGATATCTATGGCTGCGGAGGATCTGCGGATCCTCCACGCACCCTCCCCGAATCCTCCCGAGCACGAGCTGAATGCTAATTGGCTGCCAACACTCTGAATCAGGAAGTGTTGGCAGCCATCTTGTGCCTCGGTAGAACCGAGGCACAAGAAAGCACAAAAACAAAGACGCAAAACGCAACAAGGGGGCAGGGTAGAAACACCCTGACCCCCTAGGCCTGCTCAGGGGGTCCCACAAGAACCCCCAAGGCCAAAAAAAAAATTATTTTCTTTTTAAATCGTGGGATGCGCGTAGGGTCCGTGCATCCCGCTAACGAAAAAAAAACGAAGCGCGGCCTCCTGCGCTTTGTTTAGATTTAGCCCCCGGGGGGCCAAGTCCCTGGGGCAATATGGTTTTATAATGAGGGGCCCAGAGGGGCCCCCCAGCCCCGGGGACCACCACACCCCGGGGCTTATGTTAATGTATGCGGGGGGCTCATGGCCCCCCTGCAGCCCCAGGGACCACCACCCCCCGGGGCTTTTAAAATAAAAAATAAAAAAACCTGTGTGGGGGGTTCGAGCTCCCCCACACGCCCCGGGGACCACCACCCCCGGGGCTTTAACTTAAGGGGGGGAGCCAATGATGGCCCTGGGGACCGCCACCCCCCAGGGCCGGCTCCTGCAGTGTCCCGGGGTGCCCTCCCCCGGGACACTGCTGTTTGCTATGGCAGGGTGGGAGCCTCGCGGCTCCTGCCCTGCCATAGCAAACTGCTTTGGTATTTGGAAGAGAGAGCAGGAAACCTGCTCTCTCTTCCAAATACCAAAGACGATTGCTTTTCCACACGGGGAGCAGCATGTTAGCTGCTCCCCATGTGGAAAAGCAATGCCGGCTCCCGCAGGACGCGGGGAGGCGGCAGGGCCATGGGAGGATTGCCAGGAGGCCAGGCCCAGGGGGATGGGGTCCCCGGGGCCATAAGTGGTGCTGCATCTTTTAGCCCAGCACTGACCCTGAAAAGTAATTCTAAGCGTACTTACCAGTAACTTGTATTTCCTTCCATAGGAATCCATTGTGTGGTTTTCACCAGAAAAATTTCTAAGTGTCCATTTTTGAAATGTACAAATATTCCTTTAAAATCAGCCGAATTACGAATTCCGATTTACTCACCTGTTATCAGGAGAGAAGCCAGGGCTGCATCATTTAGCTCAGCACTGACCCTGAAAAGTAATTCTAAGCGTACTTACCAGTAACTTGTATTTCCTTCCATAGGAATCCATTGTGTGGTTTTCACCAGAAAAGTTTCTAAGTTTCTATTTTCACAAACTAAAAATATTCCTAAAAAATCGTCTGTATGACATTCTTTCAACTGTTTACAGGAGGTTGGCCAGTGCTGGATCCAGGATCCACCACTGAGTAAGAAAAAGTAATGATAACACTACTTACCTGCTAAGTGAATTTTCTGCCATAGCATAACATTAGTGATTCTATGGGAAAAAGTTGTCATTTAGAAAACCTTTGAAATTCACTGAAAAAACCATAGGTTTCAGGCCTGATATAGTTAGGAATTAGCATTTAAAAAACCTTTGAAATTCACTGAAAAAACCATAGGTTTCAGGGGCGTTATAGTTAGGAATTGGCATTTAAAAAACCTTAGAAATACACTGGAAAAACCATAGGTTTCAGGGACGTTATAGTTTGCTGGACATTTCCCTCATACAAAACCCTAGAAATTCCCCTGTTATAGTTAGTTCAGCTAACTATAACTCGCGCCCCCGCAATGCACAGCTGATGACGTCACATATTACATCACTCATGACATGGTCAGTGACATCACTGATGACATCACTGATGACATCTGAAATGACATCACTGATGACATCACTGATGATGTCATCCATGTGATAAATTAGTGCATCTTCTCACACCCTTTGATATACTCAATCAAAATTTCAGACGTCCATTCTCAAAACCATAGATACTCCAATACCAATAACTACATACCCACTCATTGACTCTTAGATCTACACACACATCCACTCACTCACCTGTACAGTCACTCATACTTACAGTCACTCAGTACAGGACTATCATATGCATTTATACACCTACATAGACACTCACACACCACCAATCATCCATAGAGGTACTCTCACACCTAGTCAGTCATGCAAATAATTAATCACACTCCCATTTACTCACCTATGCAGTTATACACACAAAAGTTCACTTACTCATAAAAATAGTACCACATTCTTACGCTCTTATACAATCACTGATACAAGCACACACTCATCCATACAGCCACTCTCACAATCACACACTCTCACATATACCCACTTATATACTCTTACACACATATATACTGCCTTTCACATATGTAGTTACTCACACATACACCACTGAGATATACATTCAATCACTAACACACCCATACATACTCACCCAACCATACAGTCCATCACAGATGCACTCTTAAAACCATGCACCCATAGAATCACCCACTCACACATGTATGCACAGAGTCACACACACCCCACCCACACAAACACTCAGGCACCCAAACAGATGCTCAGAAAACCAATCAATAACCCATAGAGACACTCATATAGCTATTCACAAAACCATGCAGCTGCTTATACACCAACAGACAGACAGATACAAACATTCACACATTTTAGTCACTAGTCTGCAGTAAGATACGTTTAATGACTCACTTATACAGTCAGTCACGCACCTACTAAATCATCCATTCACACAGTTATACACCCACTCATTCTTCCATAGGTTTTTCCCTATATATATATTAAACATATTTAAAATTTACAGAAACACACACTCACTGGATGACATCATCAGTGATGTCATCAGTGATGTCATTTCAGATGTCATCAGTGATGTCACTGACCATGTCATGAGTGATGTAATATGTGACGTCATCAGCAGTGCATTGCGGGGGCGCGAGTTATAGTTAGCTGAACTAACTATAACAGGGGAATTTCTAGGGTTTTGTATGAGGGAAATGTCCAGCTAACTATAACGCCCCTGAAACCTATGTTTTTTTCAGTGAATATATATATATATATGCATATATATATATATATATATATATATATATATATATATATATATTACCTACTGGCAGCCGCCAGTAGGTAGTTATAGTTAGGACCTATTTTCCATAGGAAATCCGCAACATTCTATTTGGAATAACGTTGGCGTCGATTGATGAATCTTCGCGAAAGTTTCCAAACTTTTGGCCAGCTCTGGTCCGCTCTTATCCTGAAAATTTCACGGTGATTCATCAAACGGGGGCTGAGAAAAAAGGGGGGTCCCAAAACGCGCTTTCCCCATGCATTTTCCCATAGGACCTGTTGATGCAGCTACAGCACGAAGTGCTGAACGGAATTACACCAAATTTGGCAAAGAGGTAGTCCTCAGTTCAGACTCGTGCCTTTTGCTTAAATGGTGTAAATCCGTTCAGTAGTTCCTGAGAAAATCAAAAGTAAAATCACATATATATCTGGGCGGAGCCTAACCACACATGTTATGTTATGTTATGTTAATAACTTTTATTAGGCGCACAGCTGCCCCAGCGAAGGGGCGTCCTGGCGCCTGATCAGGTACACAACACAACAGGTCAAAGCTGAGGAGAAGAGAAATCAATTAGCGGAGGCAAACAGGTGGGTTTTAATGGCGCGTCTAAAAAGAGTCAGACTATTTAGGGCACGAATATGTAAAGGAAGGGAATTCCATAGATCAGCCGCCAGAACACGGAAGGAGCGTCCTCCCATCCTACTCAGCCTGAACCTAGGCTTAATCGCCAGATGGTAAGATTCAGACCTGAGGGACCGCATGGGGGCGTATGAAGAAATAAGGCCCGCCAAAGCATTGTGAGATCTGATTGGCTGTCAGCACTTCATCCAAGAAGTGTTGGCAGCCATCTTGGGACCAATATACATGATAGCACCTCATTAAAAAGCATTGCAGTTAATAGAAAGTTTTAAGACTTTAGTTACATTATAAATCATTTGTTGATGGTACCATACTCATTTTAGGAATTGTGGTGTGTTCTAAGGTGATTTTACCATGTGAAAAAGCCTTCTGCTGTGATATCATGAATCATGTTTGAGAGAAAACTATTTTCTCATGCTTTTCCCACAGAGGTTTGGAAGGTGATCTATAAGCTAAACTGAGAGCATATTTTCTGTAAATTCACATTATCTTTCTCAGTCATGTGAGAATGAAGTCTGACATTCTCAGTAAAACATGTACATCCAACAAGGGCAGAGACTGTCAGTTGATTCCTTTGTGTTCTACTGCAGCTTCCCAGAGTGTTCTAAAGAACAACTAGAGTGCTAACAGTCCTACTTATGACAAACGTATGGCACACCTGAAGCCATCTTGGTTGGATAAAGTGGTAACTCTTAAAACATTTAATTTAAAAAGGAACAAAATGAGGGGCTTCATTTTGCCATAGAAAGTATGATTAGTGCTGCAGAAAGAAAAATTTGTGCACATTTTGAGTGACTTCTCAAATCCTCTTCTATTTCATAAAAAAATTCTGACATGCAGACTGAAACATGCACTTTCAATACCAGCAGCAGACTTCCCTGGTGAGCAGTAGATTTACTACAGTGATCTAATAAGCAACTAGAGTGCTAACATTCTGAATTTATGGCAAATGTGTGACACATCTGAATGCCTTCTTGATGGAATCAAAGTAAAAAACTGAAAGTTTTTCCTACTGAGGAGACTGTAGTAAATGAGGAAATTAGGAAACATCATAACAAATAAGTCTCCCAAAATGGCCACCAGAGACAAAAGAGCCCAAATGTAGCCCAAATATCACCCAGATGTAGCCCAAGTATAGCCCAATGACAGAATGTCCCAGAGTGTTCTAACGAACAACTAGAGCGCTAACAGTCTTACTTATGACAAAAGTATGGCACACCTGAAGCCATCTTGATTGGAATAAAGTGGTAACACTTAAAACATTTAATTTACAAAGGAACAAAATGAGGGGGTTCCTTTTGCCATAGAAATTATGATTAGTCCTGCAGAAAGAAAAATTAGGGCACATTTTGACTTCTCAAATCCTCTTCTATTTCATAAAACAATTCTGACATGCAGACTGAAACATGCACTTTGAATACCAGCAGCAGACTTCCCTGGTGAGCAGTAGCTTTACTACAGTGATCTAATGAGCAACTAGAGTGCTAACGTTCAGAATTTATGGCAAATGTGTGACACATCTGAATGCCTTCTTGATGGAACCAAAGTAAAAAACTGAAAGTATTTCCTACCGAGGAGACTGCAGTAAATGAGGAAATTAGGAAACTTCATAACAAATAAATCTCCCAAGATGGCCACCAGAGACAAAAGAGCCCAAATGTAGCCCAAATATCACCCAGATGTAGCCCAAGTATAGCCCAATGACAGAATGTCCCAGAGTGTTCTAGCGAACAACTAGAGCGCTAACAGTCTTACTTATGACAAAAGTATGGCACACCTGAAGCCATCTTGATTGGAATAAAATGGTAACACTTAAAACATTTAATTTACAAAGGAACAAAATGAGGGAGTTCATTTTGCCATAGAAATTATGATTAGTGCTGCAGAAAGAAAAATTAGGGCACATTTTGACTTCTCAAATCCTCTTCTATTTCATAAAAAAATTCTGACATGCAGACTGAAACATGCACTTTGAATACCAGCAGCAGACTTCCCTGGTGAGCAGTAGCTTTACTACAGTGATCTAATGAGCAACTAGAGTGCTAACGTTCAGAATTTATGGCAAATGTGTGACACATCTGAATGCCTTCTTGATGGAACAAAAGTAAAAAACTGAAAGTATTTCCTACCGAGGAGACTGCAGTAAATGAGGAAATTAGGAAACTTCATAACAAATAAATCTCCCAAGATGGCCACCAGAGACAAAAGAGCCCAAATGTAGCCCAAATATCACCCAGATGTAGCCCAAGTATAGCCCAATGACAGAATGTCCCAGAGTGTTCTTATGAACAACTAGAGCGCTTACTGTCTTACTTATGACAAAAGTATGGCACACCTGAAGCGATCTTGATTGGAATAAACTGGTAACACTTAAAACATTTAATTTAAAAAGGAACACAATGAGGGGGTTCATTTTGCCATAGAAATTATGATTAGTGCTGAAGAAAGAAGAAAGAAAAATTAGGGCACATTTTCAGTGACTTCTCAAATCCTCTTCTATTTCATTAAAACATTCTGATATGCAGACTTAAACATGCACTTTTAATACCAGCAGCAGACTTCCATGGTGAGCAGTAGCTTTACTACAGTGATCTAATGAGCAACTAGAGTGCTAACATTCAGAATTTATGGCAAATGTGTGACATATCTGAATACCTTCTTGATGGAATCAAAGTAAAAAACTGAGAGCATTTCCTACTGAGGAGACTGCAGTAAATGAGGAAATTAGGAAACTTCATAACAAATATATCTCCCAAGATGGCCACCAGAGACAAACAGCCCAAATGCAGCACAAATATCACCCAGATGTAGCCCACATGTAGCCCAATGACAGAAGTGTGCAAAACACTTATTTTTTGTGTATTTGCAGTTTTATATAGTGCAGACTTTTCAGGTATTGGAGTGCTTTACATGAGCATTGGTTACATCACACAAGATCAAATTCTAACTAGATATAGTATATGGTATAAACTATGCACCAAAAAGTGTGATATAAGATGAACCGGGCGTGAAATATAATATGCAATAGATTGTGCGCAATGACAGATTCATTGGAGAGCGCGAGATAGCACAGGCACTAGCACATGCTCTGCGATATGCGCCTTGGAGTGTAATATGCACAGGGCAGTGTTGTGTAACCTAACTAGTTTCTAAAGTAGTAATATAAAATATGTGCTGGGGAATGTAACGTTGCATATGCACTGTGACAAAGATATGGATCCCAGATTGTAATGTGTATGGCATAGCGCTGTGCGTTATAACATAGGCAGCGAGGAAGGCACATTAGATGGGGCAATATAACCCGTGCGAAGGCAAGTGTGGCATGACATATTCACCGGGTGGTGTTACAGTGCACATGGGCTAGAGAGTGTCATAGCAAACGCACTAGCTGGTGGAATACAACACAGAGGTGTGAGGCACTCGGCGGGCACTGGTGGGTGTAACACAGCATTGGGCTCAGCCCGGAGCACGCTGTGACTCTCAAGTGAGGTTCGTCTCCTTTCCAGAGTGTAAAATAAAAAGTATTACACATCCGGCGGTGGATGTGTATTTTATTAACCGTGAGGGGGGTTTCTTGCATAGTTTGGTCGAATTTTTGTCGAATCCCCTTTGAATGGCTTGGTGTGCGTGTATATTAAATGTGCCCGTCAATAGCTACCCATGTTTGTATAAATAAACGACAAGGGTGTCTACTTGGAGAGTACCCACAGGCGGGGGCACCGGGATTAGGCACGGTAGGGCGTCAGACACGTCAGAGCTTCACTAGCGGTGTAAATATATTCCATGTGGATTCATTCTATGCATAGTCGCCTTTTAAAGAATATCACGCAAATCGTCATGGTGATAGGTACATACGGTTTGTCCAGCAGGTCCTAGGTGTTTCTATAAATATATATTTTTTTAAAATAATAACAAACAAAGGCCGTCCCCGGGGGATGGGATCCCAGGGGCCATAAGTGGCCTGAGGAGGGGGGCAACGCAGCCCCCCTCCTAGAGAATAAAAAAAAAAAAGGCCTTGACCCGGGGTTTGGGGCCCCGGGGCCAATTAAGGCCTTGGGAGGGCCACATTTTCAACAAAAAAATTAGGGTGCAGGCCCGGGGGGTGGGGTCCCCAGGGCCAGTAAATTATAAAAAGAAGGGGGGCCACACAGCCCTCCTTCTTAAAAAAATAAAATAAATAAAAGACCGGCATCGCACCGGAGGCCACGCCCCCTCCTTGCAGCACTCTGCAAACGCGCCCCCTGGCCAGTCATAAGTTGGGGAATTAATTCCCCTTCAATACTAAGGGTCCCTGCCTGAGGGCCAACTAGCCCAACAGGTATCTCCAGTATGCGCCAGGGAGCTGCGTTGCAGACAGGTGTTCTGAGGCCACGCCCCTGTTTACACCTCTATGCAACGCAGCTCTGTGGCGCTTATTGGAGGTACCTAGTGGGCTAGTTTGACCCAAGGGGCCCTTAGGATTCAAGGGGACTTAATCTCTCAACTTAGAATGGCCACAGGGCGCGTTTACACAGTGGTGAAGGGAGGGGACGGGGCCTGAGGTGACGTGTGCAAACACACCCTGTGGTGCATTTTAAGTTGGGGAAATAATTCCCTTTCAATTCTGAGGGACCCTGGGGGCTAACTAGCCCACCAGGGTCTTCCAGTAAGCGCCACTGCTCTGCGTTGCAGAGAGGTGGTGCAGGCCGTGCCCCTTTTTACACCTCTCTGCAATGGCGCTTACTGGACGTACCTAGTGGGCTATTTTGCCCCTAGGGATCCTTAGGATTCAAGGGAATTTAGTCTCCCAACTTAAAAAACGGCCACAGGGCGTGTTTACAAAGTGGGGAAGGGAGGGGACGAGGCCTGAGGTGACGTGTGCAAACACACCCTATGGCGCGTTTTAAGTTGGGGAAATAATTCCCCGTTTACAAAAGGCTGTTGAGAAAAGTTTTCTCTTTGCCCGGAGGGTGGAGAGGATTATGGGTCAGAGTAACTCCTCCCGATATAAACAGTTACACAATCTATTTTACTCCAACTGACCATCCGATGGTCGATATTGATATACGTGGATGGAATGATGTGAAGAAAAAGGGAACTTTTACCATCACCACTCGGTGAGCAAGGAAGCAATTCCTTTTGGTTTAGGTACCATCACACACCCTAGTGGTGTCATGCTTCATCATCGGGTCACCCCGACGCCTAAAATTCGGGGTGGGCTCAACCACAATATTGGGAGCTCTTTGAAGATATTACAGACCAGGGAGGCTAAAAGATAAAAAACCTCAGGCAGATCCCCAGTATCCCTTTATTATTGGGTCTGTCTGGGTTAATTAAAATTACTAAAAATGGGGGGTCTATATAGGAGTATTATGGTCCTAGGACCCTAGTGCCAACATGTTTCAGTCCAAATATGGCCGTGAAGGTCCAGGACTTTCTTCAGGGCAAAAGAGGCCACCCTGGATTACAGAAGAGGGAAGTCCCTCTCCTGTATTTTGAAGCAAGGGAAGAGTAGCTGACATCTCAAATGACATCACTGATGACATCGTCCTTGTGATAGAGTGGCAGACCTCCTCTCCCCCTAATATAACCTTTGATACACACATTCAAAAATAGAAACTAAAATTGTCAAAACAATGGACATACCAATACCAGTTACAACAACCTATTCAGTAATTATAAGATCCACATACACATCCACTCATTCACCAACTGTCCTATACAGTCACTCATACATGTACTCACTCATCATATGTACTTATACACCTATACATCCTGGTACACAAAGCCACTTATCCATAGAGTTACTCACACACATAGTCACTCATGCTAATAAATAATCAAACATCCATTTACTTGCATATACAGTTATACACACACCACCACACTTACTTCTACAGAAACTTACACATACTTAGTCTTTTAAACAATCACTTATAGAAACACATACTTATTCATACAGGAACTCTTTCAATCTCTCACTCTCACATATACTCACTTATATACACCAATAGTCACATATACTAGTTTAAAACATATGTAGTTACTCATAAAGACACTATTGAGACAATCATTCACTCACTAACACACCCATACAGTCCTGCACACATGCTGTCTTCAACACATACAAACAGTGAGTCACTCATTCATGCACCTATGCACTACGTAATACCCCCCACCAAACCATACAGACACTCATACTGATACTCAAAAAACCAACTAATAACCTATATAGACACTCATGTAGCTACTCACCAACCCATGCAGCCACTTATACACAAAGTGAGAGACTGCTACAGATATTTACATATTTAAACATTACTCACTAAGCCATGTATTCACTAAGATACACTTAATCAGTCAGTTATACAATCAATTTTTCAAAAACAAATCATCCATTTAGACACTTATATACCCATTTATTCTTCCATCGACCTTGAGATATACATATATAAAACATATGTAATTTTTAGTAAAACACACATTCACTGGATGATGTCATCAGTGATGTCATTTGAGATGTCATTAGTGATGTCATGAGTGATGTCACTGACCATGTCATGAGCGATGTAATATGTGACGTCATCAGCAGTGCATTGCGGGCGCGCGAGTTATAGTTAGCTGAACTAACTATAACGGGGGAATTTCAATGGTTTTGTACGAGTGAAAAGTCCAGCTAACTATAACGCCCCTGAAACCTATGGTTTTTTTCAGCGAATTTCTAAGGTTTTTAAATGCTAATTCCTAACTATAACATTGCTGAAACCTATGGTTTTTTCAGTGAATATATATATATATATATATATATATATATATATATATATTTATAAAGAACAAAGGCGCTGCCGGTCGACAGCACCCTTCGTAGTATAGGAATGCACTCACTCGTGTGCTTTAAATTCAAAGGCGCTTTATTTACAAAATCGCTCCTTCACCAAACGCGTTTCACCTCCACCTGAGGCTTGATCACGGGATGTTGTTTTTTCCACCCAGCCTTCCTTTATTTCCACTCGTTGTGAACACACCCTCTCACTGTCCAGTGGTGCATTGTGGTACTTGTAGTGTGCACGTTAATTCAGGTATTCTGTTTTATAGTTTTTTTGTGCTCTAATGTGGTGTAATAGTGTCCCAAGGAAGTGCTTTCTCTTGGTTGTGATTACTTGTTGTCCGCGAGGCCAGTGAATCGGAAATCAGTATAACCATTCATGCTCTCTAGTGAGCTGTCTATTATGTTCACAGTTTCAGTTTTAACAGGTCTCCATCGGTCATTTCATCTCTCTGGTGAGTTATTATTTTTCATTTTTCACCTGGGCTGCATCTGCGCTCTCTGGTGAGGTGTATTTGCAGCTTTTCATCCTGTTGGTCGGTTTTTCTGTTGAGGAGTTTGTTAATGAGTTGTTATTTTCAGATGTGATTACAGATGTACATGTAATTCCTCATTTTGATTCAAACCTCTGGGGTCAAGGGTTCTGAAAGTTATGATATGGCGGGATTCTTTCTGTCTTAAGATCTTTATTCTATCACCTCCTCTTTCTGATTGTGATCTTTGTTCCAGAGCCCAGAATTTTAATGACTCCCATTTGCCATCATGATGTTGAGACATATGTTTTGCTATGGCATTTGTTGAATCTTTGTGAGTTGTTGCTCGGGTGTGCTCCAGTATTCTCTTTTTAGCTTCAAAGATTGTGCTCCCGATATACCTTTTCTTGCAGGGGCATTCTATCATGTAGACCACATGAGTACTTTTGCATGTTAGATGTTGTTTAATTTGCCAAGTTTTGTTTTATCCCATATCTACAGATTTTGTAGGTATTGCAATTTTGCAAACTTTGCATTGCTTGCAAGGCCAGAAGCCTATTCTTTGAAGCCAAGTTGTAATCGGGGCCTCTTGAAAGTGGCTGTGTATGATTTTATCACTTATATTAGTTGCTCGTCGATAAGTGATGTTGGGGTGGTCACCGATGATATTGGCCAAGGTTTGATCCAATTGAAGGATTCCCCAGTGTTTTTTGATTATTGCTGATAATTTGTTGTTTTCTGCACTTTGTGTAGTTATCAGCCTTATGGTTGTTCCTTCTTTTTCTTTTGATTTTGATTGTGGCTGTAGAATGTCTGTTCGATTTATAGCTGATACTCTGTTCAGACTTTTTTTCACCACATTCTTCGGGTATTTCCGTTTGAGGAATCGTTCTTCCGCCTGTTTACTGTGTTTCTGGAATTCACAATCTTCTGAACAGTTTCTCCGCATTCTTAAAAACTCTCCATATGGGATGCTCCATTTGAGGTTTTCTCTATGGAAGCTTTCTCCATGTAAGACTGCGTTTGTTGCAGTTTTCTTCCGGTGTAGCGTCGTTTGGAGAGAGTTATTTACTACGTAGATTTCTGTGTCCAAGAATTCAACTCTTTCAGCACTGAATATGTATGTGAATTTGAGTTTCATTGGACTGTTGTTTAATCTCTCAAAGTAGGCTGCGAATTCCAGTTCGGTTCCATCCCAAATGATGAAAAGATCGTCTATGAAGCGCATTCATAGTACAATCTTTTGTTGAAATTGATAATTAGTCGTGTTCCATGCCTCTCTTTGTTCAAACCACCCCATTGTTAGGTTCGCGTAGTTAGGCGATAAAGAGAAGCCCATTGCACATCCCTTTGTTTAGAAGATCCATTGTATCTCTTAAGTAGGAGCTCAAGTTGGTTACAAGAGGTGCCAGGAAGCTCACATACAAATTCAGTGCTGAAAGAGTTGAATTCTTGGACACAGAAATCTACGTAGTAAATAACTCTCTCCAAACGACGCTACACCGGAAGAAAACTGCAACAAACGCAGTCTTACATGGAGAAAGCTTCCATAGAGAAAACCTCAAATGGAGCATCCCATATGGAGAGTTTTTAAGAATGCGGAGAAACTGTTCAGAAGATTGTGAATTCCAGAAACACAGTAAACAGGCGGAAGAACGATTCCTCAAACGGAAATACCCGAAGAATGTGGTGAAAAAAAGTCTGAACAGAGTATCAGCTTTAAATCGAACAGACATTCTACAGCCAAAATCAAAATCAAAAGAAAAAGAAGGAACAACCATAAGGCTGATAACTACACAAAGTGCAGAAAACAACAAATTATCAGCAATAATCAAAAAACACTGGGGAATCCTTCAATTGGATCAAACCTTGGCCAATATCATCGGTGACCACCCCAACATCACTTATCGACGAGCAACTAATATAAGTGATAAAATCATACACAGCCACTTTCAAGAGGCCCCGATTACAACTTGGCTTCAAAGAATAGGCGTCTGGCCTTGCAAGCAATGCAAAGTTTGCAAAATTGCAATACACACAAAATCTGTAGATATGGGGAAAAACAAAACTTGGCAAATTAAACAACATCTAACATGCAAAAGTACTCATGTGGTCTACATGATAGAATGCCCCTGCAAGAAAAGGTATATCGGGAGCACAATCTTTGAAGCTAAAAAGAGAATACTGGAGCACACCCGAGCAACAACTCACAAAGATTCAACAAATGCCATAGCAAAACATATGTCTCAACATCATGATGGCAAATGGGAGTCATTAAAATTCTGGGCTCTGGAACAAAGATCACAATCAGAAAGAGGAGGTGATAGAATAAAGATCTTAAGACAGAAAGAATCCCGCCATATCATAACTTTCAGAACCCTTGACCCCAGAGGTTTGAATCAAAATGAGGAATTACATGTACATCTGTAATCACATCTGAAAATAACAACTCATTAACAAACTCCTCAACAGAAAAACCGACCAACAGGATGAAAAGCTGCAAATACACCTCACCAGAGAGCGCAGATGCAGCCCAGGTGAAAAATGAAAAATAATAACTCACCAGAGAGATGAAATGACCGATGGAGACCTGTTAAAACTGAAACTGTGAACATAATAGACAGCTCACTAGAGAGCATGAATGGTTATACTGATTTCCGATTCACTGGCCTCGCGGACAACAAGTAATCACAACCAAGAGAAAGCACTTCCTTGGGACACTATTACACCACATTAGAGCACAAAAAAACGAAAAAATCTATAAAACAGAATACCTGAATTAACGTGCACACTACAAGTACCACAATGCACCACTGGACAGTGAGAGGGTGTGTGCACAACGAGTGGAAATAAAGGAAGGCTGGGTGGAAAAAACAACATCCCGTGATCAAGCCTCAGGTGGAGGTGAAACGCGTTGGGTGAAGGAGCGATTTTGTAAATAAAGTGCCTTTGAATTTAAAGCACACGAGTGAGTGCATTCCTATACTACGAAGGGTGCTGTCGACCGGCAGCGCCTTTGTTCTTTATAAATATTTAAACCGACTGTTACCTGTTGGAAGGACTGCACCGCCCTAAAAGTGAGCGCCGGCGTCAACATTGGGAAACTCTGGAGGGATATATATATATATATATGTATATTTATTTATATGTATGTGTGTGTGCGTGTGTGTCTGTCAGACAATGTTTATTTTGGAAACCTAGATCCATAAAACACAAGTACAACAAATCAAATAAAAACAATAAAAAACAGTTGTATTCAAAACAACAAATGCCATCATTTACCTAAGTACAGCAATAAGCTTTCAGTAAAAATGCATAACAGAATATGAGAGGAAAAAAACACAGCAGGAATATAGCAGCAGTCAGCATGGTCAGTAAGGAGAAAATGTACTAATTAAAGATTAATGCTTGTGCCCATGGTCGCTGAGCATATGGATATTCCAGGCAGCATGAAAATATTTTGTCCTTGTAACGACAATTACTTCTCTGGTATCTGATCATAAAGTGCGCAGTGCAAGTTTAAAATGATGAAAACCCAGAACTTGTACATTTGTCTAATCCATACATTGCACTGACTGTCATGGGTGGGGCAGAAAAAGGTAAAGTGGTGTAGAGTTTCCAATGCTAAATTAAATGAGGGACACTTGTTTTAACTACAGTGCTTAACGCCCCATTTTATAGAAAAGATATTTAATGGCAAAACTCTATCCCTCCATTTTAAACAAAGTAGCGAATGGAGGAGACCTGGGAGAATATATAAAAAAAGGGATGAGCTTGATATCTAAAAAATAATCATTCAAACTGCCTGCTTTACCAGATTTCCCTCACCCACAGATGCTCTTTTAATTGCTCTTTAACAAAAGAACGGGAGACTCGAGTAGCTATAGCAGGGGCATCCCAAAGTGAGGTGGGCCTATATCATACAACATTGCAGTGGCAGCCGACAGAGATAAAATCCAGTAGGTTGGGTCGAGGGGTTTTCGGGGAGAGGGGGCAGATGCAAAGCATGCAGGGGATAGCAGGGCGGGTCGAGCAAAAAAAAAAACAAGACTTACCTGGTGCTGCCGGCCACCTTGCGCTCCTTTGTTCATGGTCCCAGCAGTCCTTGGGACAGCACTGGACTCCCAATCCGATTCCCATGCTGTTCTCAAGCATGAAAGCAGCATGAGGAGAGGCCTGATTGTGCTGGAATAATGCTTGTTCAGGCTCAGGGAGTCTGTGCTGTTTTTCCAACCCGGCCGTACAATACAGTTGTGATGGAGAAGCATAAGAGCGCATGTTAGTTTGGCTGGCCTGATAAAGCAGGTCTAATTGACATGCACACTTAAAAGTGCCTATTTACCATTCCTCCTCCCCCCTCCCATGGCCTGTCCCCGCCCCTCCCTGCACACAGTGGCTTGGAGCCAGCAGCTGAAAAATAAAACAATAGTAAAACATTGCTTTATTTTTCAGTGGGGCGAAGCTCCTCTTTATTGTGAAGGAGCCGTCGCTGCAACATTGCCTTGATATGGGCTAACCTGGGAATCCTCCCACAACACAGAGATTTTAAAAGGACCATAATTGCAGAACTATAGGACTCTAATTCATCAGTAGACCATAGCCTAAGCCAGTGTAATGTGGGGCGGGACATAATGAGATGGCTTATGGGGACAATCCCAAATCCAAAAATTGAGGACGGCAAGGGGGACCCTGCGGGAGCTTAATTATACTTCTCACAAACCAGTTCTCGATTTTGCTAATATTGCAGTGCCGTTAGCTTTGATGTTGTATCTCTCTACTACAGAGTGTAAAGAGCAACCACAAGTCTGCTTACACAATTTGGCTACAGTACCAGTTTCTTGTTGGAGTTTTAAAGGACATCCCCTGATGTGCATGGACCAGGTCAATTTCAACATGTTTTGTGACCCCAATTTTTCTCTGCCCCCACTTGGCGGATCATCCCGAAACATTTAAGGCAGCAGCCCAAGTAAGGGTCAAGCTAGTTTTTAAAATTTTCTGAGGATTCATTTAATTATGCCAAAGTTATTGGCAAAACCAAAAATGCTTTTCCTATTAAAGTAGGTCACAACTATAACTACGTACTAGCAGCAGAGTCCCAAAAAAACATTAAAAAAGAAGGAGGAAAGATATGGGAATACCCCAAACCTCTAGGCCTCTTGGTGGGGGGGAGTCCCAGAGGGACCTTTCCAGGGCAAAAAAACATTTTTTTAAAATTATAATTTCTGTGGGAGCAAGCGCTGGAGCCATCGCTCCCACTGGAATGTTTAAAAAAAAAGAAGTGCAGGCCCTCATGCTTCTCTACTGTTGAGCTCCCTGGGTGGGCCAGGTCATGGAGTCATGTGGCCATAAATGAAAACATAGACCCCCCTTGACCCAGGGAGCGCCACCTCCCCAAACTATTTCGAAATAAATCGGGAGGCCTTGTGGACCCCTCTGCCCTGAGGACCACCCCCTCCCTGGGGCTATTTTATGTTTAATGGGGGGGCTCATGGACTCTCCGGGCTCCGGGGACCATCACCTCCCCAGGACCAAATAATATTTTCAAAATGGGGGGTCTGAGTGACAGGAGAGAGGTCATGAGGCCCACTTCTTGGAGCCATAGATGGCCATGGGAACCCCCACTCCCCAGTGCCAGCTTCTGCTATGTCACGGGGTGCCCACCCCTAGGACATAGCTGTTTACTGAGGCTTGGAAGGAGGTTTAACTGCTCCCGCCAAGTCACAGCAAACACTCTGCTTCAAGGCAAGCGATAGCAGTGAAAATACTCTTGCTTACTGGAAGCAGAGCATTCATCTGTTTCCCTGCCTGCTGTCAAGCAAGGAGGGAAACAGACAAAATGCTTTCAGACAGTCAGAGCTGCATTTTTAGCCGCTCCCTGTGTGTGAAAGCAATGGTGGCTCCCATAGGAAGCGGGGGGTAGTCAGAGACCGCAGGGGCCTTGAGGCTCCCCCTGACATCCCAGTGCAGAGAGGGTACCCTGAGGCGCACTCAGGAAACCATGGCCGGCCCCTGGGGGATGGGGTCCCCGGGGCCAAAATCGGCCAGGGATGGGGGGCCCTCCTCTATTAATAAATTTAAAAAAAGAAAAGGTCCAGCCCCGGGGGATGGGGTCTACAGGCCCGAAATCAGCCCAGGGAGGGGGGACGCACAGCCCCCTCCTGGGATGTTGCAGGAGGCCCCGCCGCCTTTTGGGGCCAAAACCGGCTATTTTTTGGACAAGTAAGTCCCCCACAGCCAGATTGCAGAGACATGCCCCATTTCTCAACTACTCTGCACAGGGGCCTTCTGATGTACTACTGGTTAGGGGCTAAACTCCCCTTGGCAGATGAGGGTTGTTGGGGGGCCAATAACCCTGATTGTTGCTACAAGTAAGTCCCCACAGCCAGATTGCTGAGAGATCATCGGAGATCCTGCCCCCTTTATTAACCACTGTGCACAGGGGTCTCCTGGCGTACTGCTGGTTGGGGGATGAAGTCCCCTTCGCTGCTGAGGGTCATTGGGATCAAGAACCCTTATTTTGTGACAAGTAAGTCCCCCACAGCCGGATTACTGGGACGTCGTTGGAGGCATGCCCCCTTTCTCAACAACTCTGCAAAGGGGTATCCTGGTACACTACTGGTTGTGGGATAATTTCCCCTTGGCTGCTGAGGGTTGCCTGGCTTGTTTGCGAGCACCCGTGACATCTCAGTTTATTGTTAATTCTGTGTTCTCCATGGAACACAGAGTTGCAGAATTCTGCAAACTCCATGAGCGGAGCAGAAAGAATTGTACTCCTTAGGCATTGAAAAATCTAAAGGTTGAAGGGACATTATAATTAGAAAATTAAATTTCAAAAACCTTAGAAATTCACTGGAAAAAACAAAGGTTACAGGGATGTTGTAGTTAGGAAACAGAATTTAGAAAAACTTAGAAATTCACTTAAAAAAACAGAGGTTACAGAGACATCATAATTAGGGTCACATTTCACTTGTACAAAACAAAATTCAGCAGTTATAGCTACCTTAGCTATTTATAACTTACACCACTGTAATGCACTGCTTACTACCTCACATTTTAAATCACTGATGACCTCAGATAGGGGTGGGTGAAGAATTCTGCTCCACTGGTGAAGTTCATGGAGTTTTGCACACTCCACGCTCTGTGCAGAGTGAGGAGTTCCGAAAAACTCTGCAAAGTGAGGTGGAGTTGAGTTTTTTCTCTTGAGCAGTTTGCCAATGTTAAGTTGCAAGTGCTCACAAGAAAAACCACGTGCTAGACCTCACCCTGGAGGAATTGCTCAACATGGGAGGTCGCAGCAGGTCGCGACCGCACGCATTGAGAAATCTATTGCTGCATTGAGGAAGTGTGAATGGGAGAAAGCAGCAGTGCCCTCTAGCATGATGTGTAGTGCTGTTTGCACTGATTTTACAGCATGGGACAAATTCTTAGCCCTAAAAATCAGTGTGTTCAGAGCGACTTAGCAGACTCTGCTACTGGCGGAACTCTGCAAAGTGCGGCATAATTTTTTCTGTACTTCAGGAAGTTCAGCCAAGTAAAACTCTGCAAACTCTGCCCGGGCCTAGTCTCAAATTACATTACTAATGACATCATCCACAGAACCACTCAGATAACCAATCACACCCCTTACAACCTCTCATATACCCATACCCATTCACACACCCACACAAACACTCACATATCCATACAAGTACTCGTGTAACAACTCACTTATCCATAGAGGCACTCAGACACCGACTTACTAATTCCCTCATACAGGCACTCAAATGACCACTCACTCACACATAAAGCTACTCATACAACCAGTCACTTAACGATACCGCCGGTCACACAGCGACACACTCAACCATACAGGTACTCACAAACCCACTTATTCACCTGTACAGCCACTCACATACCCACTCACTCATCCACACAGTGACTCACTCACCCCAACAAGCATTCACCTAACCATTCACACACCCTTATAAGCACTCACACATCCTCACTTACCCTTACATCCATTCTCACAGACACTTACTCTATAATACAGCCACTCGCACACACCTCACTGAACCAAACACCCTCTCAAATATATACTCACTCACCCACACAGCCACTTACACAGCCAGTCACTCACTCATACAGCCCTTTAGATACCCATATAGTCACTTACACACCCATTCACCCACCCATACAACCACTCACGCAGCCACCAATTCACCCATTCAGCCACTGACATACCCACTCAATCACCAATGCAGTAACTCACATATCCACTCACTCACCCACAGAGCTACTCGCACACCTACTTATACACCCATACAGCCACTCACACACCCATCCAGGCATTCAGACACACACTCACACATGAATACACACAGTCATGCAGCCACTCACATAATCTATGTTATAAATATTATCACTTATTAGTAGTGCGGAAAAGTATACTATATTAACTTGTGTAGTACCTTGGTATATATGTTTAACACTCATAAACCTTTAGAAAACACTCACACACACTTTATGATGTCATCAGTTAAGTCATCAAACATGTCATTTGAAATGTCATTAGTGATGTCATCAGTGATGTCAATGACCATGTCATGAGTGATATGATGTCATGAGCAGTGCATTGTGGGGGCATAAGTTATAGTTAGCTCAGGTAGCGATAACTGCTGAATTTCACTCGTTTTGTACAAGTGAAATGTGAGCCTAACCATAAAGTCTCTGTAACCTTTGTTTTTTCAGTGAATATTTATATATACAAATATATATGTATACAAATACATATATGTGTGAAAGTGTGTATATATGTGTATATAATATCTTATATATATATGTATATATGCTTGAAGATATGTGCATTATTTGGGGTGGGGATTTTAATCATGTTTTGTGTCAACATACTATGCAGGGCATTTGTGGTCTAAGTAACGAAGAGGTGTTGAACAGGTTCATTTTCCACACACAACATTTGGTGACCTGTTGAATTCTCTTGTGTTTCAGTTTGATTTGGGGTTTGCTAACGAAGTATGCACACCAACAGTCCAATTTAGGTGCATATTCAATGGAAGAGGATGCGGCTCCATAATCAATTTTATCCTAGTTACGAAACGTCACTCAAGTAGGGTGCTTAACTTTGTAACTCATTCAAATACAATGAGTGATCATTTTCTAATGAGCATTTCTTTCCACTTATTGAGCTCTGCGTCTAGTAAGGCTGATTTGCTGGAGCAATTTGCATTCAACATCTCCCGTAATAGAATTAATGCGTACTCTTTTTGAGTTGGTCGAAAGTCGACCCGACTATGTTTGCTAAGCAACTAATACCTAAATGCAATGATGCCTTCACAGTTTGTCTTAATGAGTCCATGGCTATTAAAGAGGTTCTGGACTCATTTTGTTTAATTTCTGCAGAGATTAAGAAGTTCCTAACTGTGGAACTTAAAAAGAGACAGCATAAGGAGCAGGGTTGGTTCGACCTGGCATGTACTAAAGCTCTTATAAATCTAAAGAAAGTGCTACATAAGCAAGATAAAATTAGCTAGAAGTGCTTATAGGTGTGCATTAAAAGAATGCAAGGAGACATTAAGAGCGGATGCGTGGCAGGTCCTGCATGAAGCTTGCCTATGTAGAGATAACAACAGCTTCTAGAAGGCGGTCAATGCCCCTTTCTTAGCTCCAAGAGACTCACTGTCAATCGAAATAGCAATTAGTGAGGAAACATGGGCGGAGCATTTCACTACTTTATAAAATGATGATAACCAGGCCCTGCTCCCTGCTGAATCGGACTCTTCTTTACCGAGCGATCAGCTTTATATATTCCCATTGGATTTATGTTTTAGTCTAGACAAAGTTATATGTGCCATAAATGTTAGTGCAGCGGTTAAAGCCCCCGGCCCGTAAGGAGTCCCTGTGGACGTGTACAAATCTAACAGCCCACTTTGGGGCCCATTATTAACCCACGTCCTAACAGCTTGCTGCCATCAGGGCCGTATTCCATCTTGGTCCAATTCAATAGTGGTCCCGATATTCAAAAAGGGGGATCGCAATGAGCCTACATGTTATCACCTGATCTCCATTTTGGACTCTTCTTAAAGTGACAGGGTGTGTCATTTTAAATAGTTTGCAGACTTAGGTGGAAGATTCAGGAGTTGTCTGTAATCTGCAATATGGTTTCCGCCAGGGTTTAGGGACTATCGAACAGGGGCTAAACTTAAGCCTTGTGATAGGTAAATATACCCAGGCCAAGGAAGGAAGGCTATTCCTAGCCTTTGTGGACCTCAGGTCCGCGTTCGATTGAGTGAGACATGATTGACTCTGGAACATACTTGCAGATATGGGAGTTGACCCTCCTCTTATAAATGTTATGAGACAACTTTATAAAGATGCAGGTGCAAGGGTTTGGTTTGGAAATCGGGGCAAATGCACAGCTAAATTCCCAATTAGAAAAGGCGTGAGACAAGGTTGCGTGATCGCCCCCTTCCTTTTTACTTTATATATTAATGCCCTCGGCCAAGTTTTAACCGACAAATGCCAGGATCACCCTTTTGTTAATATGCACCCAGTTCCTGCATTATTATACGCAAATGATGCAGTTTTAATGGCCCGCACCCAATTAGGGTTGCAGAGAGTTGTAACTAGTTTTACCATGTTTATGAAATCTAGGGGCTTGAAAGTGAATACATCCAAAACTTACATAATGAAATGTGGCAAGAATAGCGCTAAATGGCGCGATATTTTTGTCAATAATATTAAAGTGGAATGCACTAATACATTTCCATATTTGGGCACCCACTTTGATTATAGGGGGACTTGGACTTCTGCAGTGTTAGCTAGGAAATTGCTGTTCTCTAGAGCTACTGGTGCTCTGGTCAATTTTGCCAGAACATTAGGCAGAAGACCAGTGCCAGAATGAGTACAAATTTATAAAGCCATGTGCCTTACCACAGCCATGTATGGAGCAGAAATTTGGGGATACACAGATGCTCAGCCGCTTCAATTGATTGAGAATGCATTCACAAGATATCTACTGGCTGTTCCTAAGAGCACTGCCAATTTTATCTGTTATTCCGAGCTTGGAATGTTGTACATTTTGGACTTGATCAAAATTGAACCAATTTTGCTATGGCAAAAGGTAGGGGCATCTATACACACTAGTTTTAATTGTGATATTGTTAATGAATGTCTACAGCTTCATAGGGTTTCTTCTATACCCTGGCTAAATTATATAAGAAAATTCATGAGCGACATTGGACACTCTGAATATTTTGACAGGCATGATAGTATTGTATCAATTTTGAGAAAGACATTAAAAGCAGACTGCCTAGCTCCTCTACAATCAATTGAATTTTCTCAAGAAATAGTTAAACATACAGTTATGGATAACCAGTTGTTGTTATCATGTCACGGTATCCAGCCCTATCTAGTTTGTGTACCTGGCAACTATGATAGAATGTTGTTGACTCGCTTTCGTTTGGGGTCTTTTTATAGACTTACTTGTTTCGTAGTTACAAATGATTGGTCCAAGAAGGTAGTTATAGTTAGGTCTAAGTTTCCGTAGGAAAATAATTTTTGCTTTGCCAATAACTTTGGCGTCTTTTGCCAAATATTAACGATAAGTTCAAAACTAGTATGAAAGTCAGTTCAGCTCATGTTTTGAAAGTTTCAGGTTGATTTGTTAAATGGGGGCCAAGTACAAGGGGGTGTTCCCAAAACACGTTTTCCCCATGCAATTTTCCATAGGGATTTTAGACACCGCCACAGCCCAAACCGCTTGAACAAATTACACCAGGTTTAGCAGAAAGTGACCTTTTTGTGAATTGGTATAAATCCATTCAATATTTTGTGAGGTATTAATGAAAATCTACATTTGTATATATAGAGATGCGAAGGCTTCCCGAACCCAACCGACCTCGTGCTGAGATCTGATTGGCTGCCAACACTTCAACCAGGAGGTGTTGGCAGCCATCTTAGGACTTAGCTTCAGCAGAGTCTCACAAAAAAGTTTTAGAAAAAGAAAAGGGGGCAGGGTAGGAATACCCTGATCCCTAAGCTGTGGTCATGGGGACCCAGAGAAACCCTGACAGGGCCAAAGAGCATTTGTTTTAAATACATTTGCTGCGAAAATGCAACAGAGCTGCAAACCTGTGGCAATTTTTATTTTTTTTAAAACAAGTATTGGCTCCTGCGCTTGTTTTGAATACAGTCCCCGAGTAGGTCAAGTCCTGGGGGCATTTTGTTTAAAAAGAGGGGGGGTGCACAGGATGCTCCTTCTAAGGCTCATTGAGCCCCAAGGACCACCACCACCCTGGGGCTGAAGAAAGATTAATGGGGGGGCTGCCCGGATCCTCCCTGGGGTCTGAGGAGCAGCATCTCCCTGGGGCCAAATACCATCCACAAGTAAGTCCCCCACAGTGGGATTACTTAGATCTCATCTGAGGTCCCGTCCCTTTCTCAACCACTCTGCAAAAGGGCCTCCTGACACACAACTGGTTGAAGGATAAAGTCCCCTTGGCTCCTGAGGGTCTTTGGGGGACAAGAATCGCTGTTGTTGCTACAAGTAAGTCCCCGACAGCTAGATTGCTCAGACCTCGTTGGAGGACCATCCCCTTTCTCAACCACTCTGCAAAGGCACCACTTTTCGCACTACTGATTGGAGGTGAAGTACCCTTGACTGGTGAGGGTCGTCAGGGGCCAAGAACCCCTATTGTTGCCACAAGTCAGTCCCCCACAGTGAGATTGCTCAGACTTTGCCCGAGGCCCTGTTCCCTTTTTCTCAAGCACTCTGCAAAGAGGCATCCTGGCGCACTACCTGTTGGGGGATAAACTCTCCTTGGCTGCTGAGGGTCGTTGGGTGTCAAGAACCCCTATTGTTGCCACAAATAAGCCCCCTACAACGGGATTGCTGAGACCTAATCAGAGGCCCCGCACCCTTTCTCAACCACTCTGCAAAGGAGCCTCCTGGTGCACTACAGGTTGGGTAATGAAGTACCCTTGGCTGCTAGGGGTCGTTGGGGACCAAGAACCCCTATTGTTGCCACAAGTAAGTACCCCACAGTGGGATTGCTGAGACCTCATCAGAAGCCGCTCATTCTTTCTCTACCACTCTGCAAAGGTGCCTCCTAGTGCACTACTGGTTGGGGAATGAAGTCCCCTTGGCTGCTTAGGACTGTTGAGGGCCAAGAACTCCAATAGTTGCCCCAAGTAAGTCCCCCACAGTGGGATTGCTCATACTTCATCAGAATCCCCACCCCCTTTACCCAAACACTTTTAAAAATGGCCTCCTGGTGCACTTCTGGTTGGGGGATGTAGTCTAGGGGTGAGGGTAACGGTAAACTCGTGGAGTGGGAAAATTCCACAAACTCCTCCGGCGGAGCAGAGTTTGCCACCCACTCCTTTCAGAGACTCACACACTCACTCACAGATGCATTCAGACACTCATATGCACACTTACCATCCATTTATCCAAGGATTACAGACCCTTATGGAATCCTGTCTTTACTCTCCTATCCTCACGATATTGGGGGATTTCAATTTTCACCTTGAGTGCGATAAGAATGTACATACTTCCATTCTACGAGATAACCTGGAGGGTTTCGGACTGACACAGCTAGTCTTAGAGGCCACACATAAGGCCCTTCATACTCTGGATGGTATCTTCACGAACAATTCCAATATCACATCTGACAAAGCATCACCCCTCACCTGGACATACCATATGACCATCCATTTTGGATAATGGCAGCTTGCAGTTGAACAAACTGCCCCCTGCCAAAATGAGGTCGTGGAAAACAATTATGACAGAGGATCTTAAAGAGACACTAGATAAATGGCCGCCTTTTCTAGTAGCAGAAAATAAAAAGGCGGCAGACAACTTTGATGGCTGGATTAGATCAGTCATGGATCAGCTGGCCCCAGTTAGAACTAATGAAGTTCAGAATAAAAGAACCTCAGCTCCCTGGTACAACCCAGATCTCAAACTCATTAAATGTAAGTGTAGACGAGCAGAGCGGGCATGGAGGCCATATTATAGTGATCAAGGCAAATATACCTATAATCTAGCATTAGCTGATTATAAGGCAGCTATTATAAGCGCTAAAATAAACTAATTCACAAATAAAATTGAAGCTGCCAAAAACTCCTCAAGAGAGCTTTTTAAGACAGTCACTGCCTTGTTCAAATTGCAACAGGTGAATCAATTTGCAGTGGATTAATCTTGTTGCGATAAAGTGGATAATTTCTTTCAGGAGAAGGTTAAAATGGTTTACAACGAGCTTTCTTGTAAGGTCCCGGCATTGATCGGACCACCTTACCACCATCGGAGGAGCTCATCTTGGACTCCACGATGTCTAAGTTGATCAATTTCTCTTCTTTAACTGTGGACAAAGTTAATGAGTTGTTAGTAGCTTCAAAATCTGGGTCCCCGACTGATCCTTGTCCCACCGCTATAATACATTTGGCCTCTGATGAGATCAGTGCCAAACTAATTCCGCTTCTGAATAACGTCATTAGTTCTGGACCTATCCAGTGTCTTGGAAGAAAGCCTGTATTAGACCAATTCTAAAGAATCCCTCTCTCAAGCCACTAGATGTAAAAACTATCGACCTATATCCTGCCTGTTACTGGCCACACAAAAGTACTAGAAAAATCAATTAAACAAGATCTAATTGGTTATTTGGACGCAAATGACCTTCTGGATTCCACACAACATAGTTTTAGACCCATCACTCCACAGAGTCAGCTCTAATCATGGCAATGGAGGAAATATGCAAGCAGCTGGATGGAAGAGACGTCCTGATACTACTTGACCTATCAGCTGCGTTTGATACAGTGAATAATCTTGTGCTTATGCAATGGCTGAAGGCAATAGAAATTAAAGAGGTGCTTCTAACCCTTCTCACCTCATTCCTTACTGCAAGGGAACAGAGGGTGTGTTGGGATAATTTTATATCAGAGAGGTTTCCCCTCCCCTGTGGAGTTCCGCAGGGCCCAGCCTTGTCACCAACTCTATTTTAACATATATGTTATGCCTCTGGCCAAGGTAACGAGGGCTCACAGGTTCTCTTGGTAAGTTACCTCAATGACACGCAGATCGTCTTCTCCATTTCCTCAAATGTCGAAACTGTGGCAGGGAGATTTCACAGTTGTCTGAAGCAAATCATGGGGTGGATGCATCAGAGATATCTCAAATTAAACACGGATAAAATTGGAGGTCATGGAGTTTGGACAGGGCCTCCTCTTTGGGATCAATCTTGGTGGGCGGCAGAAGCAGGGCACTGCCCAAATCCCTCAGTAAAGGTTAGGAACCTAGGATTTCTGTTTGATGTCCAACTAAACTTTGCCAGATAGATCAATCAGTTGACATCATCCTGCTTCTATCTGTTGAAAATCCTGAGTAAAGTCCTACCTTTTTTCCCTTTAGACTTCAGAAAAGGGGTTATAGTTGTGCAAGTCCTCTCCCGTATCGACTACTGTAATGCACTCTTTCTGGGAGTTGACAAACACTAATTGTTAAAACTTCAGTCACTACAAAATGCAGCCACTCGAGTGCTGCTCAATATTCCAAAATACCTTCATATCTCAAGTAGCATTAGGGAGCTTCATTGGCTACCATTTCATTCATTCATTAAGTCTTTATTCGATTAAAAAATCATAAAAGACACAGCATGACAATATATAAGCCACATCAATAAATTAGGTAAAAAAACATTAAATACACCAAGACTAGAATAGTTACAGTAAATCAGAGTTAGCAATAAAAGGGTAAAAACCCAAAAAATAACTTTTACGATTGCAGATGATCTAGATGGTTCCTCCTTATGGCCCAACACGAGGACCAGAACTTTGCCATGGCAACCACGCTCACCTCCTTGGTATCACACTTAAGGATACGCAGAGCTGTTTGCGCTGTGCTTATGCCTAACTGTTTACACAGTGGCTTGATCCATTTCAAACGAGGAGCTCTATATGCTGGACATACAAATAAGACATGTGAAATGGTTTCAGTTGACCCCTGACAACAATGACAGGAGGAATCTGCATTTAAAGCCTGGTTGTTACCCCATTTTTTAGTGAAGGATTTTAGGGGCAAACAGCCCACTCTATATTGGTGGTACAACTTCCTGTCAATGGTTCCAATAATAATGTCCCAATAGGGTTCCAATAAATAATCGGCCTTATGGTCCATAAAGAGGTCAGATAATGAATCCCTAGGGGACTTGGCAAGGGACCTAAATAAAAGCATCTCAGCATACAATCTCTTAAGTTCACTCTAGGACGGGAAAGAAGAACCTTCTGGATCTGACCAAAGATGGCCTAGGCTCAGAGCCTTAAGAGCTACTTTGATGTTACATAACCAAGAAATTTGACGGCACTTGTCCACCCCTATAAGATATTTAAGGGCCAAAGCGTAAGGAGTTAACTCTGGGGTTGTCCACAGGCGTCTCCAATATGCCAATGGTCTAAACCCAGCTACCTCTAAAAAGGATACACACCCCAAATCCTGCAACAATGGTTTTAAGGGGGTAGATTGGGGTAAACCAGTGAGAGATCGCAAGAACTTATTTTGGGCCAGTACCAGCGGACGCAAGTTTTCGAAACCCCAGAGTTCTACGCCATAGAGAATAGACGCTCTAACCTTCCCTTGATACAGCTTAATTACTGGAGCTATTGGTTTGGTTAGGGAGGATCTATGTTCTTTTAAAAGAGCCCCCGCCAGTTGGTTGTGTTTGATAACTAGGAGATCCAACTGATGGTTCCAATTTAGTCCCCGCCCCAGGGTCACCCCTAAATATGCAAAAAAATCAGTTTGCTCAATTAGAGCATTATTCATTCTAAGTGTAGTACTGATTTTTTTCTTCTTGTGAAGAACCATAAATTTTGTCTTCCCGACATTGACCTCCAGCTCATTATCACTGCAGAAGAGTTGGAAGCGATCCAGGGCACGTTGAAGGCCGGGTTTAGTTTTAGACAATAAAAGGGTATCATCTGCAAACATTAAAATCGGGATTCTTAATCCATCAAGTATGGGGGCATCAGTAGGAAAATCAGTGAAATAGGAAACGACATTGTTGATAAAAAGGGAGAATAAAGTGGGTGCTAAATCGCACCCCTGGCGCACACCTTTATCGACTTTAAAGCTATTAGTAATCTCCCCTTGCCCTCCCCATCTCACACAGGCAGTGTTATTTTCATGGAGCCTTACAATAAATGATAAGATCCCTTGAGGCATCCCAGCCCTTTTCAAAGAGTCCCAAAGCTTGTTACATGGAACGAGGTCAAATGCAGATTTAAGGTCCACAAAAGCTGCATATAGGGCACCACCACCCAGCACTACTGTGTTCCAGTACAGCATCATAAATCTAAAAACCTGATCAATAGTGCTAATGTGGCTCTGAAAACCCGCCTGAGAGTTGGATAATATTCCATATTCGTCTATCCACTCCAACACCCGATTAAGTACCATTTTAGCCACCAGCTTCTGGGAAGTATCAATCAGGCTGATGGGCCTGTAATTAGATGGGACGGCCCGGTCAGCTTTTTTGTAAATTGGTATAATTACGGCCCCTAACCATGAATCGGGTATTGGGGCACCTCCTGCAATACCATTGATCAGGAGTTGAATGTATTTGACCCAGTTTTCACGTTCAAATTTAAATATGTCGGAAGGGAGCCCATCCGGACCGGGTGCTTTCCCGGCCGGCAAACCATTCAATGCGTGTTCCACCTCTAAGTAAGAAAAGGATAAGGTCTCCACACAAGGATCAAATGGGAGGGAAAACGGGATCGGAGTATTGGAATTGGCAAACTGGGTTTCGAAAAAGATGACCCAATCTTCTTGAGGAACATGGTTTACCGGTTTTGAATTGTCGATGCCACTTCCCCATTTAATTTGCTGCCAAAATTTACTCCAATTCCTATCCCTACAAGATACCAGTAAGTCTCTCCATCTTGACTCATCAAACATCCGTTTGGCTGAGTATTGAATTTGCTTGTATGCCGCTCGGCATTCCCTTATTTCTGGAATTGACCCCATTTTAATTGAGCAAGAGAGAGCTCTAAAAGCCCTCCTGCAGTCATCATTGTACCATTTGGCCGACTTATGTTTAGTATTGTTAGTGCTTTTGTGGCTTCGACCCGGTTTAAAAGGAATTGGTCTCATCTTCTTAACCAACTCTAAGTGGAGTGATGTTAATCCATAAACATCACTTCCTATGGCATTAGAATTTAACCGAGTGACAGCAGCTAGGGTATCTAGTAAGATTTGCCTGATCAAAGAGCAACTTACTTCATTGCTTAAAATCTGGTCCCACTTAACTCTACGACAGTTATTGGAGAGTGAAATAGAGGGCGTAACATCATCTCTCTCAATATCTACACTCACATTGGTGGAGATGTTCAACTGTGCTAGGAGAGGGTCATGATCACTCTCTGTCCTAGAACGCACCTCCATGTCGATCAGTTTGGGCCATAGTTCAACACTTAGGATAAAGTAATCAATCCGGCTGTGCTTGCAACCCATATTGTATGTGGATTTACCATGGGGGTCTGATTTGGACCTGCCGTTAACTGCCCTAAGCCCGAATCCCATAGTAAGTGCCTTTAGTTGAAGTGCAGCTTGCGTCCATGATTTGATCGGATCTAATGACAAAGACGGGATACCCCAAGCCGTCTCCTCGTCACACGAAAATTCACCATCTTCGAACCCAAGGGGTTCAAAGGTACAATTAAAATCTCCGGCAATAATTAGGTTGCCAGAATTATTTAAGGACTGTAAGAACATGTCAAGAGCAACCACTGTGGGAGATATTCTTCCACCCGCCTGACCTCTGGCGTATACATTCACCAGAGTGCACTTATGGGCATTACCAAATGAGATGGAAAGAGCAAGAATGTCCGGATCCTCCGTTACCAGCTCCTTGACTGAAATATCAGCCCGTTGGCGAACCAAAATTAAGAGACCTCCCATAGATCTTCCCCTATTCCTAGTTGCAGGAATAGCCTGCTTCCCAAATGACAGAAAACCTGGTATAAAATATGTTTCCCTAGCCCAAGTTTCTTGTAACATTATAATGTCCGCCTCTTCTATAAATGATGACCAATCCTCTGAGGCGACTATGGACCCTAAACCCGCTATGTTCCATGAGAGTACTTTAAGTGTATTAGGGGTGAATGAACAAAGTAACCCCGGAGTGACAACTCTCTCATCTACAGGGATAGCACTACTGGGGTTATTTTCAGCAGCCGGACTCTCAGAGGGAGCTTCCAAGATAGAGAGAGGCTGTATAGGCTTCACTTCACCCCTCCCCTCCTGCAGAAGTCAATCACATTCTTCAAGCCCTGATAACTTAGCAAATCTGTTTGAAGTAGAGGCCCCCTGAAATCTGTCCTGATACACCCCTCTGTCTCTTAGTAAACCACCCTGCCTTCCACGGCATAACAAAGAGTTGCTAGGGGGATTGTAAAATGCACTTAGGTGGCAAACCAAGATGTTAGATGGGTAACATCCCCCAGAGTTTAGGCTTAAGTAATTCAATATCATGCTTACAACTTCTGGATTATTAAAGTTGACCACAACATAGTCACCACTCTCTGTTTTTACCGCCGTGCCCAACCATGAACAACGCCTTGCCATTATAAGGTAACCATTTATATCCCACTCCGGGCTGACTCTACTTTTCATTTTAGTATTGAGCCAATGCATTACTTTCAGCATCAATTGTTCAGTTGATTCGTTCTGTCCCTCTAGCAATGGGGGCACTTGTTTTAATATTACCACCAACGGGGCTGCTGACGGGGGTAGGTCAAGTGATCCCGGGACCCGCCCAGGACCCGATCTAACTTGGCCCAGGTTTTTAGACAGATTTGTATGAACACTATTACCCACCATCCGGGAATGCCTGATCTCTAAGTCGGTATTAAGCCCTCTTGGACAAGCATCCAGAATTTTGGGAGGGGAACTGGAAATACACAACGCTGATTCCCCGGACATATCAGCGAGTTCCAAACCCTTATTTAAAGTACAGTGTGTTGGAATACACATATTAGAGCCCTCAGCCATGAAATTCGTGGTTGAGGGAACGATAGGAGGAAGCGAGGCAAAGGGATTAGACAAGGCTGGTCCACTAAGTAGACAAGGATTAGAGACAGAGGGAGCCACTACAGGGGTTTGTATGGCCACAGATTTGACCACTCCTGAGGCTAACTTGACCTTGGCACATTGATCACAGAGCAGGACTTTCCGCTCAATCTGCGCCAATTTGTCAAGCACCGGATTGAGCATGAGAGTTAGCATGTCTTTTAATTTCAACAGGAGAAGCTCGTCAAAACCACTAGGCGGGGTAGAACTCAACTGGGGAGGATCCAAATCGGTGTTAGACATGTGTGGGCAATTTATAACCAGAGGCGATGGTAAATTAGTAGCATCAACAATTTTTGCATGCCTTGACATTTTGGCAGGTTTTTCTGATTGAGGCTTACCGCCTCTCTTCCTTTTAGGGGGGACAGGTTCCTTACTTAAAGAGTGTAGCATAAATTTATTGACCGTCTTCGATCTCGGAGGCAAAATTTGAGCTGGTAAAGTGTCTGGATTAGTAGGGAAAAGGGAACTTGAATTAGAACTACGAACATTATCAGCATCATCCAAACCAGAACAAGGAGGTAGCAGCGTGGGAGGAGCGCTGACTCCTTGAAGAGACAATGCAGGGTCATCGTTAATTACAGGCAACCTATCAGGAGTAGTGACAGATGCTAGAGGGCCCAGAGACGATCTCCTGGTCCCTTGGGGATCCAGAGACAGTCGCCTCTCGGTAAGAATTATTTCCCGTTCTAATAGGGAGGCAGCCCTAACAATAAAATTGTCCAAAGTCCCAGTGACACTCCCTCCCGAGTGGCATTTTGTAGATCTACCATCCCTCAAGTTCATAATGGAGAGGGGTTACACAACCAGGACAAATTTGCAACAAAACAGAATATAACAGTCAAACACCCACTTTAGCGAGATAGGAGTATCACCAATATAACAGGAACTACACGGCAATCCAGTTGCACGCTCTCGGCAAGTACCTGCACGGAGGTGGACCCAGCCCGGTCTCTATCAGTCTCGAACAGTCCCCGCGAGGCGGTTGTCCTGCTGGTCTTTATGCGCCTCCGGGCGCGAGACTGGTGGAAGCGGCTTCCTCTTCCGCCGCTGTGGGTGCTGGGGGATGTAGTCCCCCTCCTAACAGCGGCCGCGTTGAGATGGCAGCGGCAGGAGGGAGACGAACAGCTACCAATTAAGCAGCACATTAAGTGTAAGGCTTTATGCCTGGTGCATAACGCACTGTACGGTGGAGGGTCTGGGGACCTACAAAAACTTTTTCAGTGGTATTTACCAAATCGGAAGCTTGGATCTGCCAACAAAGGATTAGTTTAGGTCCCCAGGATCTATAAGGCCAGAAGGGGAGGTAGAAGTCTCTGATAGTAGGCATCGAAGCTCTGGAATGAACTACCAGCCAGCATTAGGTGTCAAAATTCCAGACCACGGGTCAGGAAAATGCTCAAGACCTGGCTTTTCCCTGCACGGGAATGAAGCCGTTTGCACCTTACTGATGTTTGCTCCCCTGCTTTACATAGCACCAGAACGCCTCGGCATTCATGAGCCCTACAAGTTGTCTACTTACATATTTACTTACTTACTTTACTTACAGTACCACTCATACTTTCTTACACCCACTTTTATACCTACCCAGACACTCATACACCCACTGAGACACATATGCACTCACTCACATACTTAGGGGGTCATTACGCGGATGGACGGACTTCTGTCCATCCGATTTCATCCTAGGATGGGGACCACCCGCCTATAAGGCAGCGGTCCCACACATGCAATTACGATGCGATCGCCACCACGGCCATCACATCTGCTATATTTAACATTGCGGATGGTACTGCTTGTTGCAGTACCCACCGCAATGCTAAAAATGTACCTTTGACATTTCCCTGCACTACGTGGCAGGCACCATGTGGTGCCTGCCACATGGTGAAGAGAAATGGAGGGGGCCCCAAGTGCTCGAGCCCCAGGGATTAAGTGGGGCCCGCTATGGGCCCCCAAAGTCCATTCCGACCAGCCTTTCCCTGGCGGGTGTACCGCCATGGAAGGGCCGGAGGGGATCCTGTATCCTAATCAGGCGGGCAGTGCCTGCTAGGCACCACCACCATTCTGGGGATGCAGGGCGGTCCGACAGGCAATTAAATGATTGCTGCTGTCGTACCCATGGCAGTTGGGCTTTCAGCCCGCTAGCACACCACCCGCCATCACAATCTGGTGGGTGTGAAATGGCCTCACGATGGCAGTGAACCCGCCACCGACAGACTGTCAGTGGCGGGTTCACAGCCATCGTAATCAGGCCCTTAGTGTCAAAGGTTAGTGGTTACAGTTAGGGAATAATTTTTTTTTAAAACTTACAAATTCACTTAAAAAACAAAGGTTACAGGGACGTTATAGTTAGGAAATAGAATTAAAAAAAACCTTGGAAATGTATTGAAAAAACAAAGGTTACAATGACATTATAGCTAGGAAATAGAATTTATAAAAAAACTTAGAAATTCACTGAAAAAACACCAAAGGTTACAGGGACGTTATAGTTAGGCTCAGGTTTCACTCATAGAAAATCAGTGAAATTCAGTAGTTGTTAGAAGGTGGTTCTGACACTATGGGCCGCCCAGATTTTTTGATTTTTGAGCACCTAATTGTTGAGCTTTTACTGTGGGGGAGCCTCATAAGTTGGGACTCACCCACAGTGAACTCAGGATGTAAGAGACTGCATGGGGATTTTACCGGTGTTCCCCTGGCTTGACCAGGCCACTGCGCAGCAGCTGGAGTAAGGGACACCGGGCTGGTTACATGCAGACACATGTGTACCTGCGTGTGCACACGTGTACGGGCTGCGCAGGGGAGATTCCTAGCGTGCGCAGTCCAGGAGCAGCTACAAAGTGAATGGTGTGGCAGGACTTATGCAGTATTGGTTGGTGATATGAAATAGGCTTTATACGCTGGAAAGAAACATGCCAGGGAAAGTCAGTGTGTTTTACTGTGTTTTCACTTCATTATTTCCCTAAGGGAATGTGGGGCCCATGGCTAAATTAACTTCCACAAGGCCTACAGTTTCCAGACATGTACTAAAGCCCATTGTATTGGAGGTGAAAAGACATATCCTGCAGAGTCCAAAGTCATATTTGTACTGCTTTTGGGTCATCCAGAACTGTCATATTTCTGTGAGCCAGCCAGGACCAGACCCAGGCTGAGGGCTGACCTCTGCTGGATGGATTGATAACCTTTCTTCCACAAGCTAGGGCCTCCTCTCCACGAAGAGAAGATGGGAGGGGATACAGGCTCATCAATTAGCAGCTGTCACAGGGTGCCAGGCACCAGGCTGCACAAGGAGGGAAGGCAGTGTGGGGGATGAGGCTTCAGACATGTGGCCAGAAACCCTGGACGACGCCATTATTGAACAAGCTCAGAGGCTGGACAAGAAGGAGGGAGCAGGGGCAGGGACGTGATGTGTTACTGTTTGATAGGACCAACAGAGAATTCCTGCCAGCCCCCTACTCAACTTTTAAAAAGTGCTTGCACAGGAAGAGAAGGGTTCTCTGGGGTGTGCTCGGCTGAGGCTGAAGGTGCTGGAGCCTGGCGCAATGGGCAGTTGGAAGGAGAGACCCCCTGACTGCCCCCAGGACCCTACCAGCACCAGAAGAAGAGCCCAGGACTGGTGCACAGAAGCAGAGGCCTCTGCGCAGGGAGAAGAAGTCCCAGAAGGAGAGCCTGGCGAGAGGCTGGCGCAGGGACCCAGTGAAGACAGCACCCTGCTGAGTCAGAGACCCTGAGGGCGGAGGAGAGTGTACCCAGTGGCGGGGGCTGGTGGAGAGGAGCATGAAGCGCCCCATGGTGCCTCACCGGGCATTTGGAAATCTGCTGTTTTGGTGCTTTGTGGCCCCCAGAGGAGAGGGGCCACCCTCACTTGTGAAAAGGTGCTGGGGGAGCCGCTGGAGAGGCCCAGTCTTCCCCCCCACAGCACAAAGAAGTCTGCCATTTTGGTGCCCAGAGGAGGGGGTCACCCTCACGTGTGAAACGGGATGCAGGGGGGCTGCAGGAGCCCCGCAGTCTCCCCCAGCATAAAGAAGAACAGTCCACCCCTAAGTTTCACGGGGCATCTGAAAGAATAACCCCTTCAGGACTCAGCCAGCCTTTAACACCTTCTAGGCTGGAACTTATGTTCTACAGCTGAGGGTGTACTATGAAGTGCATCACGGATTGAAGGGCTGAGTTGGGGGATGTCTGGAGAAGGGCATCCCCTGGAGGTGAAGTGGTGTAATTGCACCGAAATGCATTTACTATTGGTTATTTCTTTTTAGGTGGACTGAAAGTCACATGTGTAAAGTGAAGTACCTGTGTAAGGTGATGTTAAGCTAAATGGAGTTATGTTGCTGGACCTTCCTGCTAGGGGGTCGGGCTGTATTTACGTAATCTCATGCTTTTACCTGGGATTCCTTTTAAAGTGAAGAGGCACACTGCAGGAGAAGTGTAGTTGCCAGGAGTACTTCTTTTGAAGGGACTGTAAGTCAAATGTGTAAGGAGATGTCATAAGCCAAGTGGGGTTATGTTGCCAGACAGTCCTGCTAGGGTGTCTGGCTGTATATGCGCAATTCTGTGATTTCATCTGTGATGCCCTTAGGGGCTGTAATTGCAATGCATTCAAATGATCAACCAAGGTGATGAGTACTGTCATTCTAAAGTGTGCGTAAACATGGATTCTTGCTGCTGCTCTTAGGTGAAGACCCCAGACTGCTAGCCCTTAAGATATAGAGGTGCATACTTTATGGTCAGTAGGAGATGCTCAGTCAGGGTCATGTGTCACCAAGGCAGGTTTACCCCTTTTTAATGCTTGTTGAGGTAATGGGGTGGGTCGCCACTGGGATGGTGCCAGTGCGCAGGGCCCTCGCTCCAGGTTATGTTCAACTAACTGCATTGGGGGCAAGTTGATGTGCATACATGGGAGTGGTGGTACTAGACCCCACCCCCCCTGCGGGAGGGGTGGAGATGTTATGCAATGTCACAAAGTAATTCCAACAGCTTATGTATATTTGTAAATTGGTGCATAGTATTGAGTGGTGTGTGTGTTTAATAAATGTACTCTTACTTTTATAAAGCAAAGTACAGACTGGACAATCAATTATTGAGTGTTATTTTTGTGCACCTGCAAATGGCGATTACTAGCCCACACCACCTCCCTTGAGTAAGCCTCAGACTGCTCTGCAACGCTACCCTCTGAGTCAGGCGCTACAATTGGGTGTTTGGTTCCCAGTGAAGGACAAATGTAGTCATGTTATTTGTGCAGGCCTCACAGATGCTGCCTCGTTTTCCAACATTGGTGTCTAGCGGCGGGAAACATAGTATCCCATTCTGGTGTGCATTTATAGCATTTGATAAGTCCAGTTTTGCCACACATTACCTATGCAGCAATGAGCAAATGGAAGAGCGCAAGGCTCTGAGAAAGGTTCAACGTTTTGGTTATGTGAACTAAATGTATGGGAAAGGAAAGCCCCGCGCCCATATGTGTCATGGGAAGTTATTATGGTTTAAATGTAAGCTGTATTGATATGACCGCGCTATGTTGATTATAATGTGCTAGCGGGATGGTGCTTTCCAGGAAATGATTGCATACAAATGTTCTAAGCCATTTTGTACACCTTTGAACCTAACACTACATACACTACACCTGCATGAGGAGGGTGTCTCCTCAAGAGATAGGGACAGCAACTGATACCTACATCACAGGTGGGGGTGTAGGGGTGGATTGACCTTCAAGGGGGACTGGAGAAGTAGGGGTCCTGGGAGGTTCCCGCGCTTTTTAAGGGCAGGGAGGGTTTCCAAAGGAGGGGCCCCAGATATCCTTCCCCCACTGGAAGTTTCTTGCTAATGGCGCAGGCCAAAACCACTGGAAGGGTGGGGCAGGAGGTTTCTTTACCCCGTGTAGTAGCGCCCCAGGGGTTCCCATGGTGGGGGACCCCAGAAACTTTTCCCACTGTGGGAGGAGGGTGTGGTAGAGTTGAGTGTCCGGCAGGTCCCCCAGGTTAACTGGTGGGGAGGTGAGCAACCCAGGGGTGGCCCCTGGTAGTGGGTGGCCCCCAAGGAGGGGAGTTCTTGAGTGATGGTGTGTAGTGGTTACCCCTAGGTACCCTAGGTGGGCTAGGTAACTGACCCAGTGGAGATCTGAGTGGGGGCGATGAGCTCCCTAATTTCCAGGGGAAGGGTTAGTGGTGGACCCTGAGGTGTCGGGGTCGGGTGGCCGGTGACCTGTCCGGTAGGTCCGGTGGGACTTGAAGACCAGGAGCTGGTGGAGGGAACCTGAAGTGGTGGCTGGGGCGAGGCCTAGCCGGTAACCAGTCAGGTAGGTCCTGTGGGACTTGGACTCAAGGACCAAGAGCATGGGGGTGTTCCCCCAGCTGGAGGCAGGAGGTGGACTTCTGTCAGGCAGTACCACCCTGGACACAGGTTGGGCCTATCTTAAGTGAAGGGATCCTGTGTTTCGCGAAGGGGTGATGCAGGCCTAGCCAGGATCTTTAGGGTCCCTGGCTGAGAGTGGTAGTACCACCCTGAACACAGGTGGGGCCTATCTTAAGTGAAGGGACCCTGTGTTTTTCGAAGGGGTGGTGCAGGCCTAGCCAGGATCTTTAGGGTCCCTGGCTGAGAGTGGTAGTACTACCCTGAAGGCAGGTGGGGCCTATCTTAAGTGAAGGGACCCTGCTCTTCATAAGGGGTGGTGCAGGCCATCCAGGGACCATGTAGGTCCCTGGGCGGTCTCCCAAGGCGCTGCAGGGAGACCGGGGAGAGCCATGAGAGGTGGGCCTGGGTCTAGCTAACTCGGGACCCACAGGCCCTCTAAGGGTAATCCGGGAGGAGAGCGCACCTCTCGGAGGGAAGGGTACATAGGCCCTGTTCTCGCAGCGGAGAACAAGGAAGGGGTCTAGGTTCCCGGGGTAGTTTCCGGGTGGAGCTACTGACGGGGGGAATGAGCTGTAGGATGTCTGATGAGGCACCCTCAGTGTTCCTCCCTGGCACTGCCAGTGTGGTGGTGAGGCCGGTCTGAGGTCCTATCAGGGAGCCAGGCCAGTGGCCAAAGGGTGCTTTTCTGTGTGGGGAAGCACAAGTGGCTCTGCTTTCTTTAGGGAAGACAGTCATCCCGAAAGGGTGGTGGCAGCAGAATGACCTCAGCGGCAGGCTGAGGGTGAGGGTCCAGAGAGATTGCATCTTTTGGGTGCAAGGACCAAACGGAGAGAGGGTACTGGTTGGAACAAACTCTGGAAGGGAGACCAGCTAGTGACCCGGGGGATGGGATTTAGACCTATCCCAGAAGACCGCATCGGTGCTGAGGCACTGGACCCTTGTCCGGAGAAGTGGTAGGCATAGTGTTGCATGCCCAAGGGCAAAGGTGAGCATAGTTAGGCTGAGTCCATGTAGACCATGAGTGACCTAGAGGTATCTAACCTAGAGCCCGGAGGGTTCTTAGGGTAGTCTTGGATCCCTGTCATGGGTGGAGATTACATGGATGGGAGGAGTAGGTGGTCTAAGCGGATAACTGGTCAGTAAGGGGGGTCTGGTCAGAACCCCTTATAACTAGTTATCGCTGACTACGGGAAGTGTACCCATGTAGAGTGGCTACTTCTTCCCTGTAGGAATCAGCTGGGCGCGGCGTGTGTTAGAAGGTGGTTCTGACACTATGGGCCGCCCGGATTTTTTGATTTTTGAGCACCTAATTGTTGAGCTTTTACTGTGGGGGAGCCTCATAAGTTGGGACTCACCCACAGTGAACTCAGGATGTAAGAGACTGCATGGGGATTTTACCGGTGTTCCCCTGGCTTGACCAGGCCACTGCGCAGCAGCTGGAGTAAGGGACACCGGGCTGGTTACATGCAGACACATGTGTACCTGCGTGTGCACACGTGTACGGGCTGCGCAGGGGAGATTCCTAGCGTGCGCAGTCCAGGAGCAGCTACAAAGTGAATGGTGTGGCAGGACTTATGCAGTATTGGTTGGTGATATGGAATAGGCTTTATACGCTGGAAAGAAACATGCCAGGGAAAGTCAGTGTGTTTTACTGTGTTTTCACTTCATTATTTCCCTAAGGGAATGTGGGGCCCATGGCTAAATTAACTTCCACAAGGCCTACAGTTTCCAGACATGTACTAAAGCCCATTGTATTGGAGGTGAAAAGACATATCCTGCAGAGTCCAAAGTCATATTTGTACTGCTTTTGGGTCATCCAGAACTGTCATATTTCTGTGAGCCAGCCAGGACCAGACCCAGGCTGAGGGCTGACCTCTGCTGGATGGATTGATAACCTTTCTTCCACAAGCTAGGGCCTCCTCTCCACGAAGAGAAGATGGGAGGGGATACAGGCTCATCAATTAGCAGCTGTCACAGGGTGCCAGGCACCAGGCTGCACAAGGAGGGAAGGCAGTGTGGGGGATGAGGCTTCAGACATGTGGCCAGAAACCCTGGACGACGCCATTATTGAACAAGCTCAGAGGCTGGACAAGAAGGAGGGAGCAGGGGCAGGGACGTGATGTGTTACTGTTTGATAGGACCAACAGAGAATTCCTGCCAGCCCCCTACTCAACTTTTAAAAAGTGCTTGCACAGGAAGAGAAGGGTTCTCTGGGGTGTGCTCGGCTGAGGCTGAAGGTGCTGGAGCCTGGCGCAATGGGCAGTTGGAAGGAGAGACCCCCTGACTGCCCCCAGGACCCTACCAGCACCAGAAGAAGAGCCCAGGACTGGTGCACAGAAGCAGAGGCCTCTGCGCAGGGAGAAGAAGTCCCAGAAGGAGAGCCTGGCGAGAGGCTGGCGCAGGGACCCAGTGAAGACAGCACTCTGCTGAGTCAGAGACCCTGAGGGCGGAGGAGAGTGTACCCAGTGGCGGGGGCTGGTGGAGAGGAGCATGAAGCGCCCCATGGTGCCTCACCGGGCATTTGGAAATCTGCTGTTTTGGTGCTTTGTGGCCCCCAGAGGAGAGGGGCCACCCTCACTTGTGAAAAGGTGCTGGGGGAGCCGCTGGAGAGGCCCAGTCTTCCCCCCCCACAGCACAAAGAAGTCTGCCTATTTGGTGCCCAGAGGAGGGGGTCACCCTCACGTGTGAAACGGGGTGCAGGGGGGCTGCAGGAGCCCCGCAGTCTCCCCCAGCATAAAGAAGAACAGTCCACCCCTAAGTTTCACGGGGCATCTGAAAGAATAACCCCTTCAGGACTCAGCCAGCCTTTAACACCTTCTAGGCTGGAACTTATGTTCTACAGCTGAGGGTGTACTATGAAGTGCATCACGGATTGAAGGGCTGAGTTGGGGGATGTCTGGAGAAGGGCATCCCCTGGAGGTGAAGTGGTGTAATTGCACCGAAATGCATTTACTATTGGTTATTTCTTTTTAGGTGGACTGAAAGTCACATGTGTAAAGTGAAGTACCTGTGTAAGGTGATGTTAAGCTAAATGGAGTTATGTTGCTGGACCTTCCTGCTAGGGGGTCGGGCTGTATTTACGTAATCTCATGCTTTTACCTGGGATTCCTTTTAAAGTGAAGAGGCACACTGCAGGAGAAGTGTAGTTGCCAGGAGTACTTCTTTTGAAGGGACTGTAAGTCAAATGTGTAAGGAGATGTCATAAGCCAAGTGGGGTTATGTTGCCAGACAGTCCTGCTAGGGTGTCTGGCTGTATATGCGCAATTCTGTGATTTCATCTGTGATGCCCTTAGGGGCTGTAATTGCAATGCATTCAAATGATCAACCAAGGTGATGAGTACTGTCATTCTAAAGTGTGCGTAAACATGGATTCTTGCTGCTGCGCTTAGGTGAAGACCCCAGACTGCTAGCCCTTAAGATATAGAGGTGCATACTTTATGGTCAGTAGGAGATGCTCAGTCAGGGTCATGTGTCACCAAGGCAGGTTTACCCCTTTTTAATGCTTGTTGAGGTAATGGGGTGGGTCGCCACTGGGATGGTGCCAGTGCGCAGGGCCCTCGCTCCAGGTTATGTTCAACTAACTGCATTGGGGGCAAGTTGATGTGCATACATGGGAGTGGTGGTACTAGACCCCACCCCCCCTGCGGGAGGGGTGGAGATGTTATGCAATGTCACAAAGTAATTCCAACAGCTTATGTATATTTGTAAATTGGTGCATAGTATTGAGTGGTGTGTGTGTTTAATAAATGTACTCTTACTTTTATAAAGCAAAGTACAGACTGGACAATCAATTATTGAGTGTTATTTTTGTGCACCTGCAAATGGCGATTACTAGCCCACACCACCTCCCTTGAGTAAGCCTCAGACTGCTCTGCAACGCTACCCTCTGAGAGTCAGGCGCTACAATTGGGTGTTTGGTTCCCAGTGAAGGACAAATGTAGTCATGTTATTTGTGCAGGCCTCACAGATGCTGCCTCGTTTTCCAACAGTAGTTATGCAGCAAACTATAACCTACGCCCCCGCAATGCACTGCTTATGACCTCACATATTACATCAATTATGAAATGGTCAGTGACATCACTGATTACATCACTGATGACATCTATGGGCCTTTTGGCATTGGGGCTTGTGCTGCAGCTCTGTTCCGGTCCGCAGCGCAAGCCTCAATGCAAAGAGGAATGTTTCCGACTGCCTCCATGGCGGTTGAACCCTAATTTGGCAGCCGGGAACACCGACTGCATGTCGGCCGGTCCCTTAACTGCAACGTAATCAGCCCCACAACAGAGTGCAAAGTGCAGAGCCCAAGAGGTACAGGGGGGTCAGATAAGGGGTAACACAGAGGTGGAATTACAAGAGGAGAGGAGATAAGAACGAGCACAGGTACAGGAAAGGTGAAGATTTGCTTGAGGTGGAAAACTGAAGGAGTACAGACAACTAGAGGGGTGAGAAAACATGGTAGATATGGAAACACAGGAGGAAGAGAGGGCAAGGAATTGCGGATATTAAAGGGAGTCAGAGTGAAATTGTACCAGGCAGGTGGTGGGTGCAATGATTTCAGGGAAGTTCTATGGTAGAGTGCAATGCCAAAAAGTGAGGGGGAAGTCAGGCAGATGCATGACTAATAGGAACCACACAGAGAGATGCCACAAGAGTCAAAAGGAATGCAGAGAAAAGCAGGTTTCTGTGCTAAACAAGAATAACACTGGTTCCATAGAGGCAAGGGAACCAAGGCAAGTAAGGACACAAAGAGGGCAAGGGGCACAGGAAATCACTGGGTTACAAGTAGAACAACTGCAAATGGCAATTTTCTCTCACACACTAGTGCTAAAGTATGAGCATCATAAGTACAAGCTTACTTTCTCTCTCTCATCCTCTCTCTCTCTCTTAATATAGCTAGCTGTAGGAGTAACCTCCCTACTAGAGTCAGAACAAGCAAACCTGAGCATCGGTACTAACACACACATACACACAAACACAGACAAACAGATATTTTGGAGACAGAAGCAGTGCAAAATTATTTCAGAAACACAGGTTTTATTGCAATCAAGAATCTTTATCCTTTTGCAGCGTTTTTATTACTGCATGAAAGGAATGTGTTAATGTGTTGCCGCAGATGGTAAGTTTACACAGTCATCAGAAAAAAGAGGTGTCAGCAGGAGGGTGGTATAATCAGACAATTTACACACAGCATATACCTGCACTTCCTACTTTGAATGCCAGTCAAAAGATTGTAGAGACGGCATTGAGGTGGGCCACCTCTCTGCCTGCCTCTGTCATGTTTATGCATCACCCTTCAGGTGTTTATCAAACAATGTTCACAGCTGCTGCCAACACGGAATTAGGTGGTTGGGATCAGACCAAATGTTTAGACTTGCTTTTGGAAAAGGTCACTTTATTATGGATGCATCAAGCTCACTCTAGTGCATTCCACAACCTCTAAAGAAAAGTCTGTTCCGTTTGGCAGTAATTCCTGTTGTTTCCGCTTTCTTAACTTCAAAAAATAAATAGATGCCTTACTTTGCGGACCTACTAGCTCCTTTTTCAATGTAGCCAGTTCTGGTGGCTTAGTGGATTAACGTGCTCACTGTAGGGGCCTGTGTTTGACCTCATGGTCTCAGGTTCAAATCACGGCGGGTCCACTCTGCCTATGTTTCCTTCTGAGCTTGATCAATTAAGTTCGGTTGGCTAATAATAAATATCTGTTATTCAGCACCGAGATACCCTTCTGGGAGAACGTACGCATAACATCTACTTGTTAAGTCGCTCATGGTTTCTGAATCTTCACCCACCGTTGTCCAGATGAGACTGTTCACATCTGAAACAGGGCTGCCACTCTCCTTCTTTTCATCTCTTTGCTACCCCAGAACATATTAGCTGGCTTTTCATTTATGAATAGTAGGCTTTAATATGGAAGCGGAATAAAAGTCACACTAATGCATCATCAGCTTCAACACCGTGCACACTAAATATGCTCTCTCATCAAGCTATCATTCAATGAATTGAATTCGCCCTCACCCTCCACACAATTCATTCCATCCCTTGTCACTCAAACGTCCCTCCTATTTCTTATTGTCCCAACATTTTATAAGCAGTTGCTTAACTTTGACATGTCTACTAGTCCTCTCCAAGCCCCCTGGTGAGCCTGCCCCCTCTTAGACCATCATCTACCCATTTCACCCGGTTCGTTGCCCCTCTTTTCTGGCCTTTTTTCAAAGTTATGTCAACTTGATTTATCTTCTGCTTTTCTTACCCCACCAGAAAAAATCCTCCTGTGAGGTTTTCTTCAGTCCCCTCCAGTGAGCTTTTATCTTTCTGAGTCGTCAACTACACCATCAACTTTAGTAAGCGTGCATTATTTTCCAGGACTGACTAGTGTACTCCATCCTGTCTGAACAACACAAGTAGCTTATCATTCACTACTTCATTCAAAAACTTGACGCCTCTCTTTTAATGTCTTCCCTTGTACAGGTTAATACTGCCACTTATTTGCATCCCTCCATGGTTATAGCTGGGTCTATGCAGCATTTGTCCATGCCACCTTGCTCTGTGCCTATCAGCTCCCTCTTCATTTGTTTAATTACCTCCAAACCAATCACTGCAACTAAACTGTTCTCTCCCAGGGGCAATACTACCTGTGGCCTTTTCATACTTCATCATTGTGGACATAAATTGCCACCAGCCCAATAAACTATGTCCGAACCAAGCACAGTCATTTCATCAAATGAGTCTCAAACGCCCTCTGGACCTCTACTTGCTTGCATGTATTCCAGCCCATTTTACAATTGAATGTCCATAAATCCTTCCCACAACTTTCTTCATCCCCACAGTAGCACATTCTAAGCGACATAATCATACGTTAGTTTGCTGGTACATCCCCACCGGTCCCCTCTGGGCATACAGGAAACAATATAAGATCCACCTCCCCATACAATCAGTCTTTATACTCCTGTACCTACTCCGAAACCTTCTATTGCTGCCATGTGGGAGACAAGTGCATTCGGACATATCAATGCTCCATGCCAGTCGCCCTCAACAACATCCCGGATCCCTAAGTTACTGACTGACACATCACTTCTGTATTAATACACATAAACTTTACCAAAATGCCTCCTCTCTTTGACATATGTTTCACCAGAGACCTAATCAATATATCTTGATTTCACCTGACGTTTCATCAATACTACTGTTGTTTCCCTTTAACGGTCTATTCTAAACTTTGTGACCCATATCTAGCATCTACTCTCGTCAGATCCTCACAATGCCTCATCCTCACAGCCTTTAAGTCTGAATGCACCAAAATACATCACCACAAACATCACCAGGAACAACTTAACTTCCCATGACAAAGTGCATGCGGACCTTGCCTGGGCAAACAAAAAATTTAGCATTGAGCATATTGATAGTCCACTCACTCAGCCTTCAAGTATACGTTTCACAAACTCCCCATTAGAAGATTTGCAACCCCAAAAGATTCCCACAGAAGGCCGCCCTTGCTAACTGACTTGTAATGGTGTCTGGGGTTAGAGGTCATTCAATTATGTAGCAAGGCATCAATAATACGTTATTCAAGTCAAGATGGCTCTTAATTGCAAAAGGATTTTTGGGCACTCCTGCGACACAACACAATTTTGGACATTGCTTGCAGGCCTTTAAAATGGTAAGCCCATTGAGCATCATGCTGAATTGCACAAGTGCCTACTCAAAATCTAAAACGAGGGTCTATGTGTTTAGCCCTTATAAACCTAAATATTGTCAACCTGAGGAATTATAACACAAACTCCTCTGCTAAACGTAATGCCCAGTAGTTGACTGTCATATTGTTATTGAAGCTTACCACCATCGCATTGTCTACCCTAAATGTACTTCTCTGAAGGAACAGTCCTATTTCCAATAGTCTCATTGCTAATGCTACTGGGAAACCCCTCCCTCCCTTTACCCTTCCTTCTGAGAGGGACCATAAAATAATCCTATTGTTTTGAGTACCATTGCACAAGTGTCAGCTTCCCCTCACATTGTGAGAACTCATTTTTGAGCTTGCATGGAGACCTGAAACAAATCCCTGTGTTGAATGACAAATATGCTCCTACACTCACACCTCTGTGTGCCCACATGTCCCTTGGTGGTATACCAGGGGATGGTCGCTACACAGAGTGGCAGAACGCTTGCAGTGTATACTGTCAGCATCCAGTGTTGCCATTGTTCATTGTTCAATTTGCCTCACACAATGATCTGTCTGCACTCAGCCTGTCCATGAACCCTTCTTCTAAGCAGTGCTACACACAAACTGTTCTAGGTGCCCCTGATGATGCTCATATAGTTAAATGAGTGCAGTAATTTCTCACAGTGAGTTCAAGCATGCATTAGGAATGTTAATGTCTACATATCTGTTTTTGTTGGCACTCTGAGACTTCTGGCTAGCCCTAATTCCTCTGCTCCGCATCACTCTTTGTAGCATGTCTCCCCGTGTAATATTGTTAACTCCTCTATCTACTTTCCAACCCAGATCTTGCCTTTGGTGCTCTTCAATAGGTAGGTGCAAAACATTTTTATGTTTCCCAGAAGACAACTTTTAGTCTTTTGTGACTGTGGCCTCCCACTCCTTCCTAGTACTACTGTTCTTCTGCATATTCCCCTATCGTTGTGTATTCTCTGCCATTGCCTTAATGGTTTCCCTTGCATTTGTAGTCTACACTGTGAGCACTCCTGTCTCATTCAAAGAAAGAGAGGCCACAGCCTAACAAACCCTGCTCATATTTTTTACTTTCTGGCAGACTGGTCCCCTCTTTGTCCTTTCTTCTCCAAGTATTTGCTAGAAAAATACCAACGGCCTTGAGAATTTCTGAAAGTAGTCATCTTTCCCTGCCCTTCCCCTGATACTTGAACATATCTCTTCTTGAGTACCTGCCCCTTTATTTCTTCTGTCGCCCTTCTCCTCTCTACACCACCACAGCATGTTCTCGCTGAATGACTCTCCGAATTTCCCCCCCTACATCTCCAACTCCATCTAAGTAGCCTGAGCAACCTTTTCTATGGTGAGTCTTTCATGATAAAATCATGGTAATTGAAATGAGCTTGTTTACTGCCAGTTTCCACCTTTTATGATAAGGCAACAGGGCTATCCCTATACTTTTTGCCTTCATCCTGTATTGTTATGACCCTCATTTTGCTGTCTTTATGCTTCTTGGCACCTTACCACTACTATTCATGGTATGATTGGTCAACACCTGTTTGGCATATTTAATTTATCTGTAAGTACCTTGTACAGTGGTATCCCATATACCCAGGGACTGTAAATTAAAAGCTACTAGTGGGTCTGCAGCACAGATTTAGCCTTTCAAACATGTCTCAAGTCTGCCACTGCAGGGTCTGCATGCACAGTTTACTGCCACATTGACTTGCCATTGAAATTTACTTGCCAAGCATGAAACTCCCCTTCTACAACATATATTTCACCCCTAAGGTAGGCCCTAAGTAGCCCTATGTCAGGGTGCTGTGTAGGTAAAAGGTAGGACATATTCCTTTTTTTGTGTGCCATTTCCTGGTAGTAACAAACACCCTATTTCCTTTTTACCGATGGTAAATGCTGCTTATTGGTGTAGGTGGATTTTTCATTACTATTGTAGAAATGCCACTTTTAGAAAGTGAGCATTTTTCTGTGTTTAAGACTTGTATGTGGTCTGCAGTCTGACTCCAATCCATGTCTAGGGCAGAGTTATAGCTATGCTTTGTGCATACTTTCCAGACAGCCATCACACAGGGAAGGTTTGGGGCGTAACAAGATTACATCTGCATACTGAATGGTCTTCCTGGTCTGGAAGAGAGGTAGGCGGGCCCACTTCCATTTGTATAGGATTGGCCTGCCCTCACAAACAGGGCTTGTTTACCCCCTTCTATTCTCTGGAGCCAGGGCTGGGGTTGAAAGGGGGCGTTGTGCACTTCTAAGATTTCTTTTGAAGTTACTTCCACATCAAAGACATTTTGAGTATATGTACAGGTGCTCTGACCCCATCATTTTAGACACTGCATGGACTTGACACAAGACACTGCTGGCTCTACATACTGCACCAGAGGACTGCCATGCTGCCAGGAAGACCGATACTTGAATTACTTTGTTTTGTTGTGCTGACCTGCTTGCCTTCTTGGCTGCTAAGGAAACTGCCACTTTACTTGAAGAAACCAGTGTACTGGCCTGGTGCCTGCTGCCTGCCTGCCCTTCGTGACCCCAGTTCTCTCCAGGAGCGGGTGGGCTGACCCCCTCTCTGCTAGTAAGGGTTCTCCACTCTATCAACCACATCATTTTCAGGGTGTGTTGATGACAACTGATGTAGTACATACTGAGCTCTCCTCATTTCTGGAATGCAGCCCTTGAAGCAGGAGTGCCGTGTCTAGGCACCAGCTCGCTGGCCTCAGCTAACGAGATTCCCTCACCAGCGAGAATGCCGCTGGCCATAGGAGAATACGGCACAGACAGCCTTTTTCCAAAAGCACGTTCAATCAATCAATCAATCAATCAGGCAATTGTAAGCGCGCCACTCACCCGTGAGGGTCTCAAGGCGATGAGGGGGGGTCCGCAGATCTGTTTAGCCGAAGAGCCAGGTCTTGAGGGTCTTCCTGAAGGTGTTCAGGGAGGGGGCGCGTTTGATGTCTGCCGGTGGCTCGTTCCAGGTCTTGGTTGCAATGTGAGAGAAGGATCTTCCACCTGCTCTGGCTCTGTGGATGCAAGGTGTTTCAGCCCGTGCAAGGTTGGAAGATCGGAGGTTTATTTTGGGTACGTGGAAGTTGATTCTGTCTTTGAGGTATTTGGGTCCGTTGTTGTGTAGGCATTTGTAGGCGTGAGTGAGGATTTTGAAAGTGACTCTTATCTCCACGGGGAGCCAGTGGAGACTTCGTAGGTGTTGGCTGATGTGTTTGTGTCGGGGGATGCCGAGGACGAGTCTGGCGGTGGTATTCTGTATTGTCTGGAGTTTGCGGAGTAGGGACTTGTTGATGCCAGCATAGAGTGCGTTTCCATAGTCCAGTCTGCTGGTGATGAGTGCATGGGTGACTGTCTTCCTTGACTCAGGGGGGATCCACTTGAAGGTCTTGCGGGGGATGCAGAGGGTGTTGAAGCAGCTGGAGGTGATGGCATTGACCTGTCAGTTCATTGGGAGTGATGAATCAAGTACGTTGCCGAGGTTCTTGGCGTAGTCTGAGGGGGTAGGTGGGCTTCCAAGGGTGTTCTGCCACCGGGTGCTGTCCCATGCAGAAGGGGTGGTATTGAGGACGAGGACTTCTGTCTTCTCGATGTTGAGCTTCATGCAGCAGTTGGTCATTCAGACTGCGACATCTTGCATTCCTTTCTGGAAGTTGAGTTTGGCAGTGGTGGGGTCTTTGGCGAGGGAGAGGATGAGCTGGGTGTTGTTGGCGTAGGATACGATGTTGAGGTCGTGTTGTCGGACGATGGCTGCGAGGAGGGCCATGTAGATGTTAAAGAGGGCGGGGCTCAGGGATGAACCCTGTGGGAATCCACAGGTGATTTTTCTGGGGTCGGAGAGGAAGGGTGGGAGTCTGATCCTTTGCTTTCTTCCGGCGAGGAATGGTCGGATCCAGTCCAGGGTTGTTCCTTGTATGCCTGCGTCATGTAGTCTGGCGACTAGTGTGCGGTAAGAGACGGTGTTGAAGGCTGCTGAGGTCGAGTAGGATGAGGGCTGCGGAGTGGCCTTGGTCCAGGAGGGTACGGATGTCTTCTGTGGTGGTGAGTAGGGTGGTCTCTGTGCTGTGGTTGCTTCGGAATCCGTATTGGGATAGGTTGAGGACGGCGTTGTCTTCAATTAATTGTGTCAGTTTCCTGTTGACTGTTTTCTCTGCAACTTTGGATGCGAAGGGGAGGAGCAAGATGGACCAACAGTTCTTGAGGTCGGTGGGGTCAGCTGTGGGCTTCTTGAGTAGGGGTCTGACTTCTGCACACTTCCAGTTGTCTGGGAAAGTGCCTGTTTTGAAGGTGGTGTTGATGGTGCACTGTAGTTCAGGTGCGATGGTGGCCTCAGCTCTGTGGTAGATCTGATGGGGCCAAGGGACGGTGAGGCCCCCAAGTGGATGCTTTTCATTGTCGAGGCTGTGTCTTCGGCCATGATTGGTGTCCAGTTGGAGATGGTGGGCTGGCTGGTGTTTCTGGGGGCGGGGGCCGTCTGTGGCACCTGGTGGATGGTCGATGAAGTTGTCATAGAGGTTTTTGATCTTGAGGTGGAAATAGGTTCCAAGCTTGATGCAGAGGTCTTGAAATGGGGTAATGTCTGTGGCTTCGCTGCGTGGGTTGGCGAATTCTTGAATGAAAAAGGCAGCACAACACAAAGTGGATGTGTCCCCCTGGGCACTAAGAAGATCTCCGGATGGAGGTCTATATCCAGCTTTAAATAGATTTTGCCAATTCTTCAAAAATAAAATAATTGGAAAGCGTGTTTCTTCTTGAAGAAAGTTTTATTCACTTTTCTTTGAAGATTCAATTATTTTGTTATCTTGTATGTCTCATTTGTGTTTTATTCCAATGCATTTCGGGTTTGGACAACCCTTCATCAGGGACAAATCTGTAATCCAACAATACTATGAGGAAGCAATAGTAACTGTCATGACTTAATTATTAGTAATGTGGCATGCTTTCAAGCATGGTTGTTGTAGCTTCTTAATCCGTGAACGAAATCGTTGGTTAGGTGATTTAGTACATGATAGCAGTTAATGGGGGAAGAAACAGAATGATTAATCGAGTTGTTTAAGGTGGTGGTTTTTGTATGAGGTGTTCCGTGGTTCTCAACATGACCGTCAAGGTTTTCAATTGTGATCAGTGCGGTTTATTCATGCTTCACGCAGAGTGACTACCTCGTAAAAAGTGAACGCTTAAATAACGCTGTTGAAAGGTGCAAACGTGTTTGTGTTTCACACAGAGTGAATACCTTGTTAGAGGTGAACGCTTAGGTGACGCAGTTAAAAAGTGTGATATTTTAAATGCTAGCTCCGGGTACAGACAACACGAGAGGTGAACCCGGTTAATGTTGTCACAAAAATACTTACGAGACGGTTGCCGAATCATTAAGGTTGCATTTTAACAACCATCGTTTTTCTGTAAAAATAAGGTTACTAAGTATCGTAATATACCTGATGAATTGTATTAAATTAAATGTGGTGACTGTATCACTTACGTGTTTAAGGTGGGTTGTATCGTCGACATGCAGGCGGGTGTTTGTTCTTTCAACGTAGCAGTCATGGATCGTACGCATATAGCGTTAGTAATAAAAAAACTGACTACTTGTGTTGTTAGACTGCGCGAGTGAAACGTTAACGCTAACTGATGCTGTGGTAATGGGTTATGTGGCGGCCATATTGGGCTTTGTTACGAATAAGAAAAGAGTAGAAAAGTAAAGATATATTGTGGTTGCAAATAAACAATAAAGTACTAAAATAATGGTCTCTGTATGCATAAGGCTCAGAATGTGGATAACAGTATAGAGTAAAAAGACACTTAACAGTCAAAATAGATGCTTGCTGATTACAAGTATCAGCAATAGTAATGTTTAAAGTGCTAGTATTTACAAGTAACATTGGTATTCCATACGGTCATTCATACCGTAAGGTTTAAGGGAGTCCATACGTCTTATCCAATAGTTCTCTCTTTGGAGGAGATGTTTATTGTTATCTTGTCCTTCCTTTTTTTGCACCATTTCTAGGACTAAGAATTTGAGTTGGCTGATGATATGATGATTTTCTTGGAAATGGATAGCAACGGTAGACTTGATGTTGTTAGTCCGGATATTAGATTTGTGTTCGTTAGTCCTGATTTTAATCTTTTGGTCAGTTTTTCCAATGTAGACATGTCCACACGGGCATTTCAATAGATATATTACATTAGTGGTATTACATGTTGCTGTTACCTGCAGTTTGATTTGATATCCTTTGCGTAGATGCATGATAACTGATCCTTGAATAATATTGTGACAATTGCTGCAGTTGTGACAGGGGGTTGTTCCTTTGAATATTTTGTCAATTGTTTTGTTGTTGTTTTTCAGTAGTTCACCCAGGTTTCTATTTCTGGTATGCGCGAAATTTGGAAGTTCGTTGAACAGATTGTTGAAATCCTGTTCTTGAGTTAAAATGGACCAATGCTTTTTTATGATGTTTTTGAAACTATTGCTTGCTGTGAGGTGTTCCGTGGTTGTTAGTTTTGGGTATAGTCTTTATTAAAAGATCATCGCATGTTTTGGATTGGCTGCATTGGATCGCTTGATCTAGGATCTTATTGGGGTAACCCCTTTGTTTAAATCTGGTGGCCATTTCTTGTACTCTAAGAGTTGCGATGTGTGGTTGTGAAGTGATGCGTTTCACTCTTAACATTTGAGAATAAGGTAAATGTTTTTTTAAAGATTCCTGATGGAAGCTGCTATAATGAAGGGTATCGTTCTGGTCAGTGGGTTTTCTGTGTAAGTCTGTTTCCAGTGTACTATCGGTGTTGGTGATAGTTACATCTAAGTACGAGATGCATTTATTTTGTATCTCATATGAGAACTGTATCCGTTCATTTACGTTATTAAGGTCTTTCAATGCTTGTATTAGGATTTCTTTTGGTCCATTCCATATGATGAAAATATCATCTATATAGCGTATGAACATTTTGCTGTAAGTATTTCACGGGGGCTTTTGAGATTATGTTTTCTTCCTCAAACCTTTCCATGAACAAATTTGCATACGCCGGTGCTGTGCAACTGCCCATTGATGTTCCAGTCATTTGGAGGTACCAATCTGTCTTCCATTTGAAATAACTCTGAAATAAGGTAAATTGAAGTAATTCCATGAGGAAGGATTGCATATCAGGGTTAATTTCAGAGTGCAGTAAAGTGTGTTCAATAGCTTCAATGCCAAGATTGTGTGGGATCGAAGTGTATAGTGTTTTAACATCCACTGTGCACAGTAAGATGGGTTCATTATGACTGATTTGAACTTGGTGAGTTTTAGTAGAAAGTCTGTGGTGTCTTTGATGTATGTCTTCATTTTAACAACGCTTGGTTGGAGATATTTGTCCAGAAATTGGCCTATAGGTTCATGTAAACTCCCACGAGTAGACACTATGGGTCTAAATGGTGGGTTCTGTAAATCTTTATGGAATTTTGGCACCATATATATGGTGGGACTTTTAGGATGACTTTGTATTAAAAATGTCGCTGTTTTGTCATTTATGGTGCCGTTGTCATGAGCTTTTTTAACAATGGTTTTGAGCAAACATAAGAATGATTCTGGGGGTTGCTTTCTAGTCTGATATAGGTTGTTTGGTCCATAACATGTTTGGTGACTTCATTTTCGTAGTGCGTGGTGTTGAGAACCACGATGGCTCCCCCTTTGTCAGTCTTCGTACAAATTATGTTGGGATTATTTCCAGTTTTTTAAGTATGCCTATATTTTTTTGAGACAGGTTGTTGTGTTTTCTCTTTTTTGTGTAGTTGATTTTAGTCAGATCCAATTTCACTAAATTCTCAAAGGTATCCAATGATTTATGGCTTACAGGTGCCATGTATGTGCTGTGGGCTTGTAAACCTAATAGCTGATCATGTTCCTTAGAGTTGGTGGAGTTGGCCAGGATTTTGTTGTGGATGAAGTTCCTCTTGGTAGCTCTGATCTGATTGTGGTAGTCCATCATGGCGTCCTTCTAGGTGGTGTGGTTTTCGGTTGTCTTGGTATTTCTCCAGCTCACCAGTTGTTCTGGGATGGGCCAGAATTGAGAACAGGCATCAAGGTCCTGCCCTTGGAGCAGCATTAATCGTGGAATGGTAGCATGGCCAAGGGAAGGCTGTCTCCTACCAATGTGGGCCCTGCTTCCGAGGTCCGCCTGTCAACATTCACCTTTGGTGCCCGAGTGGGGGAGCCCCCTCAATGATCCGGATCTCCGAGTGTCCGTCCTCACCAGGTGCTTGGACGGTGAGTTGGGCATAATATGCACAGTAATGGTGTTTAGATGACATATGCAACCTAGAATCCTTTCTTTTATTGGACTCACTGTGATGTTTGACAATTTTGTGGTGTATTTATTGTGTCACTGGTGTGAGCATGGTGCGCAACTGCTTTACATATTGCCACTGGGATAAGCCTGACTGATCTGCCAAGCTACCAAGGGTTATCTTGGATGTGTAACTCCCTTACCCTGACTGGAGTGGTGGATCATGCCTGTCTTAGGTGTATACGAAAGCCAACCAGAAAACCCCAAGGACAACACAAGTGCTCAATAAATCTATGCCATGAGAGGTACTCTACCTGTTTTAATTACTTTTTGGCAGTCCACGCGGCACCCCTATACACTTACCTGCTCCCTGCTGACGAGAGGCAACTACCTCGAAACACGTGTTCAGGGCTGGCTAATGCGACACATACTTTTTTGTAAACACTGTGGCATAGGCGTACTCGCCGTCGCCACTTCATTGACCATAGTTCTTTGGGGCAACTTGCTGGTGTGATGAGCAGAGTGCGACCAATCAGGATTTTATTTATTACGGCTCCCTTGAGCCAACGGGCTGACGAGCCTTGGACCTGCACCTGCGCGCCATGAGAGGTACTCTACCTGTTTTAATTACTTTTTGGCAGTCCACGCGGCACCCCTATACACTTACCTGCTCCCTGCTGACGAGAGGCAACTACCTCGATACACGTGTCCAGGGATGGCTAATGCGACACATACTTTTTTGTAAACACTGTGGCATAGGCGTACTCGCAGTCGCCACTTCATTGACCATAGTTCTTTGGGGCAACTTGCTGGTGTGATGAGCAGAGTGCGACCAATCAGGATTTGATTTATTACGGCTCCCTTGAGCCAACGGGCTGACGAGCCTTGGACCTGCACCTGCGCGCCATGAGAGGTACTCTACCTGTTTTAATTACTTTTTGGCAGTCCACGTGGCACCCCTATACACTTACCTGCTCCCTGCTGACGAGAGGCAACTACCTCGAAACACGTGTCCAGGGATGGCTAATGCGACACATACTTTTTTGTAAACACTGTGGCATAGGCGTACTCGCTGTCGCCACTTCATTGACCATAGTTCTTTGGGGCAACTTGCTGGTGTGATGAGCAGAGTGCGACCAATCAGGATTTGATTTATTACGGCTCCCTTGAGCCAACGGGCTGACGAGCCTTGGACCTGCACCTGCACGCCATGAGAGGTACTCTACCTGTTTTAATTACTTTTTGGCAGTCCACGCGGCACCCCTATACACTTACCTGCTCCCTGCTGACGAGAGGCAACTACCTCGAAACACATGTCCAGGGATGGCTAATGCGACACATACTTTTTTGTAAACACTGTGGCATAGGCGTACTCGCCGTCGCCACTTCATTGACCATAGTTCTTTGGGGCAACTTGCTGGTGTGATGAGCAGAGTGCGACCAATCAGGATTTGATTTATTACGGCTCCCTTGAGCCAATGGGCTGACGAGCCTTGGACCTGCACCTGCACGCCATGAGAGGTACTCTACCTGTTTTAATTACTTTTTGACAGTCCACGCGGCACCCCTATACACTTACCTGCTCCCTGCTGACGAGAGGCAACTACCTCGAAACACGTGTCCAGGGATGGCTAATGCGACACATACTTTTTTGTAAACACTGTGGCATAGGCGTACTCGCCGTCGCCACTTCATTGACCATAGTTCTTTGGGGCAACTTGCTGGTGTGATGAGCAGAGTGCGACCAATCAGGATTTGAAGTATCGTAATATACCTGATGAATTGTATTAAATTAAATGTGGTGAGTGTATCACTTACGTGTTTAAGGCGGGTTGTATCGTCGACATGCAGGCGGGTGTTTGTTCTTTCAACGTAACAGTCATGGATCGTACGCATATAGCGTTAGTAATAAAAAAACGGACTACTTGTGTTGTTAGACTGCGCGAGTGAAACGTTAACGCTAACTGATGCTGTGGTAATGGGTTATGTGGCGGCCATATTGGGCTTTGTTACGAATAAGAAAAGAGTAGAAAAGTAAAGATATATTGTGGTTGCAAATAAACAATAAAGTAATAAAATAATGGTCTCTGTATGCATAAGGCTCAGAATGTGGATAACAGTATAGAGTAAAAAGACGCTTAACAGTCAAAATAGATGCTTGCTGATTACAAGTATCAGCAATAGTAATGTTTACAGTGCTAGTATTTACAAGTAACATTGGTATTCCATACGGTCATTCATACCGTAAGGTTTAAGGGAGTCCATACGTCTTATCCAATAGTTCTCTCTTTGGAGGAGATGTTTATTGTTATCTTGTCCTTCCTTTTTTTGCACCATTTCTAGGACTAAGACTTTGAGTTGGCTGATGTTATGATGATTTTCTTGGAAATGGATAGCAACGGTAGACTTGATGTTGTTAGTCCGGATATTAGATTTGTGTTCGTTAATCCTGATTTTAATCTTTTGGTCAGTTTTTCCAATGTAGACATGTCCACACGGGCATTTCAATAGATATATTACATTAGTGGTATCACATGTTGCTGTTACCTGCAGTTTGATTTGATATCCTTTGCGTGGATGCATGATAACTGATCCTTGAATAATATTGTGACAATTGCTGCAGTTGTGACAGGGGGTTGTTCCTTTGAATATTTTGTCAATTGTTTTGTTGTTGTTTTTCAGTAGTTCACCCAGGTTTCTATTTCTGGTATGCGCGAAAATTGGAAGTTCGTTGACAGATTGTTGAAATCCTGTTCTTGAGTTAAAATGGACCAATGCTTTTTTATGATGTTTTTGAAACTATTGCTTGCTGTGAGGTGTTCCGTGGTTGTTAGTTTTGGGTATAGTCTTTATTAAAAGATCATCGCATGTTTTGGATTGGCTGCATTGGATCGCTTGATCTAGGATCTTATTGGGGTATCCCCTTTGTTTAAATCTGGTGGCCATTTCTTGTACTCTAAGAGTTGCGATGTGTGGTTGTGAAGTGATGCGTTTCACTCTTAACATTTGAGAATAAGGTAAATGTTTTTTTAAAGATTCCTGATGGAAGCTGCTATAATGAAGGGTATCGTTCTGGTCAGTGGGTTTTCTGTGTAAGTCTGTTTCCAGTGTACTATCGGTGTTGGTGATAGTTACATCTAAGTACGAGATGCACTTATTTTGTATCTCATATGAGAACTGTATCCGTTCATTTACGTTATTAAGGTCTTTGAATGCTTGTATTAGGATTTCTTTTGGTCCATTCCATATGATGAAAATATCATCTATATAGCGTATGAACATTTTGCTGTAAGTATTTCACGGGGGCTTTTGAGATTATGTTTTCTTCCTCAAACCTTTCCATGAACAAATTTGCATACGCCGGTGCTGTGCAACTGCCCATTGATGTTCCAGTCATTTGGAGGTACCAATCTGTCTTCCATTTGAAATAACTCTGAAATAAGGTAAATTGAAGTAATTCCATGAGGAAGGATTGCATATCAGGGTTAATTTCAGAGTGCAGTAAAGTGTGTTCAATAGCTTCAATGCCAAGATTGTGTGGGATCGAAGTGTATAGTGTTTTAACATCCACTGTGCACAGTAAGATGGGTTCATTAAGACTGATTTGAACTTGGTGAATTTTAGTAGAAAGTCTGTGGTGTCTTGATGTATGTCTTCATTTTAACAACGCTTGGTTGGAGATATTTGTCCAGAAATTGGCCTATAGGTTCATGTAAACTCCCACGAGTAGACACTATGGGTCTAAATGGTGGGTTCTGTAAATCTTTATGGATTTTTGGCACCATATATATGGTGGGACTTTTAGGATGACTTTGTATTAAAAATGTCGCTGTTTTGTCATTTATGGTGCCGTTGTCATGAGCTTTTTTAACAATGGTTTTGAGCAAACATAAGAATGATTCTGGGGGTTGCTTTCTAGTCTGATATAGGTTGTTTGGTCCATAACATGTTTGGTGACTTCATTTTCGTAGTGCGTGGTGTTGAGAACCACGATGGCTCCCCCTTTGTCAGTCTTCGTACAAATTATGTTGGGCTTATTTCCAGTTTTTTAAGTATGCCAATATTGTTTTGAGACAGGTTGTTGTGTTTTCTCTTTTTTGTGTAGTTGATTTTAGTCAGATCCAATTTCACTAAATTCTCAAAGGTATCCAATGATTTATGGCTTACAGGTGCCATGTATGTGCTGTGGGCTTGTAAACCTAATAGCTGATCATGTTCCTTAGAGTTGGTGGAGTTGGCCAGGATTTTGTTGTGGATGAAGTTCCTCTTGGTAGCTCTGATCTGATTGTGGTAGTCCATCATGGCGTCCTTGTAGGTGGTGTGGTTTTCGGTTGTCTTGGTATTTCTCCAGCTCACCAGTTGTTCTGGGATGGGCCAGACTTGAGAACAGGCATCAAGGTCCTGCCCTTGGAGCAGCATTAAACGTGGAATGGTAGCATGGCCAAGGGAAGGCTGTCTCCTACCAATGTGGGCCCTGCTTCCGAGGTCCGCCTGTCAACATTCACCTTTGGTGCCCGAGTGGGGGAGCCCCCTCAATGATCCGGATCTCCGAGTGTCCGTCCTCACCAGGTACTTGGACGGTGAGTTGGGCATAATATGCACAGTAATGGTGTTTGGATGACATATGCAACCTAGAATCCTTTCTTTTATTGGACTCACTGTGATGTTTGACAATTTTGTGGTGTATTTATTGTGTCACTGGTGTGAGCATGTTGCGCAACTGCTTTACATATTGCCACTGGGATAAGCCTGACTGATCTGGTCAAGCTACCAAGGGTTATCGTGGATGTGTAACTCCCTTACCCTGACTGGAGTGGTGGATCATGCCTGTCTTAGGTGTATAGGAAAGCCAACCAGAAAACCCCAAGGACAACACAAGTGCTCAATAAATCTAGCAAGATGGTAGAGAAAATAGGAAGGCAGTGAGGAATGAGGTAGGAGCTGGGAAATTCCTCCTGGAATATAATTAAGGATCTAGGCCAAGTGGTGAGGCCTTGAGACCCTGTGGCCCCTGCAGCATAGCCAGAAGGTGAAGCACCTGTTATGGCTTAGCGCTCACAGAGATTGCATGTTCATTTCATAAAGAAACAATGGGCCAGATTGATTGAGCACTTGTGTTGTCCTTGTGTCACACAAGTCAACTCAAGGTAACACAAGTGTTTGCGTTACACTTACAAAGCCACACAAATTTACATTTTCATGCCCTTGCATCACCTTTAACCTGCAAAGTAACGCAAGACAGTGTTGCACAGCCTTTCTTTAGCCTGCCTTTTGGAGGCATTGCAAGGGTGTATCATGGGCGTTCCTGTGTAGTTTGAGGTCAATCCAAATTTACTAAAGTCAGTAAAAATGAATTTGTGCCAAAATGGTGCGCTTACCTGACCTTTGTGTAACATGACGAAATCTCTTAATTTCTCCTCGTTACTTCAGCATACATGCAAAGCGGAATAAGCCTTTAAGGATTGCTTTTGTGCATAATGTATTACTTGTTTTGTTATCTCAAAAACAGTCCTGTCCACAACACAGGCACCATGGCACAAGGGGGGCTGTGCTGGCACCAGGCACCCACAATTGCACTATGGCAGGGAGATAGCTGAACAGGGCCATGTCTTTGTCAAAATGGACAGTTCAGCTCTCACCATGGACATCAGTTGGAGGTATTCAGGGGTCACCGCCTTGACCTCTAGCTTGCTACCTGCTACTCCTGGCACCTCTTTTGCAACCCCTTGCCTCAGAGAAGGCAGGGGTCACACAGGAAGTAACAGGAGTAGCAGGGAGCAAGCTAGAGGTCACAGGTGCGACCCCTGACTACCTCCAAATCTCCCCTTCACGAAATGCAGCAACTTGCCTTACTGCATTGCTTTACATTGGACAAAAGCTAAGTAAAACTACCCCAAAGTGCCTGTGACTGTGTGGCATCAGAAAACAGAATGCAGTTCACGGGTCACATCAACAGAAGCTAAATTACCTAGTAAAGTACATAAAATGAGGGTATAATGTTGTTCCTACTGTGCTTTTCTCCACACAAATACCTACATTTACGACCACCAGGAATTTATAAAGGGAATCTGGCGGGCATAAATGGTGTTACTACTGTGGATTTCTCGAACACGACTGTGGAGAAGTAAGCAGTAGTATCTCCTACAAAAGTTGTAGGAAACTGGGTGGAGTCGAGCAAGATGTGGCTAGCCTTGTATGGTAACTCCCCATCCAAGAAGGGAAGGGGAATCGATTACCTTCACTCTTGGAGTAGATTCAGGAAAAAAGTCTTTCTCCATGGGAAAAAATGTTCTCCCCTTAAATAGAAGAAAAGTAAAGAAACGTGCTTTTTCACATTGGACTCCATTTCCCCAGGGTCTAAATTTATGTATGTAGATGTGTGCTTTGGTGAAATAGAAGCCAGGGTAATATCTCATGTGACAACACTTGACATGTATTTTATGGGTGAAGTGTATGTATATATGTGCGTTCACAGTGTATGGGTGTATTTCCCAGTTGTATTGTGAGGGGTTTCTTTGTGGGAGGTTTTCTTGGGATTTAATCACTGGGGAGATACTGTGTTTTGGGAATCTTCGTTTGTTATTTGCATGAACTTTGTGACCCATGTTGTTCTGGACGGATACTTTTATTTTTATGAATTTAGTTCTTGGTGGTCTCAGATTCTGTTTCATGGATTTCCTTGACTCTTAATATGTTGTACTAAATAATATTCTTGTTTGTCTTGCAACATCGGATCTAATTTCACTAGCAAAAAAACCCTCATCATTGTCAGTTTTCTCATGGCCTTTGAGATATCACATCGAGAGTTCTAGCTAGTAGGACCTCACACTAAAAAAGGCATCTCATGATGATTTAGGATAAAGGAAGTCCTACAGGACATGACATCGAAATTCTACACGTAATTGCGACATTTTACAGAAATATTGCCAAAACAGAAATGTTAGGCCCCAGCATAAAACTAAAACAATGGGGACATCACTTCCAGGCATTGCAAGTCAAACATGCTTCCCACAATAATTCTTAGACATGTGTTGTCTGGAGAGTGTAGTGCACATGGCCATGTCATTTCCAGGCAGATGTTCCTTAACTCAAGCACGTTTCCTACTCAGTCTAAGATGTTAGAGTTTGTGATAGTGAGTGATATATCGTGTACATTTGGTACATTTGTTAACAATTACCATTACTTGCACGGAATGGCATATTTAGAGATTATGCACATCAAAGAATTCACAGTGGTCTCGGAAAGGAAGATTTGATCTTATGGCAGTAATTAAACTAAACACTGGACTTTCTTTACCAGTTATTTCCGCAAAACCCTCACATACTCTTGAGCTCAGGAACGATAACTTGTGGAAACCACATTCGCCACCGTGACTGAATGCATCCAAGCATGAGACTTTTTGGGTGTGACTATGCATCACTTTGTTTGCATGTAAATACGTACCCTTGTTTGTTCAAAATAAAGAGGTATTCATATTACACCTCGTAATCTGTCCTGAGAAGTCTCCACTCTTTTTTATTGCCTAAACTGTGGTTTGACACAAATGCGAGCACTTTTTAAATGCAACTATTTTCTTTTCTTTAATATTTGTTTACTAATATTTTATGGACTATATTGAACATGTAATTTAGTATAGTATTTAGAATGGATAACGTAATTCCCGCATGGTTTGAAGTAATGTTATAATGTTATATCAACTTTAGAAGAATGGAGCTTTTTGCGATACTTATGATATGTATGAAAGACGATAACATTTTTGACCACAGGGTCTTTGAAAAGTATTCGACTGAAACATTTTAAAAAAATGTAATGCAGGGCAATGATAGACCAATGCCTGTTGAATTTGTAAATATGTGCGGAATGAATAAGTATGAATGAATAAGTGAGTATGTATGTGCTGGATGGAGTGAGTGAGAGAATAATTGAGGGAGTAAGTGGGTGAGTCAGAACTTGGCGGGAGGGAATGAAAAAGATGAACGAGTGTGAATGAGTGAGTGAAATGAATGAGTGAGCTGCTTAATGCCAGTAAACAGGCAACTATTGATATAGTAATTGCACTGCTAAATTTAATTTGCTGTAAATGTACCTTATGATTATGTACATATTTATTTATTTATGTACACCAAATTAAGCAAAATTAGACTTATTTATTTGGATAGTTGTTAGGCTCATTGTACCTCAACAGATTATAGTCACCTCACCAAGGTAATAGAGAGTAAGTAAGCCATAGACAATAAAATATGTAGCAAGAGGGGGAGAGTGACATCATTATGGTAAGTTATTCTTCAAATGCTACTGTAATGAGTCGTATCTTCTGCTGAAGTTGTGGAAGTTGGAGATTATCACAGGCATTGAAGACGTGCATCCTCTAGGGAAGGGGTCACTCTAGGCCCCCTTCCCCCATAGAACCCACTGACCTTACCCCTAGACCCTCTACCGGGTCCCTCCCCGACCCTCCCCTACCGGTATATATGGCCGGTATGTATGGCCCAAAGGACAAACATACCTTACAGAGTCATTATTGCTTATGTGCAACTACCATTTGAATAATGTACTGTACCTTAAAGACGATATGTTATGAAGAGAGAATATGTATAATTGGAATGCCCAGAGTGGAACTGAGGTCTTTAGAAAGGGACTAGGATCGGTATTTTGTTATAACAAAAGCCTGATAAAATTTATGTTTAAAAAAAAAAAAATGGATTATGAGAAAGTGCCTCTTTTTGCATGGTCACCTCCATTTTTTTGCTGACTAACATTGCTGGGCTTTTAGCTGTACAAACTGGGGCCCTGATGTCCAGGCCCCCGTGTATGTGCTCTAACCCCTAAAATATGGAACAAAATGTCTAATCCCAAATTGACTTATTTAACTTTACAGTAAGGTCACAGTTTATAGTGCAGAACAATATACCAATTGTTTGGAAAATACAATCTCACTTGTTTACTGAAGCATTTATTGTGCGGTTATAAGGGTTACATTTTGTCTCCATTTTAGTTTTCCCTTCTAATTTAGCATCTTTTTACGATAGTAGTTTGAACACTATTTTCATTGACACGACAAAATGCCATACATGCATTTATTATGATTAAGACATTGTTGTTCTGTAGTCTGCACTTTTAGTTTCAGGGACAAATGCTAGAACACAATGTTCCTGCTTTATTTTGTGCTTGTAGGAGACAACTCTTTTGCCTAAGTAAAGATGTTTTTCTGCATCTCTGGTGAATGAGCTAAGGCCAGTGTTTTATTATTTAAACGACATCCGTTTTTAATTTGGTGAGAGGCACTTGACACCGGAGTTGTCATGGAAGTTCCTGAGAGATGTGAATGAGAGGCAGCTCCCCAAGCCCGGTCATTCACTCAAAGAAGGAAGATAGCTGCGCAGGCAGATGTGAGTAGGCTTGCACACTCGGATGGAGTGCATTCGCTAATGCACTGAGCTGTCTTTCTGAGACATTACACCAAGGTATGGGGTTAGATCATTCCAACTGGGTCTGACAGAAGAGCACACCCACCATGCTCTCGCTAGTATAGGGGTATTAGTGATAGATAGGAGTAATATTAGGAGCAATTAAAATAAATGGGTTGTTTTTGTTTTTCAACATTCTAATAATGCTTATAACAATGAGGTGGATGTATGACGTTACAACGCATACTTTTACAACGCATGCACTTACAACGCAATTTTTACAACGCAACATCCACTACAACGCATTCCATTACATCGCATGACACTACAACGCATTTTTAAAAACTACCTTTACAACGCATTCCATTACATCGCATACTACCTTTACAACGCATACCATTACAACGCATAATATTACATTGCATTTAAGGTAAGTATTGGATAGTACAGGGGTACAAATTACTATTCTAACTCCAGGGGGTGCAACAGTAGGGTAAGTGTTGGATAGTATAGGGGTAAAAATTACTATTCTAACTCCAGGGGGTGCAACAGTAGGGTAAGTGTTGGATAGTATAGGGGTAAAAATGACTATTCTAACTCCAGGGGGTGCAACAGTAGGGTAAGTGTTGGATAGTATAGGGGTAAAAATTACTATTCTTACTCCAGGGGGTGCAACAGTAGGGTAAGTGTTGGATAGTATAGGGGTAAAAATTACTATTCTAACTCCAGGGGGTGCAACAGTAGGGTAAGTGTTGGATAGTATAGGGGTAAAAATTACTATTCTAACTCCAGGGGGTGCAACAGTAGGGTAAGTGTTGGATAGTATAGGGGTAAAAATTACTATTCTAACTCCAGGGGGTGCAACAGTAGGGTAAGTGTTGGATAGTGTAGTGTAATATTATGCGTTGTAATGGTATGCGTTGTAAAGGTAGTATGCGATGTAATGGAATGCGTTGTAAAGGTAGTTTTTAAAAATGCGTTGTAGTGTCATGCGATGTAATGGAATGCGTTGTAGTGGATGTTGCGTTGTAAAAATTGTGTTGTAAGTGTAGTGCGTTGTAAAAGTTGCGTTGTAAAGGTTGTTCCCCCAATGAGGTATCTCATCCGTCTAATAAATGCAGTTCATGTTTTACTTACAGGGATTACACCTTTTCAATAAACCTTTGCAAATATATTATTGTTCCTTCTCTTTGTGAAACCATGGGCATGCAAAGGTGATAAATGAAAGGGTTAGATCTGTTTCCACAAAATTCTTGGGAATAAGAGTGGTCATTTTCGAGGTTGATGACAGCATCTATAATTCTGGAGGTATAGACGTTTAGATGCAGTACTGTGAGCAAGCTGAACCAACATTTACTGATGATATAAGAAGGCTTAGTCCCTATATTATGAGGTTTTGCTGATCCAATCCACAGTTCTCCTAAATTTGTAGGAACCGTGAAACAGTGCCATCCAAAGGAGTGACAAACAAAACATGACTTCAGGCCTACCTGGGTATCCTGACTTCAGCAGCATTTAAAACTGCTGGCAAACCTATCTAAAAAATCATTTTTGAAAGGAAAGAACCCTACCTTTAAATATTAAACACACTACCCATAAGATGACTGTTAGACCTGGCATCATTGGCATGAGTCCCTCCTCCATTTTTTTCCGTTTGCCTCTTCTGTTTACGATGTTTTTGCTGGAATATTGCTTTGGGCACTGTGCCACTGCTGATCAGTGCCACAGTGCAAGTGCTCCCTATGTTAAATTGTTACATTGATTGGTGTTACCATGATTGGCTTGGTTGACTTACTGTTCAGACCCTAGTCTAGTGCACTGCGTGTGCCAAGGGCGTGTAAGTTGACTGCTGCTGGTGGGCTTGCAGCACGGGTTGTGCCACCCACAGAAGCAGCGTGTAAAATGTGTCTCAGGTCTGCCATCGCAGAGCCTGTGTGCAGTCCCTGACTGCCATGTCGACTTGGCAAGGAAACCTACTTGCCAGTCTCTAAAACCTTCACTTTGCCACATTTCAGACACCTCTATGGTAGGCCCTAGGGCTGGGTGCATTGTGGGTAAAAGGTAGCTCGTGCCCTGATGTGTGTGGCATGACCTAATAGTGAATTTCAGCCATTTTCGTTTTTCACTATTGAAGGGCTACCTGCCTCCAATAGGCCAGACTGGGCAGACTGATTATTAACTCCATTATAATCTATCTGACTCAGGGAGCATGGTAGCAGGTCGAGTTTAGTATCCCTGAACTCAGAATTTAATAACACATCCTTTAGGATGGATGGTTTTTAAATTCTGTGTTTGAAAATAGCCCTTTTAGAAAGTGGCTATTTTCTTGTCCAACTATCCACCGGTCTCTGCTGGTTTGGTGTGTGTGTGTCAGGGGCTGGGTGGCTCCAGAGGTCTGAATGAGTCAGTGTGGGGTGAATGAGGCATCTACACTTAGAGTGGGGGAAGAGTAGTCCCTGATAGCCTGCCCTGCCTGACACAATACTGGCTCCGCCTCCTGCTGGGCGGCTGAGGACACTGCCCTGCTCAGTGAATAGGCCAGGTGCCTCTGCCTGGCAACACCCACAACAAACCTGAGATGGGGGGAATTTCCCTGCTTGGACAAAGGGAACAAAGCAGGAAAGGGGTATAAAAGAAGGACCCCTGAACCAAAGAACTCAGATCACTTCTGACAAGGAAACCTCTACCAAGGACAAGAAGCCTGCTGATCTAAGGACTTGCCTCCCCCTTCTGCCAGTGTGCTGTTTGCTGGGGGGAACCTAAAGCTGCTTCTTTATTTTTGCCAAGGAACAAGGAGAGAGGAACTTGGTGTGTACTCTCAAAAGCTTGCTAGAAAATCTACAAGGGCTGGAAGAGTGCCAGCCTCCTGTTGAAGTCACAGGGCCAAAGGACTTCATCCTCTGCTGAATTGCTGGTTGCTGGAAAGTGTTTATTTCCAGTGCACAGGGGAAATCTGCAGTCTCAATGCCGCCGCCGACGCCGCCTAATCCAGCCCGACATCGTGAGTAACGGCTCCAGTGTTCCGAGTCTTCAACGCCGGCTGCCGGGCCCGATCGACGCCAGTAGTGACGCCAGGAGTAGTGAGTATCGGCTCCAGCTCCAAGTGACCCCGTCTTGACGCCGGTATCGACGCCGCTGAGTAGTGAGTATCGGCTCCAGCTCTAAGCGACCCCGTCTCGACGCCGCTGCTGATCGCATCGACTCGACGCCCTTCTCGACGCTGTGAGCGCTGCTCCGGCCCGACACCTATCGACGCCGCTGCGGATCGACCCGAATCCGAGGCACGATCGACGCCGACCTCGACGCCGACATCTCGACGCCGTGGATCATCGTTTTCTTCATTTCCAAAGGTACTGTGTTTGTGGGTTCTGTTGCAACTCCAGGCTCGACGTAGCGCTCCTCGCGGTCGACGCCGAACCTTGGGAATATCGTAAACTCGATGTCGTGTGACTCCTGTGGGGGTCACATTGTTGCCAAGAACTGTGTTTTAAGAAGAATACTTACTTTTGTTGCTAAAGAACTATTTCCTAAGGAGAAACTTTACCTGAACTATTATTTTTCCTTCCAAAGAGTATTTATTAAGAGAGTGGTTTATTTTTGTCGTTATTTGGTCTTGTGCTAAGCCTTATATAAAAATACTATTTTTATAATAACTCCTGTGTTGTGTCCATTTGTAGTGTATTCACTTTATTACTGTATGTGGTCATAAATGCTTAACACACTGCCTCTGAGATAAGCCTGTCTGCTCTGCCAAGCTACCAAGGGGGTAGCAGGGGTTATCTGAGTGTGTAATCCCCTTGCCCTGACTAGAGTTGGTGGGTCCCTATTTGTCAGAAGTGTATACCTCTGCCAACTAGAGACCGCCGGTTCTAACAATGACCTTGTAACCAACAAGCTAGGCTGCCTCGTATCTATAAGTAATGCATGCAATAATTTAATGTAGGCATATACCTAGAGCGACTAATACCTAAAAGCTATTTTTACTGGGAATGGCTGTAACAGTATTATGAGGAAAAACTAAAAATAATAAAATCTTAAGCCTGCTAACTTTGGAATGGGATAAACTACATAGATTAATGCACAATGTGTAATATTTATTACAAATCTAATTAATTGGTGAAGTCTGGTTTTTCCAAAATATTTAAGAAACGTGACTTTTACAATGTTACTTTACCTGCTTGAACGTCCGGTAGATATATTAGCATTAGACAGCAGCTGGGCTCTGTCCGCTGTCCTCTTAATGAATTGTGAAAACTGCTCCCAGAGAAGAAACGAAGGTTTAGGCCTTTTGAGCAGAAGACCTAGGAGTGAGGAATGTGACTCCACTCTGCTGAGGGAAGATAGCTGAGGAGGGTCCAGGAACTTCATTGACTTGAAAGGGGTCAGGTTGAGGCTTGCATATTCAGAGACTTGAAGACAGAGGGTCCAGGAACTTCATTGACTTGTAAGGGGTCAGGGTGAGGCTTGCATATTCAGAGACCTGAGGAAGGATAGCATTTTGTTCCTTGGGTCAACTGTCACCATATTGGCACCTAGTCTGTGGGATGGGGCGCTGTTCCCAGAACCAGTTTAGTATAGCTGGGGAAGAGGGGACTACTTATTTTCCTAATCATACCATTGGCTGGCACACAATCTCCTTTCCATGTTGAATTTGCCCCAGAATAGTGCACTTTGGGGTTGTTTAAAAGAAGGCAAGATGTGCTGCAAGCGTGACATGGGTTACTTCTGTCAACCTTTTTCTTATTGGCTAGAGAGGGTCTAGGAGTCACCCCCACACACTATCTAGTGAAACCTACAAAGCTGGCACCTCAGCCACAGCTCAGCAGAACACCCTCTGGACCTAAAGAGGAACACAACAGGAATGGACCTGATATTTGAGACCTGTGTGAAAACCTGAAGGGCTGGACCTGCTCCCACTTGTACCCACGGCTACGAAATGGACCCAAGGGTAAATTGCCTAACCTCCTGTGTGGCTAGACTCTGCTGGTGGACTCTGGTGGACTGGATCCTGGCCCTAAGTGCTGTCTCTGGGGTCCTGGGAACCTTAGAAGTGACCAAGAGGAGCTGCTCCAGAAATTAAAAGTTTGGGGCTCACCAGCATCAGTGGGACCTTGTAGCAAACATGCTATATTTAAAAGGGATTTTGGCGGATTCAGCTTCAGCCTTGCCCTGGCAGAAGATTTTGTGCTCCATAAAAAAGGCTAAGTCTGAAGGTACCAATCTTGACCAGGCAAAGGTGTGAAAAATATCCACCCAACGTGAGGGCTTCGGTGGCTGAAAAATGTGAAATTCTACTGCTCAGAGCTTTTCCTGTCAAAACGAACGACTTCAGCTGGACCTCATCCAATAGCTGTCTGGCTTCGAGGGTACTTTGGTAGATACAAACTGCATCCTTGCCCCGCTTGATCAGAATGTTAAATCTTTCACCAGGTTGAACCTACTTGGTGTATCTGACCCAGACTTAATTACTTTCAGCCTGAAATCATATCTAGGTCCCAGTCAACTACAAACAATGAATACAGATTGGTGCTTTACATTTTCTTTTTTTTTTTTTTTTTTTTTTGAAACCGTTTATTGCAGTTTATAGAAGTTACAGGTATGGGCCTACAACCACACGGCCGGCCGCTAGAGCATCAAAAGCATATTACGTACATACAGCAAAAAACTTTCTCAGCGGTGCACAGTAGGAAGACAGGAGTGATCAATGGTGCAGGCCTCACAGCTCCATGCCCACAGTACGGTTCCATTTTCTTTAAAGCAAAACAACGTAAACAAACCACAACCGCAAGGCAACCCTCGATCCAAAGTGACAACACGTGCTCCATAAGTGGGGGATCCAAACCAGCAGCAAAATTCTGAAGAGGGGGACGGGAGTAGATCAGGGACTGGGGGACCGCGCGCCCGCGGCCAAGGGAGGGGAGCCATCTAGGGAGACGGAGCCGGCAAGGCCGCCGGTCGCAGCGGCGGCTCACAAATACCCCCGCGGTAGGCGTTCCAGGGGCCCCAGAGTTTCATTAACGCCCCAGGCTTACCCCTCGCCACATACACCACCTTTTCACGAAACATACACCAATCCATATGCTCTTTCCAGGCCGACACCGCAGGGGGCCTCTGGGATCCCCACAATTGGGCAATATCACGCTTGGCTATCATGTATCCCAAAGTCACCCACCGCGCCTGCGGGACCGAGTAGTCATTTGGTTCCCAGACATTCAGCAAGCATCTCCTCGCTTCAGGCAGCAGCGCGACACGCGTAACCATTCGTAGAACCTCATGCACACCACGCCAGAATCGCTCCACCTTCGGGCACTCCCACAGTATATGCATGAAAGTCGCCAACGCACCACAGCCACGCTTACACATTCCATCACCGGCAAAACCCATACGTAAAAGCCTTGGCCCCGTCACGTAGACCCGGTGAAGGATCTTGAGCTGGACGAAACGAAGGCGAGCCGGGATGGCCACCTCTTTCGGAGAGGCCACCGCGGAGATCCAATCCTCGTCGTCCAGCTCCAGCCCGTCGGCAACCCAAGCCTCGCGGAGACTAGTCAGCAGACACGATCTATCGTTAATCAATTTTTTGTATATGAGGGAGATCGTGCTGTCCGGGACATGGCCATCTAGCACTCTGTCCTCCAGGGGGGAAGACTCCGGAATGGATGCAACATCCGGGAAGACGGAGCCCAGCGCATGGCGGACCTGTAGGTACCGAAAGTACTCACTGCCCTGCAGCTGAAACTCCGCCTGCAGCGTCTCAAAAGTTTTGAATCCCCCCCTCGTCCAGAGATCTCCCACCGTGCTGATTCCGATCGTGTCCCACTTCTCGAAGCCCTTCGACGTCCACAGGGAGCCCAACCTCTCAGATGCATACAGCGGAGACGCTCGGGTCAAACGGTCCTTCCACCCCATAGCTGCATTAGCCGCGTGCCAGACACGCACCATGACACGCGTCGGTCCCGTCAAACGGGAGTCGGGCGCGCCAGAGTAGAGCGCTCGATTATAATCGCCACCGGGCAGAAGCGTCCTGTCCATCTCAAATGCCGGATTCAAGGCGGGCCCGTAAAGGCCATGATTAATTGCAGCTAGTTGGGAGGCCCAGTAATACCGTTTGATGTCCGGGAGGGCGACCCCTCCATCGTACCACGGGAGCGTCAATTTAGCCAGAGCAATACGCGGCCTCCCGTCCCAGAACAGGCGCCGCTGGAGGCCCTCCACCTCGCGAAAGTAGCGTGCCGGGACCAGGTCCATGGTATTCTGGAGGGCGTAGAGGAAGCGCGGCAGGGACATCATTTTAAATAAGGCCGCTCGGCCGAGCGGCGAGAGCGGCAGACGCCGCCAGCGCACCACGTCCTCCCTCAGACGCTGGAGGGGGGGCAGCAAGTTCCGCTCATAGCGGGCCTCCGGGTCAAGAGTGATATATATACCCAGGTACCGGAAACCCTGGGAGGCAATCTGGATCGGACAGTCCCGTGGCAAGACCGGGGCCTCCCCGGAGAGCACATAGACACAGGATTTCGCCCAGTTGATGACCAGGCCTGAGTTGCGACCGAAGGAGCGCAAAACATCAACCAGGACGATCAGTGACTTGCGCGGGGAGGCGAGATACAAAAGGATATCGTCAGCATAGAGGGACACACGGTCCTCATGCTCGGGGGTCCAGCGGAGACCACGGATAGAAGGGTGCCACCGCAACCACTCCGCCAGGGGCTCCATGGCCAGGGCGAACAGGAGAGGCGACAGGGGACAACCCTGTCGCGTGCCCCGCCCCAGCGCGAATGGGGCAGATACTCGCCCATTCACCACCACCTGCGCCAACGGGCCCGAATATAGCAATTTGACCCAGCTGACGAAACCCGGGCCGAACCCAAACTTCGCCAGCATCGCCCAAATATATGGCCATTCGAGCGTATCAAACGCCATGGTGGCGTCCAAGGACGCCAAGATGGCCGGCTCCCGCACAAATGGGACACGCGCGAGCACCCCGTGTAAGCGCCGCAGATTAAGCGCCGTGTTGCGGTGTGGTATAAAGCCCGATTGGTCTTGGTGGACCAAATCGCCCACCACGCCAACCAACCGGTTGGCCAACACCTTGGCGAGGATTTTGGGCTCCGCGTTCAGAAGCGAAATCGGCCTATAGGATGTGACCCGCTCACGGGGCTTCCCCTCCTTATGGATCACCACAATTGTAGCCAGACGCTGGTCCGGCGGGAGGGAGCCCTGCGAGTGGGCCGCAAGGAACATCGCGCGCAGGTGGGGCGCCAACACATCCGGGCGTAGCTTGTATAGCTCAATGGGAATACCATTGGGGCCCATGGCCTTGCCGGATGCAACCGAGCGAATAGCCGAGGCAATTTCGTCCGAGGTGGGCGGGGCATCCAGCGAATCCCTGTCCTCCACCGTAAGGGAGGGCAGTGCGATGTCCCGAAGCAAGGCATGGGAATCTTCCTCCGAGCAGGGAGAAACCGGGGAGTAGACTTCGCGGAAATAATCCGCGAAGCAGGAGACAATGGCTTCCGGCTCAGTGACGCACACACCATCCACGCTCTCAATCAAAGGCACCACGCGGCTCGCTCTTTCCCTCTTGTCCAACCACGCAATCAATTTGCCAGCCTTGTCACCCACATCATACAATCGCCCCTGCTGCTCTCTACTGAGGCCCCTGGCCGCCTCCGTGACGAGGGCCCGATAGGCCGCCTGCTTTAAGTGCAAAACATGCAACTTGGCGTCTGTTACCCCGCTCCCCAGGTCACCCTCCAGTTCTGCAATCTCGGCCTCAACCCGGGTCACCTCCTCCCGCTCGCGCCGCCGGGCATTGGAAATAAAGGAGAGGGCCTCCCCTCTAAGAACCACCTTGAAAGCCTCCCACAGGGAGATGGCAGACGGGACCGACCCCACATTCTCATCGAAATAGCGCTGTAAGGATTTGATCAAGTCGGCACGAATGGTGGGGTCGCGCAAATACCATGCATTGATCGGGGCCACTCTGCCATCCCCCCTCGGGAAGACATCGAAATGCAACAACAATGGGGAGTGGTCTGAGATACCCTGTGCCAAATGGCGCACCTCCCCCACCCTCCCTGCCTGGGCCGCCGGGACAAGGATGTAATCAAGCCGCGAGAGGCTACCATGGGCCCCCGAGTGGAAGGTGTACTGTTGCAATGCGGGATGCTTTAAGCGCCAGCAATCCACCAGGCCCAGCGTGTCTAAAAGGCCGGGCAGCCACGCCTGTGCCCGGGGGAGGTCCCTAGGGGGATGGCGATCCATAGACCCAGAGGCAACCGCGTTAAAGTCCCCTCCAACCACCAACAGGCCACCCGGAAGGTCCAGAAGGAGGCGCCCCAGGTCCGCAAATGTAGTGGCTTGTAACCCAGGCGGGACGTACACCGATATAAAGATAAACACTCTACCCTCCATTCGTCCCACCAGAACAGTGTAACGTCCCCTCTCATCATGGCGCACCTCGTCAATCTCCAACGGGAGCGAGTTCTTGACCATAATACCCACCCCCCGCGAGCCCGAAGTGAAGCCGGAGTGGGCCGCCAAACGATATCCCCGCCGATTCATTGCATGGAAGGTGTTACCTATAAGGTGTGTCTCCTGCAGGAAGACAACATCTGGAGAAATACGTTTTAAATACTGCAGGACCACACCACGCTTAATCCTATCCCCCAGGCCGTTAACATTCCATGACAACACAATCAAATCCCTACCCCCCATCATAAGTCAAAACAATCGGTCGCCCCCCACTGAGCATCTTAAAAACAACAAAACAGTTGCGGGTTTGCCTTGCGGTGCGAACAAACAACACACCCCCCCCACCCCCCGGTCCCAACAGAACTCCCCCCTCCCTGCACCCCTGCATGAGCCCAGACAGCCCCCCCAAAGTGCAGTGTGCCTGTCGCCCCATAGCTAAGTACTAACTAGTCCCCCCGAGGAGGAGGGAAGCCCCCAGCAGACCCCACCCGACCTCCATGGGAGGGGAACATACGAAAGCAATATATGGTAAAGGAACAATATCCAGAGCAAGGCCTATACAGTCACCCCTCAATTCTGATCCGGCGGGCCCTCCCCGCCAGCCGCGCCCCCCCCACCCCGATCTCCAGGCAAAGTATCTAACCAGTCCCCAGCCACCTCGGGCCGGTCGAAGAAGTGCGTACGGCCATCCACCTCCACCCTCAGCTTAGCCGGAAAGAGCATTGAGTACTTGAGGTTTAGGTCCCTTAGGCGACGTTTAATACCAAGAAAGCTCTGTCGCTGCTTCTGGACCGCCGGAGTAAAGTCTGGGTAGAAGTGTACATCCATGTTGTCCAGCCTGACCGGTCCCTGTTGCCTGGAGGTCTGGAGGATGGCGTCTCTGTCCCGGAAATTAAAAATCCGGGCAATAATAGGCCGCGGCGGGGCACCGGTCTTAGGGCGGCCCCCAGGGACCCGGTGGGCACGCTCCACCGCAAAAAGCTTACTCAGCCCCCGGGGCTGGAGATGGGTCAGGATCAGTTCTTCCACGAAGAGATCTGCCGCCTCCGCCTCTCGGCCCTCCGGCACACCAATAATGCGAACATTGTTCCTCCGGGCCCGACCCTCGGAATCCTCCAGTCGCCGGTCCATCAGGGCGCTCGCCTGGCCGAGCCGGCGCACCTCCTTCTGGAGGGCCACCACGTCCGTAGTGAGGCTCGTTGTGGTGTGGGCCAGGGAGTCAACTTGGTCGTTCGTTTTTGACAAGTCTGCCCTCACAAGGCCCACATCCACCAGGACCGAGTCAATTTTTTGCGCCAAGGTATCGAAACGCTGGTCCACTGAGGCCTTCATCTCTGCGATGGCGCCCATGACGTCCCGGAGGGTCAGATCCACCGGTTGGGCAGGCGCCTCCGTCGGGCCCACCAGGGATGACCGCGATGTCTCCGGAGAACCCTTCTGGAGCGTATAGCGATCCATACTATTGGCCTGGTGCGCCGTGCCGCGGCGGGTTGTCTTCATCTTCGCCCGGTCGCCATCTTGTTTGGTGGACATGCTGGCCCTTCCACCGTCGTGCCAAGATCTCCAAACGGGCCGCCACACCAAATCACGGGTGTCAGGGGGGGGGGCGGGGGCGACCACCGGGCCGCGGGTCAACCCACCGCCGGCGGGTCAGCCGGGCACCTGGACAAGGCAACACCACCGCACCCCGCTCCGCAGCCCGACCCCGCCTGAGGCAAGGAGGGCGCAAAAGCGAAAGTGAAAGTGCGGGGTACGCGAGTCGCCCAGCCCCGCTCGCCGCTGTTATTCACTTCGTCCCCGGATCGCCCCACTACTCCAATCCGGGGGGCCGGCGAGGAGAAGGCCGCAACCTTCAATCGATGCTCCCACCGGTGTTCGGGGTCCGATTCGAGCCCAAAAAACGGGTGGCGCCTCAGCTCGGGTTCACCGACACAGTCCCCTCAACAAGGACAGGATATCGCCAGGATTAATTCAGGAGGTCGCGGAGGTCCTCGGGAGCCTCGCACCTACGCGGCCATCTTGGTTGCGCGCTAGGCTCCTCCCCCGCTTTACATTTTCTTGATGTTTTTTGCATTAATTTCTTTCTAATTCATATCTCAGATTTTTGATGTTTTGGTCACATTTTATTAACTAGATTGTCCTCTATTTATTTAAATTGATTGTGACATTTTCACTATATTGTGTTCTGACCTTTTAACTGCTTTAATATTGCTAACTACTTTACACAGTTTCCTAAGTTAATCCAGTCTGCTCTGAGCCACAGCTATCAGGGGTAGCTCCCAGGTTCACATAATTGAAACTGTGTTTCACCTTAACAAGTTTGTGTCCTTATTTCTTGTGGTGGACTAATATTTCATTTAATAATTCACTTTCTTACAATGATGAAGTCAACAAAGCTGTATCTTATGAGGGTATGCTTGACTGATTTTCACAGTCAGCGAAGAGTGATTTTTTTTTATGTCAAACTTTTGGTACCAGTTCTAGTAGTGCAGGCTGCATTATTATTCAACAGATGGTGCTGTTGAGTGGCCATAATAGGTCTAAGCTCATTGGCTCCACCAGTAGCAGTAAAAAACACTTTGGAGAGATAAGGACAGCCTTGCACGCCTCTCCAGTTAAGTTCCCTCACCACGTCCTCCACTCTAATAAATTGATGAATTAATGATTCCTGCTTCCAGTACTGCCAATACTTTACCAAGTTCTGAAGTCAAGTCTTCCTCTTAATTGGAAGATGCTGGCTCCCATGTGTAAAAGAAGGTTAAAACCTCTGCAGGACTGTGGTGTTTGCAGTTGAGTAGTCAGTGTTTACTTGCTGTAATCATTGTTTCTGGAACTGGCAATATTCTTTAAGTTCAGTTAATTGTCAGCCGTGAGGCCTCAACATATTCTTCCAGTGTGTATATTATTCCCCAAACAATGTGTTCCACACCCTGCAGATAAAGCAGGGCATTTTCTGTTTAGGGGGAAATCATATGCTGCCTTTTTGTGAGTTGTGTGGCCCAATCTGGACCTCTGGCTTTAAAATTATACACTAACGAATAGAGAGAACTTACTGCCCTTTCTGAGACGCCCTACTGCTTGACCACTGCCCAGAGATTCCCTTATGCATTATGGCCATTGAGTTTGAGATTAGCATACCAATGCTCATCAGGAGTTCCAGTCCCATTCTCAGTCTTTTGAGGACTTCAATGGGGTAGGGTCAGAGAGTAGTATTGATGGTCCTTTCCATGCCCAGTGATACTGCTAGTGGGCCTGGCCCATCTTTGGGGGCCTCCTCCCTCACAAGTAATAGTCGCTTCAAGTTAGTGAACGTGTTTCATCCTGGTATGAAACCGTTTTAGTCATGATGAATTAACTGGGGTAGCAATGGCAGCAGTCTATTAGCCAGTTCTTTTCCCAATATTTGTGGTCTGTATAAAGCAGATACAGAGGGCAGTATGATCTCACATCCAGAGGTCCTCATCTCAGCCCAGTTTTAGCAACATCACCATCATCACCTGCTTTTTTACTGTAGGGAGTATGCTATTCTGTTTTGCTCCTTTGCACATATTTAGTAGTCGGGAGCAAGTCTTGCCTTGTACAGTGAATAGAATTTTAAGGTGAACCCCTGGGATCAAGGTGTCTTACCCCTTGCAAAAATATTGATAACTAATTTAATGTTGCTAATTGAAAGAGACTGCTCTGGAGCGTCCTTTAGTTGAAGCAATATTCAGAGCATTGGTATGTATCAAGGCCACATCCCAAGCCGGGGGAACAGAGTAGCAGTGTGCAGTAGTTTGAATAGGCCCCATTGTTTTAAATCTTTGAGTTCACTATTTCTGCATCATTTGTTCACATGTCACAAATAGGTGGCCCAGGGTTATCTGGGGATAACTTCCAAGCCAACAATTTGCTTGACCTATCTCTCTCAGCATGCCATCTAGCCGTGAAGTTTTAGCAATCAATGACCTAACTTGCTCCAGTAATTTTAAGTACTCAAGCTCTCTCATTGATGGGGTGATGGATGACCTGTTGGACAGTTTTGCAAATATATTCTAAATCTTGAATCAACTGTTCCAGTTGTAATGTCTTGAGCTTGAGCATCTATTTGATCCTATGTGCAGCTTTGATGCGGATTTCTCCTGTTATTTCCTCGAATGCGTCTCAATCAGGTGCAGTGACCTGTGTTGAGCCCTACTTTTCCTTAAAGTAACATTTTAGGCACTGCTGTTTGTCAAATTATAGTAAATGAAGCCCGCATGGCCTCATTTACTATATTTTGATGCATGGTAGCGCAGCAAGCCTTCCAGCTGCCCTGCTGTGCGTCAAAATAAAAGGTTAGTAATGCACTGTGTCTTCAAGACACAGTGCATTCCTGTCCTTCTCCCCTGCATCGGCACACAAACAGCAGCTGTGTGCTAACGCAGACACCCTTGTACCATGATGCAAGGGTGCCTGCATCGCACAACCCACTGGCTGCTGTGGACTTGCTTCAGCAGAACAGTGCATTTTGTTATATTTTCTGTCTACATGTCCACGGTTCCAGCTGCACTCGCTAGTAAGGGTAAGATTGTGTTTACATTCCGATGGATACACTTCATGATGCTCCCACATTGGTAGGATGCTGGGATTCGGCTCAGCATCCTTGGGTCGCTGATAACACAACTCACTGGCAGGTGCGGATTCATCTCTCTGTACCTCCTTTGTTCGGGTCCAGCCTCGGCCGGTATTAATCCATTGTGGGCATGGCTGAAGTTCCCCGAAAGCTTTATCATGTATTAGTGAGTGCTGGGTCCTCAGTCCTCTCGATACTCTCCTTTGGGTGAGGTTCTGATGGGGCTCCTCTATAGAGATATATACTAATAAACGCTTGTTGTATCTTCTCCACTGTCTGACCGACTCTTCATTTGGGAAGGCATAGCAGGTGGTAGTAACCCGCGTGGCCCTAGTGTTTGCCACGTCCTTCAGATGGCGCCTGAACAGGGACTCCACTTCAGGGCCCCCTTATCTGTAATCAGATCATAGGGGGCGGTGTGGTACTTGGTCGGACAGGCGGATAGGAGGGCCCTCATGTACAAGACCGAGTTTGGTCCTTGCAGCTGCTCCACCTTCCTGATCGGGCGGATCCCCGGCTAGTGGCCCTTGGCCGGAGTCCTCGAGGCGAAACCTTGGAGATGACCGTTTGGTCCAAAGAGTCGGCAGTGGAGAACAACCTGTGACCTGTGTGCATCAGGTGAGTGATTTGCTTTATGGAAAACTGGCGTCATTTGTATGGAACTTGGTGAGTCTGTGGACCCTTGAGGAACACAGAGTGCTTGTGAGCAGTTCACCGGGCCAATTAGAAATTGGTTATTTTTGGTAAAAGGGTCCGGGAATGCTCGCAGGTAATCTGACAGATTTTTTGGTGAATTTATTGGAGACTTTTGAAAAGATGCACAGGGCTCACAGTAAGGTGTGAGCCAACTGCCAGACAGTCTTTGGAAAGGTCCGCAGCAGGCTCTTGGAAAGGTCTGGAGCAGCGCTAGCCAGAAGGGTCCCAGATGAGGTCCGGGGAGGGTATCGGAATGGTCTGAAGACGGTTTGTGGTGTAAGCCTGTTTTTTGCGGTCTCCTGAGTAGTCTATAGACTGCTGTGTTTTGTCTTGTATCGGTCTGGGGCTGAGGCCTGTCCTCTGGTGTGGGCATGAGCCGACGGGCTATGTCCGGTATTGTGCCGGGACACTCACAAGTAGCCGTGCGCGTAATAAATTTATATAACATAACATAAATTGTATAGTGAAGACACGTGTTCTGTATTGCTTAGAACTAGCCAATGGGATGTGTCTGACACATGTAAAGGTGTTAAAATACAGATCCTGGTCTTGTATCTGACGGGTCTGTGAACTCGAGTATGAGCTCTAGGAATTGTTCTTCCAATGCGTTGTAATTGTGTGTTTTAGGGCGGTGTGATTCCGAGACCAGTGTAGATGAAGACGCGGATGCAGTGAGTATGTGTGTGAGAGTCGACAGAGGTGTCCAGACAGTTGATTTCGATAAAGGACGATTGTTGTTGCTTTGATTATTTTTATGATTGTGTGAATTGTGTGTTTGCCAAAGATTGTGTTTGTGCCTAATTGACAATGCCTTGTTTTAGTAAGTTGGGATGCTTTAGGTGTTGTTGTCGCTCTGCTGATGCGTGGTTGGAAGAGAGCCAGCCTGCACCTCCGGAGGGTACCCCAAGTTTTTATTTTTATGTCAAACATGGTATTGCCCCTTTTATGTTTAATACACTGTGGAACAAATATACTAAAGACAATGTTGAATTGCAATGGCCACTTACTGGTTCATTTGATGAACAGAAAGTCAATTATTTGCAGGACAAAATGTTTTCTAGGCAGAGTCGGCAGTCTATGTTCGATTCCTTGAGGGTGTGGCAGAAGGAAGCAAGGCAACGACGTTTGAGAGAGGAGAAAGTGGCTAGGAGAAAAGAGACGCAGGCCATTACACAGAAGGCAGTAGCTTATGACAGGGCCAAGACAGAGAAAGGGATAGAATGTGACGATAGGAGGTTTCGGTTACAGGTAAATAGAAGCTATGTTGCTAAAGAGGAGGGAGATGAATTGATTGAGGACATTTTAGACTCTTGCCCACTGCCGCCATATGCCCAACAGCGAGTACACCCTATAGCTCCCGTTTCCCCTGATGCCACTGCAAGGGCTGTTCTTCAGGACACCCACAATACAACTGCCTCAACCTCCCATCCCCGACAGGAAACTGATGCAGCTGTGCTTGTTTCTCCTCCTTTTACACCTCCTATCCTGGATACCTCTGCGGGGGGCCTAGTTCTGCATTTGCTTCATCCTTTGCAAGCGCCACACCCCTGTCACCGATGCAGACCCCATTGTGTGGACACCCCGATACTGCACAATCAGCGGCGCAGGATCCCGTGAGGAGAGTGTTAATGCGTTCAGCAGTAGGAACAGAGGAGAAACAGGTTGTAGTGAATCAGGCAGCTCAGTGGGTTCAGCACCCGATTTATAGTGTAGAGGATATTTGGAGTGTGATGAAGGATTATGAGCCCTTCATACAGCAACACGCTCTTAAGCACATGTCGATTACTTTGATTGGGTTGTGTGAACAGTGTTTTCAAGGAATGGCACCACAGATTATTTATGACATACGAGACAGAGTGTACATGACGGACATGGCCCCGAATGAGGTTTTTAGTAATGTAACTACCCTGGTGGGTTATAGAGGTCGATTACACCAGAAGGTCCCATTACTAGGGTTCCAGAATCCTATGAGAGAGGTGCACCCCATCTATCATCCAGAGGTACTGGAATTGCGTGATTCTGCAAATACTGTAATTAGACAGTGAGTTGATGCTCGATTTCAAGAACAATGGATTTATAAAACTTGGAAGAGGAGTAAGGTACTTTCTCTGAAGGGTCAGTTACCAGACCCGAGGAAGAACCCGACTGCGTACTATAAGGAGTTGATGGTAGCGGCCTCTTCCACTATAATGACATTAGCTGACATAGAGTTATTCTTTGGTTTGTTGGTACCAGTTGATATCTGGAGACAAGTACATGGTCAGGACCATACCCAAGAGTTGGGTGGAACATGGGATGAGATTAAAGCATGGGATAAGGAGTGCAAGCCTGGCGAGAAGCCGAGGGCAGAAATACTAGCCTTACCGGGATGTATCATCACTTACATGCACTCCCTTATCCCGCCGAAGAAAGTGGACTGGGATAAGTTGACAGCATGCCGACAGTAAAAGGACAAGAGTGTATCTGATTTCTTTACTAGGTTTGAATGAGTGTTTTTAGACTTTAGTGGCCACGACTTGGCACAGGAAGGTGGGGTTCGACTAATTGTCAATAGCTTTGTCACCAATTTACTCCCAGAGATTGCTGCTGGATTACAAGCAGTGGAGAGTACTTGGACGATGTCCACACCATCAGTGATACTGAGTATGGCTCAGTACTACGAACATAGGGAGAATGAGAATAAGGACAAAGTCGAGAAGAAAGCAAAGAATCTAAAGACGAGGGTACTGTTACAGCTGGTTGCAAGCGGAGGAGGTAGAGGACGTGGTTCAGGTTTTGGCCCACGAGGCCCCAGATCCGCTAGAGGCGGCGTTTCAAGAGCACCTCTGGGAATAAACCAGTGCGCTAACTGTAGAAAGGAGGGACATTGGCGGAGCGAGTGCCCTGAACTGCAGTCGAGAGGAGAGAATGAAAGGGGCAGAGGTTTTGGAGGTAGGGGTTGTGGAGGAATGGGACGGGGGAACATGCACGGGTAAATTACAGGAGGAAATAGACAGAGCGGGAATTATTTTGATGGAACAGGAGTCGCCAGTACTATCATGATGATTATGACATGGATGGTGTGACTGGATTTTCATACAGCTAGGACAGCCAGGGACAGAGCAAGGGACCAGTTTCGGTACCTGTAGATCAGAGTGGACCGTGTGTTACTGCAGATCTGCAAGGTTCCACCGAGAGATTTTTAGTTAATACAGGCACTATGAAAAGCACTGTTTTCCATTCTCTGGTGCCAGGGGCAGCTCTGTCTAGCCATAACAACATTTCGGTGGGTTTTTCAGGTGTACCGGTTGTTAGCCCCATCTCCCAGACCCTTTCTCTGATGCTAGGTCCATTTACAGTCGATTCACCGTTCTTGCTAACATCACATTGTGAGGAAAATTTGATGGGACTGGACTTGTTGAAGAGGTTGCATGCAACTATATATTGGTATCCGGATGGTGTTTACCTTACTGTAGGTCCACAAGTTGCCCCTGACAGACAATGCTTTGCGAAAGATGATCCTCTCCTCCCTGATTTCCTTGAGGTGCCACGCGAGTTGTGGGTCACGGGTGATACAGATGTAGGATTGCTAAAGATTCCACCTGTCTCTATCAAGGTAAAGCCCGATGCCAGGTTGCCCCGGACACTCCAATATAAGATTTCTCAGACAGGGGAAAAGGTCTTATTGCAGATTATACAGGACTTGATACAGACGGGAGTGGTGGAGGAGACGGCTTTAAACGTGTGTAATAGCCCCATTCTTCCTATTCTTAAAAAGGCCTCTACTGACTGTTCTGACATGGACCCAGATGTTTATCGCTTTGTAATTGACCTGAGAGAGGTCAATAAAGTGGTGATTCCCCAATATCCTGTAGTATCAGACTTCACCACGATATTAACGTTGATCCCGCCAATGGCAAAGTTCTTTTCAGTTATTGATTTGAAGAGCGCCTTCTTCAGTATACCAATTCACCCAGACAGCTGCCATCTTTTTGGTTTTGCTTTAGCTGGCCGAAGTTTTAGATTCTTTCGAGCTCCACAGGGGTATACTGAAAGTCCTAGTATTTCCAGTCAGGCTTTAAAAGCACAATTAGACTCATTGGAACACCCTCCTGGTAATGTTTTGTTACAGTATGTAGATGACCTGCTGGTTGCTTCGGATACTGAAGAGGGTTATAAGGAAGCAACTGTTAAATTGTTGTTACACCTGGCACATAATGGACACAAGGTGCCCCTTTCTGAATTTTAGTACTGTCGACAGGAGGTCACCTATTTAGGTCACTTACTGTGGAAGGAGGGTCGCAGATTAACACCTGAACATATAGCTGCTATTACTAATATGTATGTTTCTAAGACCCAATGCGAGGTACGCGCGTTTTTGGGTACAACTTCCTATTGTCGTCAGTGGATCCCTATTAACAAAACCCCTTCTTTACCTCACCACTAAAAATGTTCATGAACCTTTGCCTTGGACACCTTCATGCCAAGAAGGTTTGGCCAGTTGAAGACTGCACTTGGCTCTGCACCTGTGCTTGGCACTCCTGATTACCAGAAGCCTTTTGTGCTTTACGTACATGAGGCGGAAGGTTGCGCGCTCACAGTGTTAACACAGGTTTTCGGAGGTAAGCAGAGACCTTGCGCCTACTTTTTTGTCATTCTTGACAACGTTGTCAGAGCGCTCCCGAGCTGTCTAAGAGCTGCAGCGGCTGTTGCGTTATCCATCAGGCAATCGGCAGGGCTTGTTCTTGATACTGACCTCACAGTGATGGTACCTCACGCTGTGGACACATTATTGAATAAGACAAAGACACAGCACCTCACCAGTGCACGCCTTACTGGATATTTGCTCCATATGTCACTATAAAACGATGCACTACTTTGAATCCAGCCATGTTACCACCCCTCCCTTCGGAAGAAAAGGACATTGATGTCCATGATTGCTTGTTTCGGATTGAGGAAGAAACGAAGGGAAGGGTAGACCTGACTGATGTTCCCCTATCTGACCCCCAAGGGGAACTATATGTCAATGGCTCGTGCTTCAGATTGCCGGATGGCACCACCACTGCAGCATATGCGATCATCACATTACACACGTTAGTTGAGACATCCCCGGTCCCCTATCAGTCAGCACAGGCAGCGGAGTTGGTTGCTCTTCTACGGGCTTGTGAGTTGAGTGAGGGATTGACTGTTTACATTTATACTGATAGCCAGTACGCCTTCGGCGTGGCGCATAAATTTGGGCGCCTGTGGTCAGAGAGAGGGTTTCTCACATCGCATGGACAGAAGATACAGCATGGTCCGTTGATATTTAGATTGTTATCGGCACTGACACTACCTGAGAAATTGGCTATCATTAAATGTAGTGCACACAAAGCTGTGGTGGACTATGTAGGTAGAGGGAATGCGTTTGCGGACCAGACAGCCAATGAAACAGCGAGATTGAAAATGTATAAAATGTTCGTGGCAGGTCCAGCTAGATAGGCGGCAGACAACGGGATGTTTGAGGATACAGTGGAGAGTGTGAGGGACATACAGAGTGAAGCGACTGCAGACGAACTGACAACATGGAAGGAAAAGACAGGATGCATTGACAAAAATGCCTGCTGGACTGACTTATCGAACAAACGCAGGTGGTTACTGCCTAATGCAAATGTTATTCCTGTAGTTACTATAGCTAAGGACTGGCACACAAAAGCACGAAGGGCATTTTCAAATTATTAGACCCTGTATGGCAGAATGATAATATTTCAAAGGTTGCAACACACCTGGTGAAACACTGCAGTTTGTCTAAAGGGTACCCTTGTCCTGGCTGGTAATTTTGCCCCACCTTCATTCACTTTTGAGGTGATTCAAGTGGACTACATTGAAATGGAACGTGTAAATAATTTGGAGTATGTCCTAATGATGGTTTGTGCGCTCAGTAAGTGGGTGGAGGCCTACCCGGCAAAAGAGAATACAGCCATAGCTACAGCAAAAGCACTCTTAAAGGAGTATTTTCCATGCTACGGATTACCTCGAGTGATCTGGAGTGACAACGGAAGTCATTTTAATGCTAAAATAATTGAATTTGTATGCAAAGGCTTGCAGATAACACAGAAAGTGCTCCCGTTAGCAGTTTTTCTTGACCAGTTGCAAAACGTGCAGCCATAAAGTGGAGAAATAAGCGAATTCTCAGTATTGAACTATACAGTATGCTGGGGCCAAGCGGGACTGACCACGCAACGCACCTGAGTCCAGAGAATAAAAAATTGCTCGCCGCTCCCGCTGCGCGGGAGCCGCTTCGTTCCTTGGAGTGCCTGGCTGTTGCTTTCCTTACCTGCGAAGACTCCATTGCCCAGGGGGCCAAGCGGGACTGACCACGCGACGCACCTGAGTCCAGGGATTTAAAAACTGCTCGCCGCTCCCGCTGCGCGGGAGCCGCTTCGTTCCTTGGAGTGCCTGGCTGTTGCTTTCCTTACCTGCGAAGACTCCATTGCCCGGGGGCCAAGTGGGACTGACCACGCGACGCACCTGAGTCCAGGGATTTAAAAACTGCTCGCCGCTCCCACTGCGCGGGAGCCGCTTCGTTCCTTGGAGTGCCTGGCTGTTGCTTTCCTTACCTGCAAAGACTCCATTGCCCAGGGGGCCAAGCAGGACCGACCACGCGACGCACCTGTGTCATCAGTGGTAGGACATAAATCTATCTCCTAGCTCCCGCCCCGCGGGACGTGAGCGGGCGCGCGCCGGGCGATGCCGGGGCCAAGGGCGGGCCCGTTTGAGCCCGTTAGAGGCTGTGTCAGGCTGGGCTGGGCATACTCTCTTTCCCACTTCTCCTGGAGGTCCTGCTGTCATATGGCTTGAGAACATTGCAAGTAATGTATGAGCTTTTCCTTGGCTGTGATATAGACGTGACATATGCAGCCTGTGATTTCTACTGTTGGTAAAAGTATCATGGCTACTGGAACTACGAGGCTGGTTTCTACTCGTGCCAGTAATGTTCTTGCCTATGAGATTGCTGCCACAGAACGCCGTTTATCCTTGGACCCACTTTCAGTAAAACGTTCCTCATTGGGAGGTATCATGTTAGTACCTTCACCTGAAAAGTCTATAATTTTACATTCCGATGGCCTATTAGATGAGTCACTGTTAACAGATTTAGTGCCTGCAGTTGGTTCCACTTTAACTAACCCTTTTGACGCAAAGGCTATAGAGCCCAATCTGCTAGCTCCTGAGCCTCTTCCATCTGCCCCCATTTTTACTAACTTTGCTACAACAAGATCCATTTAGGATCCGTCTGCAAGAAGTAAGGGCCCAGGTGCAAATCCATATGTTTCAAAGGGGAAGAAACGAGAAGGGGGCCCTACGAGGAACTCTACTAGGAAAAAACAAAAAAGCACGCCTAGTATAAACTTTGGTCCCAATCCCTCAACCCAGGAAAATGGTTTACCCAGAGGCCCTATATTTGACCCCGTGGTCCCTACTACACTTCCATCGATAGGGGAAGAGGGTTCACGGGGACTAATTAATGATGCTTTTTGGGCAAAAATGGAAACTGTCATTGCTGGGAGCCTGTCCCCCCTAATTAAGCGCCTGTCCATACTGGAAGAAAAAATAGCATTGATAGCCAATGCTACTAATTGGATTTCTCCAGCAATGGCTCAGTTGAGCCAGGAGGTTCCATCTCGACAAACTGCTCTTCCATGCATTGACAAACCAAGTGAGTTGGGCCAAGTCTCTAGCCCTTCTTGTAACCCACCCCCAATTGGAAGGGACATTCTCTCTAACACAAATGGAATTATTCCTTCCCCACCTATCCCCCAACACGTGCAGGTCTCAGGTGGTATGAGTCGACCAGGGCGGTCTCCACAACACTCTGAATTACCTACAAGACACATGGGTCTGCCGAGAATTGACTTGCCCCCAGAGTGTAGTCCCTATGTTGTGGTTCTAACAGGTGTCCCTGAACTACCCCCGGATAGAGTTGAACCATACTTGTCCCTGAAGCATAAGGTAATCCATTGGTTGAATATAAATAGACCTCTCCCGTCCAAACTAAATGGGGAGATGATGATGGTACGTAGAGTGGCGTGGGTAGGCCGGGATGTGAAAACCACTAGGGGAGATTGTATTGTTGTAAATTTTAGGGACAAAATGGGGGTTAAGTATCTGGGGGAAGGGGGTGGACCAGTACAGTCGATGGAATTCAAACTTCCCTTTCAACACACTTCTATTCATTGGAAGTGTTTAACCATAGGATGGGCCCAGAGAAGCCATACAGGGTCTTAGGTGGGAAGGGCTTGGGATCATATGGAATCCCCTATGACTCACGTTTCACTATACCATGCCATAACAGGTTTAGCCCGCTTGAATATGTCGACTGACTGCTTCCAGCTGTTGATGCTAGACCCAGTAATTCCACGCAGGGGGAGGCCCATGTTTCTGTGAGTTGGCAGGTAACCCCCGTTGCCAGGCTAGCCCACAGAATGATGGTGTGATAACTTGGAAGGAAAGGAATGTTCTGAGAATAGAGGGGGGTGATTGTAGTTCCCCCGCATCCGCCCCGATCCCTGAGCCAGATGATAGTTCTATCAAAGGGACACACCAGTTAACAAGGGTAAATGTATCGGAGAATTGTAATTCCAAGACAACCGAGTTCTACTCTAATATCCCTCCTAACTATCTGTTGTCCCCTAGGCTTATTATATCAACAGGGTTAACTGACAACTCTAGGGAAAACCCAAGAAATCCACCTGGAAATAATATCAACCCTCTACCTACACATTCCGACGTGCAATGCTCAAATCGTGTCGAGAGTCTAAATATCCTATCATGGAATGTGGCGGGTCTACCTTCCCTGATGGACTCTGCCGATTGGGGGGAGTTCATTGATGAGCACGACATTTGCCTATTTCAGGAAACATGGGCACTGAAGGCTTACCACCGCCTAGGGTATGTCACTTATTGGGAATCGGCAGTGAGGGCCACAAGGGGGAGGCCATCTGGTGGGCTGACCATTTGGGTGCGGACGCACTTGGGCTGTGCAATCAGGAAAATCAACACTGACTCGGCTGATATTATGTGCCTAGCTATGGCTTTTCGGGACAACCACGAGCTGAGACTAATTAACATCTACTCTCGCCCAGTGAATTATGGGCAGGTTTCCAACACTCTTACTAGTTTAGAGGAATTTTTGAGCTCATCTACCAATCTAGAACAACTGATCATTGGTGGCGATTTTAATTGCCACTATGAACCTTTGGATGGGCTGCCCATTCCAGTGTCACGGGAAGAGGACCAAGTATGGGCAATTCCCTCATGCAACTCATATACTACGAGGGGATGGACACCCTTGGTTCTCCAACTTACCTCGCTTACCCTCTCTTTTTCAATAAGGGCATGTAATGGAAGGTTTCCGGCAGATAATCCAGGGAAATTTACATTTGAAAGAAACGGAGAAGCTTCCATTATTGATTACATATTGCTCAGTATGGGATTGTGGTCTAGGATCCTGGATTTCCAAGTAAAGCAACGATGCGAAAGCGATCACAACCCCATTGTTGCAACCATGGAGGGTTTCAGAAATAGTTTACATCAGGGCAGAGACTCGGTTCCTCTAACGGCCTTGGTCACAACCTGTGGCGCCCGAAGAGTTAGATGGGAGAAGATCGCCCAATCCCAAAGGGAGTTAAAAGATATGCATAGGGAGATTTATCCCCTCTTGGAGAGGACGCTGGGTGAGGTTGCTCCGGGAGAGGGCCCTCCAGATCAGGATTTGATAGGAACCACACATGTAGAACTCTGTATCATTTTGGCGGCCCACTTTTACCGGGAAACCAGGAGGAAACCGGAAGCTACGAGGGGGAAAAATGCTTGGTAAAATAAACCCTGTAGGGAAGCCAAGTTAGCCCTTTTAACAAACTTAAAAAAGGGAAATAAGATAATGATTAAGGAAGAGAGAGTATACTTTAAGAAAGTTACCGAAGAAGCCAAAAAAGATTGGGAACTTAATAGATGGGAGGAGATCTCTATTGCAGGAAAGAAAAGGGACTCGAGGTCATTTTGGAATTTGGTTAAAACAGAGTCATCAAGTTCCCAGCACGCAGTACAACCTAACCTAGGGGAGGAAATATGGTGTCGTCATTTTGAAGACCTTTATGCCTCTAAAATAACAGAATCAGACGTCCCTGCTTAATGAAATCTCACCCCCTTATTCGGGTGTGGCTCAAATGTGTACGCTTGCTGAAGTTAAAATGGCTCTGAGTAAAGTTCTCCCAAACAAGGCCCCTGGCCTGGATAGGATCCCAGGTGATTTATATAAGAGTGAGCCGGACATCTGGGTTCCCTATCTTCAGGCTCCTTTTAACGCAATCTTGGCTGGAATGCCGCTACCTCCGGCATGGGCCGGCGCAGAGATTATACCTATTCACAAAAAGGGCTCCCCCCTTGACCCTGCAAATTATAGGCCGATCAGTTTAATTGATGTGGCACAGAAGATCTTTGCACGTATTTTACTAGGGAGACTCCAAGAATGGATGGACGACTCCAACATTTTAACACCACTGCAGGCGGGCTTTAGAGCTAAAATGTCAACAATAGACCAACTGTTTAGACTACAGATGATAGACTGGAAATCTATAATTTTAGAAGGAGGCAGTCTTTACCTCTCTTTTGTAGATCTAAAGTCTGCCTTCGATATGGTAGATCGTCGACAGCTATGGGAGTTGTTAAAAGGGATGGGAGTGCCCCTCTACCTATGTCATCTATTAGAGCACTTACACAAAGGTACCTTTGCCAGAGTTAGGTTTGGCCTAAATGGGGAATTAACCGCCCCTTTTCGAGTTGAGAAGGGAGTCAGGCAGGGCTGTGTACTTGCCCCAACCCTCTTCTCTCTTTTTTTAAATGGGTTGGTCGATGAACTCTTGGACCTAAGAGATGTAGATGCTCCTAGGTTGGCGGGCAGGAAAATACCTGCACTAATGTTCGCAGACGATACCCTGCTTTTATCCAGGACCCCTATGGGGATGGAAAGAGTCCTGGATGGATTTGCTTCATTTTGCAGGAAAAGGAACCTGGTTATTAATGTGAGTAAGACCAAATATATGGTTCTTCACGCGGACACTACAAATTGTCCCATTCCAAAATTGGACGGATTATATCTAGAACGGGTGAGCATTTTTGATTATCTGGGCTTGATACTCAATAATAAAATGAATTGGGGTCCCCAGATATCAAAAGCTAATTTAAAATTTACACAGATAACAGGGGGCATTCTAAAGATGTATAAAGATAGTCCACTAAAGTTAATTAGCCCATTAGTAGAGGTATACAAGGCTCAGGCAAGAGGGGTGGTGGCTTATGGTGCTGAACTCTGGGGTCACAATACAGCTCAGATTTTATCTAAGTCAGAAAACCATTTTATGAGACAACTACTGGCACTACCTATGAGTACCCCCCTCCACCCTCTCAGGATGGACTTGGGCATACACCCAATTGCAGACCTGGTAGCCTCACATCCGGTCATGTACTGGCGTCGACTTTGGAGCACACCCGAGCAGGTTAACTTTCAGGAGGAATTGAAATCTATTCTGATGCTCCCAAAGGCAGGCGCCATTCCGTGGCTAGCCTACGTAAAAAAATCTTTGAGGGCAATCGGGAGAGAAGATCTTTGGTATACACCCGAGGAGTCATGCCCTGTGTTACCAAAAAAAGATCCTGGCCAAAGCTTTGGAGGAATATAACTTGATGCAGATTTTACGGTCAGAGAATACAATCAATCTGACATCGGTATTCCTCGAGGTGAAAATTGGATACAGCTTTGAGCCTGCACTAGATTTGATACATCCGTTAATCGCCAAAAAACTATACATGCAGTTTAGACATGTATCACTCCCTTTACTCTGTAGAACGAACAAGTGGGCTGGTTCTAGTAGACATCCATGTCCTGGTTGTGGCATTGATGAAGAGACAGAGGTGCACGTTATATTTTTCTGTACGGCTTACAGAAACCCCGCAGAAAATGGATCATTCAGCTTGCCAAAAATGTGGGGGTTAGAAATTATAGAGAATTGTTGAGGCTGCTGAAATATGATCCTTCGCCTGTATTTGTTATAGTGATAGCTAAATTTTTATTTTCAATGTGGCTGATTAGAAGACGTTTAATACTATGACAAGGTATCTTTCTGCACCACTTTTTTAATTACAGTGATAAATTTACTGTTTTGGTCTATGTGCATATTTATATGTCTTTTTAAATCACATGTTTTAATGTTGTTCTTTTTATCATCTTTACTGTTTTAGAATAATGTAATGTATGAACTTTTATGGCTGATAGCCGAAATAAAGTTTTCTGACTGACTGACTGACAATTACTCTCTATGGTTTGTATGCAATATTATGCAGATACAATGAAAATGACACAGGCCGATTATGAAGCAGTTCTGGATTATACAGTGGTACATCAGGGATATATGCCAGGCCCAGATGGAAAGGAGGGTACCCTACATTCTGATGCATGTATGAATGTATTCATGAAATGTTACCTGGTTACGAAATGAAGTACTGGATTTCCAAGGATTTAATGTTACGGAATATTTCAAATGTTTTCAAGAACGCAATATCACTGAAGATAAGGCTATGCCTGTTCCTGTGATCAGTTCAACAGCGAGCTTCTGCGTTGAAGGGTCAGGAAATGTTTCTGTAGGATGGATTCATTGTAATCATACCTATCAACTGAATACGACTAGCAGCCCACCACTACTGACACCTCCGAATGTGTATTTTATATGTGGGGAGCACGCTTATACGTGGCTGCCCAGGGGGTGGTCCGGTCAATGTTACCTCTCCTTCCTCCTGCCTCCTGTTTATATTGCCCCATCTACATATCATAGGGATCATAAGTTGTATCGTAGGGACCTTTCTGCGCATCGAGTTAAAAGGGTGGTAAATATAGATGATATTGATCAAACAGATACTTCTTTGCAGCAATTTACAGATATAATGAAGGGTATTGTACCATTCTGGGGTCCCATATTCAATAGTCGCAATATATGCCCCCTTGTTAGAGTAGTAGAGGGAGTCATCAACACCACTGCAGAGATACTAACGAATATTACAGTTGAGTTCCAAGCTACGAGACTTGTTTCGCTTCAAAATCGTATGGTGCTGGAAGACCTTCTAGCTGATAGGGGTGGAGCATGCTGCATCATCAGGAGCAGCTGTTGTGTTTATATACCTGACTCTGCCCCGACTGTTAATTTAGTGATTTAGAAGTTACATAAAATTACGTCAGAAATACATGAAGATAATGGCTCCCGGTCACTGACAGGACGGCTCTAGAGCCTATGGGCATCATGGGGTTGGAAGATTCTCGTAGTTTTGGTGGGTATTGCAGGTGTCATCTTCTCCTGTTGCCTTTGCATCCATTGCCTTCCAGTGTGTTGTACTTATTGCATAAGTAAACTCACCCCTAATGTCCCGTTGTGTAAGAACGATAATAAATGTTCCCCCATGATGATGCAAGAAATACAGTCACTCATGCTAATCGATGAAGGTATATTTGAATGCTGAATGTAATGTTTTGATGCTTGTATCCCATTGTTTTGCTTTGCCTGATAACTAGCTTATGATGATCCATAATTTTTTTCATTGTTAGAATAGGGAAGGTCCTGCCTGATAGCTAATAAAGGCTTCGCTTATGTGAGCCACATTCTGCTAAAAGGAGGGTCTGATGGATTTAAAATTTCCCTTCCCCTGATGTAATGAACTATGTTGCATTAAGTTAGCAATGGGTGGCTATATTACACACACTGATGTTCGTGTTTGCAGCCTACTAGGCCATGTATAACGGATAAAGGCCCACTTGACTAAGGTGACTCCATCTTGAATTTCGTAATCTTTGCTTGTCTGTATTTGCGTTCATGGTAGGCTTAGACATGAAGCCGCTTGCTTCAGCAGAACAGTGCATTTTGTTATATTTTCTGTCTACATGTCCACGGTTACAGCTGCACTCGCTACTAAGGGTAAGATTGTGTTTACATTCCGATGGAAACACTTCATGATGCTTCCACATTGGTAGGATGCTGGGATTCGGCTCAGCATCCTTGGGTCGCTGATAACACAACTCACTGGCAGGTGCAGACTCATCTCTCTGTACCTCCTTTGTTCGGGTCCAGCCTCGGCCGGTATTATTCCATTGTGGGCGTGGCCGAAGTTCCCCGAAAGCTTTATCATGTAATAGCGAGTGTTGGGTCCTCAGTCCTCTCGATGCTCTCCTTTGGATGAGGTTCTGATGGGGCTCCTCTACGAGATATATGCTAATAAACGCTTGTTGTATCTTCTCAACTGTCTGACCGACTCTTCATTTGGTAAGGCATAGCAGGTGGTGGTAACCCGCGTTGCCCTAGAATTTGCCACGTTCTTCACCCGAGATGTGTCCAAACTCTGTTGCCTTATTCTCTATCTCCGTAAGGAACTGTAGAGGGCTCAGGCGTGAGTAGGGTGATATCATCAGCATAGGCAAGTGTTTTTGTATCCTACCTATTAAAAACCAAAGGGGGGATCCTAGCAGTAACCTCAAGCCTGCGTATTAATGGATCTATGTAAAGGGCAAATAGTAGTAGGGAGCATTGGCACCCTTGCCTGGCACCTCTAGAAATCTCGAAATAGTCTGATAGTTCCCCTGTGACAAATGCCCTGGCCTCTGGTTTAACATATAAAGACTTACGAGCCTGCAGGAATTCGGGTCCTATATTCGCTTTTTGTAGCACATTCCACAGAAAATGCCATGAGACCCTATCAAAAGCTTTCTCTGCGTCCAGCAGAATTAAAGTCATAGGATCTCCTACCACCTGAGCTGCATCAAACAGGGTAATTACCTATCTAATGTGGTCCGTAATGCTTCTCCCGGTTATGAACCCGTGTTGCCGCCCAGAGACTACCTTGCTGATGATTGGGGACAGTTGGGAAGCTAGAATTGTCAGCTTGCTCATCTCCACTCTTCACTAGATTACTTTTAAGCATTTCAAGCCTACCCTTTTGACACTGGTCACCCCACAAGGGCCCCTTCTCTTGACCTGCATCTCCTCCAATAGTACTGCGTCCTTTGTCATCCTGTGTTGCCCCCACCCAATCCTACCACCAGTGCCCCCTCCTATTGACCCCTCCCTCCTCCCACCCTTTAACAGAGCAATCAGGCTGCACGTCTGAATGATGGCACCTGTGGAAGCAAGCATCCCCGGTCGCTCCCCTCGTGACCTCCCCACAAATAACCTTAGAGATTTAAACCAGGACTCCCCATTACAATCAGTGTAGACAGGAACCCGTCTAGGCTTGATCTCTAATAACATTTATACCCAAGAGTTGTAAGCTCGTTGCCTGCTACTTGAGTGAACAGGGAGGAGCAAATACTGTGTGAGATTAATTAACCTACACTCTAGCTTCTAATCCCCCACTAATCTCTTTCAGATATTCCTGGCCCACAATCTTGGACGTGAAGCTACGGGTATGCCCTTTGTATATCACTTTCAGCCAAGCAGGATTCTGAAGTAATACTTCAGCCCGACCTGCTGAAATGGGGCAAACAGGCCCTCTCCACCGTGGCATGAGCAAAATCAGGTCTTACAAAAAACTATATCCCCCAAAGTCCTTTTTCGCATAGGGGTGGTGTTAGACCCGGGATCCCTGGTTGGCTGAGGTAGGTACCTTAGACCAAATAGGGACCCGCGTTTCAATATCAGAGAAAGGAAGGTCACCTTCTGAGATAGCCCCGCTCACCCCATTGGTAGCTTGGCACGAGCAGCCAGGCTTATCTTCAAGGAAAATGTGTAAAGTATTTGCAACCACGCTCACAGCAACCCAATGATGACACCACAAATAGACTCCACCGAGTTTTATAAAAGCGAGTATAAACTTTATATAAAAAGATATGCGATGAGACCACACGATATAAAGCCAACATATGCGTATTTGTAATATTCTTCCTGGCCGGTTGTTAGGCCAGCCAGCCCTTGTAAGTTCTGGCGATATTAATGAGCACGTCTAAACATTCCACTGTAATCCTAACACCATGTTATGCAGATCGTAATGATAGAATCAGGCACTTGTGCAATGGAAAAATAATACAATGTGTACACAAAAATCAGGCACTTTGCAATGTTAAAATAATGCAATACGTAATACAACCACCAGGTACGTCATTATACTGATGTAAGGTAATGCGTAATACACTAATCAGGTAGTTCGTTATGTTGGAATAATGCAATGCGTAATCCGTTAATCAGGTAGTTTGTTATACAGAAACAATGCAATGCGTCCTACAACAATCAGGTAGTTCATTATGCAGAAACAATGCCATGTGTCATACACTAATCAGGTAGTTCGTTATGCAGGTAAAGATGCAATTCATAATACACTAATCAGGTACTTCGTCATGCAGAAACGATGCAATGTGTGATACGACAATCAGATACTCCGTTATGCAGAAATGGAGTACACCGTAATACACTCCGGCACTGATCACGGTGCCCTAGGCGGTCTCTCCACCACTCGTGCTGACTCGCAGGTAGCCTCTAACAATAGTTGCCCCCAACACATGTATGGTATAACACAAAAAGTGCAGCTCCACGGTCCGGCCCTGGTACTGCCACTCCCTTGGCAATACGGGCCGCGATATGAGCCAAAGCAGAGGCTCGCGCTGCTAAAGTGAGAGAGAAGCTGAGAGCGTCTCCCTCCGCGCCCGCGCCCCGCCCCAGCAGTTGACACACAATACCGGGGGGGTGCAAACTCATTCTCCTCTCCTCGTCCAGTGGTTTGGGCCTCCGATGCAATCTTTAGGACTTGGCAACGGCAGGCTCAGGCCAGCGGCTCAGCTCCTCTGGGGCTGCCGGTCCAGGCTACTACTACTACGGGGATCTCAGGCTGCTACAGGGTACACGCACACAGGGTTGCTGAGACTCCCTTGAGCTTCAGATGCCCAATCACCAGGCACTTCACACGAAGGTCTCAGGCTGCACGAAGATCACGTGCACAGCGTCGCTGAGACTCACTTTACTCCGGGTGCACGTTGACAAGGCAATCCTCACGAAGGTCTCACATTGCACAAAGCACACGCACACAGCGTCGTGGAGACTCACTTGGATTCCGGGTGCACGATAACAAGGCAATCCTCATGGAGGTCTCACGCTGCAGAAAGCACACGCACACCGCGTTGATGAGACTCACTTGGATTCCGGGTGCACGATAACAAGGCAATCCTCACGAAGGCCTCACGCTGCACAAAGCACACGCACACAGCACCGTAAGACTAACTTGGATTCTGGTACACACAATAGCTGGACAATCCTCACAAAAGGTTCAGGCTGCACAAAGCACACGCTCACAGCGTCGCTGATCCTTGCTTGCACTCCAGGTGCCCACGATTACAGGGCACACCTTACGAGAGTCTCAGGCTGCAACAAGCACGTGCACACAGCACCGCTGAGACTCTCCTGGGAACTTTTGTGTTCCTGAGTTTCCTCAACAGGGAGCCAGCTCACCTCGGGCCCTTGGGGATAAGCTACTTCAGGACACAGCACACAGCAAAGTCCTTTCAAGCAGGGGGACACAGCACACAGCAAAGTCCCTTTAGCCTTTCCTTGGTTCAACAGCAAACTGCAGGCCAGCACCAGAACACACAGCAAGGGTCAGTCCTATCCTTCAGTCTCTTCAGTTGTTTCTTCCTTGGCAAAGGTCCTCTTGACCACAAAGTAACTGCAGTCTTGTTCACACTTGATCACGCCATTCTCCAAAGTTCAGGGGCTTCAGCTCTCCTAGTTATACCCCTCAATGGCTTTGAAGTCTTTATGTTCAGGGGGCACTGACCCCTATTCAAACCAGTTCTGGGTGCCTCCCTGCCAGTGACACCTTCTTCCTTTGATTAGTGGGGGTCTGGATTCTCAATCACTCAGCAGGATATGGGACAATTGTTTTATAGCAGCAACCCAGGCCTTTTCACCTCTAGGGGCTTCTCCTCCCCCTACACTCCAGATGCAGGTCAGCCTATTGCTGTCTCACCTCCTCCCCTGGGTCAAGACATTCCCCAGATCCTATCGCTTTCAAATCCAGACAGTCAATCCACAGCCAGGCAGAGACACACACAAAAACTCAGCCACTTCTAAAAGAGTGGCTTCTAAACACACAATGCAAAAACCACCTTCATAAAAATATGTATTACATTGTGAGTTCAGGCATACTAAACTTCACTTTTCCATCTTAAGCCTTTGGGAACATAGGCTGGAAAACATACTACACAGCCTCCCCATTCTGTCCTATGGGAATAATGGCCTTTCAACAGTGAAAAACAAAATGGAGATCATTTCACTGTCAGGACACGGCACATACCTTAGCACATGTCCCACCTTTCACATGCACTGCACCCTGCCCACGGGGTACCCTAGACCTACCACAGGGGTGTCTGATGTGCATAGAAAGGGAATGGTAAGGTCTGGCAAGTGAGTGCACTTGTCAGAACAACATGACAGTTTAGCAAACTGCACGCAGGCACTGCAATGGCAGGCCTGAGTTCCCTTTTTAAGGCTACTTGTGTGGGTGGCACAATTAGTGCTGCAGGCCCACTAGTAGCATTTGCATTACCAGCCCTGGCACACATTGTGCACTTTACTAGGGACTTTTCTTGTAAGGCAAACATACCAATCATGGACAACCATTGACCATTGAACTTTATACAGGGAGCACTTGAACTTTGACACTGTTTAGCAGTGGCAAAGTGTCCAAAGCATCTAAGGTGGCAATATAAAATCTATCACAGCACCAAAAATAGAAGAGGTAGAGGCAAAAAGTCAGCGGTAATCACGCCAAGAAATGCCAGCTCTAACACGTGTCCCCCCAGCCAAAAAGAGGGTGGAACTACCCACCCTCATGGGAGTTCTCATCACTAAGGCGGAAAAATCTGGACTGACCGTCAGCATTGGTATGTTCTGTTCCATGGCAGTGTTCCACCGTGAAGTCAATTCCTTGTAGGGAGATGGACCACCTCAACAGTTTTGGGTTCTCACCCCTCATCTGCATCAACCATCTGAGGGGCCTGTGGTCTGTCTGAACCAGGAAGTGAGTCCCAAACAAGTAAGGCCTCAACTTCTTCAGCACCCAGGCCCCAGACAAAGCTTCCCTCTCAATTGCACTCAACTTCTGTTCCCTGGGAAGTAGCCTCCTGCGAATGAAAGCTACAGGTTGGGCCAAGCCCTCGTTTCTCAATTATGAGAGTACGGCTCCCACACCATGCTCTGAAGCATCTGTCTGCACTACAAATTCCTTGGAGAAATCAGGCGCCTTGAGCATGGGTGCCGTACACATGGCAGTCTTCAGGGCATCAAAAGCGGTCTGGCAGGCATCTGTCCAGATCACCTTCTTGGGCTGTTTCTTTGACTTCAGTTCTGTCAAGGGGGAACAATGGTGCCATACCCCTTCACGAACCGTCTGTAATACCCAGTGAGTCCTAGAAAGGCCCTCACTCCAGTCTGGGTCTTGGGGGGTTCCCAAGCAAGAATGGAATCAATCTTTGCCTGTAGGGGCTCCACCCAGCCACTCCCTACCTGGTGTCCTATGTACACCACAGAACACCGCCCTATCTGGCACTTACTTGCCTTGATAGTTAGACCTGCCCTCTGCAAGGCCTTCAACACTTCACAGAGGTGTTGCAAATGTTCTTCCCAACTGGATCTGAACACAGCAATGTTCTCCAGGTAGGTGGCGCTGAATTCCTACAGCCCACTCAACACCTGGTTAACCAGTCTCTGGAAGGTGGCAGGGGCGTTCTGCAACCCAAAGGGCATAACTCTGAACTGGTAGTGCCCCTCTGGCATTGAGAATGCTGACCTCTCCTTGGCCCCCTCGGTCAAGGCAATCTGCCAGTACCCCGACATCAAGTCAAATGTACTGAGGTCCCGGGCAGCTCCCAGCCGATCTACGAATTCATCAGCTCTGGGGATGGGGTGCGCGTCAGTCTTAGTGACGGCATTGAGCCCATGGTAATCCAAACATAACTGGAGTTCTGAGGTGGTACCAGGCGCAGCAGCTTTTGGCACCAGGACCACTGGGCTAGCCCAGGGGCTGCTGGATGGCTCAATCACCCCGAGCACCAGCATCTTGGAAACCTACTCCTTGATGCTGACCCTGACCTTGTCAGCTACTCTGTAAAATGTTTGCTTTACAAGTAGACTGTCTCCAGTGTCCACATCATGGACGCACCAATGGGTGACTCCTGGGATCAGGGAGAACAGAGAGGCGAACTGACCCAATACCTGGCAACAGTCCCTCTGCTGTTCCGAGGTCAGGGTAGGTGAGAGGTTCACCCCATCCACTGACCCATCCTTCTCCTTGGCTGACAAGAGGTCAGTAAGAGGTTCACTCTCCTCTTCTGCCCCGTCATCTCTAGCAAAGAGCATGGTCACCTCAGACCTCTCAAAGTGTGGTTTGAGGCGGTTCACATGGAGGACCCTCAAAGGGTTCTTAAGAGACCAGAAGTCAACCAGGTAGGTCACTTCACTCCTGCTCTCCACCACCTCATAAGGCCCAGTCCACTTGTCCTGGAGTGTGCAAGGCTCCACTTGCGCCATCACCCACACTTTCAGCCCAGGTTGAAACTCGATCACAGTGGCATTCTGGTCATATCACCGTTTCATCTCTTCCTGGCTGGTTTCCAGGTTCGCTTGAGCGAGTTGCCTGAAATGCCTAGTTCCTGAACAGCCAGCATGTAGCTATATACATATGGGGGTGTTTACTAGGAGCCTTCTCCCAGCCCTCCTTCACCAAACTCAAGGGTCCACTTACAGGGTGCCCATACAAGAGCTTAAAGGGACTGAACCCTAAGGACTTCTGTGGCACCTCCCTGTAAGCAAACAGCAGGCATGGTAAGAGGACGTCCCACTTATGCCTCAGGGGTTCCTCAAGACCCATAATCATGCCATTCAGGGTCCGGTTAAATCTCTCAACCAGACCATTACCCTGGGGTGGTAAGCTTTGATGAACTTGTAGGTTACACAGCACTGCTTCCACAGAGATTTCATATACCTAGATATGAAATTAGTACCCATATCGGACACCACCTCTCTGGGGAACCCCACGCGGGAGAAAATTCCCATCAGTGCACGGCCCACCATGGGAGCTGTCACCGTCCGGAGAGGGGTGGCTTCCGGGTACTGGGTGGTATGGTCCACCAAGACCAGGATGAACCTGTTGCCCATGGCGGTCTTGGGATCCAGCGGCCCCACAATGTCAATGCCCACCCTCTCAAAGGGAGTGCTGACCACCGGGAAAGGTTGGAGGGGAGCCTTGCGCTTCCTTCCATTCTTCCCACTTGCCTGGCAAATCTGACAGGTCCTGTAATAAGTATCAGAACTCTTGTGCATTTGAGGCCAGTATAAGTGAGTGACAAGCCTCTCAAAGGTCTTGTCCTTCCCCAAATGTCCCGCTAAGGGTACATCATGAGACAACCCTAGTAGGAATGCTCTGAAGCGCGGGGGTACCACCAGCGCATGGGCTGACCCAGGCTCAGCAACCTTAGGCTCACTGTACAGGAGATCATTCTCCCAGTAAATCAAGTGTGATCCAGACTGATCACTGGCTGCCTGGTTTGTTGCCTGTTGCTGCAAACCTACAACAGAAGGGCACTTCTTCTACTCCTCACAGAATTCCTCCCTGGAGGGCCCTTCCTCCTGCTGCCATTCGGTAGCTCAGGTAGGTCCCCCAGTTAGGCCACTTGTTCCCCCGTAGGTCCAAGGTCATCCCCCTCAAAGGGTGCCTCCTCCTGGACTGTGGGAACTGTGGGGGCCGGTTACCCGCGCCCCCTGCCTCTTCTCTTTACGGCAGGCACCTGGGCCACTGTTTCAGGCTCCAGACCCTCTTGAATACCTTTACTGGCCACAAGCCCACTCAGGCAGACACAACATCTCCAAATGTGCCTGGCGCTCCACCTCCTTCCAGGGGAAACTCTCCAGGTCATTCCCCAGCAGACAGTCTACAGGCTGGACGGACTTACAACGACCTTCAAGGAACCTGAGACCCCCCCACTCAAAGGGAACCAGCGCCACCTTGCAGAGGCGCACTGAGTTGTCTGCTGCACCTACAAGGTGAAGCACATCAGGAATTACCTGCTCTTCAGACACCCACTGACACCTGACAGATGTCAAACTGGCTCTGGTGTCCCTCAGAGCCTCCACCCTCCTTCCATTGATGGTCACCCACTGCCTGTATTTCTTAGTATTTTCAGGCAGAGAGATTTCCTGGACCATCTCTTGATCTCCCAATGAGACCAGGGTCATAACAGCTTGCTCCTCCCCATTCCAAGGACTCAATTCCTCCCCCATTGTTACACTCACTAATCCTTGTGCGGAAGCACCAGTGGGTGCAGATGACTTCTTGGGGCATCTAGGGTAAATATGACCCACTTCTTTACAGAAGTAACATGTAGGAGGACCTCGGTTGTCCCGCCTGCCCTTATGGAGTCAGGACCTCTTAGCTTTTGGGGACTGGGACCCTTTCACCTGGGAACCACTTTGGGGCCCTTTAGAGAACCCCTTGTGGTGACCCTTGCCCTCTCCCACCTTCTGCGGGGGACCCTGTACACTTTTGGCAGTGATACCTCCAATCTCCTTGTGGACCCGGGTACTGGTCCAGCGGTCCGCCTCTTCAGCAAGCTTACTGCAGGGGGGTACCCTAGACCTACCATAGGGGTGTCTGATGTGCATAGAAAGGGAAGGGTAAGGTATGGCAAGTGAGTGCACTTTAGCAAACGGCACGCAGGCACTGCAATGGCAGGCCTGAGTTCCCTTTTTAGGGCTACTTGTGTGGTTGGCACAATTAGTGCTGCAGACCCACTAGTAGCATTTGCATTACCAGCCCTGGCACACATAGTGCACCTTACTAGGGACTTTACTAGTAAGACAAACATGCCAATTATGGACAACCAATTACCATTACACTTTATACAGGGAGCACTTGCACTTTGACACTGATCAGCACTGGCAAAGTGCCCAAAGCATCTAAGTTGGCACCACCATGTAGAAAGAAATTCTAGGGGGAAGGCAAAAAGTTTAGGGAACTTTAGCCAAAAATGGCCAAGTCCAACAGAAGTAAATTATTTTTAATTTATGCTTGAAAGGTAAATTGCACCTTCTTTACCATACAGTATGTCCAAATCTAATCACTGACAACCTCTCTTCCTAACTCTTATACTAACCATGAATATTTGTGTATCACAGCCCTGCCTACCAACTATTTCTATGGCGCTTGTTCCAGATCAAACAACTTTCATCAACCCAGAGAGTCCAGGTGGTGCAACAATGAGTGCGATCTATTTACAAGGCCAGTTGAATCAACCGCCATAGAGGCATATTATCAAGAAACGGCGTTAAAATAATCGCCGCTTTAGCGGCAGAAAACTGCCGCTAAAGCGTCGATAATGGGCTTGATAATATGCCCTGGAGAATTCCAATAGAAGCTCATGTTCTGGTGTCAACATGGGCTTCTATTGGAATTCTTACGGGCGTATTATCAAGCCCATTATCGCCGCTTAAGCGGCAGTTTTCTGCCGCTAAAGCGGTGATAATTTTAACACCGTGCTTGATAATATGCCCCTTAGTGAGATCCAAAGATGCTACATGTGGGCAGGCCTGACCCTGTTTTGCGCACACATCACACAAAGACTTGCTCACCACACAGTGAGTTGTAGTGCTGAATCTGGAAGGTTGCTATTTTCAGTCACACATTGTTCCATATGCATCAGAATCCACTATCCTGTATAGTTTACTAGTTATATACAATAAGGAGTAGGGTACTTCAGGAATCAGGACTTTAGAAGCTGATCCTACTCATGAAACAAGCTCAAACAACATCCTGTGACAGTGACGTCTCAAACTCAGGGGCAGCAATAGTGGCACCCCGCGTCCCTCCCTTTCAGTGCCTAGTATGTAGGGATACTGAAACTCTAGGATGACCAGGGACATTTTCTTCCTGTTCTGACCAAGTCATCTTCATTTGAAATGTGTGCAGCGCGAGTTAAGCCACCACTACAGTTTTCATCTTATAGCCCTTTTCTCACACCAATGAACCACCACAAAGTGGCTACATGTTTATTCCCATCAGTGTAATGTTAAGGGATGCTGACTAGGCCTGGGCTAAAATTCTGTTCCGCTCGCGGAAATTGCGATAATTTGACATTTTCGCGTTCCGCGGAGAGCGCGAAAATGTCAAAATTTCCGCAATCCGCATTTTACCGGAATTTTTTTGCTTGCACGCGCTGTAAAATAATACATTCTCGCGTGCGGACGATCGCCTTACCTGAATCCCCGCGTTCGCCGACAAGTTTTCCCGATCCGGTCGCGTTCTCCACGAAATGTTGGATTGTTGGTAGCCATATGCGCTGTCTCGTGACAGTTCGCGCCCGCAGTAACGTCATTCATCGCGCGATCACGTCTTTCTTCTCAATATCATGCACCGCGAGACAAGTGAAAACAAGATGGCCGCGCCCGCGAGCAACCGCATGGGTAAGTTGGTGAGCCGCGACCACGCAGAAAATACCGCGAACAGGCGGAAATTTTTTTTCGCATCTTTGCGATATTTCCGCGTGTTTGCAGAGATTTTTAACATTTTTGCGATAATTTGCGAAAGTGAATTTCGCAAATTCCGCCCACCCCTAATGCTGACCCAACGGTAGCATTTTCATTATTAATATTTTGTTGCACAATGTGAGTAAGGCGCATCTTTCTCCTGCCATCAGAGAGGGTCTTCCTGTGTAAATAAAGGATGCAGGAGCGTAGATTATCTGTGCTTCGTTACTGCTTTTCAGGCCCCCTCGGCCTCCTCTTGTCGCGTGAACAAGCAGTGAAAACAAGTAACATAAATGTAGCGCGCGATGACGCAGGAATAAGTAATTGAAGCAAAAAGTGACAAAAAAGCCGGTGACCACTCATCTGACTTTCTCTACTTACAGTTCCCTGTCAGAACTATGACGTGATACTGTCTGGAGCGTACTTTGTTTTATTGGAGTGTGGATTTTTAACTGACACATCAAATGCTGCAAGGTGAATCGCGGTGTCTTCACTTCAGCGGGAGACCGCGCCAAAAGAATTGATTGGGTTTACAGAAAGTGTCTCCTTCCCAAGGATTGATGGCGACTCCCTTCAGCCTCTTGAAAGTTATAACTTACCCTGTCCCAGAGGGTGGCGGTCTAGCATCCCAAATCACTCCTCTTTCCCAGAGATAATAATTGTTTATGACCAGAGTTTGGCAAATTATGTAACTGATACAATTTACGGGTGCAGACATGCATTGGACTCAGATATCGCGTTCACATGCCAGCTCTTTTACAGAGAGCTCGGCTCCCCATTGAACAGTATTGGATTCAACCTTAGCTGTCATCACGCTGTAGGAGAACATATTAAATTGCCTCTCGAGGTTAGAGCCTCAACAGTGTCAATACCTATGTAATAGTTCGCGTGGAAAGATGAAATCTTAGGTGAAGCCCTGTTAAAGAATTGCCTTTTTCTGAAAGCTCTGTCCTAGAAGTGGCATTAGACATATACGTTTGTACTGCACTGCCAACCACAGACACACATTAACTGTGTAACTCACAGAGTCACGCTCTTTCCTATCCACAACTCGAGTAGCACACTTATTTAAGTGTTTACAAATATTTACTGATTAGGAGTTAGTCGGTAACACAAATTCCTCCATTTTGGGGAGGAAGTGGTAAATATTCGGGTAGAGCGTTATCCAATCAAGAGGAAGAGTTTTGGGGATTGATGGCCCTCTGAAAAGTCATATTATTGTGGAGCATTTCCACCAGAGGATTCCAAATAGGGGTTTTAACACTGCTCCCAACTAAATCCTGCCCTAACAGTTGCCAATCTTTGCCCTATGCTTGCTGTGGTCACAGTCTTGAAAATGATAATTAAGTAAGGGCACACACAGTAAAACATGTTCAAACAGCGTGATTACAAAATGAATCGACCCCGCGATGTGCATTACCCCAATTTACGTTGACTAAGGTTGTAAAATGTTCAGAAAGACAGTCCTCCGTCAGATGTTATGTATATGCAGAATACTGGATTGTTTTGTTTTCTTTTGTATCATTTATATAGCAAAACAATACCACCATCGTTGCCTCCAAGCACAGTCCGGTACCTGCCAGGTTTGTTGCCACTGCACTTGAAATGAATGTTTGGGAGAGTTCATGTTTGCAGAGTGAGTGCTGTGGAAAGTGCTGAGTGCCATGGATGAGGGTGGTCAGGGTGCTGGTGGTTTGGTGCTGCACATCCAGGCTCATCAGTGACTCAGAAAAGCGCAAAATTCATAGGTCACTCAAGAATTTCAACCTGCAATGTTTGGGGCTACGGAGCATGTGACCTATGCAGAAAGCTGGGTGTAGAGTGAGGCGTGCTGTAGTTATGCCATCCAAGGCACTGCTTTTAGGTAAATCTGTGATGCAGAAGTGTGTGCTTTTTATCACCCTGCTTAGTATGGCAGGGTGTTAGAGGGCATGTTTATAGTGCGGCCAGCGTGGGACTCAGGGGGGCGTAATTTATGCCACAGTAGACATGGCAACTGTGCCTAAGCATCTTAATGTTGCAGGAGAGTGAAAGGGAGGACGAGTTGCACTTGTCAGCATTCACCTTCTCCAGCTGGACCCCAGATCAGGGCCTTAGGGGTGGGTCTCAGCTGATATTTGTTGGGGAGGTAGAGTTATTCAGTTGGGAACAAGTCTTCACAGTTCTTCAGAACTCCAGCAGTTTATGGACGTTTCTGATTTTTCACAGGAAAGAATTTCATCATTTGGTCTTCTGTACAGAAAAGGAGGTTCCTCTTAGGGAATATGGGGTTTGCATACCGACAGTGTATAACCTCACCCGTGGGCCATTAGGCTCAAGTTACACATCTCTGATGAGTGTCATCAAGGCCAAGACCAGTATTATGTTGCTTTTGTCCCCATTAAGAGGTCATATGGGCACGCAGTTCAGGCTCAACTGTTCCAATTAGAGCTGTACCTTACATAATTTGCATAAGGTTGGAACCTGTCTGAAGTGGCACAGTGAGCAAAAAGTTGATGTACTGGAGTGAGTCCCAGGGAAATAACAGTGGCTGACACTAATTCAAACATTCCACACAATACGTTCTTTTTTAAATTCTCATTAGATAACCAAAAGCGTCTGCAAATGTTGGTGTAAATGTCCCATTATTTCTGCAATTGCTGGAAATGATGGCAGAGGATTTGCCCATTGCCTGTAAATCCACTGGTAAATTTGGCCACTTTGACTGGAATATGCCAGCAGATTCACAGACAATCTGCCACTCTGGTTAATGCATAAATATGGCCAATGTTTCTATCTTCGTAAGGTGGTGAAAAATCCTCTAGCTGTGGAAATCTGTTTTCTGCGTTTCAAACGCTAAGTCAGGTCCTACTCTTAAAATGTTTACTACAACATAATCTTTTAGACCCAGATTTACAAACACTTTGGGCCTGATTATGATGCTGGTCGTACTGCCCGTCCGACTGGCGCGGTCCGATTCCAAACGCTGATACCGGGAAAACTCTGCCCGCCTTTTTTTGATGCAACCACTGCTACTGCAGAGGTCTCACCGGCAGCGGTTCCCTGCTTCCCAGACATGTTGCTGCAAGTGGGTACAAATGCACAGGAAACATGTGCAGTTGTACACACATGCATAACACAGATGGGGACATGCCTTGTGCACCATGTACCCTATTGCAGGAGTATGGTGATATGTGCACAGTCTAAACCCAAGGAAATTATTGACGGAGCGCTGAAACGTTTCAGACACTCACCCCCAGTCATAGATCTGGGTTGAATCTGTCATCATTCTTTAGCTCATTTCGCCATCTCAGTTCAGACCCAGCTATATGCAAATCAGTCTTGACCCTGTGCCTCATGGGAACAGTCCAGCCCGAACTGCCAAGCCAAGTCTTCCCTGAACCAGAAACAAGCATCCTGGGACCGGTTTCTGGGTAACACCCTTCATCAGCCAGGCAAGCTTTAATCCGGTGGCAAAGTGAGCAAGGGACCCATGTCTGGGCATACCCTGCCAACTTAGGGCGCACAAAGCAAACACAAGAAAATGATGGACGGAGCGCTGAAACTTTTCAGACACTCACCCCCAGTCATAGATCTGGTTTCAATCCATCATCATTTTTTAGCTCATTTCGCCACCTCAGTTCAGGCCCAGCCATGTGCAAATCAGTCTTGACCCTGTGCCTCATGGGAAAAGTCCAGCCCGAACTGCCAAGCCAAGTCTTACCTGAACCGGAAACAAGCATCTGTGACCGGTTTCTGGGTAACACTCTTCATCAGCCAGGCTAGCTTGAATCCAGTGGCAAAGTGAGCAAGGGACCCACGTTTGGGCATACCCTGCCAACTTAGGGTGAACAAAGCAAACACAAGGAAATGATGGACGGAGCGCTGAAACTTTTCAGACACTCACCCCAGTCATAGATCTGGGTTGAATCCATCATCATTCTTTAGCTAATTTCGCCATCTCAGTTCAGACCCAGCTATATGCAAATCAGGCTGGACTGTTCCCATGAGGCACAGGGTCAAGACAAATTTTTTTTTTTTAATTATTTTTATTAACAATTGCTCGAGATACCATACAGTACAAATACAGTTCCGTAAATCCATCCATGAAGAGACCACAGATATCAATAGCAATATATTCATGAGGTAACAGCGATGGCAATAGAGAGATACCCATCCAGCACACATCTATGTAAACACCCCAAATTCCCTGTATTTTTGCCAGGGCGCCCACTTTCTTTTCCATATTTTAGCACATCCCCTGCTTTTATACACCGTTTCTTCGGCCCGTTGGCACCAGTCAAGTTCACGGTTCCATTCCTCCAGCTGCGGAGGTATCGGCGACCCCCACCCCTTAGCAATGTTGCGTTTTGCGATTCCTGCAGCCAGAGCCAACCATATTCCCATATATCTAGACCAGTCCGAGTCACCTTTGATCATCAACAGGAGCCATTTCGGCTCAATCTGGACCCTCTCCCCCACCACCCTGGACATGGTATCAGTAACTTGCTTCCAAAAGCAAACTATCTCGGGACACTCCCATAGGATATGTAGGAAGGTACCCTCTTGCTGGCATCCCCTAACAGCAGCGCTGACGGAATCCTGCCCCATGACTAAAGGTGTGTGTGGGGGTAGTAGATGCAGTGTAGAATCTTCAGCTGTACTAATCCGAATATTGCGCGTATTGCGATCTTCATTGGAATCTGTAGTGCCTCCTGCCAGTCCTCATCACCTATGCTGCCATGGTCTTTGGCCCAGGCTTCCCGGAGTGTGATCAGGGGGTTCGGTACATTGTTTTATCAGTTTACGATAAATCGTGGCGGTCGGTTTCTCATGGATGAGGTCGAGTAACAACCTATCTTCTAACTAGGAAAAATCTGGAATAGATGTACCACTATGTATGTCTGCTCGCAAAGCATGCAAGAGTTTAATGTGATGATAGCTCTGTGACTTATGGAGATTGTATTCCCTTAAGATCGATGAATGTGAGGGGGGAATCCCCTTTCCATACATCTCCTGAATATTCAATCCCTGTCAGTTTCCACCCCTTGAAACCAGTCAGAGCGGCCGCTTCACGCAGCTGATTGCCCATCCACAGTAGGGTTCTACCGGTCAGTTTACCCACCCACCCTAGGAGTTTATTAGCCGCACTGCAGCACCACTTTAGTGTGTTTGGGCCACTCCAAGCATGGCCTCCGAGCATACAGGAGGGATTCACAGTTTCTTCCCGGCATAACCATTCTGTCTACTCTGTAGGCTGGTTCATCAACATCTACGTATACCCAATTATTTATCACCTGAAGTCGCGAGGCCCAGTAATAGAGCCAGATATCCGGAACAGCCAGGCCTCCATCGTACACTCCCTTATGTAGCTTGTGAAGCGCAATTCTCAGGGACCCTCCCTCCCACAGCAAAGTTCTAACCACCTGTGCTATTCGTTTAAAAACAATTGGGGACAGGATATGGTGTGTTCTGTAGAATGTAGAGGAATCTCGGTAGTGTCATCATTTTAAATAATACTGCCCTACCTATGAGGGAGAGTGGCAGGGTACACCAATGACTCACATCTGCTCCCAGGTGGCTAATTTGGGGTTTGAGTTTCCTGTTGAGGAACACCTTCCTGTCTCGCGTGACAAAAATGCCTAAATATTTGAAGCCACCTATCACCACCGGGGCCAAACACTGTCTCGGAACCCTGAGGGGGGGACCCGACAGTGGAAAAATCACTGACTTTGACCAGCTAATATTATAGCCGGAGTAACTAGCAAACAATTTGAAGATATGCAGTACTTGCCCTATTGAGTAGTACAGTTGTGCTAGGTACAAAACGATATCATCAGCGTAGAGAGAAATACGCTCTTCCCATCCCTCCGGCGCCGCTATTCCACAGATCATGGAGTCTCTCTGGATCCAATGCAGGGTCAAGACTGATTTGCATATAGCTGTGTCTGAATTGGGGTTGCCAAGTGAGCTAAAGAACGATGATTGATTCAGCCCAGATCTGTGACTGGGGTGAGTGTCTGAAAAGTTTCAGCGCTCCGTCCATCATCTCTTAGTGTTTGCTATGTGCAGTCTAGTCATTGGGATACATGCCTGGATTTCGACACCCACAGGACTGTCCACTTTGGGGTGCAGCTGCTGAGGTGTAGGGGGGGCTTTGGGGAAGGGATCCATGCTGAAGTCTGCTGGGTAGAATGGGAATTGGCTGAGTATTCACCCCTTTTCCTTGGTTTCCGAAGACTTGAGGCAGCCAGTCAGAGCAAACAATCGTATCGTTGGAAACCCACATCGTAATCTGGACTGCGCTCGGTGGTCCCTGTACAGTTCAATGGATGCAATTTGTTTCTGAGCACCATTTCGGAAGTCAGAGAAAAGCTGTTGCAGTCGGCGGTCTTGCAGTGGTCAGTCGGAGTGCACAATACATGTGTTGGAAGGCGGACCCCGGGGGAGTCGGAGCGACCACCCAGGGGGGCCCCCACACTGTACGAAGTAGCCGAGCGCTGCTGAGAAGCCTCCTAGAAGAGGTCCTTCTCCTATACCGTACCAGCACAGTAACACCACCACACAGGACTCGAGGATGTTTATCACGATGAGCAATTCTTTATCAGCATTTAGGAAGTTACGGTTATCGATATATACAAGGGGGGATCGAGGGATCCGCAAGAGTCTCAAAGTCTTTGGTAGGGACGGGGTAGCGGGACAGTCTTTGGTAGCAGTGGGGTACGAGGGTACCTTAGGCCCAGTTCTTGTTCCTCAAGCTGGAGGGACTCCGTGTCCCGGAGGGGTCGAGCCGCGACGGCGTCAGCAGGGCTCTGGTGATCAGTTCGTGGAGCTGGAGCCGCGACTAGGTCAGCAGGGCTCTTAAGGTGGTTCAGTTCAGCTCGAGCCGCGACGACGTCAGCAGGGCTCTGGGGGAGGCTTCAGCGAGGTTGGGCCGCGTCAGCGTCAGCAGGGCCCCGATGTTCCGTGAGGTTCCTTGTCTCAATAAGGTGGAGCCGCGACGCAGTCAGCTGGGCTCGTGGTATAGGGTCAAGCAAGAGTTCTTCTCCGTAGGGTCAGCCGCGATTCCATCAGCAGGGCTCTTGACTCCGGGATACAACTGCTGTTCCATTGCGGGGTTGCCCCAGATATAGGTCTGGAGCCCTTTGATGTCCGGACCCTTGCGCCTGGGAGGGGCGGAGAGGCCGGGCTGGGAGAGGCCAGACGCCCAGCGGGAGAGGCGCCAGGCCCAGAGAGGCCGGAGGACGATCGCACCTAGGTGTGGAGGGACGGTGGGGGTCCCATCGAAACTCTCCTCCTCCGGGAGAGGTGAAGTGGCCATGCGGTGCCCCCTGGCCAGATCTTGGTGCCTCGATGTCGGGGCTTCGCTGGGGCCGAGGCCGGGGGGAGCCGGGTCATGTGGGCTGGTGCGTGGAGCAAGCATGGGGGGAACCACGAAGAGATGAGGGGTTCCTGTGCAGCCTGGAAAGGGGGCCGCTGAGGTGGGTGTAGGTAAACGGGTACAATCCAAGGCGGACCTCGAAGGGAGGAGGGGTCCCTGGCGGCCTGAAAGGGCGGCCCGTGTAGGCCGGTGCGGGGGACGAGCACAATCCAAGAGGGTTAAGACCACGCCACGAGGCCGGGTCCAACAGGCGTCCCCCCCAGCCGAAGGCAGGGAGAGTCACCCATTTCCTTGGGGGTTCTCCTCGTCGAGGCGGAAGAAGCGGGACAGGCCGTCGGCGTTGGCGTGGTCACTGCCGGGCCGGTGTTCAACAGAGAAGTCCATCCCTTGCAGCGAGATGGACCATCGCAGCAGCTTGGGGTTCTCGCCCCTCATTTGCATTAACCACCGCAAGGGCCGGTGGTCGGTCTGGACCCGGAAGTGGGTGCCGAAGAGATAGGGCCGGAGCTTTTTGAGGGCCCACACTACAGCGAAGGCCTCCCGCTCGATGGTGCTCCACCGCTGCTCCCGGGGCAGCAGCCGTCGGCTGATGAAGGCCACGGGTCTGTCGAGTCCCTCCGAATCTACCTGGGACAGGACGGCCCCAATTCCATATTCGGAGGCGTCCGTCTGCACCATGAACTCCTTGCTGTAGTCAGGGGCCTGTAGCACGGGGGCAGTGCACATTGCCGTTTTGAGAGTCTCGAAGGCCGCCTGGCAGCGGGGGGTCCAGTGTACCTTCTTGGGCTGCTTTTTTGACGTTAGCTCTGTGAGGGGGCTGACAATGCTCCCATAGTCTCTGATGAATCGCCGGTAGTACCCGGTGAGGCCCAGGAAGGCCCGGACAGCTGTCTGGGTGGTGGGGGGTTCCCACGCCTGGATGGCATCAACTTTCGGTTGGAGGGGAGCCACCTGACCGCTCCCTACTTGATGGCCCAGATAGGTCACCGATCCTTGGCCTATCTGGCATTTGCTGGCCTTGATCATGAGCCCGGCCCTTTGGAGGGCGGTCAGGACTGCTTTGAGGTGCCCCAGGTGCTCAGCCCAGTGGCTGCTGTATACGGCAATGTCATCTAAATAAGCCGCGCTGAAGGCCTCTAGCCCGGCCAGGACCTTGTTCACTAGTCTCTGGAAGGTGGCCGGGGCGTTCTTCATGCCGAAGGGCATCACCCGAAAGTGGTAGTGCCCGTCAGGGGTGGAGAAAGCGGATCTTTCTTGGGCACCGGGGGTGAGCTGGATCTGCCAGTACCCGGCGGTGAGGTCAAAAGTGCTCAGGTAGCGGGCTGCCCCTAAGCGGTCGATGAGCTCGTCGGCCCGGGGAAGAGGATGGGCATCGGTCTTGGTAACGGTGTTCAGGGCCCGGTAGTCCACACAAAATCGTAGCTCCGGGGGGGTGCCTGGTGCGGCGGCTTTTGGCACCAGGACGACGGGACTGGCCCACGGGCTGTCGGAGGGCTCGATGACCCCGAGGGCCAGCATCTTCGCCACCTCAGCCTGGATGCAGGCCCGCACCCGGTCGGGTACTCTGTAGGCTCTGTGTCACACGGGGGGACTGTCCCCAGTGTCGACGTCGTGGACACACCATGGAGTCACCCCCGGAGTGAGGGAGAAGAGGGCCGCAAAGGGCTGCAACAGTTGCTGACAGTCGTGGTGCTGTTCCGGGGTCAGGGAGGGGGTGAGTTGGACGCCTTCGATGGTCCCGTCGTGGTCGCTGGTCCGCAGGAGGTCGGGTAGGGGCTCGGAGTCGCCTTCGCCCCCGTCGTCGGTCGCTAGCAGTAGGCTTAGTTCGGTCCGGGCAAAGTGGGGTTTGAGCCAGTTAGCGTGCAGAACCCGGAGGGGGTTCCGGGGAGACTCCATGTCGATCAGGTAGGTGACAGGGCTCTTCTTTTCCACCACCTTGAAGGGCCCAGTCCATTTGTCTTGGAGGGCGCAGGGGTCAACCGGTGACATGACCCAGACTTGCTGGCCCGGCTCAAACTCGATGGTAGAGGCGTTTTGATCGTACCATCTTTTCATGTCCTCTTGGCTGGCCTCGAGGTTGGCTTCGGCCAGGGCTCGGAACCTTCGTGTCTGGTTGCGGAGGGTCAGGAGGTATCTGTAGACGTCGGGAGGGGCATCTCGGGGCTTCGTCTCCCAGCCCTCCTTGCCCAGGCTGAGGGGTCCTCGGACTGGATGCCCGTACAACAATTCGAAAGGGCTGAACCCCAGGGACTTCTGCGGGACCTCCCGATAGGCAAACAGGAGGCACGGCAGCAGGACATCCCATCTCCGCCGCAGGGGCTCTTCCAGGCCCTTGATCATGCCTTTTAAGGTTCTGTTGAACCGCTCGGCCAGTCCGTTCCCCTGAGGGTGGTATGGGGTGGTGAACTTGTACGTGACCCGCACTGCTGCCACAGGGACCGCATGTATTTAGAGATGAAGTTCGTACCTCTGTCGCTCACCACTTCTCGGGGGAACCCCACTCTCGAGAAGATCCCCATTAAGGCCCGGCCCACTACGGGGGCGGTCACAGTTCGAAGCGGGATGGTGTTAAGTTGATAAACGCCATCCAGCCATTTAGTAATAAGAAAGATTTATTTTCCAGTTCGTTATTACAACCCTCACGAAATCCCAACCTGCAGCCAACTGCCAAACCCACCATCAAACATCTAGAATCTGGAACCTCATATGTCACCACCATGACATATTTAGAATTCTACATAACAAACATTGGCAAAGCCATAACACATCTTTCCCCCCAAAGAAACACACAAAAATGAATCCAACTTTACAACAAAATCCTCATCTAAAAAAACAATGAGGTACAGAAAAAAAATAAAAGCACAGTTAACATTAAACTAGCAAACATTACTAGCTCACAGGAATGAACAAAAATTATACATGCTAAAATACATATGCTCCTAAAAAAAATACATGACATAATCTTAGTGCCATATAAATATAAATCTAATTACATGACATAGTCTTTGTGCCATACAGGTTTAGATCTAAATCTTTCAGTATTCATACCAGAGGTGTATCTATGGTGATCCACATGCACACGCTGAGAAAGTCTAGAATGTGGATTTGACATCCTCACCAATCTAGACATATTCCACACATCACCTGAATCCAAAACAACGACATTTCTTTTGACTACAGAAATCACAAAAGGGCCCATAAATCTAGAATGTCCCTTCCTTACAAATCCAGGTCTTCTGACCAAAACTGTGTCACCAACGCTCCATACCACATGCTTGGTACAATGTTTGTTGTCAAAATCAGTTTTATACTTGTCTTGATAATTCATTCTTTTCAAGTTCAATTCTACACCAGAAAGCTGTTCATGAGTAGAAGTATCTAAATTTAACCATACTGGATTTAATTTACAGTGTGGTTTCCTACCTCTCAATACAGCAAAAGGTGATACCCCAGTTACAGCATTCGGTGTTACCCTATGCGCCCACCATGTTTCCCTCAAAGATATTTTCACAGGTTCCTTATTCAATAAGGCCCTTTGAGCACAACTCTTGACAATCTTGTTCATGCTCTCAGCTAGACCATTAGCTTGGGGTGAATACAGAGCAGTTTTAAAGTGAACAATTGCCAAACTGGAAAGAAATTGCTCCATTTCAATGGACACAAATTGTGCACCATTATCTGTGATCAGTGTCTTCGGAATCCCCTCTCTAGAAAACTCATCCTTAAGAAACTCAATCACCACCTTAGTATTTACAAATGGAACACACTTTGTTACTACCCACTTAGAAGTGTAGTCCACCAACAATATAACATACCGCTCGTCACGAGACAACAACTCAAACGGACCAGCAATGTCTAAACCTAATTTAGTCCAAGGCTCAACAGGAATAACTACAGGTGAAATTGGTGCAGAAAAAGTTTTCTTAGATTTGTCATTATTAGCACATTGATAACAATCCTTAACGACATCTTCCACATCATGATCCATGCTTGGCCACCAATACCATTGACGCAACCTGCTCTTAGTTTTGTTACGCCCTAAATGCCCTTCATGTGCCAGATTGATTAACTTACTCTTTAATTCGTCTGGTGCTACGACACGCTTTCCTCTCAAAATCTTCTCATCAACAATGCTAAATTCATCTTTTATGTTGAAATAACTCTCTAAGGAAACAGGCAACATTTTCTTATCAGGCCATCCACCCACAATGAAACTTTTTAAATCCACAATATTCTTATCTTTAGCATAAGCTTCCTTCCACTCTTTATCCTCAAGAGCATCTTCACAAATCCAATTAATACAACTCACACCCAAATCTACCTGATCAGAATGAATAGGCAATCTTGACATACAGTCAGCCATGCAATTCTTTGAACCTGGAACAAATTCCACAACAAAATTGTAATTTGATAACCCATCTACCCATCGTGAAATTCTGGGAGAAAAATTGTCTACCTCTCTAGAGGAAAAAATTTTAGACAAAGGTTTGTGATCTGACCTTACCGTGAAAGGTATTCCCCATAAGAAAAATTTAAAATGAAGAACAGCCCAGTATACAGCAAGCGCTTCACGTTCAATAACTGAATACCTCGCCTCAGCATCCCTCAACGCACGTGAAGCAAAAGCAACAACCTTTAAGTCACCATCAACTATCTGCGAGAGTACAGCACCCAATCCAGCAATACTTGCATCCGTAGACAATATCGTTCTTTTATTTACATCAAAATGGCCCAAAGTAGGTAGTTTTGAAATACTTTGTTTCACACATTTAAAAGCGTGATCACATTCACTCGACCAAACAAACTGTGAACTTTTCTTCAATAAAGACCTCAAAGGTAAAGAAATGGAAGCAAAGTTCTGAATGAACTTTGAACAAAACTCAGCTAATCCTAAAAAAGAACGAATTTGATCTTTGTTAATCGGCTCAGGGGCTTCAATTATGCTTTTGGCTAACTCAATTTTCGGACTAATCCCTTCTCCAGAGATTGTATGACCTAAGTAGGTTACTGATGTAACTCTAAATTTACATTTCTCCTTCTTTATCACTAAACCTGCAGATTGTAGTTTACCAAGAACATTCCAAAGAATTGCATCATGCTCTTTCAAATCCTTGCCATACACCAAAATATCATCCTGGAAAATGAGCAATTTATCAATACCTTGCAAAACTTGCCTCATAACTCTCTGAAAACATGCCGCGGCAGACGCAAGCCCGAAAGGCATTCTAACAAACTGAAAAGCACCCAACGGAGTCACAAATGAAGTCAGATGTTTCGAATCAGGATGTAACTTGACCTGGTGGTAAGCAGAGGACAAATCCATTACACTAAAAATTTTTGCATCTTTTATCAAAGTCAAAGTTTCAGTGATATTTGGTAGCGGTTGCCTGTCTACCCAAATGAATTTGTTTAAGCCTCTCAGATCCGCACATAACCGAATCTCCTTACCGCCATCCTTTGGTGCCAAAACAACCGGAGCCAACCACTCCGAACTCTCAATCTCCTCAATCACACCCCTTTCTCTGAGTTTCCTTAACTCACTCTCCAATGGTCCCATCATCATATTTGGAACTTTTCTAACTTTGGCTACAAAAGGTATTGCACCATTTTTCAGGATTATTTTATGTTCAAAATTTTTCAAAAGTCCAAGACTATTGCTAAAAACTGTAGGAAAACTTTCACAAATATCTTGAGGTAATATCTCACCAGAAAGTACAAGAACTTTTTGCACACTATTGGGATTGAGTATGATACCCATATCCCTCTGATGTCTCCACCCTAAAAGGTTATCACCCCTCTTAGCTACATAGACTTTTCCAACAGTTTCACGATCATTGAATTGAATTCTCTTGACACAATAACCCAAAACATCAATCTTAACTCCACCATAGCCTACAGGATTGATATCCGGTGGCAGTAGCTGTATATTATCCGCCCCAAATATGTCCGCCCAATTCTTGTCACCTATCATAGTATACGGTGATCCCGAGTCAGCCAACACCATTATTTTCCTGTCTCCCACAGTTATCTCGCATTCCGGCATCTCAATAGGGTCCACATCCACACTACCATCCTCACGTAAACTGGATACTATTCTGACATCATCCCCAGTATAGTTCACATTTTGCTGTTTCGCCGTTCTACATACACGAGCATAGTGACCTTTCTTTCCACATATCTTACAAGTTGCATATCTAGCAAAACAACCTGGACTATTTGTCCAATGCCCTTCACTCCCACATCTGAAACACTTGGGTACACTAGGTTTGTTTTCAGGATGATTATAAATTTTCTTCTTCTCAAATTTCTTTTCTACATCTTTTCCAGTAAATGTACTATTTTTCTCCACATTCTTTTCAGTTTGTTTGTCAACTCTGTAAATTTCACTTACAGGCAACTCAGAAGTTGTACCTTCTTTTACCACACTATCTTTGCCTTTTTCTTCTCGCATTTCACGTACCCACATACTAGTGTTTTCCATTCCCTCAATAATAGAGACAGCATCCTTCAAATTCGGGTTTTTGCTTAAGAGTTTTTCTTGTACCTTAACATTGTTAGTGCATCTCACGATTTGGTCTCTAATTAACGAATCCGTAAGATGTTCAAAGTCACATGTACGAGCTAATGTTTTTAGCGCCGCTACATAACTACTAATTTTCTCAGACTTGCCCTGAACCCTAGAGAAGAATTTGTGTCTTTCTAAAACTACATTAATATGTGAACCAAAATGTGTCTCCAGCATTAACACAGACATATCATACACATTGTTGGGTTCACCAGCTTCGTTACCTAGCTCAATCAAATCAAGACTCTCATATGTGCATCTCCCTTCAATGCCCAAATTATGTAGCAGAATGGCTTGCTTACGAACCGCAGAAAATTTCTCTCCACCAATGGCCACTAAATACGAATCAAAAATCAGTTTCCATCTTTTCCAAGGCAACACTGGGTCACCCTTTTCAGTCAAAAAATGAGGTGGTTCCGATGAAGTGGCCATAATACTTGTGAATCACAATCAAATAAATGATAAAATAAAAAAATGAAAGAGAGAAAAAAAAAATATTCAATAAATAAGCCACAATGATATCTGTGTATCTCTATGTATATGCCATAAAGATTTTTCCTTTACTTCAAATATCTTCTTATGAGTGTGTGCATCACTGTGTGCACGAAGATCATGAACAAAAAATAGAGTTGGTAAATATACTACACCATATAGTCTTGACTCCCGCTCCAAGTGTCATTTACAGCCAGGCTGAGACGAACGCTTCAAAAAAAAAAAAATGTATAAATACCACAACGTTTATTCTCCTCACTCAATGATGTGCGTATCAGCCACAACCATAGAAATGAAAAGAGGAGTTTTAAAATGGCCACCGCCGTATGTGCGTCATCGCGTTGGAGAGATGAACGAGGAGTTGACAGTCTAGATATAATCTCCCAAGATGCACTGCGACGCCGAGACAGTTGGCTCACCAGTACGTCATCATACTTGCCCTCGACTCGATGGAGTACACTTCGGCCGGAACACAGGTTAGTCTCTCCTCTTGTCGTTAAAGGTGGCACTCACGAACCTCCAAGAAGTGTAACAGCTTATTCCATGTCAAATCGCCTTCTTCGCATCGCGTTGAGGTGTAGAATACTTCCACAAATTCTGTAAATATTCACGTATGTCTAACACACTTTTCCGCAATTTTATACCGGAAAACTCGGAACGTCAGACATTTAGACAGCAAAGCTCATCGAAGAGGTGTCACCGAGTAAACGTGTGGCAGCTTGAAATATAAATAAACATGAAAAATCCAAAAGTCACGCGTAGGTTCGTTTCTAACTACACTTCTCCTCGTGTAGTACTTTCTCTTCGTGTAGGGTTGTCACCATAGAAATCGTCGCCAATGTTAAGTTGATAAACGCCATCCAGCCATTTAGTAATAAGAAAGATTTATTTTCCAGTTCGTTATTACAACCCTCACGAAATCCCAACCTGCAGCCAACTGCCAAACCCACCATCAAACATCTAGAATCTGGAACCTCATATGTCACCACCATGACATATTTAGAATTCTACATAACAAACATTGGCAAAGCCATAACAGATGGCCTCAGGGTACCTGGTTGCGTGGTCTACGAGGACCAGGATGAAGCGGTGACCCAGGGCGGTCTGGGGGTCCAGGGGCCCTACGATGTCTATTCCGACCCGTTCGAACGGGGTGTTGACTGCTGGGAAGGGCTGGAGAGGGGCTTTGACCCGTCCCCCCGTCTTGCCGCTGGCTTGGCAGGTCTGGCAGGACCGGCAGTGGTTGTCCACGTCCCTCCGCATCCGGGGCCAGTAGAAGTGGGTCACCAGGTGGCTGTAGGTTTTGTCCTGCCCCAGGTGCCCAGCGAGGGGCACATCATGTGCCAGGTTAAGGAGGAACTCCCGGAATCGGATGGGGACCACCAGCACTCGACTGGCCCCTAGTTCTGCAATCTTCTGCTCGCTGTACAGTAGTCCTTCAGCCCAATAGACCCAGTGGGTTCCGGTCTGGTCACCGTTGGCCTGCGAGGCCGCTTGTTGTCGGACTCCCTCAAGGGAGGGGCAGGTCTTCTGTTCCTGCAAGAACTGTTCTCTGGTGGGGCCCCCGTCGTGGCGCCATTGGGCAAGTTACGGGAGTGTGCCGAGAGAGGCGATCTCGTCCGGGGGGGGGCACCGTGGATCTGGCATCGGTGTCCGCTTCTCCCTCGCTGGAGGCAGGTGATGGCACGGGCCCCTCGGGCTCGACGGTGTCGGCGACCATGGACGAACGGGGGGCTGGGCGGCCATGGACCGGGTGGTGGCGCAGGCCCATTCGGGTAGTCCTAGCATTCGGAGATGCTCTCGCCGCTCTACTTGAGCCCAGGGGGAACTCTCGCGGTCGTTCCCCAGGAGGCAGTCCACCGGAGCGTTGTCGCGGACAGTCACCTTCAGCATGCCCGTCACCCCTCCCCATTCGAAGGGAATCTGTGCCATCTGGCACATGCTCTCGCTGTTGTCGGCCGTCCGGACGGGGCATAGCACATTCGGCAGGATCTGTTTGGGTGCCACCAGGTGGCAGCGGACAGCGGTGACACTGGCTCCGGTGTCACGGAGGGCTTCGGCCCGTCGTCCATTGATAGCGACCCACTGTTGGTACTTCTGGGTGTTGCTCGGGATGGGTGTTCGGGGCACCATTTCTCGGCTGCCCAGGCAGACCAGGGACATGGCCGCCGGCTCCCACTCAGTGGACCCCCCGTTGAGGGGTTCTTCCTCTTCCTCCCCTTCTCCCAGGGCGGCAGCCACTAGTTGTCGGGGCGGGGGCCCGCTGGTCCCACTTCATCGGTTCATGGGGCAGGCAGGGTCGCTGGCATAGTGTCCTGTTTGTTGGCAGCTGTAGCAGGTTATCGTGGGCCGGGGTCCGGTTTTGGCTGGCGCCGTCCCTCTTCGGGCTAGGCTCGGGGAGGTGTGTGGCTGAGGCGGCCCCCGAGGCGGACTCTGGGGCGGCCCGGCTGGGATGTCCCGATTCCTGTTCGACCCTCCTCCTCCGCCGTGCTGGCGGGGGGGTCCGGTGGGGTTTCGCTGGTACTCCCCCATCGAGCTCCGGGGGACTCGGGTGTTGACCCATCGATCGGCCTCGGCGGCGAGCTTCCGCGGCTCGGTCAGCTTGCTGTCGAGGAGGTGTTGTCTTAGCTGCACGAAGCAGTTGTTGGAGAGGTGTTCCCAAATAATGAGGTCGACCAGCTGCCCGTAGGTGGTGACCTTGCTCCCCTTGATCCAACCTTCTAGGGCCCTGCTGAAAAAGTCAACATACTCTACCCACGTGGTACCGGGGATTTTCTTGCAGTCTCTGAAACGCTGGCGGTACATTTCCGCGGTTAGTCCATAGCGGGTGAGCAGGGCCTCCTTCATATGGTCGTACGAGGTCATCACCTCTTCCGGGAGCTGGAGTAGGGTGTCTCGGCCCTCGCTAAGGAACCGACCCCATAGGCCGGCACCCCAATCCTTCCGGGGTACCCGATGGGAGGTCATGGCCACCTCGTACGCCTTAAACCATTGCTGGATGTCGTCGTTTTTATAGTACTCCTTGACGACATCTTTGGGAATATGGACCTTGGCTTCGGTGGGCGGCAGAGCGTCTCTATTGCTGGGGGTGCCGGTCTCCCCCTTCTGGGCCTTGAGCTCGAGTTCTTTGAGGCCCCGCTCGTGTTCGAGGGTCAGCCTTTTCTCCTCCAGCTCTCGATGCTGCTTCTTCTCCTCTATCTCCTCTTTTAGCCGTAGCTGTTCCATGGCCAATTTCTTTTCGGCCAGCAAGAGTTCGCCGTCCAGCCGAAGTCGTGCGAGCTCTAGCTCATGGGTCCGGACCTTCTCCCGCTCTCGTATTTCTTCCGCGGAGAGGCAGGTTTCCAGGCTGTTTCTCCCTCCGTTCGCGGGGGTCGGTGCTGGTGGCGTGGCTGCATTCAGGGGCAGGGGACCTTCACTCTGGGAGGGACCCGCCTCGGATTCTATCCAGGTTCTCAGGGCTTCCTGCATCTCTTCCTTGGTACCTAGGCCGGTGGTCGCAATGCCCTTGTCCTTGCAGAACTGTTTTAACTCTTTGTGCGTGTACTCTTCCAATCGTTCTGGTTGGAACTCCATGGTCTCTGTTCGTCTGGATGGATAGCGAGTGGGTTACTTGCTTGTACGCTCTGCGTTCGGCTCGGATCCCGTCGCTGGCCACCAAATGTTGGAAGGCGGACCCCGGGGGAGTCGGAGCGACCACCCAGGGGGGCCCCCACACTGTACGAAGTAGCCGAGCGCTGCTGAGAAGCCTCCTAGAAGAGGTCCTTCTATACCGTACCAGCACAGTAACACCACCACACAGGACTCGAGGATGTTTATCACGATGAGCAATTCTTTATCAGCATTTAGGAAGTTACGGTTATCGATATATACAAGGGGGGATCGAGGGATCCGCAAGAGTCTCAAAGTCTTTGGTAGGGACGGGGTAGCGGGACAGTCTTTGGTAGCAGTGGGGTACGAGGGTACCTTAGGCCCAGTTCTTGTTCCTCAAGCTGGAGGGACTCCGTGTCCCGGAGGGGTCGAGCCGCGACGGCGTCAGCAGGGCTCTGGTGATCAGTTCGTGGAGCTGGAGCTGCAACTAAGTCAGCAGGGCTCTTAAGGTGGTTCAGTTCAGCTCGAGCCGCGACGACGTCAGCAGGGCTCTGGGGGAGGCTTCAGCGAGGTTGGGCCGCGACAGCGTCAGCAGGGCCCCGATTTTCCGTGAGGTTCCTTGTCTCAATAAGGTGGAGCCGCGACGCAGTCAGCTGGGCTCGTGGTATAGGGTCAAGCAAGAGTTCTTCTCCGTAAGGTCAGCCGCGATTCCATCAGCAGGGCTCTTGACTCCGGGATACAACTGCTGTTCCATTGCGGGGTTGGCCCAGATATAGGTCTGGAGCCCTTTGATGTCCGGACCCTTGCGCCTGGGGGGGGCGGAGAGGCCGGGCTGGGAGAGGCCAGATGCCCAGCGGGAGAGGCGCCAGGCCCGGAGAGGCCGGAGGACGATCGCACCTAGGTGTGGAGGGACGGTGGGGGTCCCATCGAAACTCTCCTCCTCCGGGAGAGGTGAAGTGGCCATGCGGTGCCCCCTGGCCAGATCTTGGTGCCTCGATGTCGGGGCTTCGCTGGGGCCGAGGCCGGGGGGAGCAGGGTCTCGTGGGCTGGTGCATGGAGCAAGCATGGGGGGAACCCCGAAGAGATGAGGGGTTCCTGTGCGGCCTGGAAAGGGGGCCGCTGAGGCGGGTGTAGGTAAACGGGTACAATCCAAGGGGGACCTCGAAGGGAGGAGGGGTCCCTGGCGGCCTGAAAGGGCGGCCCGTGTAGGCCGGTGCGGGGGACGAGCACAATCCAAGAGGGTTAAGACCACGCCACGAGGCCGGGTCCAACAACATGTATCTTAATCTGGCGGTCGGTCCGACTGCTTCCGATGAGACTTTCAACAGTCTGACTGCCTCCGACAGGACCGCAGAATATGGTCTGACCTTACGTAATCAGGCCCATATTTGTGTTACCTTTTTAAGCAAACTCAATGCAAAGTGCAGCGGTGAGATGTACAATCTAATACAACTAAAAGTAGCACAAAGCTGCACAATGTGCTGCCTTGTAGTATTTTGTATCAAGGGGGCTTACATCCTTACTTTTCCTCCATTTCTATTAGCTGTAGCATACTATTATATGTTGTTCCTCTGTGTGTTTCTCTTATCAGTCTCCCATGGCCCAAGTACCATTTTCATACACTTTGTGGGATTTTTTTAAAGCTTTTGCCTGCACAGTGCTTGCCTTGTGCTTGTTTTATACTTAATACCAAGCTCATGACTCTCTACAGTTTCTCTGCGTACCTCATGTTGCTCCCCACCCTTTTCCCTCCCCCCACACACCACTTCAATGACAACCATCTCGACAAATCCCAGTTCTCAATGCTTGTGAGACTGCCGCCATCTTGGAGCCAGGCAACGGTCATGCTAATAACAAATCAAGAGACTACACTGCTCTAGGAGTGATTATTGGCTGTGCTTGAGTGCATGGGGTGCACTCAAGCACAGTTAGCCCATTAGTAATTACTAACTAGTCCATTATTTGTGTCGATGTAAATGCAGAGAGTCAGGCGCATCAGCTGTGGCCCAGAAGTAAATACGGTACAACTGGTCTGCTCTCCTTTCATCTTTGCTCACTGCTGTGGCGTGATTCTTTGTACGCTCTGAAGCAACAGTGCCATAGGTTTCTCAGCCTTTATCTATGTAATGGACTCTGGCATCACTCGGATATATACCAGTTTTTAATTTAATGTTGTTTTTCATGTTCACTCAGGCATCTGGTCCACGCGCTTTAGTTGTCTGTTTGTAATGCTTTTTTTCACACACCCTCGGGCAACTGGTCACCACGTTGTGTTTGCCTGTTGAAGGGATAAAGGGGCAGATTTGTAAGCCCCTTGCGCCACTTTTGCGTCACTTTTCCCATGTTAAAAGTGACGCAAAAGTGGCGCAAGGGGCTTATAAATCTGCCCCAAAGTTTCTTAGAGTGCAGGGTTGGCATTGGGTGACTCTGGCGAAGTGACACAGAACCAGTTCGAGCAGGTTCTTCAGTGTGCGCTCCGATATGAAATCAGCATGGGCAGTACCAGTGCTGCCTGACTCTATTAAAAGCAAAGAATGGGGCCCAAGCCCAGTGTAAAGCCCGCTGTCACTTAGTTTGCCTTCCTGTATTCTTCCTACATAAAGCCCTATATTTTCGTACTGTCATCACTTTCTCTACCCCCGCCCTGCTCCTTCCAGATACTGATACGCACACTGCAGTACAACCTTCTCTAGAATAGACAGACTGCAGTCTTCCCTCGTAGGGGATGTGCATGTGATTGTGCTTCCGTTGGTGTTTGTAGTATGTAACAGTATGTGAGTGTGTCTGTTTGGTGCTGGCATGTGTAAGGGTGTGATAGAGTGTGATAAGGGGACAGTGTCTGTGTTTCGTTGCATGATTTTTGCCATGAGTCTCTCAGCTTTTATCACTGCGACAGACTCTGGCATCACTCGGAGGGACATAAACCAGACATAAACCATCGGCACATTTGTTTTTATTTTAATTTTAATGTTGTTTTTCTTGTTCACTCGGGCGCCTGGTCCCCGCACTTCAGTTGCCTCCTATTATTGTAATGTTTTTTTCATGCCTGCTCAGCACCTGGTCACCTCACTTTGGTTGCCTGTTATAGGGGGAAAGTTAACTCAGAGTCAGCCTGTGCTGGGTTGGCGTCGGGTGAATCCGGTGAAGTGACACATAACCAGTGCAAGCAGGTTCTTCAGTGTGGAATCCGCGTCGGCAGTACCAGTGCCGCCTGACACTATGACACTGGTGTAACTTAGTGTGCCTTCCTGTATTCTTCCCACGTACAGCCCTATGTCTTCATGCCATCACCCAGTGCCTGGCGACCTTTGTCGTCACTTTCTCTACCCCCCACCCCTTCCAGATACTGATACATGCATTATAGGTGTATGTGGCACTGCAGTGCAACCTTGTCTAGAATAGACAGACCACTAACTGCACTGGCAGAGGCACTGCAGTCTTCCTACACAGGATATGTGCACGTGATTGTGCTTCTGTTGGTGTTTGTATTATGTAACTGTATGCAAGTGTCTGTTTGGTGTTCCCATGTGGAAGGGTGTGATAGTGTGTGGTAAGGCGACAGTTTCTGTGCTTTGTTGCATGATGTTTGCCAGATAGTGAGTCTGAGTCTGACATGAAGGTGTGTATTAATGTTTTGGTGTGCATTGGTGTCATGGTGTGTGTGTATTTTGATAGGTTTGTGTGCTTATATGTGTGATGGTGCATGTCTATTGATCTGCTGCGGTAAAGACCTGTGCCAGGGTGTGAATATCTCTTCTTATATGTGTGTGTGCACATTAGTGTGTGCATGTGTTGACGAGATAGCATGTATGCTTCTGTGATGGTGTGTTACATAGGGAGATGGCTGGGGCTGGTGTGGGGACGGATTAAGGCCATGTGATGAGTAAATTTTCAAGAGAAAATATATTTTGAATCCACTTCACGGAACCTTTTTTTTAGTTTTTTTTACTCTGACTTTGTTGGAAGGAATAGTAAAACTAATGTCAAAAGAATACATTTGCAAGGTAGTTACTTGACCTGTAGCTGTTTGGGTCGTGCCCTCCCGTAACCGCTAGTGAACTTTAAAGCTAGTCTGGATAAAATACATATCCCTACTTCCACTGACTGAGCATAGCAAGAAAGGTTGTCCCTGCTGCTCAAGGGAGTTGGAAGGGGTCCTCCTCTCATGGCTCACATTACCTGCAACTTGTTGGTAGCTGCTCTAGCGAGTAACTCTTCTCAATTGCAGCTATCCTGCCCAGAGAGTAGGTGTTAACACCAGAACATCCTTTATTCGATTCATCCACATTTCTGTTCTTTCTTTTTCACTACCCAGATTGCACTCATTTATTTTCTCTTTGAATTTTTATTTGCTCGCTGACCCTCGCTTTCTTTTTTCCTTAAATCCTTGCTTACCTTCTTGCTTCCTACCTCAGTCCTTCCTTCTCTTGTGCTTTCCTTTGTGATTTGCTCTATTTCTGGGAGAGGATGTAGATGTACCCTATTGGCTAGGGCGGTCGACCTCAAATCTGTGGAACTGGGTTCGAGTCTCGGCAATGACATTCAACCCTGTGATTCTGGGAAAATCACTTAATCTCCCTGTGCCTAACAAAAATGAATGTATCTGTCTGTACCGCAACTGGTGCTCATGTAAAGTGCTCGAGTTCGCGCTAGATAAAACTCTGAAAGAAAAAAAAGTATCCCCTCACATCATTACACAGTGCCTGGCATTTAGGTACTCCATTTAAATATTAGTTTACCATATCAGTTTCACGCCTGCTCACCAAACTAAAACTTACAATAACAAAATTATTAACATTCACAGAAACCTACTGCATTTATCAATGCTTTTTTTTGTACTGGAAGGGCCCTCCTCCTTTACAAACTCCTATGCTTCCCATAACACGGACACTCTTGTTCTATGGCAAAGGCTCTCTCCCTGCACATCAGTACCAAAAGTGCACGAACGCTGGGAGAGCACAGAACAGTGCCTCGTGTTCGTCGATTTAAATAGATGTATGTTTTGCTCTCTCCAGTTCAGGCAATGGAGCGCTACTTTGTTTGTTTTTTCTTAGTAAATCTGGGTCTTAGAGTTCAAGGACAGAAGCCCTTTTGAGGCCAAAATGTATTTATGGATGTAGTGAATATTCCTAAAGTGATGCCAAAATAATTTGAAAAAACTCACCCTGTACTTATCATACAACTTTTGTTTCCCCACATACTATGAATAAAATGTAATGATTCATATTTATCCATCTGATTAGAGTATTTTGAAAAGTAGTGCTTCTAAAAATTGTGTAATAGTTCAAGTGGCATGCTGGTGATCGATTCACTTCCTTTGCTGTTTTCTTGTGATTACTAAGTGCTCCCTTGGAACATGTGTGTGCAACTTGTGTCTTCTGTGGCTAGCTTTAGCCTATTGTAGGCCCTTCGTTGACTTTTTCCTACAATGAGTAACCCTGGCTCACTAACAGAAACACCTGTTGTTCGTTTCCTGGGCTCCGATGCAAATACTGTGGCATAATACAAACAAAAAACCTCTCACGGTGTTATTAATCAACGTATTAAAGTTATAATGCCCACAAACCAAAAATGTTGAGTTATTTGGCCTTGGTGATGAAACTATGAACCTGAAATGAGCTTAAATTATTTTTTGTTTAAAAAAAACTATAGATTTTAATGCAATAAAATTCCTACCGAAGATATCAAAATCCGCACTGATAAGGATCTACTAACAATGAGTCGATACTCGAGTTCAGAAACGAAATGATCTATCGCTTGTTTTTCTTATAAAAACAAGATGCTTCATTGCAGGCATGTCAAATGAGCCTAATTGTTGAAATACATTTTTCCCATGGTGATCCTGATCGGTTGTGAATTTTACCTGATTTTTATTGTTTTGTGCAGTAAATAGAAAAGTGTCAAGTAAGGATGGGGGTCCTGACTCCTTCGAAGATTACAAAGGAGCTTGGAAAACCAAATCCCCTTGTTAGGGACATGCTTAATTCACAAATGGCCCCCCGAATCTGACACCTTTCATTAAAGTCTTACTCCCGTGGTCCCTTGAGACTGCTTCCACCGTCAGTGCTATCTGCACAAAGTGCCCGGGGCTCGGCCTAGTAAAGCGGCTATCACCCAACAAACCAAGGCTACGTCAAGCGGGCCAGAGCCGTCGTGGGTCACGTGCTAAAGTTAATGCGCGCCTCGGGGATCTTCGACGCACTGGGCCGTGCAGCCGAAGAGGACAGGGCTGTGTGGGGTGAAGAATCCTTCTTGGGAGCCCAGTGCATTCTAAGTCTGAGGAAAGACCATGAAATGGGACGTCAGTCAGTGGTGTAGCGTACATTGGTGCAGCAGGTGCAGTGGGCCAACTGAACCCCGATTAGTGCTGTCTTTTCTAATTCAAACAGCAGCGCGGGGGGGGAGGGGTATTTTCTTCCTTGCACTAAAGACCATAACACACTATTGATGGCAGTTGTATACGTTTCTCAAGAGGAACTACTTGTGATGTGCCCTTCTTTCCCCACAATGTTTGGAGAGCAAATTGTAATATATGATGGCACCCATGTTGTTTAATGTTCGTTACAGTTAACTAAAAAAATACTGTTACTAATAAAAAGCATTTATGGAGATTTTCGTGGCTGATAATTTTTGCTAATTGGCACGGTTACTGAATGGGTTCTATCATTTGAGACCAATGCACCAAGTTCTGTTTGGAAAGCAGTCTGTGTAGTATTTTTGTATACAACTGCTTTGTTGCCCCACCTGAGTTTTGCGCTGCCACTGAGGTGCAAATCAGTGGCAGCGAAAAGTCACAATTTGCAAGGAGTTGCCAAAATACCCGCTTGATTCTCTTTTCCCAGTCTTGGGTCTCTAAAAAACATCAACAATAGGCATTCAACAATGTTGTTTGATTTTTGTCAGCTGTGGTTGGAGTCGCCACCAGGCAGCCAGCCAGGCCCGTCAAGTACTGCAATTTATTCACTGTAGGCTCAGTTGTGCCTTATTGAACTTATAATACTGATGTCATTGTATTGTGGTGAAATACATTTTAATGCAGTTATATGGAAGTTTCCACAACTTGGAATCATAGTTCTGCTCGCGGAACTGGTGGAATATGATTATCTCAGTGTTGCAGAGTTCCTACCAAATTCCACCAATCGGTGCTTGGCGGAATTATTCTTCTGTCGTTCGCGCCTCGCAGGAGCATTGTGAGGCTCCAAAACGCATGCTTGTGAGTGAAGTTTGATCAGCCCCTGGCATGATTTCCAGTCACCATTGAGCCATCCAGCGCCATTTTAGAACGCTGGTGGAAGCGACCAGTCATGGTCCGAAATGGCTGCTGTTCGAGTAGATTTTCTACCCAAACGGCAGCAAAATCAATTTGAATGGCCTCAAGCTCATGCCCAACACATGGTGAGGTTCACACTGATTTTCACCCCTACTCATACTCTTGGCACTAAACTGTAGCACAAGTAACATATTTTTCACCTGTTGGCAGAATTCCATGGAATCATGCAGAGTTTTTCAGTAACTTTGCAAGTTCCGCCCACTCCTACTCGAGTACAATGTGGGGAGGTAGGTGAGTGTGTTGGATGAGGTCAAAGACAGAGCTAAAAAGACCAAAGTATTGCTGGCCTTCCGCTCATAGGTAACAACATATAAAATATAATGTGCACACATGAATGAAAAATAAATAGAAGTTAAACAAATCTGTGTGAAAATGCATTGGTGTGGTAAGAAAGCTCAGTTTGTTAATGCAATCACTTCATATATCTGTCCGTGTAACCAGGGATTCGTCAATTTTATTCCTGATTGGTCCACTGTGGAATAATAATGTATGTATTTATTCTGCCAAGAGGCCAGCCTGTGATAAAAAACACTGTAAATTAAAAACATTCATTACACACACTTTCAAGATACGCTGCACACATTATAACGTAGACGGCAGAAAAAATGTACAGAAAGATTCAGTGCTTAAGAGGTTACAATCCTTACAAAAATGATATTTTTAGTAATAAGTAATCAGACTGTGTAAACCTTTTTTTAATAGGTTTCCAATTAAAATAATGCACCAAGAACTGGTAAAACCCTCATAAAAAAGAATACATCTTTGTCATCATCCAGTTTCAAATGATTCTATCCATTAAAGTCAATATTCGCTTCCAAGCAGCCTTTAGATTTGCTTAATAACCAATTGTACACATTTGCATTTCTTTCAGGTAGCAAACACTCTGGAGAGAAGGCTTGTTTCTTCTTCAGCTGCCCATCTCGCCTCTTACTTTTTTCTACAGAAAAACCCCGCCTTCTCATTTAGCTTGATTCAACTAAATGTCAGGATTCAGGAATAGCAGTTTAAAAAAAGATAAGTTGGGGAATGGTCTTGATAAAATTAAGATGCTTCTGGAAGGTTGTTCCCAATAGATCCCATCCACTTTGATCTCTTTTTTTATAACCAAATCCCATCAATGGGAATCTTAGGTCAGACTTGAACGTGGGTGTGCAATGCAACTCATCTCTCCGTTTGGTGTGCGTCTCATTGGAGTCATTGGTTATTGTTGGTCTAAATCTCTTCGTTGTGTTGTTTGTGTACGTGTGACTCGGCATCATTGTGCAAACCTTCCCAGCTGCTATTTCTATCAGACTCTTTCCTTTGTGGGAGTCTACACATGTGCAAGCTCTGCAAAATATGCTTTACCTCTCCAATCTTTTTATGTTAGTGTAATTAAAAAGTGTTCATTTCAGTGACTTGTTTGACCATGTAGTAGAGCTAAGAGAAAATGTTCACTGACCCCTACTAGATTTTACACTCAGACCATTGACACAAACAAATTACATTAAATACGTGTCAACACAATTTCCCAGTCATTTATTACTCTGGAACTGTGTAAAAAACTGTTTATGAAAAAGACAGGATTATATGCTCTCCGAGGATGTTAAAGGAGGATCACCCCACATTCTTTTGCCGTACAAAGTAAGGAATTTCTGCAAGAAAAATGGTGAGGTAAGAGAATCTACATCAGTTTCAGAAACCAGAAACAATTACATAGAAGGTCCCAGCAAATTGGATTGCATTTCTGAATTTATACAGCACATCATTCCCATCACAAAGTCATGCAGTGCTCTGGTTTGCATGAGATCTCTTGGAGCACATTTGGAGCGTGAGGGTGAAAGAAAGTTGGTTATAGATTACTATATATCGGAGGCATTGGGTGATGTGCATGAGGTTCAAAAACATGCTTCGCATATGGTATGGCATGCATCACAGCTCATAAGCAGGATGAGCTGCATGAAATGTGTCAATAGACATTCTTGAATATGCCCTTGTTAAAAAATATAATTGCCATCTGTTTTATGGACTAATGTGGGTGGAAAGAGGCAAGGTTTTAGGGTTCTCAGGAATTTCAGGTGATTGTTATTTGGTGTAATTCTGGAAAGAACTGAGCCCCTGTGATCGGTTGTCTTGGCAAAGATGTTTGCAATTGTGGAGGGAGCAATAGTCAAAAGAAGGATCAATCTTGAACATAATGACCTTTTGGCTAATAGGTGCTGACTTACTGCTAAAGAGAACTGTGTCAAATACCAAGGACAGCTCCTTGCGGAATTCACATTGCTTTGAACTTGATGTATTCACCCAGAGGTTTGATGTTTCTCATACCATTATCCAGGAATTAGAATATATAGGCTGAGGTCTTGAGAGTTGGAATGAGTAGATTAAAAAGCTGTGTGAGATCTGCATTCTATATTCTTTGTAATTTTCAAATTTAGTGAGGGTTTCCAAGGTACAGCACCTTCACAGAGTGTAGGTGGGAATCACCAAGGAAATAGCTACTTACATTTTTGAGTTGGGCAAAGATGTGCAAACATTTTATAAAGGCATTTCATCAAGAAAAAACGTGATTTTCAAATCTTGATTTACTTTTGGTATGAGGGTGAGATTGGAGATATTCAATGTCTCTAGATTCCTTACTTTGGGCAATTAGGGTAGTGGTGACTACTTGTTGTGGCCATATATTTGAAGGATGATATTTGGTCAATTTACTGCATGCTGATATTTCCTCTTATGAATTATTTAATGACAGCATCTAGCGATCACTCATTTGTACTTATTGTCCGCTGGTAAGGAAGCCATAATGAAATTGATTTCCGCATTAGTATGAATTGCATGTCATTAGCATAAGTTGTAGCAGTTGAGAAAGAGATGAACTTGTGTAAAGGGATAAGGTAAATATTGAAGAGCAGGAGAGCAATGGTCAATCCCTAAATTACCTTAGCTATAGAGTTGAGCGTGACTGAAGATAATGGAGGAAGCCACAGGATCAGACACTTGTCACTGAGGTAAGAGATGACACTTGTCACTGAGGTAAGAGATGAGCCAGGTCAGGACAATTCTTTGAGCTCCTGTGTTGTCAAGTCTCTGACATTAAACCATCACAGCATAAATTGTAAAAAGAAATAAATTAGCAGCTAGAAGTTGATTTGATCAAGGCATGTTTTTTCAGAATCGGTTTTATTCGTGTGTATTTTAACTCATTTGGGAAGGTTTGAGGTGCCAAAGAATAATAGATTTTGATTATGACTATGATTATTATGATGGTTGAAGTAACTTTTTATGAACTGTGCTGGAATATATTAATGTATGTCTTTTGTGAAATGCTGCTCACCACTCTGCAGTGACTTTCGGGTACTTTAGAGTTTGGGTACATACAAAAAGAGTGGCAGGTGGCAGGATAGTACCTGGAAATAACTTCGGAATGTAAGTAGCCCTTCTGGATGGGGAGTGCTAAGGATGACTGTCAATGAATATTTCCCAAAGATATGATAAAGTCTTAAAGAATAGAGTCCTGAAAAATGCAGCTGGAAAAGAAGTACCACGTTTAAGTGACTGACCATCGTTACTGAGATGAGTAGTAATATATTGAAGAGAACAGGATTGTCTAGATGGTAGGAAGAATATATGTCTTTAAGATTTTTCTGAGCTGAAAGTCATCATCAAGTCATAAAATGAAGTGGTAGGGAAATTCACAGGCAGAATCCCTGAAAATGAAGAATTAGACTGACAAACCTGTTATATCTAGCCAACAGCCTTCTGTTGGCAAACCTGAGGTGTCTTGTCGGTAGGTAAGGGGCAACCAATTTAGTTAGATAGTTGTATGATTCACCACGGACACTTTTATGAGACATTTAAAGAGTTTTGAATATTTCTCCAAAAGAGCCTATATAGGAACTTTGGAGCCTCTGTAATGTGAACATGCTGATTCAGACCAATCAACAGATAGGCTGCATGATTTTGAAATCTCCAGAATCTTGAGCGAAACCTGTGAATAAGATGTTTTGTATAGCACCCACAGCTTCTAAGAGCCTAAAATGTCCATAGAATAAGGCCAACACGGGTCTGCTGTTGAACCTATTGAACTACAGGCCTGCAAAATATTGCTAAATATGCATGGGCAAAGCCAATAGATCTCGTCTATATGATGTGAATGTTGAGTCATTGGCTTTGCCAATGTTTGTCTGTAAAGTACTGATTTAAAAAGTAAAAGATTTTTTTTAAAATACTGGAGGAAAAGCAAACACATATCTTATCTTGAAACTATACATTTCATTCAATGGCTTCAATATTTATAAAAGGCATGGTTTATATTTTAGATACTTTTCATCCAGGAAACTCTGAACAGAATTTGAAAAGTTAACATAAGTGTAAGAATGTAAGCAGAAACTCTGTGCCAAGGCCTAATTTACTAAACACACAATCCAGCCATTTGGTCCTCTGTAACATATTTGTTGACCTTCAGGAGATGTGTCATACTAAGTACACCTTCTGCCTCAGAAGTTAGCTGAGTGAAGAGAGCAGATGGCCCTCCCCCAACCACAATAAAAGGCAAAGTCTGTGTTTACATGCAGTATGTTAAATTAAGGCGACACAACATAAAAACAACCCTTAAATTCTGCTCTTCAGTTACACCCTAGCAAAATCCATCCATGTCGATGTGCTTTTACAGACAAGGGTGGGGAGCAACACAGAGTGAAGGGGGGCACAAATTTGTGTGGGGAAAGTTGAACATGAAGAAGAGAGATAGAAAATACTTGCATTTTCAAGGGCTGTAGAGAGGCTATCCTCCGGAGGAGGGACAAACACAGGAAGAGGAAGGCAAGTAATCAACAAGAAGCAAGTAAATGAAAGAGACAGCAAAGTTGACCAATGGTAAGCAGCAGGGGGCTGAATCCCACTGTAAACTCACCATTGGTCTTTCTCTACTAGACAGCTTGTCCTGCCTAGTATGCAGGATTAAAAAATGAATACAGTTTTCATACATCAAATCTTGTTGAAAAATAACTAAAGAAGACTACAGGAGGGTTCAGTACTCCAAGAAATGGCAATATTGTCTTTAAAGCTTTTTGGGTTTGGGTTTGTTCAAGTAATCAGAATGCCTGGTTTTCCATGTGAACATTATCATATGGGGACTACGTAAAATATAATTGCCATAATTACTGCATGAGGTGTCATTAGGTGACGAGAAGGGACTTCTGGTCTTCCTTTTCTAGTTTTTGCAGTTGAAAAAGGGGTTGAGCAATTCGATTTAATTTTCATGTCCAAGGATCAATGCTCTGGACCCGTCAGCATCATTAACTTGAAGCATGTTTACTGCACTTATATAATTTTTGCTTAACTCTTGATCACTGACTTTAGGAATGGTTTTCATTCTAAAATTATTATAAGTGCTTTAGTGATAGGATTTAATTGCATCATAAGTGTTCCTGTTATAACAATGAGAATGTGAGTGTCAATTTTTCAGCATTTAAATGTAATTTAAATAATACATTGTCAATTGAATATGCATTTTACAGACAGACGTTTATCAAAGAGATCAATGCAAACACACAAAAATAATAAAAATCTGGCAAGCACCTAAATAACACTCATAAGATAACTACAAAATAAGATAAAATAAGAACATTTTTTTAATGAAAAACTGCATGGGAAAAGTAGTTGCATTCCCAACAAATGGTCAGAATGGAATTAGCAATGGTAAAAATTCTCTATTAACATATTTTTTCATGGGCATTAAGGAAAGGATATTATCGCTTTGGTGTTAACTTGATAGTGGCAGGCTGCCACCCCCTCTTCCAAATCCCTGCAATCTGCCTCCAGATATCAAAATGCAAAGGTAACAAAAGAATACTGCCAGGCAGGGTACATGATATACCAATCCCTCGCCTATGGCTACCTGAGATCTGCCATGTTAGATTGGGCTTGTGATACTTGCCATCTGATTGTGATTTGGCATGGTGGGAAGGTAAGCAGGATGGGTGGGATAGTAGTGTGGTTCCCCTGGTCTGAACTGACAGTAGCCCTCATGTTGCTGGGAAAATGCCAAATATGTAGCACATTGCATGGGTGCACCTCTATGGTGCTGCGTACTTCTCACGGCACTATGAAGCACTCTGAATTGTTGAAAAGATATTTGTTGTAAGTTGACCTATAATATAGGTAATGGGTGAGATGTGTCAGGTTGGAGGTCTGCTCTTATCATAAAGCAGCAGTGTAAATGCACATATGGATGAGGAGTTGAAGACTAGTATGGAAATAAACAAAGTCATGCTCTGATGTGACTATATTAATGCTCTCTTGAATCCACAATTTGTTTTATATCATTCTTTTTCCAGCAGGGAGCGATTTCTTTGTCTTTGCCATTTGAACTGAGAAGGAGTTTTCTGAAGGTAGACCTGATTAAGAGTGGATCTAACCTGACTCTATTTAATCTGTTTTGGTGGTTTGTACCAAGTTTCTACTGAAGGAAGAGAGCTACAGAACCATGAATGGCTTGATGGTCTATGCCCATTGTTTTAAAAGTAACATGTATATCCTTTTGCAGAGGTTGTAGAGACTGAAGAGCAGGTGACTTGCCATTTCATATACCAAGGTTAAGAAGCTGCTGTGCTGTGGATCTTTAGCTTCTGAATCACATTAAGGGATTCCCTGAGGTATACTCCTACGGATGAGGTTTGCGTGGAGAGAAAAGAGTGGCTCTGTGTAGGCCTAAACTGAGACCTAAGTGGTCTCTACCTCACTTCAAACTATTTTAATGCACTGTTTTGACATATAGCCATTCTACAGACACAATGTTTTATAATGCCATTTCCAGAAGGGTTAACCTGAACTCTATAATTCTACCTATTTTAAAAGAATGTAGATAAAATCACAGCACACAGTACTGTACTGTCCTTTGGATATATACAAGGATACTATGGCATTAACCAGTGTGTATTCAGCAAAGCAGGAGTGGTGGTAGAAACTATATAAAAGGTACAGGTGCTTTTCAGGTCACAATTGCCTGGGCATCTGAAGTGTGTGGTTAATGGTTGCTTTTAAATGTAGTGGCAAATTGAATTATGCACTGGTAAGAACATTAGGCCAGTAAAATAGTAAATAGTTTTGTAGACTTGAAGAACTATTTTACAAGTGAGACCTGTGGGTTCTTGCTGAAGAATTTGTTCCAAAGTTTAGTGATAACATGCCTTTTCTTAGCACATCTACTCAGGAGCAATGGTCCCCATTTTACTGGATTTAAAACCTTTTCACATAGAGGTGTGTAAATAAGAAGTGCTTGCGGCTGCTAATGCAAAATGTTTGCACTCACACCTCCAGAAAGCTCAAGAGTTTCTAAACCTGAACAATGGACGTCACTTACTTGAACATTTTAGCAATTGCTATAGCAGCAGACAGTAGAGTCATTAGGTTGGATGAGGGTGGTGTGTGTGCGGTAGTCGGGCCAGGTAGCTCACTGTTCCTTCCTTTTCACTCAAACTACACAAATAGACAGCAGCATCTATAATTTTTTTAAACAATAAACTTACTTTAACAAACCTTAACCAAATGTTCCTACAGGATCTTTTTATAATGAGAATTAATCTAATGTTTGGTGCTGTGCACTGAATATATAACATCAAAAGAAGAAACGGGAAATTAAAGTGGACTTGTGGGGTACAGTGCATGAATATTGAGTTTAGTTTTAATAGTAGTCAAAATATTATGAACCCTAAAATATAGTGAGTCATAATATCCCAGATAGATGAATTGTATTTTTACTTTAACAATCACTGTTGTTTGTCAAAATATTGTATGCAAAATAAAATTTTATTTAATGTTAATTCCCATTAATATGGTAATGTATATATTTATATGTACTCCTATTTTGTGTATGTTTTCATAATTATAACACTTATTGATTTTGTTTTGTTTTTCATGTTACTTGTTTAGTTCATGTTTTGTAGTAATGTTATTTAATTTTAATGAGCTAATGGGCTGTGGGTTTAATTGGGGGATTTAGCTGGATAGTGTTTTAATTGGATATTTTTGTTTTTGTTTTTAGCATGAGTTAAAGTAGGGCTTTGGGTGAGTAGTGATTTATTTAGCTACTGTAATGTATTTATTTTTAGTTTTCATTTTTGGGTGATTCCCTATTGGTGTAAATGATCATAAATCTGTTCTGGTGATTAATAGTCAATTTTTTTTTGTAAATGTTATGTTAAGCAATCATTAAATATTTGTGAAATATATAGAGATTTGGGGTGGGCATAGTGGAAAAATAAATTGATTACCTTTTTGTTTTAACAGTGTTTTCTATGTTTTATTAAAAAGTTGGCGTTCACATATTCAGGGGTGACCTTAATAATTTTGGATACTTAAGAATTATGCTACATTTGTATGTTTTGGCTGTATTGTGACTTTGCTATTCTTCAATTATTTTGTTTTATTAAGAATTATGTGATTCCATTTAAAATAGAAAATGACACCCCAGGATGTATTAAATGTTCATGTGTTTCTGGCATAGAATGTATATTACTGCCTTTGAACCACAGCTTATAATGATTGTTAACCATGTCTATGGGAAAGGTTTACAATGGTAAACTAGCCCCCCTTCATTTATGTCATTTATTCAATGTTTGCGGGAGTGGAGTTAGAATAGTAAATATTCCTGATTGATTTATGCAGTTTCTCCAAAGTTCGTGGGACTGGAATTAAAATACCAAATCAGCTCCTGTGAATTTATGCACTTTCCACAGTACTTGAAGGACTAGAGTTTGAAGAGTAAATCTGCATCTCCCAAATGTATGCACTTTCCATAATGTTTTAGGGACTAGAGTTCGAATAATACTTAAAAAAAGCATTAATTAATGTTCCAATTTTTGTGCGACTTCAGTTAGAATAGAAAATCACCCCAGCCTCTAAAATTGAGCACTTTCCTCAATGTTTGAGTAACTGGAACTAGAAGTAAATCTACCACTATCACACTAATTTATACACTTCGTCCAAGATTTATAGGACTGGACTTAGAATAGTATATCTCGCCTAGCACTGTACATGAAATTTGTGGGTCTGAAGTTAGGATAGTAAAACAGCAGCCCCTGAATTTATGACCTCACCACAATGATTGAGGGACTGGAGTTGAAATATTATATTAAAACCTCATTAGTTATTGAATTTTCCCAATATTTGAGAGACTGGGGTTGAATGGTAATAACCCTCCCCCCTCCCCCAAATTATGCAGATTCCCAAATGTTTGAAGGACTGGAACTAGAATAATAAATCAGTACCTCTTCCAAATGTATGCATTTGTATGAATAGTACATTAAAACCCTATCCATTTATGTACTTTCTCAAATGTTTGTGGGATTGTATGTAATCTAGTAAGTATACCCCTCAGATTGGATGCACAGTCTACATTGTTTGTGAGGCTTGAGTGAGAATAGTAATTTTGACTCCCAGGTTTTGAATATTTCCACAGTGTCATTTGGTTTTGAGAATATTTTGATTATAATCCGTGCATTTCTGTTTGGAATGCAGGTTTTTGGGTTCCAATTTTAACCTTATAACTAATACCATAATTTAATTTCTGATGAAGACATTCACAATTTTTTCAACTTTATATTCAATTATTTACAATTATTGCAAGTGATTTACCAAAATATAAACATATTTAGATCAATTGATAATTTTATGATTAAATTATTCTGATTGCAATACTTGCTCATATGTTAGTATTTAAACAATATAGAAACAAAACTAATAGTTATCACTGTTTAATACTTTGGGCCTCATTGCGATGGCAGTCGGACAAGCGTCTGACCTCAATCGCAGCAGGATGGAGACCGCCCAACAAATAGTCGGCAGTTCCACCCCTCATATTATGAAAAGGCCGCCGTGTAGACAGTTGGAAACATGCATTTTTTTATTGCAGCTTGTGCTGCAGCCTGGAAAAGGACCACAGCACAAGCCGCAGTAGGCAAAGGCCTGTTTGCAAACATCCATGAGCCGTGTGCCAGGCACCATGTGGTGCATGGATGTTTAGGGGGCACCATTTCCAATAGTTGTTCCATGGCGATGGGAACGCCATCAAAACACTGGTGGAAACGGACATCTTAATCCCTACGGCGGTCCCTGCGCAGGGACAGCCTTCATTGTAGGGATAATTTCTTGAAAAGTGATCTGACGTTTAATCTGTGAGCCATTTAGTACAAAATAATAATTGTTGGATTGGTTACCTGTTTTTTTGCAAATAAGTTTTACCTTATCGGTTGGTATTTCTTTATGCAGAGTTTATTTTATTTTATAAACGATGTTTTTGCCTACAATATTTCTTTGTCTCATGCTAAATCATTTTTCGCAAATCTAATTACAGTCACTGTTATATCTGTAAGGCAAATAAAGCTGGTCAATTTTTTTTCAAATTAGTTTGGTGATACATTTTGAATTGTTGGGGGTTATTTGAGGTACATTTAATTTATTATGGTAATGTTTAAAAATATTAAGTTATTTCAATGTGTTGGGTATTAAATTTCCGAATCGTTGGTAATATTTTCTGCATATTACTTCTCTGCTCTGTCAAGTTTTGGTCAATTAGGTATTGCTTGTTGTTTATTCTAATTATTTTTATATTTATTTATATATTTAAGAGTTTTATATAGCACTCTAAAAAGAGCGTCAGGGATTTAGTTTGTGGGCTTTAGGCAGAATGAGGAGTAAGGTGTTCAAACTTCTTAGTGTTCTTCTATGGCTTGTCTTTTTGAGTTTATAGGTGAGGTAGGCTGGTTTCCCAGTGTAAAGGGCTGTGAGAGTTAGACAAGCAGTTCTGGAGCTACAGCGAGCTTCAATTGGGAGCCAATTCAGTTCTTTCAGGGAGGTGGAGATGTGGTCATATTTTTTTATTCCTGTGACAATTCTGGCTGCTGCACTGAGAGAGGATCTAAGGGGTGCAAGACGGGCTTTCGCTGTGCCTGTTTTTTATAAGCAAGAGTACAGAGCCTTGGCGAACACTCCGGGTAATTGCTGTTGTGTCAGAGGTCAGATTGCTTATTTTTATTTGTTGAGAACGATTATGTACAATAGTTGTGAACCAGCGTAGGACCACCCTGTCCGCTGCAATCCTTATTTTGGAGGACATCCAGGAGAAGCTTGTAGTCAACTGTGTCGAGGTCGTCGGTCTAGGAGTATGAACAGGCGGCATTGGTCTGTTTCCAGGGATTTGTGAAGGTCATGTACTATGTTCAGAATAGCTGTTTCTGTGCTGCATACTTTTCTAAAACGTGGTTTGATGAGGGTCCAAGAGATTTTTGTTGTCTATTTGTTGGTTTAGTTGTGACAGAACACATCTCTCCAGAGTTTGGGCTAGGAAGGGGAGTTTAGAGACCGGTCTAAAGTTATTGGGTTGTTCGGGTCTGCTCCTGTTTTCTTAAGCAGTGGCGTGACTGGACCAAGCTTGAGGCAGTCTGGCATCACACCAGTCATCAGGGAGCTGTTTATATTCTTAGTCCAGATGAGGTTTAGGGCGTGGTTGAGTTTCTTTGCCAGGGATCCTGGGAGGTGGTCCGCCAGATGTGAGGATGTTTTGGACGTAGCCAGCAGATCATAAATGTCCGCCTACGAGAGTGGGTTGAATACCTTTTAGCTTCAGGGAGTTGTGAGGGTCCCTTGGATTTGATTACACCCGTTGTTGTCCTGTGGAGAGGTAATTGATAGGGAAGCCATGGAGAGAGAGGGGGGGATTGTTTTTTTCCTTTCTGAGAGGAAGGTTCTTATTGGGTGACTGGTTGTGATCTTCGAGAAAGAGGTCAATCTTCGTGATTTTATCATTTAAGCAGTTTACGAAGTTGCTATACCATTCTTTGAACGTCTGAGGTTTATCTAAGGTTGGTTTTAGGTTTGTTGTTTGATGGTATTGAAAAGCTCTGTGGGGTAGTTTTTGGCCTTGTCGAAGCATTGTGGAAGAAGGTTGTTTTTCTTTTGTGGTTGTGTTTTTAGGTCTCCCCTAGGCAGCGCGCATGCGCTGCTCTAGGAGAGGGCCTTTAGCCATCAGTCTTCACTTTTTTCAAGCACGGCACTCGTGCTTGTGGCGGCATCCACCTTGCGGGAGCGAGCAGCGGCACGGCCACGTTAATTACAAACATATGGTTGCTGCTCGCTCCCGCAAGGTGGATGCCGCCACAAGCACGAGTGTTGCTTCTCTGTCTTCGCCATGGTCGACACGTCTTGAATGGCTGCCACATACTTGTCCAGGCCTGACAGGGAGTGCGCAAGAAGAGCTCCGTCAAGAGGCACTTTAGGTTCTCCACCGGGCTTTCTTTTATTTCTCCACAGAAAATCTCTCGCTCCATCCTGACTGGGTCCATATCCGTGCTTGTCTAAGGGGGGAAAGAAAACAGCAATCAGCAATTTATATATCTGACCATTCGAGTGCTACGGGATATTGTGTAGCTGGAGCTAAGCTAGCTGCAAACATTTACAACTGGCAGATAATTCAAGAGTAGGTTTAGCGCATCTACGTCCAAATGCCAGACGAAAAAGTTATTTGCTAAGAAAATTTCCAAACATGGTTCTGAGAATCATAATTGGAAGAATTTTACACAGGCACATTTTTACAGAAATTCGGACAAATTGTGGGGGTTTTCTGCAATCACGCACTTACCGCTGTGGCTGTTGTATTTCTTTCTATTTTAACTGTGGTGTTGTATATCAGTAACACAAACTGTAATTTTATTTGTGAGCATTGTTCATAGATTTATTTGTAAAAAAAAAAATGCAGTCTAATATAGCGAAAAGTCGACCGGAAGGTATTGGATCGCTTTCCATGAGCACCAGTTAAATCACACATTAATTTTTTTCAGGCACGAGGGGATTGCGTGATTTGCCTAGAATTACAGGATATTGAGGCAACTCTAAGACTCGAACCTTCCCCAGTTCCAAAGTTGGCAGCTCCAGCCATTACCACTGCATCTGGATGTGTAGGATGGCTGCAGGAAGGGGTCCTTTAAAGGACGTGATCTTAAAGTGAAAGCTTTTTTATTTGACCGGCATTTTTTAGCACATACGCACGTTTTTTTTATTGGTCCTGTATTTTTTTTCTCCATTATATGTCTAAGCCGGTAAGTCACAGAACGTACATTGCAGCTGACTGAAGAAACAGACCTGGCAGAGAATCGCATTTATGACATCTGGTCAGAGGTCAGATAAACAAGCAGGGTCTTTTAATAGAGGAGCCCACTGCTACCCGCTGCCAACAAACACGAGTCAGCAACATCCAAGCCACAATGTGCTGCATCTGGGTTCTGATCTTTTCAAGGCACTACATTGGAAGTCTATTCTGATTTTTATTGTTTGACTCCGGTCGTGTGGACAAGTGCTTCATGATTCATCTCAGATTGCAATAAAAAGCAAAACTGACTGAGTGCAAACCGGCTTGAAAACACGCCTGTAAATATTTATTTTCAGGAATTCGCCTGTGCCGCTCCGCTTGTCTGTCTGTTATTTTAACTACTTCAGCGCCTGTCGTCAATAACCCGTGCCATTCCATCTCCACCCGTGACTGCCTCTTATTTTCAGTTGAACGATGTCAACGGATGAAAGAGTTTATTCAGATTCATGCAAACTAGCTTGATTTAAAAGCTACAGTCATGGACAGGAAGTGGCACCAGTTAAAAACAGAAAACATATTCTCGATACAAACTGAATAATCACATAATCCTTAAACGACCTGACTGGATGTCAGTAACAACATCATTTCTGTAACAATTTTTCTGATTTATTAGTTTAGCAAGCTGCTTTTACTTGAGGGACACGGGCCAACAAATGAAGCTTGGGGTCAGAACTCTATTACTTACTCAAAACTGTAATGTGTCTGTTAAATTGGAACGCATCTTTCCTCGCAATTGTCAGAATAGAAATACAGCTCGAAATTGCAAAGGCGTGGTAAACTGATTGAGTGTCTGAATGTAGAAGCAAACCTGTTTCTGGGGAGGGGCGGAGCAATGAGTGCCCTTAATAGTGTGAATGACCTCTTGAGCCTGTCCTCAGGGTTGGGCGCTCTGCAGCAAATGGGTTCAGGCACACGCTGAGGCGTGGGTTTAGGGTCCAATGCGATGTACCGTAGAGATCAAGACCATGTTTCTCTCCATGGGAAAACTGTGGAAGGTGCACCTTTGGGGTCCAAGCTACCCTTTCCACCAGCCGTTCCTTCATACACGATCCCACAGATTTAAACCAGTGGCAGTACTGGATGTGCACGTGTGTGTTGGGGTGGGGCAGGGGGCTGGGGATGCACCAATAGCAATGGGAGGAGGGCTACTGCCTGCCAGACAACCTAAAGAAATGGTGTCCCTGGCAGGAAATGCTTTGGTCCCCAGAAGAACTGCATCAAGAACTTCCCGCATTAACATCCCAAATTTCCTTTAAATGGCCAAGACGTTTTTTGTGGTTGTTTTTCATCCACTTTAATGTTGCGAGGATTCGACCGGAAGGTGTTGGGGTGCTTTACATGAGTACCAGTTACATCACAGCAAAACACATTAATGTTTGGTAAGCATGCGGAAATTGAATGATTTGCATAGAGTAACAGGATGTTGAACATCCCTGACTGGCTCCCTAGCTTCCGAGTCAGCAGGGGGGGCCTTTGCGCCACATCCTCTGCCTGTTCTCCTAAGTTCTGCCTGGAGTGGAATAGAACACTGAGGATTGGGACATAAAAAATGCAGTTCAGCTTAAAGAATTCTTCTCACTGCAAATTATTTTTCCGATTGTGGGTTCTCCGAGGGGGCACGGAAAGCAGGGGGCGCCCTCTTACCCCCACCACCAGGGTGCCTCATCTGGAGAAGCCGTCCCCGCAAGGTGTTTGCAGCTCTTGTGTCTGCCTGCGGAAAGGAACTTGAGGTATGGCGAACGCAGGAGTCGCAGCTGTAACTCATCTCAGAGGCCTGCCCCTGGCTCACCCACTGTCCTCCGTGCTCTATAAATAAAAGCTGAGAAGCTCCCCATTTGTTTCCGAACTCTCTAAACTCTCCTGACAACCAAGGCCCTGGTGCTCAGCAGTAGTCTATGGATTCTCTAGGGGCTGGCTGATGCCTGGAAGGACCCCTGTGAATAATCTGGTGGCCTTCTGTAACAAACCAGCATTAGAACAGGCAGGAAGAAGTTGCCAGCATTGCAAGGACAACAAAATAGAAGATATTTTTTATGTTAATTAATTTTTTTAATAGGTTCGTTCAGTTGTACATAATGTCTTCTTGGTTATATATAAGGTGACAAAAATGCTTATAACACAATTTTAATGCCACTTTACAGCATGCTGCAGCTGCACAACAGCCACACTGCTCTACAACACAGCTAAAAGACATTGGCAAAGGCAATAGCTCTGGTTAAACACTGATAAGATCCCAAAGGCGAGACCTATTGGCTATGCCAATGCTTGTTTGTAATTCCTGTGTCCCCCCTGAGTTAATCAAGGTGGACTGTGGATGGATTTGTTCACCAGTGTATTTTTGCCACTCTAAGCTGACTCCTTTCAGTATTTAGGTCTTTATTGAACTGTGATCTCGAGGCTGTGTTTCTCTCCCTTTTCCGTTTCATTGGGGTACTTGGTCCAGTATGTAGGACATTGTTGAGTTGTAGTGGGTGGTGAGTTTGGTTGTTGAGAAGTTTTCTGATGAGGGGGAAGAAGTAATCCATTCTTCCTTTGAGGTCCGCTAGGGGAATTTTTCTTATGTTTCTAGTCCGTTGGAGGGTTCTTTGGGGTGTTTGTTGGTTGCTGTAACACTTTGTTTGTATGGAACAGAATGATGTGATGATCCGATCAGTCGACATGGATGATGTTGTCGATAGTTAGTGTTTTTTCTGAGCTATGATAGCATCCATGGTTGAGCCTTTGTTGTGGGTTTGACCTTTGCTATGCTGGGAGAGTTCCTTACTGAGTAAGATGTCATTTAAGGATTGGATTAGAGTATTGCTTTTGTCATTCCAGTGAAGGTTGAGGTTGCCTAGGATGATGATATTGGCGCATGAGAGTGGGCTATCAGATCTGCAAGGTATTCACCAAAGGAGAGTGCGTTGTCAGGTAGGTGGTAGAGTAGGTGACAGATCATACTTGTGTTGTCTTTCGTCCTTATAGTGGTGCTGAGATATTCTAACGAGTTGTTACCACTAGGTTGATGTTGTTCTTGTCATTCTTGATGATTGAAAATCCCGGTGGGCCTAGTGTATCCATGATCTGCTGTGAGGATTCATTTAGCCATGTTTCTGTGATAAATGAGATGGCAATGTTGTGGGTCAGGATGAATTCTGCTAGTTCTGTTGCATGCTTGATTGTAGACCTGCAGTTTATGAGCATGAATTTGATTTGTCTGCCACTCTTAGGTTCTTGAGGGGCAGAGGTCAAGGTGATATTCATGAGGTGTGCTGGTGGCCTTGTCTTGTTCACTGGTGTGGGATTCTTACTCGGCCTGTGATAACCTGGATCTTAGAGGAAGGGTTGATTTTAACAAGTTCCAGGTTGTACAATTTGGCTACCTCCACTGCCTTGCTCCGAGACACTGTGGCACTTGTTCTTTTTGGTCTCTGAGCTTTATAGTTAAGAGGCGTGGTGTTCCAGCTGACTGATTGTGTCTTGGCTGTTCCTAGGCATAGTGTGTTGGTGCCTGTACGGGGGTGAGGGTGAAGAGCAGGATTCAGATACCTTATGATATTGTTGAGACCATTTGTTACTATCTCTAGTTGGTTTTCCAAGTGCATTAGTCGCTCGTTTAGTTTGGACATGTGATTTAATGAGGGGAGAGTATGGGTGTTTTGCTTCAGATTGTATGGGATATGGTGATCCGAGTCTGAGAGTGTTTGTTGGTGCGTGTCAGATTCAAGATGTTGTGCAATTAGATATGTCATTGGGTTCTTTATTTTTCATGATGGGTCTGGTGGGTGAGTAGTGTAGGTCCCTTTGAGATGAGGTTATCAGCGTATTGATGAACATGGAGGGAAGCTAGTGGGAGTTGGGAGCGGGAGCAACTTGGTTGATGTCCCAATAGATCTGTGAGGCAGGGGAGGTGGGTGAGGTTTATGTTGTGGGTGATGGTTGGGGGATTTGTTAGGTTGGGGGATGTTATTGATTAGGGGATTCTGAGCTGAACTGCTGTTCTGGGCTGAGGTTTTAAGAGGGAGGATAGTGCAGGGGTACAGGGTTCTGTGGAGGCCTGCATCAAAATTCCTTTTAGGGGGGACTTGTAGATCTTATAAGAGTTAGGATAGGTGAAGGTCCTAGCTTCTCTTTAGTAGGCCCGATGTATATTATGAGCGGAGGCCTGTGAGCTTCAATTGACTCTGCTGTGGGGGCAGTGTTTATGAAAGGGGGGTAAAGGGTGAGTTCTCCACTAATGAATATTAGTGTATTTAGTGTAGGAAGGTGCTGCTCAAAGCAGAATTGTTGAGTTGAGTTGAATTTGAGCCAGCCCATTCCAAGATGGCTTCCAAGCTGGTAGTGAGAGAGGAACTTTGTGTTCAGGTAGTCCTCTTTTTCTGTCTATGATGTGGTGGGGCAGCCACGTAGGTTGGAGGGACTTCAACCGCCTTTGACTTCTTTCTACTTTGTTTGCGTGTGGAGTGCAAGTGACACCCGGGTCTCGCTGGTCCTTTTTTCTGTGTTTGTACAAGACCCTGTGTCATCGGGGAAGATGAGGTGAGCCTAAAATGGTAGCTTTGCTTCCCTTGTGAGCTCAAGGGAGCCGGGACAGCACGAGGAAGTCAGGACCTCCCTGTCTGAGAGGGAGCAGTCAAGCTGAGGCAGAGGGCACACAACAACCACATCTCAAAGCCTGTGGGAGGTTTGCAGGCTCCATGGGGCAAGTGTGAGTGCCCAGCACAGAACCATTCTTTGTAGCTTTTGGGGCTGACAACAGGTCCATCCTATCGCAGCCCTATGTTACCTGTAGCCCCTTCCTTTTAGCACGCAGCTTTCCTCCTGGAGCCCCACATCTTATGTCCTCCATGTGGTCTGCAGAAGGTGGGAGCCCGATTCAGCCTCTGCTTTGGAGCAGTTTAGGAGTGATAGCAGGGAAAGATAAGAAACCTTCTCAGTCACCACTGAGAAGTTTTACGTCAGATAAGCTCTTCCCACAGCCGGGGGCTCTGCAGCATACGGCAAACCTTCTCCGTCTCTACTGAGAGAAATTAACATCAGTCACACCTCTGTAGCGGGAATATGTGATGTTACACCACGAGCAAATACCACACGGTAGGTAACAATGCGGTCATTACATCGTCTGCGTTGTTACCACGCATGGCATTACATTGCAAGTTATTTCAACGACTTGCGCTAGATGGCGCGCTGGATTTAGGAATAGCATAAATTACTATTCCTACTCCAGTTAGCGCAACAGCAGGGAAGGAATCCAACATATTCCCTGGTGTTGCGTGCCATCTAGCGCAAGTCGTTGAAATGACTTGCTCTGTAATGCTATGCGTGGTAACAACACGGATGATGTAGCATCCGCGTTATTATCTACCCGCGTGGTATTACCAGCGTTGTAAACGCTGTCTCCCCCGTAGCGGTGTAGTAGTGGCCAGACACTCTGGTGACAAGCTCTTCCTGCCGCCTTTGTTAACCGCTCAACCGCGGCGAAAATTCCGCTGTGGTGCGGCACTTTGATCAAGTGGGCGGGGCCGCGTCGGCCAATGGACGTGCGCAGCACTGTGGAGGTAGTGCTCGCGACGGCCGTTGGCCAACAGAAGCAGCAAAGGGGTTAATTCAGGTTAATTGTTTAACCATTTTAATTTTATTACCATTGTTCACGTAATTAATTAAATATTTTAAGGTTTTAAATCAGTTAGATGCTACATATAAATTAGTGTATTTTTATTATTTATTCCTTCTATTTTATTTTTATAACATGTTCGCATATTCTTGTTTGCTGTTATGTGCACAATGTTTTGTTTTGTGGCTTTTCTTTTTTTAAGTACTTTCTAAGTAGCAACACTATAAATCCCAGAATGATGTATAATTGTAATAAATGTCTAGGACTGCCATGTATGTTTCAAACACTTTCCTTTACATATCTGCCTCCTTTTTTCTCTCACTTTTCTCACACTCCTCTTCTCTCCCTCTTTTCTTAACTTACTTTAACAATTTATTTTCCCACCTGCTATCTTACCCTCTCCTACCTTTCACCTTCAACCACTTTTACTTCCTACAATTTCCTTATATCTTTATATTCCTTATAAACGTATATCTAAATTGTCTAGGGCTAGTGCAGCAATTTTAGAACCTACATATCCACCTAGCAGTCTGTTCATCATGAAATAGCAATGTCCTTCCTCCTCTCACATGCATGCTTCCCTCTCACTGCCCTTATTCTCACACCTTTCTGTTAGTCACATTCCGCCTCTTTCAACCTTCGTTCTCACTTTTGCACTTCACATCTTCCACTCATCTCTGACAATGGTGCTCTCCCCCCACCCCCTCTCAAGTGCCTAATGAATATATCTGACACATTTTGCTGCCTTTTGTGACCTGATTTCACATTTGTATATGGTCCTCTCAGACAACTTGCTTTCATTCATCTTCTAGTCCCACCTTTTTCTCACACCTTTCTGTCTCATATTCCCCCTTTGTCTAGGATACCCACCTCTCACCTACTCCTGCTCCCTCAGGACCACACCCTTTAATACTTATGTTTCTTATTGAAACTCTCCCTTCCACTCACTAGAAATTCCCTCCCATATCTTACCAATACTCATCCTTCTTTCCCACGCACCATGATCTCCCTCTCATTCTGCTTTTTTCTCTTTCACACCCCCTCTCTTCCTCACCTAAGGATTCGCTCACTGTTTCCCCACACACAACCACAAACCCACACGCATACACATTGATGGCTGTGTTTTATATACTGTTAATCACCAGTTCAAGTAGATAAAGATATTTTCTAATTTGCACTGGCACAATCAATGCTGTGTTGAACATTGCAGCAAGATCAACTTGAGTTCTTTATAACAGGGGCTGAAAGATTATATGTCCACAGGTGGAACCAGGAGGCTGTGACATGCCATCTTTCAGGGGACAGCTTGGAGAAATTGAGCCTGACACAAGAAAAATGAAACATAAGCAATAGCCCCTCTGGGAAAGCTTTACACAAGATCCTCAATCTGGGTATCAGGTGCCTGAGAAGAGTGTGCCTCACGAATAAAAGCAATGGTCCCAAAGACAGATGGACTAGGCAGGGCCAAATGAGTCAGCAGATATTTTAAAAAGAAGATAACATGTTCCACAGTACACACGTGTTGAACAAACCAACTGAACTAAGTATACATATAGACAGAGGTCGAAGTGCATTAAAAAAAAGTATGGAAACTGTAATGCTGAATGCAATGGGGTTGGGGTCAGTGCGCGTGGGGGCAGGGTCAGTGGTCTGAAAATATTCTGCATAGTTTTTTGGGTCTTTCTCCCACAGGTAACTATATATAAAAGTACCACACAGCTTTAATAAAAAAAAAGAAAAAAATACAAGTTAAGTGAATCAGCAGGAAATGCACTATAGTACATTATTAAACCTCTATTTTTTTGATGCTTTGCATAGGTCTCTGTGTGCAATCAGAGAGCCATAGACTTATGGCCCATATTTATCATTATTTGACGCCATGCAACACAGCAAGACAACTTGCTGCTCTGTGGCAAATGGAGATGGCAGGAATGACCCATAATCACTAACTTATAACCGCCGAGTGCCAACTCAGGCACCCTTCTTTTTGCGCTGGAAGAGGGACCTTCCTGCACAAAAATAATCCTCAGAGGAATTTCCCTCTTTTAAAGTGTGTTGCAGAATGCAGCACACTTATAAAGAGGAAACAACAATGAGAAATAAAGGTAACATTTTGGCTCATTGTTTCCTATTCTTGGTAAATCTGGAAATGCGGCAAACATCTTGGGTGGATGCATGAGAACAACCACTCTCCACCCATAACTCTCCCTTAAAAGCACACACTTCACAGCTCAGCTAGGAGCTCATTGCAATTAACCATGGGCATAGTTCGCGAAGTAGCACTTCGCGAAGCTACGCAAAGTGCAGTTCGCACTACGCGAGCTACGCGTAGCACTTCGCGAACTGCGTAGTACCTTGTTTGCACTGTGCCAGATGTCGTTTTCAATGATTGCACAGTGCAACCGGCACTGTGCAATCATTGAAAATGGCATCTTGCACAGTACGAGCTGTAGTTTTCTGCTGCTCGAGTAGATTTTTACTCGAGCGGCAGCTTTCTCAACGCGAACTGGTAGTTTCTCATCGCAAGCGGTCGCGAGCATACGCGACCACTCGCAATGAGAAACCTGACCTCCTCGCGTTGGGAATCTCGCCGGGAGGTTCATTTCCCATGCTCGCGATCGCCAACTTGATGTTGCTGATCGCGAACAAGGAAAAAGTCTCGCCGGGATGTTATTTTGCTTGCTCGCGGTCGCCAGCTTGACGTTAAGGACCGCGAGCAAGCAAAAAATTACCGCAGCACTACGCAACACTACGCTACGCGTGTTCGCACTGTGCTACGTGCAGTTCGCGTAGTGCGAAGTAGCGCGAACTTCGCAAACTACGCGAGCGTAGCGTAGTGCTTTGCCCAGGCTTAATTGCAATACCATGCAAAAAGAATAAATCTGCGTTCTCAGGAAGCTTCAAGTGATTCCATCAATTAAACCCAATACTGGCTTCCTAGCACTTTTATATTTGCAGAATAACCTGTTGCACACATTTACATTTCTTTCAGACAAGCGGGCACCCTTGCAAGATGGCTTGTTTAGCTGTCTGCCAGCCTTCAGTTTCACAGTACAGGAGACTTCCTGCCTGACACTTCAGGAGAAGTTTTTAAACTATTGGAATTAACCATCCCAAAAGAAAGGAGAACTGTTCTTCATAAATTAAATTAGTATGGGCATGCCGTGCCCCTTAGATACCACCCACTTCAACCTCTGCTTATAAAGAGAGCATGTAAGGAGCAAAACCCAAATTGGGCATTTGGTGCCACATAGTAATATAGACATGAGAACAGCAAGTAAAGAATAGGAGGCACAATATGAATGTCCCTGGAGACCAATTGTAAGATCACCAGGGCCCTCAATTGCAGCAGAGGTGAAAGGAAAGCAATGTCAGCAGCTCACTAAGCCACATCAATCAGACTTTGCTGAGATAGTGGAGTGACACTCAATGTGCATGGAGCAATGTGCCACTCAGGCACATTGTGGTGTTAGCTAGGTCTAGTGACCCAGCAGCAGCTCTCTTTTGTTTCTAAACTTCATGCACATGAGAACCCTTTATAGCTCGAACTAAATATACCATTTTCTCCCCATTGAGGACATTTCAGCAGGAACCGCCATCTGCAGAGAATGGCAAGTTTTTAATACAAATAGGAATCGGAACATCACATGGGAGCCCCTTCCCCCTTTACAGAAGATGACAGGGATCCACTTCTGTTCTGCAACAATTCCATGAGATCTACAATCTGACTATGGTGTCTGGTCAAGAGCAAGGTGGCAATCCCTCCCCTCTGCCCCACCTGCCCAAACCCTGAAGTGTGTCAATCAGATCCTGGGAGGGCGATGCAGTCCATTGATGCTAGAAGCAAAACAGCGCCCTTATGGGCCCCGAAAGAGCCCTCATCATGGGCTGCTCTTAGCCCCATGTGATGATGACTCTGTGCGCGACAGTAAGCCAAAATCAGTGCAATTATTGTTTAAAGACTATAACGAAGATGTTTTTGATGCCTAATAGTGAAAATGAAGAAAAATAAAGTTTGGGGTAATTTAGAAACCGCTAGATCAGGTGCTGGTTTTTTCGTGTATTTAAGATCGTTCTGAGACGCATGCGTAAGTATGTCATTAGGAGCTGCTGCCCCCTCCTAAATAACTACACTTACACACAACCTCTGAAAAGTTATTGAAAGAGCCCAAACACCACATTCCAACCTTGTATTGGAACCTATTTAAATTATTGAGAGCTAATACTATTTATAGGTCTCAGAAATATCTCTACCTCTACCAAGCCAACCAGGATGCTCAACAATCACAGTAAAACAACAGTGAAAGTCTTGGAAATCCCTCACAACAGTGGATCTACTATTCGTATTAAAGGCACCCACAAATGCTGACTGTCATCAATCTGCCAGAAATCATGTACACAACGAACACCAGGCTCACCCACGTCCTAGACCAGGTTACCAACCTGACACCCTTGACTTTATCATGATGGTTGTCCCAAGTAGCTGTAGTTTTAAAACAGAGCACTGTTCTCAAAAAGAAGCTGCGCTCTAAACACAACCTGACTGTCAGACAAAATAACCCATGACATCCAAAGCGCTTCCACACAACAATTTACAAGACGAAAACTACAACACAAATAGAAATCTGTTATCACATGACATACAACGCTAGCTCCAGGCCTATGAAACAAACTCTGAACACAGTTTGCTGCCAAAATAACTGCTGCACACTCACAATCAAGTGGTCCATTTGCCCGGTGACATCCCACATGCCGTATTATGTACTGTAGTTATCCACATCATTATTAAATATTGGGTTATTTCTCACCCAATATTGTGCCTCTCTAGGATACTCTGTGATAGTATTTTAAACAAAGATTCCAGTGCTTAGAAGCTGCTCAAGTCAATTGGATCCTTTCCATTACATGTCTTGTAGTTTTCACCTATCAAGTTGCAGGAAGGCACCTGCCACAGTTCTCCATTCGCTAGGCATCTTTGTTGATGCTCTAGCCCATACATGTCTCCTCTTGAAGTATCCCACTTATTTCTCTACCCACATCGCATCTATTGGAGTCTTATCTACCTTTGTCAAAGGCAGCCTGATGTTCTGAATGCTAGTCTCAGCCCAACAAACATTCTCAATTTGGCTGGCTTGTTAGTGTTTCACTTTGGGCACTCGTTGTATATCCCCACTTGAAGGGAGATAAAGCTTCTGGACACACAGCGTTATTATCCAGCTCATGTTTTTAGTTGATCTCCTAAAGCTCCTTCATTTGTAGAAGTTCATTGTTAAGACAGATTTCCTCCAACCTAGTGATAAAGACATTTTCAGAGCATGTGGAGTTCATTTAAGTTCGGAGAATGAGGGACTGTGGGATGAGAAGTGCGGTATGCCAAGAAACAGTGGATGCACTGCCGTCAAAATCATTTTTTATTTGCTCCCTTTGCAGGCTGGGGAGCTGCAGGTTTCTGAATTTGGAGCCTCAGCTGACTCTGCCTTATGAAACCCTTGACCTGACAGCCCGTCCACCACAGATCTTCCTATTCGTCTGCTAGGGAGGGGCAACCTTTAATCTATGTCTCTGCCTGTTAAAACTCCAAGGGGTAACCACATTGAAAGCAGATTTCCCACAGATCCCCATACTCGATGCAACCTGTAAATCCACAAATCACACCAACGCGTTTCTGCTGGAAGAACTCTGAATGCACAGCAGATGGTGAAAGCTAACTGTTCTGTGTGCCCCTCAACAGCCACACCTTATTGTCCAGACTGATGATCTAAGCCCCCCACAGACTGCACCAAGCAAATGACAATACAGTCGCATAGAATGAAATACTCACTTAACTTAATACTGCAATGCCAACATCCAGACAAGTCAAACCCCCTCTTCTGCAACAGAAACATTTGGGCAGAAATCTGTCAAATCCACCCCCATGTGCAACCTAAAGCACATAAGCAGCCTGCCTATAGGACGAAAATCCTCGAGACACCCATTCCGCTGCACCGTGCAAACCCCAGCACACCAGTGAATTGAAGAGCGTATTGCAACTGCATCTGGTGGTATCTGTCAACTGGAGCACAATCAAACATGGTAGAATTCGTGAATAGGTTGGAAGGGACATCACATCAGGACTAGATGGCGGGTGAAGTCTATAGAAATAGGCCTTTAGTTCTGAATGTCAACAATGCAGCACTTGCAGAGAACTAGGAACCCAATTGGGGAGAGGATGTGACCTTACGGCCAGAGCTGCCAACTTTGGAGCTGGTGAACCAGGTTCGAGCCTCGGCGTCGGTTCAGCATCCTGTGATTCTGGGGGAAATCACTTAATCTCCCCGCCTACCAAAACATGAACGTAACTGGTGCTCGTGTAAAGCGCTCCAATACCTTCGGGTCGAGTTCGCGCTATATAAATCTGGGAAAGAAAATGCACATGAGTGGAAACATGGGCAACGCACGAGGAAATGTGTTTTTGTGCGCTTGCCATGTATTCACTTTGGCAATGCTCGCTTAATTTAAACACGCAGGGCGGGACATCCCTGGGTGACAGAGCATCTCTTCCTCGTGGTCTGTGGTGTCTGGAGGAGCCTTTCCTCGGGGGCGGGGTCTGCGGGTGCACTGTGAGCAGAGCAGCAGCAATTAAAGAGCGCCACGGCGGGGGACCGGATTCAATGAGACGCTCGATTAGACCTCAAATTCCGCATACACAGAATTGTGGGCTCCAGAGTGCGGCACAAACAGGCTCTTTTGTGTCTGCGCGTCTTTTGTGTCTGCAACAAGAAAGAGTTTTCTGTGTACAAACGCTGCAGACGTTGTTAATGGTCAGCACGCGATCTGTCTGGTGCTAAAAGAACCAAGCGTAATTTCATTAGCATAGCGAGGAGGCCATGGGTCCTGATGCAAGCAAGAGGAAGGCACTGTTTGCCCCTGGTCCAGCAGTTAAATGTAGCCATCAATGAGTTATAAGGGGCTCCTCACGCTTGTGGGTCCTGGTGCCACAGAACCTGCTGCACCATTTATAGATAAACCAATGTTTTGTCGGTCTGTGCTCTGCACAACCCAGATATAGAAAAAAACGACAAATTGTCTCTGCACGTCTATATACATCTGGAAGCTGTTTGCAAAGCTCCTGCAGTGTGTGTGTAAACATCTGGCGCGGTGCCTGCACAAGTCGCCGGCGAATAGCTGCTTTTCTAAAGGAGAGAGTTTGCACACTTCTGAACGGGTGTCTGCATATCCCAGGGAGAGTGGTTTGCACATCTTAGCGAGGGGCCCCAGCTCTAACAGCCAGTTTTGGTAAGTTAGAAGATCCTGGTGATCACGGTTCTGACCACTATTTCTTGGACGGGTCTGGCTGATTAAGGGAAACATGTTGATTTTAAACATGCTGATTTTAAACATGCTATTTTTGTCCTGCTGTCATTTTCCGACACTGGGACACAATTCAGCAGCACCGGAACTTGTCTGCATTCTGTTAGGAGTAGCAACCTGTAGGCAGCAGTGGACTTCCTTATTTTAACATCCAACTAGGCACAAAACAAAGGCCTGATGTAAACGGCCATCAATTCTCGTTTTAAATATCCTGGATGGGAACCATCTGGAGCCTAACACCTAGACACCAATAGAATGGGAGGAAACAAAGGCGCAAAGCTTGGTATCAGTTAAAAGTACTTAAGAGAAACCATTAGAGGTAGGTCTGTAACTTTTTTAACTATGTAAGATATGTGCTTGCACTGTAGGAATGCAAGATTTATCTCTCTGTATCAACAATTACAAAAATATTGATTTAAATGCCACCCAATATGTTTAAATTCTTTTATAGTGCCGCTCATCCCAGTGTAGGGTGTCAGAGCGCTTAACAGTACACACAGAGGCACAATAAAGCAAACAAGTGTGCAAATCAATGTATTGGAAATGTTACTTAAATGTTGAAGGTTATAAGGTGTAGCAGTTACATATCATCCATACTTTATTTTACAGAGTTTTATATAGCGCAAACTTGACCCGAAGTATCGGGTATCAGAGCGCTTTACATAGCACCAGTTGCGTTACATGAGGACACATTCATTTTTTTGTTAGGCACGGGGATTAAGTGATTTGCCCAGAATCACAGGATGTTCAGCGTCATTGCCAGTAGCGGTCCGTGGAGGGAGTTCGGTGAGGCAGTGAGGCGGGGCGGGGGAGGGGCAGGGTGGGGAAATGTAAACACCGGAATATGGATGAACGGAGGTAAGTACACATTTAAATAAATAAAACGAATTTCGTTGCGCGCGCTGCATCGCATTTTGCGATGCAGCGCGCGCAAAGGAATTATTTTTATTTATTTAAATGTGTACTTATCTCCGTTCATCCATATTCCGGTGTTTACATTTCCCCACCCTGCCCCTCCCCCGCCGCTACCAACTCCCTCCACGGACTGCTACTGGTCATTGCCGAGGCTCGAACCCGGGTCCCCAAATTCGAGGTTGACCGCCCTAGCCGTTAGGCCTACTCCTCTCCCCAACTTGTACTTGTAGATAATATATGCTTCATGTGAATAGTCGGGAGGAACACAAAGTCAAGACATAAAACGTAACTCAGCGATTGTGGTTGTCTGTATTAACAAGACTTTATTACTTCTGAAAATAACTCTTCTTTGCAATCATAGATTAACAACAGATTGAAAACGAACAATAAGGATCTAAACCGATGACTTACAGTATTCATTCACCGCCTTGACGTCGGTAAATAGATCACTGTGCTATACTGGAAGGCTTGCAAATTATGAACTGGAAGTAACAAATCGACCTCAGTTTTAAAGGCAGTAGCCCACTTACCTTTCTAAATAAAATACAAATCTGTGATCTGCTTGTTACACTGTGTGCAGGCACACTAACCCTCTGTGCTACTTCATGATTGTAAATCGTGACTGGTCATGACATAGATCTCTCCCAGAACTATGTTAACCGCTAGAGTTAACGTACCACTATTAAAATCCCTTCAAAAGTACTAGGCACACAATGATCTGTGCAGCAGGTGTGTTAACCATGTAAATTATCTTAAAATGCAGCTTCTTTGTGACCAATGAAATAATCTAGAACACAGTGACTGTCACATATGTTCTTGTTGTCACTTTATTGCGGCATACTTTTTTTACATAAATGTATAAATTGACTGATTCCGACTCTGTTTTTCATCCTCCGCCCCTCGTGACTCCACCCTCTTTCCTCTGCCACACCTTGACCTCTAATTTATGGGTTCCTGTAGTAATTGTTTTCCAATTCCAGCACTGTAGTAACAGCACTAACAAAGGGTTGGCTATGTCTCATGTTATTCACTTGCAAAGCTTAGCAGTGTGTGTCTGACTGCACATATTGTGTCTACATACACACCTCAGATATTGTTTGTGCGTATCACTAGCCCCCTTTAGGCACATCTCTAGACCTTTTGTCCACGGCTTGACTGGGAGCCGAAACCGGCCCTGTCAAATAGCTTGGCCGCCCCCGAAGGGGGTGTGTGCTAGTTGGAAGTACCACTCCTGTCTCACCGCTGCAGCTTTTATTACAGCAGGTCCAGTGCTTTAAATGAGCCGGTACTCACCGGTACTGAGTACCGGCACTTTTGAATTTTTTTGCCGTCAGTACCGGCACTTCTCTGTAGCCAAGGAGAGTACCGGTACCCTGATCCACAGCACGGCAGGCGCAGGTTAGGTTTCTCCTCCAGTGCAGGGCACATTTCGCTCTGCTTCCGGAGAACATGTAATTATGTGTAATTTGTTAATCCGTTGTATTGCCATAAATGCATTTCTCGTGTGTTTTGACATGTGCTGCAACTGGTACAGAAGTCATTAGGTATGATCATATCTTACCCTTTGCCCCGCCCCTAGCCCTGTTCGCCCTCGGTGGGCCGTGGCATCGTTCTCTAATTGTTGCCGTTTATAGATTTGGAAAAATAACGTTAAATTGTAAAGGGCGTGATCGTGAAACACTTTGAGTGGCGCTTTTAACACTCCTTTGTCATCAGTAATGGAGTGCTTGCTTCAATCACCCTTTTACCATGCTGCTACGAAAACAGATATGTTCACCTGGTAATGTCTGACAAGAATATTTGTGCCTATTAGTGGCGGTGGAGACATGCTTTTGCGCAGTTGTGTTTTTATCTATTATTGTAATAAGTGCTGTTTTGCTTTTTGTTTTTTTGTTCCCCATTATGTGTTTTTTTTATTATAGAGCGTTGTGTTATGCTGTTGTGTTGTTTTCTGTTGAGCACTTTTGTTACATGAGATGTCATCAAATAGTGCTACATTTCCAATTAAATCAGCACATTACAATAAAGACCCCATAAAAGGCATTCATCAATGTGTAAAGTGGTAAAAAGCAACTTCTCTAACTGTTCCAAAGTTTAAGGCCCAAAACTGCAGCGAAGTTAGTCTTAACATTGCCCTGCGAGTGCTCGCTTTATGTGACACTACTCGTGTTCCCTAATAAACTGCCCCGCTGCGAGCACTGGAAGGAATTCGCACGCACAAGCCTTGGCAGTCTGGTAGCCCGGTGGTGCTTTCACTGCAAGTTGGTGTGACTGTCACGGATGTTAATTAAAAAGTGCCCTCCCGAGATCAAGGCAGTGGAAATCAGCATCAAAAGGCAACCATTTGAAGCCATTATCCCATTTTTAAGCATAACTTCACCACCATTTGATACAAAATGTAATGTTTTGTATAAACAAAACGTTGCCTTGACTCACAGCGCCTGGCTGCTTGGACTAGAGTCATTGTGCTGTACGGCTTGACCAATCATAGCATATTATTACAGATTTTACAGCACACTCTCACCAGAAATGCATGGCCACACTTATTCCAGGGGATTCATTGTACTACAGAGTAACATTCATAATAGCTCAAGAAGTTGAGTTGAGTCACAGTCATATTACTTCCAAAACATAAACACTTTTCTTTATTTACAACATTCACTAGAGTAAGAACTACATTGTAGTGGCATATCAAAAGTTACTGAACAACACATAAAATTGCGCAGGTGGGAAGCTCAGTGTACGTTGAGGGGTTAATGCTGCACATGTCTTTCCTGTAGTATTATACTCCAGTGCATAATCTGAAACTCATAGTTTGGAAAGGTTCTACAAAAATATTTCTGTCTTCACTATCAGTGCACCTTTTTACAAAATACAGTAGCCATTCATATCCCCAGGTTTGTTAAAATGATAACCAAACATGAACAGCCAATGTTTATTAATTGGTGGTCTTCAGTTTCAGTAACCAGGACACCCTCCAGTGGGTACGTATACAAGGGCAGTCTGCGATCTAGGCACTGCCGTGCTGTGGAAATTTAGCGTGCAAACTGAACATCATCTGCGCCATCTTGCCTCTCCCCAGCGTCACGCACAGCGAATGCGCGGCCGCCATTTTAGACACCCCACTCTCTCCCCACTCATTGTCAATCGTCAGCGCGGTCCCCTTGGCGCTGCGAGCATCCCCCGCGCGCTGGCCACCCCCGCTCTCTCATACAGGCCATAAACCCTCTCCTTCTGCGCGACCCTGCTACGGAACCACTTCCAACCGACAACCCATACATGGTCATGCCTCTCCTTTGATAACCCCCTTCCTCTGCGCCCCATTGTCTGAACTGGTCCCAGGCCATCACCTAGCCCTGCGGATGCAGTTTACTGCCCCTACTGTAAGGGAAACACCCCACATCAAAGGGATTACAGTAGATCAAAGCTCCTACCCCCTGAGACCCGGCCAGTTGCACACACCCCGGGAATTAGCGGAATTCCCTGCTGCGCGATAGCCATCTCCCACTGCGGGTAGGGTGGGACCTTCTACTGTATCTATGTGTGGGATCGGATCTGAACCGGGGCTCCAGGGGATATTCCCCCGTACTTCAAAAGAATCTCAAGAATGTACTATGTGTAATAAAGCAATAAACCAGTGTATAAGAGACCAGGTCTCAGAGATGCGGTTAGAGCACCTCGTGACGATACCTTGCTGTCTGATCTGATGTGTTCTGCTCCGACGGAATAAAACCTTGTTTCCTGCCTTCCCGTCTCCGGCGCCTGCCTCTTTTATTGGTAAATTATCGAGTGGTATGAGAGGCGATTATCGCCGGGCAAATACTTGGAAGGTTATCGACTGAAACTGCCGCTACCATTTAACAATTGGCGTCCCAAACGTGGGGCCCATCAGCGACACGTGGATCCAGTGGGAGAGGTCCCGACGACAGAGTGAACGACTGCAACGATCGGGAGAGCTCCTGCCCAATAGACCCTCGTCTGGCAGCCGATCATCCGAACTTCACTGGTTCCGAGCAGACCTCTCTCGAGTGATCTACGGTCCTGACTGGGAACCATCAGGAGTGCCGCGGCAAATACGGAGAATAGAGGACGATCGGGCGCTGGAGGCGGAAGACGAGAAACTGTCCATGCGGTCCGGGTAAGGTCGTGAAACACGACAAAAGTGCGAAATAATTGATTGATTGTTTGAATACTAGTATTGCTCATTGATTGTTCTTTTTGAGATATTCGCTGTCTACAAACGGGGAGGAGTAGAAATACTCTCTCTCTCTCCCTTTGCAGATAGTGAAGGGTAGGTAACGCAGACTTTTGTCCCCATTGAAACCCGTCGTGCCTATCTTTATCTCCCCATTGATTGATTGTCCGAACATTGATTGTTTTGAAGAATAGTGCTTTTTGAGATATTCTCTGTTTGCAAATAACGTAGAATAGGAATATTCTGTCTAGTCTTTGCAAATAGTGAAGGGTAGGTAACGCAGACTTTTGTCCCCATTGAAACCCGTCGTGCCTATCTTTATCTCCCCATTGATTGATTGATTGATTGTCCGAACACTAGTTGTTCGATATTGGTTCTTTGGAGGTATTCTCTGCTTACAAATAACGAGGAATAGAGATATTCTGTCTAGTCTTTGCAAGCAGCGAAAAGATAGGTAGTGCTGACTTTTGTCCCCGTTGAAACCCGTCATGCCTATCTTCTCCCCACTGATTGGTAGTTGGTTCTGCCCGGACCGCTTATTAGAGGTGAACCACCCGGCTCCACTGGAAGGCACCCCTAATAAGGACATGTTCACTAAATATGGACTAGTCGCTGTGGCTTATAGCAAGCTGTGGCATAAATATACCAAGAAGGAGCCCGAAAGTCAGTGGCCACTGATGGGATCCTTCGACGACCATAAGATAGAAGCGCTAGAAGTAGCTCTGCGTAGCAATAAGACAACGCCTACCATGCTTGACAGTATTGGCATGTGGCGCAAAGAAGCGACGCAACGGAAAAAGAGGGAAGAAGTAAAAGCAGAAAAGGAATTACGAAAGGCAGCTCACCTTGCCGCTAAAAAGTTAGAAGAAGACATAAAGGAGAGAAGGGAAACTAAACTAAGACAGGAGCCCGAAACCTCAGACCAGTACGCTGTTAGGACCCCTTCTTTGCTCTACCCTGTGCTGTCCTCCAAGCAGCAAACGAATGACGAATTACTGTTAGGTCCCCCGACCATTTACATGCCCCCTCCGTATGCACCCTCCCAACCAGTAGTGCAACACCCACAACCCCCGAACACGAACGAAGGCAGTACAGGGGCCTCGGCCCTCACGGCCTCCGCGCCGGCTGAGCCTCTTGTACTGAACCCAACGTCGGCTATAACGCTAGATGACCATGAGATGAGAAAGAACGATTCCACCAGAATGAATCGATTAACCAAGGATGAACGAGCAGGAATCGATAGGATAGTAGGGACGCTGGTGAAGCGAAAAGAAAGTGAGGAGTATATAACGGATGTGTATAAATCGTATGCCGACAACCGCAGACGACACTTTGTCGTACGGCTCTGTTATCACGCCCTGAATGCATATGAGGATAGGTACCACGATAAAGGTCCCGAAGGCTTAGCGGCCCTATATAGAAAGATAGACATCGGGGAAGAAAGAGAGGGCGATGTAGCGAACCTCTTCACTCGTACACTCGAGGTCTACCGACATCTTAAAGAACATGGACAAACAACCGAAACAGAAACCCCCATAGCAACTAAACCCAAGGGAGGAAGGGCCGATGCCATGATGCCCATTAAAGAAGCTGCCCCCTACTGGGTCCCCCCACGGGGTCAGGGAACACACGACGACATCAACCACCAAGATGCGAAGGGAAGGGTTGTATATAACTGGGTCTACCAGCCGTGGGACCGGCAAGATATTTTGACCTTTAGAAAGACCCTACCCGACTTGAGAAAGAACCCGACTGCCTTCTACACTGAATTAGGTACAGCCTTAGGCTCAACGATAATGACGTTAGCAGATATCGACTTGTTCTTTGGGCTATGTCTGCCGGCTGATGTGTGGAAACAAATCCGGAAAGTTGACCACGCTGAGCCGTTCGGATATACCTGGGTACAACTCGATACCATAGATAAACAGCGAGAACCAGGACAGAAACCCCCGAAAGCCATCCTAGAGCTCCCAGATAAGATTGTACAAAAGCTGAAGACTCTAATCCCTGAAAGAAAGGTAGACTGGTCGATAGTGACGGCTTGCCGCCAGAAACCCCAGGAAGACGTGTCTGAATACTTCTCCCGATTCGAGACTGTGTTTTCCGACTACAGTGGCCAAGACATGACCACCGCAACCGGACACCACCTCTTTGTCCAGAATTATGTAAAGGGTCTGTCGCCAGAAGTTTCCCAGAAACTACAGACCAGCGAGAGTAGTTGGGCAGCCTCCAAACCCGCAGCCATTCTCCAGATGGCCCAATACTACGAAAACCAGAAAAACGAGAACGATAGGGCGTCAGAGAAGAAGAAAAAGGAATTAAAGGAGAGGGTGATGATAGCACAATTGCAAGGGGTGACAATAGGAAGGGAACCCCCGAAGGAGAACTACCAACCAACCGCCCCTAGAAAGCAACCCCCTAGAGACCATGCACCTACACCCTACAACGGACGGAGGGACTTAGATGGAAATCAATGTGCGTTCTGTAGAGGGTTCGGACACTGGAAATCCCAGTGCCCGGTCCTTTTGGAAATGAACAAGAATAGGGGCCCCAGAGACGCAGCATATGACCCCAGAAATAGAGAACAGGGACGAGGGCACACGAACAACACCATCAACGACAGGCCAGGCAGACCAAACACCTTTGATCGCCCCCGACAAAACCAGTGTCAGCAGTCCGACTATGAAAGCACTCATGACTTCGCATAGGACCGCCAGGGGCAAGGGAGGGATCCAGTCGAACTCCGTGTTGACCAGCAAGGCCCTTACGTCACCGCTAAGGTCTTGGGCACAAAATCTCCATTCCTGGTAGATACTGGGGCGACACGTAGTGCGTTATCTAAACGACTGATTCCTAGGGCACCCTTGTCTGGCTCACACGTAACCTCAATAGGCTTTGACGGAATGCCCTCCACTAACCCCTTATCAGCACCAATCCCCTTTGACTTGGAAGATAACACCACTGACACGACCTTTCTGCTCTCCTCCAACACCCCCGATGCTATTATGGGACTTGATTTGCTAAAACATTTTCGAGCCACTATCAGATGCTCCCCAGACGGAGTTCGAGTCATCCTACACGATAACCCAGATCTGTTCAGACCCTGTCACACTCGGCGTATGCTCTCTATAACCGATGCTGATATGTCCCTACTCGACACATTACCTTCACATCTATGGGCTAAAACCGACTCAGATGTAGGGCGCATGGTGATCGACCCGGTACACATAACCGTCCGACCGGACGCAGTGCTCCCAAAGCTTCCTCAGTATCGGATATCCCCCGAAGGCGAGAAGGCATTGGTGGAAATCATCGAGTCCCTGGTCGAGGCAGGAGTGGTAGAAGAAGTAGTGAGTAATGTTTGCAACAGCCCTATCCTACCCATTGTAAAGAAGCAAGGCGAGGGGGATGAGAAAGCCTACCGTTTCATTGTTGACTTGCGAGAGGTTAACAAAGTAGTCATACCCCAGTACCCCGTAGTCTCAGACATCACCACCATCCTCACCCTGATTCCATCCACCGCCACCATCTTTACTGTTATTGACCTCAAGAACGCATTCTTTTCCATCCCCATCCACCCAGACAGCCGCTACCTGTTCGGCTTCACCTTAAAAGCCCGTTCGTACAGATTCTGTAGGGCACCCCAAGGCTATACTGAGAGTCCCAGTATTTACAGCCAAGCCCTCAAGAGGCAACTAGATGCAGTCCAACTACCCGATGGAGTGGCATTGATACAGTACGTCGATGACATTCTTTTGGCGGCCGACACCACCCCTCTTGCCGTCACGGCCACCATTCACCTCCTTCGCTTCCTTGCGGAGAACGGTCACAAGGTCTCCAGAAAGAAATTGCAATTCTGCCAGCCCCAAGTAACGTATCTAGGCCACCTACTATCCAAAGATGGGAGGAAACTTACCCCTGACCGAATTCAAACCATCCTAGAAACCCCTGTTCCCAAAACTCAGAAGCAAGTGCGGTCCCTAGTGGGCCTCACCTCCTTTTGTCGTCAGTGGTTGCCAAATTTCAGTCTTATCGTAAAACCTCTGCTTTCCCTACTGGCTAAAGATACCCCCTTCCCCCTCCCCTGGACACCCGAATGCCAATCCTCCTTCAAGGAATTACGAGACGCCCTCTGCTCAGCCCCAGTCCTAGGAACCCCAGACTACACTAAACCTTTCTCCCTTTACACCCACGAAAGGGAGGGATGCGCATTGTCTGTCCTAACCCAGTCCATAGGCCCTAAACAACGCCCTTGTGCCTACTTCTCTGCCACTCTCGACCCCGTAGCCAGAGCCTTGCCCGCCTGCCTTCGAGCAGTAGCCGCCGCTGCTGTCTCTATCCGACAAAGTGAGGGGATCGTGCTCTCGAACCCCCTCACTGTATTGGTGCCCCATGCTGTTGATACCCTCCTGAACCAAACCAAAACTCAACACCTGACTAGCGCACGACTGACTGGGTACGAACTGACTCTGCTTGCACCCCACATCACATTGAAACGATGCACCACTCTGAATCCAGCCACTCTACTACCTCTCCCTGACACTGACCCCAATGCGTCCCCTATACATGACTGTGTGACCCTCACCGACGAACAGACCAAGAGTAGGGTTGACCTCCGGGATACTGCCTTCCCGAACCCTGACGGAGAACTGTGGGTGGATGGCTCATGTATCAAGCTCCCCGATGGCACCACCTCAGCTGCCTATGCAGTCACCACGGCCCGAACCGTTGTTGAGACAGCCCGCATCACCCAGCGATCCGCACAGGCGGCTGAACTAATTGCCCTCACACGAGCCTGCATCCTGGCAGCAGGGACAACCGCAAACATTTACACAGACAGTCAGTATGCCTTCGGGGTAGTTCACCACTTTGGGCTCTTATGGAAAGAGAGGGGATTCTTGACCTCGCATGGCACACCCATCCTGCATGGAGATCTAGTCTCTGCCCTGACCGAAGCAGTCCTCCTCCCCACACGGCTGGCTGTGATCAAATGCCAGGCACACAAGAAGGTGACAGACATTGTAGGACAGGGAAATGCACTAGCTGACATTACTGCCCGAACCACAGCCGAGAATAGGTCCACGACCCGCATGTACGTGACCAGGTCACAAACTGAGAATTGGAAGGATGCTAGGGAAACGATTAGGGATATCCAATTAGCCAGCACACCACACGAATTAACTGAATGGGCCCGGGTAGGATTGAAGGACGATGACGGTTGTTGGCGAACTAAAGACTCGAACAAATGGTTGCTACCCGACTCATACTTGATCCCCATGCTGACCATGGCACACTCCCCCGCACACATAGGGTCTGCCCCCATGATCGAACTCATCTCCAAAGTCTGGCACAACGACAGAATACCCGACTCAGCCAAACGACTGGTCCAACAATGCCTAGTATGCCTCCAACACAACCCTGGGAAAGGAACTGCTGTACCCCGGGGAGGGTTTGGGGTCCCCAATCTCCCTTTTGAAGTCCTACAAATGGACTACGTCCAGCTAGAAAGGTGCCGAGGTTTAAAGTATGTGCTCGTCGTTGTGTGTGCCTTCAGCAAGTGGGTGGAAGCCTACCCAACCCACGACAACACCGCTATGACTACTGCAAAAGTACTACTGAAGGAATTCTTCCCCCGATACGGCCTTTGTCGAATTTTGTGGAGCGACAATGGCCCCCACTTCGTAGCCGAAGTTATCCAACTCATCTTAAAAGGGTTGGGTGTAAAACAGAAGTTCCACGCGGTCTTCCATCCCCAATCTGCAGGCTTGGTTGAGCGACACAATGCCACATTGAAGCTTAAGATAGCAAAAATAGTCGCCACCACAGGGCTAAGATGGCCAGACGCTCTCCCGCTAGCATTGCTATCAATGCGTTCCACCCCCACCAAACACCACTTAACCCCCTACGAGGTCGTCTTCGGGCGGCCCATGAACCTTTGGACTGCACCAAAACCATCGTCCATCCACGACGTCCCGGACGTCCTCATGTCTGACTATTTGTATAACCTAACTAAGACATTGTCTGTTATCCATCAGCAGGTGCTGCACGCCATTCCCGATGTTTCCAGGGGCCCGGGACACGACATCCAACCCGGCGACTTTGTCTTAGTGCGTAACTTCCAACGCACCAAGAGTCTGGAGCCCCGGTGGACGGGTCCCCTGCAAGTCCTGATCACCACCCGAACAGCTCTTCGAGTGGAGGGGAAACGCAATTGGCTGCATGCACACCACTGCAAGAAGGTATCACCGACCCTGACAACCACGGACAGCATCACCGCCCAAGAAGAACTCCTGGACAAAGATCGACCATCCCTGAGCCGCTGCCCAGATACAGAGACACTCGAGTTAGTAAGATATCCTGATCCCACTGTGCCATCCAAAGAAGGGTATAACTTGCGGCGAAAGGAGAGAACTTCGGCTAAGCAGACCACAAGCTAAGTGAAAATCTCAAAGCGGTAGCCTAGTCACCCCAAAGGCCACCAGGAGAGAAACCAAACAAAGTCTGTGGTTCTGCCCGCTACCGAGTCTCTTGAAGGTGATGGAAGCGCCCAACATGAAGATGATGGAAGCAACCGGACGTCCGAAGATCCACTACAGAAACCCAAAGACTGACCGAATGCACAGCTTAAAGACTATTGCACTTTTCATTACCCTTCTCTTCTGCCTTCTCCTCATGGTCGCCTTCTGGATCATGGAGGAGAGCACACCCGCTCATAAGACATTACTGGCCACCGTTCAACCTACCACCACGAAAGAACATCATCTGATCTCGCTTTCACCCCAACTCCGAGAAAGGCGTAAGGAGTTCTGGAATAACTCCTTTGTACAGTTGCTCCACCAACACAATCTTGCTACCAACGCCACTAATTGCTGGATCTGTGGACTGCTACCACATGCCACTGGACACTCTATCCCTTTTATCCCTTCACCTTTTTCTGTCCATGGCTCCTGCCTCGCCTGGCTAATCCTCCTGCAAGAAAGCTACAAGGACAATGCCACTTCCGGCAGAACCATGTCACACTTCTACCATGGGTTCTGGCTGAACAAAACTGGAAGAACTTCTGCCCTCTTCTGCCCTCTGAGATCGAACACTTCCTTTCACATGGACATCCCTGCCAAAGAACGAGTTGAAATGCAAGTGTTCAACAATCCAGCCAGACCCACCTTCTCTTACCTCCGGAAACGAACGGCCGCCACCCTAACAGTGGCCCTGTCCGTCATCAACATCACTGGGTCTGTATGCCTCGAAGGCCTGGGGGCACAGCTGGTGGGCCACAGCTCCTGCCTCATCACCCGAACATTGGACTCAGTTGACCCACCCTCCTTTGTTGCCTCCCCGAATATGTACTTCATCTGCGGTACTAAGGCCTACACCTGGCTTCCGAAAGGTTGGGGAGGCACCTGCTACATCGCCTTTGTCCTTCCTCCGACGTATGTGGCTCCAGCAAACCAACACCGACAGAAACGGGCCAAAGACATTGTTCAGGCCGACTCCACCGGAGCACAGTTCATGGACGCAGTCAAAGGCCTTGTTCCTCTCTGGGGTCCAATGGCAAACAGCCGTGCCATCCGCCACTTAACCCAGGCAGTCGAAACGGCAATGAACATTACAGCTGGCGCCCTCGCCAACAACACCGCTGAGCTTCAGGCCGTCCGCCTGGTGGCTCTCCAGAACCGCCTTGTTCTAGACGTGGTTCTAGCAGATCGTGGAGGAGCATGCCGCATCATTGGGTCCAGCTGTTGTACCTATGTACCGGACAACTCACCCTCAGTCTACAAAGCAATTGAACACCTCCACAGACTGTCCACAGAGGTCCATCAAGAACAAGAAGAATGGTCGCTGGGGAGTTGGTTTTGGGACACTATTAAAGGTTGGGGATGGAGGCTGTTTTCATTTATCCTGATACCAATTGTGATACTATGTGGATGTTGCTTGGGGATTCAGTGTCTGCCACCTTTATGTTCGCTTTTTATGAACTGCACCTGCCCTAAGACTTTGGACTTTGAAACCGAGCGGATGAAAGCTCTGAACGAGGTGGAGGTACGGGGTATTATGGGGATAGATCCAAACTAGGCAAGCTGGCGAGATATGTTAAAAGGGAGGACTGTGGAAATTTAGCGTGCAAACTGAACATCATCTGCGCCGTCTTGCCTCTCCCCAGCGTCACGCACAGCGAATGCGCGGCCGCCATTTTAGACACCCCACTCTCTCCCCACTCATTGTCAATCGTCAGCGCGGTCCCCTTGGCGCTGCGAGCATCCCCCGCGCGCTGGCCACCCCCGCTCTCTCATACAGGCCATAAACCCTCTCCTTCTGCGCGACCCTGCTACGGAACCACTTCCAACCGACAACCCATACATGGTCATGCCTCTCCTTTGATAACCCCCTTCCTCTGCGCCCCATTGTCTGAACTGGTCCCAGGCCATCACCTAGCCCTGCGGATGCAGTTTACTGCCCCTACTGTAAGGGAAACACCCCACATCAAAGGGATTACAGTAGATCAAAGCTCCTACCCCCTGAGACCCGGCCAGTTGCACACACCCCGGGAATTAGCGGAATTCCCTGCTGCGCGATAGCCATCTCCCACTGCGGGTAGGGTGGGACCTTCTACTGTATCTATGTGTGGGATCGGATCTGAACCGGGGCTCCAGGGGATATTCCCCCGTACTTCAAAAGAATCTCAAGAATGTACTATGTGTAATAAAGCAATAAACCAGTGTATAAGAGACCAGGTCTCAGAGATGCGGTTAGAGCACCTCGTGACGATACCTTGCTGTCTGATCTGATGTGTTCTGCTCCGACGGAATAAAACCTTGTTTCCTGCCTTCCAGTCTCCGGCGCCTGCCTCTTTTATTGGTAAATTATCGAGTGGTATGAGAGGCGATTATCGCCGGGCAAATACTTGGAAGGTTATCGACTGAAACTGCCGCTACCATTTAACAGTGCCGTACCTCATTGAGGTGGTGCTACACTCTGAAGTACATGGCGTGTACAAATAAGACAGATGGGGGTGTGGACAACAAGTCCTTTCTAAACACATCAGTTCTGCTCAATGGTAAACCAGGCAGTCAACACTTAAAGTGTGCTTGGTATGCTTCAGTGCGCAGGCTAATAGACATGGGGGTTGGGAGACCTTTTTGCGCCCTTCAAACCTCTGATTCTTCTCTGGGGCAGACCAGGGGTGCCCATGAAAGTGTTCATTTTGAGGAGTTTCATTGTGCAGAGTGTGGAATCTACCAATAAGGCATGAGAGGGGAGAGCTGGGCGGAAGTCCAGTTCAAGCAAACAAGACCTCCTACTCCTCTATAGAGTAGACCGATGTTTGATGCCGAAAGTGTTCCTGGTTGGGAGCTTCAGAGTGTGGATCATAGACATGGGGGGAAAAGACCCAGCTTTAAACCTCGGGGTCCTCTCCATGGCAGACCAAGTTTTTGAACAATGAAAGTATACACGGTGAGGACCATGAGTGGTTAGACTGTGGACTCTACCAAAAAGGCTTGAGGAGAGGAGAACAGAGAAGTCTTCCTCATGCTCTTTAAATCTCAATCCCCTCTCTATGGTAGAACAAGTGGTTGACGCTGAACATGTTCATGGCGGGGAGCATCGGTGTGTAGATTGTGGATTCTACCAATGAAGCCTGGGGAGGGGAGAAGTCTTGTTTATACTCTAGACCTCAGACTCTTCTCTGTGGTAGACCAGGTGGTTGACGCTGAATGTGCTCAAGGCAGATGCCCCTACTCCAGCATGCTGCTGCCCATGTTGTGCCACATAGTAGTTCAGTTTGTGTTGAGGCTGGGTCCCTGGCTCCACACTGGCCCCTCCGTTGTAATGGCTCAGTCCAGTCACAGACTGCGGCCTGCCTTGTGTGAATGGACGGGTCCCGAAGGATGTATGGCCACCTGGTGCAGAGTCCGAGCTGGGGTTGAAGCCAGGGAAAGTCGGGGTGGAGTCCAGAGCTGAGGAAGGGGCCTTTATTTCCCTTCCTGCGGGGGAGCACGCTTGCAGCTCAGTAGGCTCAGGCCCCAGCATGGTTCTACTGACAGACCCTTTCAGAGTGCTGACTTTGTCCTCGGATTTCTCAGAGGTCACATCCTGGGTATTGGCTACTGACTCTGACCGCCTTTTCCGCTTCCTCCTGAAATTGCCGTTATCAAACATTTTCTCACAGTTGGGGTCCAGAGTCCAGTAGTTTCCTTTACCTGAAAGGAACAAAATATGCACAAAATAAGCACAAGAATAAGCCCCTAAGTGACTATCGGTCTCAATAGTAAAGTTACACAATAGCAATGAAAGGAAGATACTACTTGTAGATTTTGTGGTATGTGTGTTGTTATTTAGAGGAAATATGGGCCAGACGTAAAGTTAGTAATAGTACAACGAATAAACCTGGATTTTAATCCCAGTTGTGACATTTGTCCATAAATATTTGCATCTGGGCAAAGTACTTTAGGGGCATCTCCTTTACACTGTAACTATTTATAAAAACGTGTACTGTGAACTGTCTAGGACTGCCCCAGTTACATGGCTCCACCATTCTGTAATTCAATTTCAACTGAACCCCACATATATACAGCGCCTCGAGCTCATGTTCAGCTGTTGATGCTATGTAATAAGATGTTTTATGTAGAGCCTGCACCTTGGAGCCGGGACGAGGCTATACCAAAAGCAAAGAAATGAAAGACATTTTTAAAATAATAATGCACTTTGGCAACAGCGTAATTTTAATGTCTGAGGTATGGATATCTATAGATTATTTTTTAAGTACAAAGGTATACCATGTTATCGTTTTACAAGGGTCAGACAGCCAGATGCGTGATCTTTTACCCCGCTAGCTCTATGGTGGCACCTAGGCTTCTGACAACTTCACAATACACTACACGCTTGCTTGTTTCTATGCATGTCGGGAACAAAACTCTAAATGGCCCATTGCTTAGAATCAAAAATTGAGATTGGGGGGTGCTCATAAAAAAATGTCAACTCTTTAATTTTTGTCACCAAGACCAAAGAATAGAATCACTAGTTTCGAATGTATTTTCTTATGTCACAATGGTTAGCATGGTTGAGTGTACCATGCCAGTTATATGAATTTTCAAACTAAAAAACATATGTGTTAACTAAAAATATGGGTAAAACATAAAATTGAGTATTGTCGTGTACGGTTATGTTGTATTTAGCATACAGTGAAAAGACAGAGCAAATATTCCATTGGTTACTCCGGAGGTGGGACTACAATAAAATGTTTCTTATTTGAAATACTCTATTTTAAAAGCATCTTTTGTCAGCAGGACAGAGAGTCGCAACGACTGTTCATCCCACTGGTTTGATGACAATGCATAGCTAACTGCATATAATGTTTGTGGTTTGTTTGCCTCCTCTAGGCAGGAAGGGGCCTGATGTATTTACATTATTTAACTGGTTTCTCGTGCTTGGGGTCAAATAATAACGGAATGAGAAAGCAATCTCACCCGTGAGCGATTTTATCTAAACTTCCAACTATATGAAATCAATAAACACATTGTAAACGTCATTCAATTTATGGGATTTTGCACGGATGTGACATAATGTTTAAGTTTTGAGAAACCAGCGCTGCTTGTAACCGAGAAATGGGAAACATACACAGTTACAAGTCATATTGAAAGGCGGTGTTATAAAATATGCATCAGTTCATTAAGGTTATGGAACTCTGACAGGTGAGTTCAATCATGTTTCAAGGTTCTGATTGGTTGAAAATCATTAATGAACACTATTTTTGACATTCACAGCTCAAAAATATTGCACATGTGTGACATGCTCTCTTATTTCAAGCGTGTGAAACAACTTTTGCTTATGCTATAGCTAAACTTATATTTTACGTTTCTTTTTACAATCGTTTTCCTATAAACGAGTACTAACCCAACTTAATAGTACTATGTACTATCACGGACAATGACTCATGTTCTCTCTGCCGATTTGCAACCTATAATACGAACCGCACGCGCGCATAGTCAGGTGTGCCGAAGTCCTAAAAGTTATGCACTATGAGTGAAAAGCGCTCTTCGGAAGAGTGCAAATCCAACATTCGAAGATTGCGTTCAGGATACCGAACTGGCGCTACCTGTACAAGTTATTCCTGTATGTCACATTCCCGCCCTACATATGAAATACACCAGCGCTGCTCATATGGAAAGCATGTCTCTCGCATAAGTTGCCCTAGTGGAGCCGCATCCCCCGGGCTGCGCCCTCACCTGGGTCATCCTCGTCCCGCGGCACCTTCTTGAAGCAGTCGTTGAGGGACAGGTTGTGGCGGATGGAGTTCTGCCAGCCCGCCTTGCTCTTCTTGTAGAAGGGGAAGTTGTCGGCGACATACTGGTAGATCTGGCTGAGGGTCAGCTTCTTGTCGCCCGTGTGCTGGATGGCCATGGCGATGAGCGCCGAGTACGAGTAGGGCGGCCGCACCACCTTGAAGAAGTCCTGCTGGCTGGACAGGGACAGCCAGCCGAGGTCGGCGCCCCCGAAGCCGGAGGCGGCCCCAAGGAAGGGCCTCTGGCTGGCCGCGTAGCCCGAAGGGATGTACGAGGACCCGTTGGTGCCGGAGAGGTAGGGCGAGGGGTTGAGGGCCGGTCCATTGAGCCACAGGTAGGGGTTGGAGGCCGGCGCGCTGAAGTCACTCAGCCCGTAGTTGGCCGGGTGGGCGGCCGAGGAGCGCTGCGGGTGGTGGTGGTGATGGTGGTGCAGGTTCTGCTGGTACACGCTGAAGTTGTCACAGTACACAGCCATGTCAAGGATGTCCTGGGCGTTGGGGGGCGGCAGGGGGCTCGGCTGCGCAGTGGTGGGCTGCTGGCTGAAAGCGTTCATACTCTCGCCTGATGGAAAGTTCTGAAGCAATGTGACAGGGTGCAGCGAGCCCTGCACCATTAATGAGTTTGGGAGCAGAGGCGGGCTGTCATTAAATCGTGACTAGGCGCTGCTTGCAGGCGATCTGGAAGTTCAGAAGAAGCACGTGCAAGAGGCTGGAGTAACTCTGTGCAGGCCCGCCTTGCACGCAGCGAGCACGCCCCTCTACCTGACACCACCGCCGCCCACTGAAGTGCGCCGCGCCCATCCCACACACAGCCCGCTGCCCACAGGAGGTACGCCCACGTAACACCCGGCGACAAGATGGGCCCTCTCCCATCCGACCAACGTGCACTGGTCACATTCCCCACTCCTCCTGCTGTCCTCCTAAGAGGACAACTCCAAACGTTATACCCTTCAGAAGCACCTCAGTAGGTTACACTGACAATACGCCCCGTATTTATTCCTAACACCTCGCCCCTCACCTGCAGAGATCGCCTTCAGCGCTCACCTTAAAACTGCAAACAGCACACTCTTCCTCCTCCCCCCCCCACACACAGCACAACATCTGCTCGAAGTTTATTTACATCACTCCACCTGCCTTGACCATACCGCCTCCAAGCCTGCGCTCGCGATACTGGCGAACTGGCACCATTTCTTCACTCGTTTGGAAAGAGCAGTGGCATACATGTCGCACACGGACACCACTAAACCTCTCTCACATTAGAGAGTTATGCGTGCGTGTACATTTACCATTTCGGTCGCGTTACTTGCAGAAATACAGTTAAAGGTATATGTTTTCAGTTAGCCAACTGACGTGTTTCTTCCAGCATCCTAACGCGCCAACGGTACCGAGTACATGGTACACGCCTTGCACATGCCCATTTCAGTGTTTCTGGCCTGAACTAGTGCAGGGATTAATGGCGAAGAAGAAGCCTGTGTTTACCGACAAATACCTGAGTTTTGAAAGAAAGTACACAGCTGCCGCGCACCGTGAGAACGATCACTCCTCACAGGAAGCAGCTCTTATAATGAGCAATCCCTTAGACGTGGCGTGATATGACGTAACATTATTTAGAATAATACGTTATAGAAGGGACCATCGAATTTTCTTTTACTCCATTCCAACCGTTGAAATGAGGTATACAGGTATGCGGAGAGCGCAAGCCTTCTTTATTTCGTTCAATACTCATTCTATCTAACGCCAGCACTCTTTAAATAAATAGCCAAGAGCCCCGAGTCTGAAAACATGTTCTTCCATTTTTCTAATTTACTCCTAGCCACGAGCACCGCTAGTTGTAACACTGGGTGGCTGAAACTTATATTTTGTTTACGTCCATAGCGCAATGTAGTAGGGCAGCCTGTTTTGTACTTTTTCGCAAAGTACTGTCCAAAACAAGGCATCACTGAGTGGTTAGATATCTTTTTGTTAGAGAGCTAACAATCATTTGGAACATAACAAGTGCCATGCAGTTCGCCTGCTTAACTTTTCTACGAACCTCCTATGACGTTGCAATTATTATGACAAGTAAGTGTTTCGTATTGGTGCTCCTATCCTGATTCTGCTATGGACAGTAGCTGTGGTACAAGAGCTTCAAGGGACCATCGAGTGCAGAGAAACAAACAGTTTTATTTGCCTTGTCCTGCGTCTCGAGCTCTCGCCGACAATAGACTTTCCAGAAGGTTGCTTCTTTGATGATGACATCCGGGGTTTTGAGATCTAGTGTGACGTCATTAACGGACGTCCACTTCAAAGCGCGGTACATTCGTCTGTGTGTGATATCCACAATCTTATGTTTTTTTCTAAATAAGCATAGAGAAATATTTTGCCAAATATTTCTGTCTGTAAAGTCAGTGAGTAACACGGTTCGTCTTAAGTATTAAACTTACTCCACCAAATGTGCCGAACACGATAACATCGGAAGTCATATAGATAGATAGATTTGCTTTCTTTCAGGAGATTAGGGAACAACTGCGGCGCATAATCGCCTTGCTTCGTGCACACCTGGGGCGGTTGTACGGAATGCACCCTCATGAACTCGCCCAGAATTCCAGAAGTTGAAATTTAAAACTAGGTGTGCTGTTTGTCTCATGTGATCCGATCACATACCTTTTATTGTACCGTTCTTGATCAGGATGCCAGCTTCTATGCTGCTCACTGTTTTTGGTACACTGATGACGACTTGACAGATCATGTTTCCAAAAACTCCAATCCCAGAACACAGCTCTGATTGACAGATCTTCGCTTTGGACCATGTACTGCTCTTCGCTTCCTTTTGGCTAGTTTTGGACTACAAATACCAGAAATATTTATTCATACAAACCAAGAAGTTGAAGAATAAATACTTTTCCTATACTTTTTTCAAACTTACAATTTTAATATTGCCCTCACATTTAACACCTTCTAGGCCCTCTTGAGCATTTTTGCCCCCTCTCTTGTAGTAAGGGTGCAGAGCGTGGCCTCGGACACCCTCAATATCTTATAGTTCTCCTTGTGCATGTTGCACTTTAAAGCTCGTATGAATTGGACTGGTTTACTGCTTTTATGTGTTTTTTAAATAATCCTACTATGTGGGGCCTTATTTCAAACTTTGGTGTTATCGGTGATCTTATCCCTTAGCAAAGCTGTAGGTGTAAATTGCCTGATTTCAGATGCCAAAGCTGGCAGCGGGAATTGCACTGGAACGGGCCAGACACGGATGAGAGCAGATGTCCGCAACAACACTGTTTTTAAAAGCCAACTCATTCCCCCCAGTCCCTCCTACAAGAACAACTAGACTGGCGAATTCTAAGATGGCGTCTATAAATGGCAAATGCGATGGCCGCCAGAAGTTCCCCCAACAAAATACAATTTTCCTTTATCTCCTTGGTTCTTCATACTACTGTCTCATGTATTAGGTGATGGTTTACAATGTTTATTGCTGAGCTAACACCAGGATGCTTAGTCATGAGTGACAGTGCGCTTTATGCATACCTCCTATCATATCATTATCATTTGGCAATAAACCACTGGCATGCTCAAGGGAGTTGGAATTGAGTGCAGTAATTGGCCCTTAGTGCATCCCTGCATGGACAGAACACTCAATCCACAACTTTCTGCCCTGCACACGGGGGTGATGAGTTCAAGGCCTGGCTAGTGGCGTAACGCAAAACCATGGCATCCCCTGCAGATTGTGAAGTAGGTCCCCTGAGTCTCCCATATCTCACACATACTCATTGGTGCTGTGCTCTCTGTGGGGGCCCCTTGAAGGGGTGAGGGCACCCTGAAGGTGTTGTCATGACAATAGCAATGACATACCTCCTATGTCTATCTAACAAAATATATTTAGATCCTTAATCATTATGTCCCAACATCATATCTTGTTAAACACTGTATCATATACATAAATCTAAAACTCCAGCTCAAAGGGAGAGAACTATAACAATTTGCCATTTCAATAAAATGACTCGGCAGCTCCTGTATCAAGCAGTTATAGGAAATTAGAAAGATTCTTAACCCTAACAGTCAAAAGCAAATCCCCTTTTGTGAATTCCCATAAGCAGTAAGGATAAGTGCAAATCCTAATATCAATGTGTCATAATATGTCTGAAGAAAAGACAAACGATCCGAAACCAAGCATAATTATAAGTGGAATGTAATAATGAATACTTTTGATAACATTCCTATGATGGTACTATAATATTACAAGTGGTGGTAATATAATATTACAGGTATGCATCATGTTAAGCCTACAGATAGTAGGTACAAAACATCAGACAGACCTCATGTCATATTGCTAGTTTAGCTTACTCTCGGACAATCCTTCGAAGGCCATAGTAATGGGCACTACTTTAGGCCTGGGTGAAATGTAAATTACATTAGCATAGTTTGCATAATTTTCGGAATTTTGTTTTACGCTTTTTAAACAAAATTCCCAAAGTTATGCCACGTCACTAATTTATGTGCCATTCGCAATAAGAATTTACCAGTAAATGCTCCATTTGCAGTAAAAATTACAGTGAACTCACTCAGTGCTATCTTTAAATGGATCCTCATGCCAAATAGTTACCAGAGGACACGTCATCCTAGAATATAGTGCAAAATGACAGATTTGTATTTGGCATAATTACATATAATTTTGGGCAATTTTGCAAAAAGTTTGCATAATTACACATAAGCAAATTACGCAAATTTCACATACCCCTAGACTACACTCAGATACTTCAGACAAGCTTAATCCATAGATTCACACATAACCGATATTTTGTGATGACTCGTATTACCAGTAGCGGCTAGTGACATTTGAAAGTGGTGAGCAAATCAAGAGTAGCAGGTCACAGGGCTCACAGACAGCTAACCGGAATAATTTAATAATAGCTCTGTACCCCTGTCAAATTAGTGTAACTACCACTTTCAAATGTCACTAAGTGTTCCTGGTCAGTGACCCTACAGTCTGGAAGCCACACTGGTTGTCGTCGCAGTGGAAAGCACTCTGCAAAGGAGTCTATCAATACCCCAAACACAGCTAAAAATAAATTATATCACTTAAGGTGAACTTGCCTACAAATAATCAAAACAACCGTGCCCTGAAATAGCCCGTATGATTTGTCAGAGTGTGACGGGCAGGAAAGCCACACAAAAAAATAGAATAGGCCTAGTGCTTGCCCCATAGTCTTGCTAATTCGAGGGACTATACACCCAAATAATTATTACCATTCACCTAAAGGTACATATTTCGGGATTCCACTGGACTCACTTGCCCCTCTCAAACCTGCCACGAAGGAGCCTCCAGTTACGAACAGTTCCCACGGGATGCAGCTGTTGCCAAAAGTACATTTAATGGACTAAGAAGAAGGCTCCAGGGAGTTTCGCTGCACTTTGGAACCGGTTATTGCTATTTTTATTTAATTATCAGTATTTTCACTGGCTTTTTCTGCTGGTCCTATATAAACTATATGGCACACCTGTATGATGCAGTGTAACGTTTCTGTAACCTGTCAAACTCAACTTTCACTAGTAGTCTCTGGCGGCATGACGGGTGGGTGGGGGGATCGCGTGGGGGGTTGCGAATGGTGGGGGTAGAGGGGGAGGCGGGAGGGTTTTAATAAAAAAATAAAATAAAAGTTAACTTCCCCAGGGTCCCGCGATTTCCTGCTGCCGCAGGTCTTCTCAGCAACCGCACCAATCACAATGCTGCAATGGCAGCGTTGTGATTGGTGCAGTGCAGGTGCACAGGCGCACAGCGCCCCAGCCAGGAGCCTAATCAGAGGCCCTTTTGTCTATGTAGACTGCATGCAGCCTACATAGAGAAAAGGGAAAGTGCGCATGACTGCTTTGGTCGGCCTGGGGCCGACCAAAGCAGTCAGGGCCCGCAACAGTGGGCAAGCCACTCGCCCCCTGCCCTCAAGCAGGACCGCCCACCCGCCCTCCCACAACCAGGCACTCCAGGCACTTCTGCTTTCTCGCAGTGCGAGAAGCAAAAAAATAAAATGGTAGTTTTACCATTTTATGTTTCTGCTTTTTGCACTGTGAGAAAGCAGTGGGGCGACGCCCCCACACCCCTATAGAGGAGCTGTCACTGTGTATCACTTAATACCCATGCTCATACTGTAGTCCTCGGTCAGTCCATGGTAGGTCCACCTTCACAGAGTGTAGTTAAGCACGGTACACACCCCACCTTTATATTGTACTGTATGTCCCTTGTTGTCTACTATACACCACTGTTAAACATAAAATATCTTCAAAACTATTTCCCAGACTGTGTTAAACACACCCTAATACCACTTATTTCTTTCTAATGCCTATAATATTAAAATAAAATATCTGATTCCCAAGAGCATAAAACAAGGAAAATTACCATGACAAAGCAAAATTTCTGACACTCCCTAACGGCCTCCTTATGCACATGTCTATTTTTTCTCAATACATGCCATATTGCAACACTATTTATATGCGCCAAATGCATACTCGTGTTTCCTCTTGTTCAGTGGCATTTGCATCTGACTTCTACATATAATGCATATTCATGCACTCCCATTACTTCATTAGTTCCTGTTCAACTTACATATAGTCTATTGCGCTCCTCTCCCGTTACACCTTTACCATACGCTTACCCTGTTTCTTGTTCTGGAGTACCTGTATAAGATTTTAAGAATGATGCATGTTTTCATGCTCACGCTAATTCCTGTTACACACTGTCTGTGTTCAATCCAACACTATCTGAACTGTTGAACAGCAATGAAGCCATACCCAAACTATCTATGTAAGCACATACATGCTCTCACATGTAACAAAAATGTGCTTTGCCAAAACATGTTATCACAGAGTAAAATGAGAGAAAAAAGAGGGAGGGACCAAAAACCTAACATGTTGGATCAAATATTTAAATGCCCATGCACCATCACAGCATTATTTCGTGTTCTTCACATTTTTGTGGCACATAGTGCATATTCATCATTTCATTGGTACTGAAGTCCAATTGCTTAACATAATATTTGCTGTTCACTTAATTACTTGCATCATCAAAAGTATTCTGTGTATTTAAATTTTTCTTTAAATGAGGCCTGGATGGAATTTTTAAGTCCACTGGCGTAGTCGAAGGAATTTGGTAATTCTTAGTTACTCTTGTAACACAGAATTCCCCGAATATGGCTTTCATGCTGAAGTGCCAGAGGATCTTTGGTACTGGTGGTGACTGAGTGAGTGATCCTGTCGCGTAGTTCCTACTAATCCGTAGGATCTGTGCATTGTTTGGACAACATAAACTAAGGGCTTGGTGTCAAGACTGATTCTGGGCTCCCCTGAAGGATATGTTGGCCTATAGACCAGCTCAATCAATCAATCAATCAATCATTTGTGGAGCACGCTACTCACCCGTGAGGGTCTCAAGGCGCTGGGGGGGAGCAGCTACTGATTAAACAGCCAGGTCTTGAGGAGTCTTCTGAAGGTCAGCAGGTCATGGGTCTGTCGTAGGTGGATGGGCAGGGTGTTCCATGTCTTGGCGGTGAGGTGGGAGAAGGATCTGACGCCGGTGGATGTTCGGTGGATGTGTGGGACGGTGGCGAGGTCAGCGGAGCGGAGCTGGTGGTTGGGGGTGTAGAAGGTGAGTCGCTTGTTGAGGTATGCTGGTCCGGCGTCGTGGAATGCTTTGTGAGCGTGGGTGAGGAGCTTGAAGGTGATCCTCTTGTTGATGGGAAGCCAGTGCAGGTACTTCAGGTGGGCGGTGATGTGGCTGTGGCGGGGGATGTCGAGAATGAGGCGTGCGGAGGCGTTTTGTATGCGTTGGAGTCTCTTCTGGAGTTTGGCTGTGGTTCCCGCATAGATGGCGTTGCCGTAGTCCAGCCTGCTGGTAACGAGGGCCTGGGTGACCGTCCTTCTGGTTTTGGTGCGGATCCATCTGAAGATCTTGTGAAGCATACGGAGGGTGTTGAAGCATGAGGAGGCGACGGCGTTGACTTGTTGGGTCATTGACAGCGAAGAGTCCAGGATGAACCCCAGGTTGCATGCGTGGTCAGTGGCACCGTAACCCCCCCCCCTAACTTACCAGGGAGCAAATGGTATTCTGACAACCACTAAAATGACAACCATACCCCTCAGGGATCGTTTTGCTCAGTCACTTGTGCTCACTTATTATCAGAGAAATATACAGCGAATACACATTGGGACGTTTCCAATAATATTAGATATAGTTATACCACGGTGCTAAAACAATGTATTTATGTAGGCATTAACACAAGGCACTAATCAAGCATATTCCTATGATGCGAACCCTACTTTAATTGTCCTAGAGTGTGTGTAGGTGTAAAGTCAAGAATCCCCCAAGGGACGACCAAACCCCATTACCTGATGGGATAGAGTGAAGGACCCCGTATTGGTCACAAACTGGACACCCCTCACAAGATGTCAGACTGCTGCATGGTGATTTCTCAGCATGCAAGGATCTTTGGTGTCAGCAGAAGTGCCTCCTCTTCCTGCTACTAAGCTATTGGAATGCTCATCTTTTATAATAGAAAGCAGCCCTGCGATGTGCATATAGATTAATGGTGTTCTGGATATGTAGATAACCCTGTCTTGTGTGTTTTGCTGTTCGCCCTATGTGGGAAGGGTATGCCCAGACGTGGGTCCCGTGCTCACTACGCCACTGGAGTCAAGCTATCCTGGCTGAAGAGGGGTGAAACCCCGAAACCGGTCCTAGGATGCTTGATTCCGGTCCAGGGAAGACATGGCTTGGCAGTTCGGGCTGGACTGTTCCCATGAGGCACAGGGTCAAGACTGATTTGCATATGGCCATGTCCGAACTGGGGTGGCGTGGTGAGCAAAATAACGATGGATTAAACCCAGATCTGTGACTGGGGGTGAATGTTTTGCCAATGTGCAACATTCCGTCCATCATCTTGTGTGTTTTGATAACCCTGTCGCCCCATGGATGAAGATAGTGATGGCATTTGAACGTCGCGCAAAAAGAGACCTTGTACACGATGTTCGAGGCATTATGATAATGTTGTGTGAAGCTAGATGTGTAAACAAGTTTAGTTTCAGGGAAGCTAATCCAACATTGTCATGCACGCAAATATGTGCTAAAGGTCACAGCTGAAAATGTTATTTGTGAGGAAAATGTAAAAAATAAGCTGCTTCGCTACATGGGCCTAACTCGGGAATATAACAATCCTCAGTTGACTCTACATACCGAGTTGGGTCAGACAGCTTGAGTCTCCTTGTGTTTTACAGTGACTGGATCTTGGTGCAGGACGTCGTTCTTTGTCCATGGGACAGGATAAGCCACCACCGCCTGAGCAGATGCAAACCAAAATGGACAAATTTACCTCCATGGCCCTGGGAGCGTGGCATGGATTTTGCAGCGGCTCCACCTGTGCAACAGGGGGAACAGGACCCTCCAGTCCATAATATTATCCTTTGGGCAATTCCGGATTACAGAGAGGCTGTGGAGTCTAAGGTGGGTGCGGTCCGGATTGATGTTTCTCTCCTGAGCCACGACCTTCAGAATGTGGCTCACCGTATCACGGAGGCTGAGACCCCCATCTCTTTGGTGGAAGATGAGGTGGCAACACTCAAGAAACAGGTCTCTAAGCTTTTCTCCTCTATGGTTTCAGGGCCTGTGGTCGCAACGGAGGAGTCACACGTGACCCTGGAAGACCCATGCCACTTGCCTCTTTGGAATCCAAGGCAGATGCCTGGTCCCCTCCAGGCATCGCCTGGAGGGGACCAGGCGATGCCTGAGTTCCTGATGTGGTGGAGACAGCGGTGCCCTGGGAGGACCCTCTGCCTTCCCCACCATGATGATTCATTTATTTGCAGTTATATGAGGGGGGTGCTATCTTGAAGGGGGGATCCTAAGTGATATAGTGTCGCTGTTTAGTGTTTTGATTAGAGGATGACTAGGAATCCTGGGCTTCAGGATTCTATTTTGTATTGATTAACATTTGCCTTACCCTTTCTTTTCCTTTTGCTTGCTTGTGCAGTTTGTGGTGTTGAGGTGGGAGTGTGTGCTGTCTACATGAGGGTGGGGTGGGTGGGCAACAGACCTTTACCAAGTTGTGGAAATGAGCAGTTCAGAACCACTGCATGGGAAATGTGGGGTGGAGAGAGTGATTGGGAGGGGGGTGTTTTGTTAGTCTGACACAGTTAGGTTTAATAAGTCACATGTTTGCATGATGCTGCCCCGGCTGGTAATAGAGGGGAAGACTCTAGATGGGATGCCTGCTGCCTGTAGTGTGCAAGACTGACACTTGTTGAATGACCCCATCCGATGACGATGCATTGGTGTTCCTATCCTGGAACGTCAATGGGTTAGGTTGTATGATCAAATGGTGGGGTATCGCCATGCAATACATCCGTAAACACTCTCCTGACCTTGTGCTCCTTCAGGAATGCATTTAATGGGGACACATTCTCTATCTTCAGAGGAGCAAGTACACAATTTTGACCCATGCAGGGTGCATGAGGGGCCTAAAAGTCTCCACTTGTTGTGTTTTGCCATCAGCGGGTGAATGTGGGAAGTTGTTATGTGGCATGCTAGGTGAGTAGGGCAGGAAATCCCTCCTGATTGTTAATGTGTATGCCCCACCGCGGCTCCAGTCGCAGGTACTGAAGGCCTTGGGGGTGACGTTAATGCAGTTGTGGACTGGGACCTTGATGCACATCCACCCCACCTGCTGTGTTGGTGTGTCCCCACAGACAATATTCCTTCCTTTCCAGTATCCGAAGGACACTGATGTGTTTGGACTACATATTTCTCCCCTGCTAGAGAGGGTGTGGGTGAGAGAGGCATAGTATTTGACCCATGGGATATCGGACCATTTGCCCTTGTTAGTCCATCTGGGTGCCTGGCCGGGTGTCATGCTGCTGAGCTGGCGGCTTGATGCCTGGGCTGTGTGAGATGCGGAGGTAACTGAGGTCCTAAGGGCGGACACTCACATTTAGTTAGAGGAAAATGAGGAGACTGTGGTCTCTCCAGTCACTCTGTGAGAGGCTTATAAAATGGTGCTTAGGGATATGGCCGAGACATAATTGCCCACAAGAAGAAATGTAGAGAGGAGTGGACACTCCAGTTGGAGTGACAGCTCCTTCAGTTAGGCTGCCTGGGGCAATCAGGTGGCTTACTTGTTTCTGGGGGCAGCAGCAATATCATAACTTTGTGTAGTAACTGAGTCCATGCTGGTTGTTGAAGTTCAGGTGACTTTATTGTAGTTAGTTAAATGTTCTGTAGTTCAGCTCAGGACTAGCCCCACGAGGAGCAGCCAGCCTGCTGCTCAGCCCCTGTCAACTGTGACTTTCTGTGTCAAGCTCCCAAGATTCCATAACACACAGGAACATTCCACTGGTAAAGCATATGATAAATAACAATAAAGACAGGATACTACATATCCCTGTTTCTTCCATATGGTTAACAGAAAAAACGACTAAAGTAGAGAATAAAAAAAGAGAAAGGAAGAAACCTGATAGACAATGAAGAGAAGAAAGCAACAAGGTGGGTACATGAAAATAGAAAAGAAACAGAAGAAACAACAGATGAAAAGTGAGGAAACAATGGGTGAGCAGGCGAGGAAAGCAGCAGATAAATATAATCCATCCTACGTTCTATAAAAAAACAACAGAAAAGAAAAGAAGAACACAGTGAAAGAAAGCAACAAGAAAGAAGACAAACGCGAAAGCACCAATGACTTTCCCCTAAACAAGTCAGCTGGCCAGGCAGACATGCGAGGAAGAAAGGCATAACAGCGGAACAACACTAGGGTGAAACCAAATAGAGAACAAAAGAAAAACTGACAGCAAAAGAAGAGTTCAGAATCCACAGATGACAAAAGAGGAATAGACATCAGGAGGAAAACTGAACACAAGCAAGAAACAGGGAAGATGAGAGAAAATAAAATAAGATCCCTCATCAAACCCCATTAACAAATTGATAAAATAACATGATGTGAACATAACATTACGTTCAAAAACTTGACAATGTAATGAAAAGAAAGAATAACATTGAGAAAACAACACAAATGGAGTGAGACCCAAAAAACACACCCTAAATGAGGGTAAGAAAAACTCAACGTAAGAGATAGGAACAGAGTCCGTGCAAGGACACACCTCATGTAGAGGTCATATGTTGTGCAACGTAGTGATGGGACTCACCCATATGACACACCTCATGCAGAGGCCAAATGTTGTGCTCCGTAGAGATGGGACTATAACCCATACGACACACCTCGCATAGAGGTAAAATGTTGTGCACTGTAGAGATGGGACTATCACCCATACGACACACCCTGTGTAGAGGTCAAATGTTGTGCACACTAGTAGAGGTGGGACTGAAACCCATATTGTACACCCTGTGTGGGGTAACTGTATAAATAATAATTGACTTGAAGCTTGAGACCTGCCCCAAAACGTAAGGCAGGTTAGAGGTAATTAACTAATGTACTTGAAGCTTGAGACCTGCCCCGAAACGTAAGGGAGGTTAGACGTAGTTAACTAATGTATTTGAAGCTTGAGACCTGCCCCGAAACGTAAGGGAGGTTAGACGTAGTTAACTAATGTATATGTAAAATTAGGATGTGTAAGTGGTTGTAACCATAACCGAACCCTGTACTTGGGTTATCCTAAGAAACGTGTAAATATGGGAACAACCCCATAACACTACCCCATGTGGAGGAGACAAACTGCAATGTAAATTGGAGAAAAGGCACAAACCCATCCCTAATTTAAGGATATGTGTGATGGTGCTATGACACAAACGTATCCCCATGTAAAGGATAACAAGTGATGGTCACACATCAGTAAAGCGTAAATAGTGGCATTTTGACAAACTTACAAAACAACTCTAAATAAAATCACTCATCAGAGTGGAACTGACGCCGGTGGGCAACCTCTCACCCGAGTTGTGGTAGGTCGGAACTTGCTCAGCATAAACCAAATAAGAAGACTTTTGAGACAATTGGCTTTAGCGAAGGTAGCCAATAACAACCAGAGTAAGGCTACTCTGTGAACACACGTACAGTGCACCACACTTAGAACATGTTAAAGAAAAAAAACGAAGACCATGACAACAGCAAGATTAAACACATTACAATGTTACCACGTTGGAAACTGAAGCAAAGAGACCCAGAACAATGTCAACCCACAAAACATTTAAATGTAAGCAGAAGTCAAAAGGCACAAAGGTAACCATCGAACATAAGGTGGAAGAAGGTCAAAAGGTGCACACGTCTTCCCCAATCATCCATAGACGTGTGTGGTTATAGTCATTCTGAAAATATAACGAGCAGGAAACGGTTCCGGAAGGAAATTTCCAAAGTACCTAGAAGAAAGATGAAACAGAGAGTCTCACCAGCAGAATTCCTCGACGACGACGGTTCCTCTTGTCCATCCAGAAATAAACACTGCGTTGTGGGTCGTCCCCGGAATCAGTCGAGGATAGCTAAAACTTTATTGAGGCAAAAGTGAGGAAGCATCATTTGTAGAAATGAAGGCAAAGCACCACGAAACATAAGGTGCCTGAGCCAAAATGGCGGCATGCTGTCGGCGTCGCGCCAGGTGACTCCGGGCACGTAGATGCTCCAAAAACGTCCCCTAGGAAAACTGACGTTACAGAGGATCCGCGAACAATGGAGAGTCAGGAGAGATCCATGGAGGCACTGCAGGCAAGGTTGCGCGCGCTCTTAATAACTCGCGCCACAGACTTTTGAACCGCAACGTGGCATTTGTTGGTGAATTTCCACAGTCTCGATGCCTCGGAGGAGGCCAACAATCATAGACAAAGAATTGACTCACCTCACAGGTCCTCCTTAATGTATATTCGTGCATTTCACACCGCATAATAGTGCCACAGGTAGAAAGGACCCAAGATGTGAACAAGCAATTGATGAAAGTTTGGATGTCTCTGCACAACTAGCGGGACCGAACAGTGCGCAAACACAGTGGAAGCACTGTGCAAACACTGTAGAATAAGTGGGACGATGTAAAGACTGGGGTATTCAGTAAACAGGAACAGGGGTTGTGGCTCACGTGAACACTAGGCAAAAGACTTCCAAACGAAGACACTAGTGAATCACGAGGTGGATGCTTTTGCAGTTCCCAGGAAATGTAAACTGTAAGCTTTCCTTCCGAGGATGACGGAGGGACAATCTTCAACTGTGTAGAGAAGAAGAGTAGAAAGGCAGGAACTGGTCACTCCTCTGTGAAATTGCACTTTCTGGAAACGCTGTCCTAAAGCAGCAGGAGAGGTAGAACGAAACCCTCGCAGGAACTGGCAGAATGGGGTAGGGGCGACCGATGTTAGGTCACTGGTGGGGCTCAGTGAGCCAGTTTGCTTGAGAAGTGTAGCTTTAGTTAGAAGAGGTTCTGTACCTGGGAGTTTCTTCAGGCTTGATCAGGTGGCACGCGCAGGTTCTTCTTCAAACTCGTCGCCAATAAAATGTAGTAACTGAGTCCAGGCTGGTTGTTGAAGTTCAGGAGACTTTATTGTAGTTGGTTACATGTTCTGTAGTTCAGCTCAGGACTAGCCCCACCAGGAGCAGCCAGCCTGCTGCTCAGCCCCTGTCAACTGTGATTTTCTGTGTCAAGCTCCCAAGATTCCATAACGCATCATCACAGGAACATTCCACTGGTAGAGCATGTGATAAATAACAATAAAGACAGGATACTACACTTTGTGACTCAGGTGGCATGGCAGCGTTATTTGGGGGTTCAGTGTAAACAGTATGAAACGGGGGCCATCTCCCGGTTAGACCCCTGGGGCAAATGGTTTCCCTGTCGAGCTGTATAAATGTATGGACTCTTTACTTAACCCCTACCTTCTTAAGATGTTGGGGGCTGTGCGCAATAAAAGGGCCTTGCCTCAAGGCCTTTATCATGCAATTATAGTGGTGATTCCTAAGGAGGGAAGACCGGTGGATTCATGTACTTCCTATCAGCCTATTTATTTGCTAAATACGGAGAGTAAGATTCGGTCCAATATCATTGCCACCCATCTCCTAGGGGTGATATCTGGCCTGGTTCACCCGGATCAAATGGGTTTCATGATGATATGGGTGACCCACAGTTAAACCTGTGGCAACTGCAGTTGTGGTTGGATAAGGTTAAGGCTGACAGTGAACCTAGAGCAACTCTGTCATTAGACGCAGAGAAAGTGTGTGACATCATTGATTAGCGGTACTTGCTGGAAATGCTGGGGGCGGTTTGGCTTTGGGCCTTTGTTCTGTCACTGGGCAGACCTCCTGTATAAGGCATGGCAGTGCAGGTGAATGGAGTCATTTTGGAGTCCTTCGCACTTGTGTGCAGTACAAGATAGGGGTGCCCGTTGTCGCCTCTTTTGTTTGTGCTTTGTCTGGAACAGCTGGTGTGCTGGTTGTGCTGGGTGTGCTGTTGAACTGACATTTTGGGGATACCCCATATGACAGATGACCCTGGGAAAATTGCCCCTCTATGCTGACGACGTACTAGTGTATGTGGCTGATCTAGATAGGTCGTTTCTAACAGTACTGTTGGGGTTCCAGGTCTTTTTGTCATGTTCGAGGTACTGCATCAACTGGGACAAGTCAGTGCTTTATCTGCTGAGAGATTGGGGCAGTGGTGGACCCCGCCAGGTGCCCTCCAGCTGACCAGGTAGGGGTTCCATTATCTGGGTATAGAGGTCATGACTCAGGTCGAGCTTAATTTGGGGAGAGTCCTTGGTAGTTTCTGGGCAGATGTGGAGTGGTGGCGTGCTCTTCCCCTGACCCTTTTAGGCCGAGCGGCATTTCATAAGATGACCACCCTGCCCAAGCTACTTTATGTGTTACAGAACACCCCCTTTCTGGTCCTTGAGGGCTATTTTCTTAGCCTTGAAAGGACTTTCCAGACCCTGCTCTATGATGGTGGCACCCCCAGAGTGAGGCTGTGAATGCTGTACCAATCGGTTTACAATGGATAATTGGCATTGCCCGAAATGCAAGCATATCAGAGGGCCACGCAGCTAAAGGATATTAATGCATGGGGGCACAATCCACATGATGAGCCATATTGTGTGGAGAGGGTACCATGGAGGGGAAGACTTATCTTCATTACGTCTATGGGAGGTAGACCTGGTGGGTCCTGCTGGGGTTCACCCGTGAAAGGCTGGGGGAATGGGATGAGGCTATGAGAGACCTGGGGTGGTAGTGGAGGCGTACGCAGGCTACTCCCTCCCTGGTGGAGGGGCAAGCTCATGCCTGAGATGGGCAGTCTTACTAACTTCCATGGCTGGGAGCAGATTCGAATAGAGGCAGGGGGAGATGTATTGTTGTCGGGGGTCAGCTTAAGACATTCCAAGAATTACATCAGGTGTATGCCCTGGCCCCTACTCAGCAGTACCAGTATCTGCAGCTCTCCAATGCTTTGAGAGAGTTGGGGATCCTGGGAGAGGCTCTCTGGGATAGTAGTCTCTTGGAGTCCTGTGAGGCAAGATTTCACATAAAGTGGTGTACCAGCTATACCGGGTTCTCCTGAATAATACCATGGATACTCTTAGAAGACTACGGACACAGTGGGAGGCTGATGTTGGGCCTCTGGAGGATATTGACTGGGATTTGGTGTTGATGCACTCTAGGGAAGTTGCCATCCTTGCATGGTTGAGGCTAACACAGTTCAGCATCCTTCATTGGTCCTAATATAATCAGTCCCATCTTCACAGGATGGGACGGTGGAAAGCCCAATGTGTCTGTGTTGCAGTGTGGTGGTGGGAAACTTTATGTATACAGTGTGAGACTGCCCCAGGGGGAGTTCTTATTGGGGTGATGTTGTCAAGGAGTTGAAGTTGGTGCTGTCGGTTGATCTCCCTAGCACCCCTCTATTGAGGCTCCTAGGTATACCGAATGATATGGGTCTCCCCTGGAAGCAGTTGTTTTGCGTGTTGGGGTCCATGGTCGCAAAGAGAGATTTGGTTAGGTGTGGGGATGGGATTGTGTTCCCATGAGGGCAGAATGGAGAATGGGGATGACTAGATGCAGGGGGGTGGAATGAGTGGTGTATGAAAGTTGAGGGTGCACCCGGAAAATTGATAAGATGTGGGGGCAGTGGAGGGCATATTATGGTTTGACGGATGGTGATGTGGTTGAGGTTGAGGGGGTGGTCCCCGTTTCATGACAAGAGCGGGGGAATGCAGATGGGTGGGTGGGCGATGGGAGCTTTGTGCTTTTGGTGTGTGCAAGTTTATTGTTATTGTAATGTTTCAGAAATTGAACAAATTAAAATTAATTTTATATATATATATATATATATATATATATATATATATATATATATATATATATATATATATATATATATATATATATATATATATATATATATACCGTGGGTCAGGCTTAGAAGAGCAGTGCACCACTTGTATTAAAAGAATATCTCTCCTAATGTACACTTGCCTCATTTGTGAAATAAGCCTGCAAACACAAGAAATGTGTTTACACATCTACAATGAGCAAAACGCTTCACCTATACTCACATGGTACTCACATGTACATATTTAATTTTCCAAGGTTATAAACCCAATTGGTAGCTTTGAAAGCCATGTCTGCTTGTGGGGCTTGTTTTTAAACACTCTGGGGCAACACATCTTTTCTATTCGGTAACTGTCACATTTCTGGTTTTGTTTCTTATAAAGTCATTCCAATTAAAATCAGATTCTATATATGCCAATGCTTGTCCAATATATTCCTGAGCATACCATACTCATAACTTAGCATGTGATACATGTCATTGTATAACCCATGTTTATTCTTTGATATCACAGTGTGAGTTTCTTATCTCACTAAGTGACTAATTTACATACTGGCTAATCCAATACACTAATGCTCGATATGCAAAGGAAAAACTACATGAATGAATAAATAAGCCATACAAAGCAGAAATTTCAGCTTATTAGGAAACAAATATTTCCCTGCCCCCTCAAACCATGCAAATGAGCAACAGGATATATATATATATATATATATATATATATATATATTACCTACTGGCGGTCGCCAGTAGGTAGTTATAGTTAGGACCACGTTTCCATAGGAAATCGGCAACATTCTATTTTGAATAACTTTGGCGCCGGTCGACGAATCCTCGCGAATTTCTCAAAATAGGTGGGGAGCTACGCTCCGCTCCTACCCTGAAAGTCTCGGGGGGATTCGTCAAGCGGGGGCTGAGATAAAAGGGGGGTCCCAAAACGCGTTTTTCCCATGCATTTTTCCATAGGACCTTTAGACAGGGCTACAGCCCGAACGGCTGAACAGAATTACTTGAAATTTGGCAGAGAGGTAGTCCTCAGGTCAAGGAAGTGCCTTTTGTAGGTTTGGTGTAAATCTGTTCAGTAGATTCTGAGAAAATAGCCTTTAAATCAATATATATATCTGAGCCCGCTTACGGTACGCTTACCGTACGCTTACGGTAAGCGTACGGCGGCGTGCGCGAGCGCGATTCTGATTGGCTGTTAGATCTTAGTAAACATTCGAATCGGTCGAAACCAGGAAGCGGCGGCCGCCATTTTGTGTATTTCACTCTGAAAAAAAAGAGTGAAAACAAGGAAAGGGGGCAATGAGGAGAGTTACAGACCCCCTAACATTTGTAAGGGGGTCAAAGAAGGACAGAAAAGTACAAAAAAAACATTTATTGATTTAAAAAAAAATCACGGGGTACGCGTACGGTAAGCTTACGGTAAGCGTACGGTAAAAAAAAAAAAAAATGAAAAAATGAAATGACGAATTAAGAGTTTAGAAATTAGGGAGCTCTAAAAAGAGCTGTTGTGTTTATGAAGTCATTTTTTTAGTGGTACCTACAAGTAAGTACCGATGCAGAGTCTAAGGTTCAAGAGGAAGACTCTGTTCCCTTCATCATTGAAGTGCACACCATCTCCTCTATAAATGTCTTGCATGTCATAACGCAAGTTGTTGTGGTAAATGGCACCCATACCATAGTCACGGAGGAAAGCAGAAACAGATTTGTTGACGTGCTTTCTTGCTTTGTCAATCTGCGGACAGAAATGATTGGACCAGTTCCATTTTTGCCTTTGGCATATGTTGGAAAACACAAAGGCAGTTTTAGGGAAAAGTGTAAACAGTTGTGCAAAGGTGTCCTTCATAAGCATTTCCAGACCTACCCCAGTCAAAGTGCCTAGGTCATTGCCACCACAGTGCACTATTATGAGGTCAGGGTGTTGGATTTGAATGAAGGATTTCACCAATGGCATCAATTGGTGCCACTTTAACCCTCTCTGACCAATCCATTTAATGTCTACATTTGGCAAAGCAAGGTCTCTCACCATATCTGTTTTCTCTGCAAACTTTTCACTCCAGAAGACATAGCTGTGCCCTACAATCCACACTGTGAACATCTTCGAAGGAGAACTGGATGCACTCAGGAGGTGTCTTTCAGTAGAATGGCAATAAGAAAAGAAAGACAGTTTGGAAATGGAGGCATACATATTTTTTTAAAACAAAAAGAACTGATTGGCTGTTTCATACCATTCTAGAATAAAAACTAGGCTGTATGTGAAAATTAATAGAAGCATGTTTTGTATTGGTACAAAAAAATGTGTAACCAAAGAACAGTACTATGGATTTGCTGTAAGGTTTGAAAAGTCAAGCACTCTTGCTCTGTGGAATTGAAACATTGTGTGTCGAACTTCTGACCTAACTGCACACAGCAGTGTTCCATGAGCTGTTGCTATGGTAGCAGGCAGAAGTCAAGTTGGGGGAAGGGTACTAGGCAGAAGTCAAGTTGGGGGCAGGGTACTTTTGGAAAAGGGTTGGTTTTCAACCAATAGAAATGTGTGAATACATGTGAAAAAAAGGGGGAAGCACTGAGATTTGAAACTTACATGTATATGTGTGGAAAAATAGAGGGAAAGTTTGCCATTATCTGGTTCTGCTGAGAGGAGAGAGGTGAACAGAACAGAGATCCTGGCTCTGATAATCTGCTGTTTGAGTGTCACATTTCTTTCACAACTAACTAATTTTAAAGGTGAGTTTACAGTTTGAGAGGGGATGTATGTGGTAACTTAAGAAATGAATAATAGAAATGGGAATTGTTTTTGTTGTAGTTACACATGGTGGTTTCATAATGTGTCAGTGTGTAAAAGTGATTTACACTTGCCCCGAAAAAAAAAAAGAGCAGTAAGTGTGCTTTCAAATTGGCAAAGAAATTTCGTTTTGGCACTAATGTGAAAACATGACTCTGTGTGCATAGAAGAATTATAGGCAGAGATTTATTGCGTCTTGCTCTGGTGATTTCACAGTTGCATTAGATGGAAAGGGGGAGCGAATTTTTGGGGGAAGAAGCAGAGGCTTAGCACACACCCATGTCCTTGCCGTGTATAGTCATGCACAGTATTTACAAGCCAGTGGGGTTTTCAGGTTTAAGTCTGTAATGCAAATACATTCAGCATCACTAAGGCTGGTTGCCCTTGCTGGAGTGTAGGCAGTCACAGAGAATGCACATGGTGGTGGTCTGAAAAAAAAACAGCTTGGACACGTGTAATTAAATAAATCAAAAATAGTGGTTTCATAATGTGTCAGTCTGTAAAAGTGATTTCAAATTGTAAAAAGAGATTTTCACTTGGCCCGAAAAAAAAAAGAGCAGTAAGTGTGCTTTCAAATTGGCAAAGAAATTTCGTTGTGGGACTAATGTGAAAACATGACTCTGTGTGCATAGAAGAATTATAGGCAGAGATTTATTGCGTCTTGCTCTGGTGATTTCACAGTTGCATTAGATGGAAAGGGGGAGCGAATTATTGGGGGAAGAAGCAGAGGCTTAGCACACACCCATGTCCTTGCCGTGTATAGTCATGCACAGTATTTACAAGCCAGTGGGGTTTTCAGGTTTAAGTCTGTAATGCAAATACATTCAGCATCACTAAGGCTGGTTGCCCTTGCTGGAGTGTAGGCAGTCACAGAGAATGCACATGGTGTTGGTCTGAAAAAAAAACAGCTTGGACACGTCCAATTAAATAAATCAAAAATAGTGGTTTCATAATGTGTCAGTCTGTAAAAGTGATTTCAAATTGTAAAAAGAGATTTTCACTTGGCCCGAAAAAAAAAGAGCAGTAAGTGTGCTTTCAAATTGGTAAAGAAATTTCGTTTTGGCACTAATGTGAAAACATGACTCTGTGTGCATAGAAGAATTATAGGCAGAGATTTATTGCGTCTTGCTCTGGTGATTTCACAGTTGCATTAGATGGAAAGGGGGAGCGAATTATTGGGGGAAGAAGCAGAGGCTTAGCACACACCCATGTCCTTGCCGTGTATAGTCATGCACAGTATTTACAAGCCAGTGGGGTTTTCAGGTTTAAGTCTGTAATGCAAATACATTCAGCATCACTAAGGCTGGTTGCCCTTGCTGGAGTGTAGGCAGTCACAGAGAATGCACATGGTGGTAGTCTGAAAAAAAAACAGCTTGGACACGTGCAATTAAATAAATCAAAAATAGTGGTTTCATAATGTGTCAGTCTGTAAAAGTGATTTCAAATTGTAAAAAGAGATTTTCACTTGGCCCGAAAAAAAAAGAGCAGTAAGTGTGCTTTCAAATTGGCAAAGAAATTTCGTTTTGGCACTAATGTGAAAACATGACTCTGTGTGCATAGAAGAATTATAGGCAGAGATTTATTGCGTCTTGCTCTGGTGATTTCACAGTTGCATTAGATGGAAAGGGGGAGCGAATTTTTGGGGGAAGAAGCAGAGGCTTAGCACACACCCATGTCCTTGCCGTGTATAGTCATGCACAGTATTTACAAGCCAGTGGGGTTTTCAGGTTTAAGTCTGTAATGCAAATACATTCAGCATCACTAAGGCTGGTTGCCCTTGCTGGAGTGTAGGCAGTCACAGAGAATGCACATGGTGGTGGTCTGAAAAAAAAACAGCTTGGACACGTGCAATTAAATAAATCAAAAATAGTGGTTTCATAATGTGTCAGTCTGTAAAAGTGATTTCAAATTGTAAAAAGAGATTTTCACTTGGCCCGAAAAAAAAAAGAGCAGTAAGTGTGCTTTCAAATTGGCAAAGAAATTTCGTTGTGGGACTAATGTGAAAACATGACTCTGTGTGCATAGAAGAATTATAGGCAGAGATTTATTGCGTCTTGCTCTGGTGATTTCACAGTTGCATTAGATGGAAAGGGGGAGCGAATTATTGGGGGAAGAAGCAGAGGCTTAGCACACACCCATGTCCTTGCCGTGTATAGTCATGCACAGTATTTACAAGCCAGTGGGGTTTTCAGGTTTAAGTCTGTAATGCAAATACATTCAGCATCACTAAGGCTGGTTGCCCTTGCTGGAGTGTAGGCAGTCACAGAGAATGCACATGGTGTTGGTCTGAAAAAAAAACAGCTTGGACACGTCCAATTAAATAAATCAAAAATAGTGGTTTCATAATGTGTCAGTCTGTAAAAGTGATTTCAAATTGTAAAAAGAGATTTTCACTTGGCCCGAAAAAAAAAGAGCAGTAAGTGTGCTTTCAAATTGGTAAAGAAATTTCGTTTTGCCACTAATGTGAAAACATGACTCTGTGTGCATAGAAGAATTATAGGCAGAGATTTATTGCGTCTTGCTCTGGTGATTTCACAGTTGCATTAGATGGAAAGGGGGAGCGAATTATTGGGGGAAGAAGCAGAGGCTTAGCACACACCCATGTCCTTGCCGTGTATAGTCATGCACAGTATTTACAAGCCAGTGGGGTTTTCAGGTTTAAGTCTGTAATGCAAATACATTCAGCATCACTAAGGCTGGTTGCCCTTGCTGGAGTGTAGGCAGTCACAGAGAATGCACATGGTGGTGGTCTGAAAAAAAAACAGCTTGGACACGTGCAATTAAATAAATCAAAAATAGTGGTTTCATAATGTGTCAGTCTGTAAAAGTGATTTCAAATTGTAAAAAGAGATTTTCACTTGGCCCGAAAAAAAAAGAGCAGTAAGTGTGCTTTCAAATTGGCAAAGAAATTTCGTTTTGGCACTAATGTGAAAACATGACTCTGTGTGCATAGAAGAATTATAGGCAGAGATTTATTGCGTCTTGCTCTGGTGATTTCACAGTTGCATTAGATGGAAAGGGGGAGCGAATTTTTGGGGGAAGAAGCAGAGGCTTAGCACACACCCATGTCCTTGCCGTGTATAGTCATGCACAGTATTTACAAGCCAGTGGGGTTTTCAGGTTTAAGTCTGTAATGCAAATACATTCAGCATCACTAAGGCTGGTTGCCCTTGGTGGAGTGTAGGCAGTCACAGAGAATGCACATGGTGTTGGTCTGAAAAAAAAACAGCTTGGACACGTCCAATTAAATAAATCAAAAATAGTGGTTTCATAATGTGTCAGTCTGTAAAAGTGATTTCAAATTGTAAAAAGAGATTTTCACTTGGCCCGAAAAAAAAAGAGCAGTAAGTGTGCTTTGAAATTGGCAAAGAAATTTCGTTTTGGCACTAATGTGAAAACATGACTCTGTGTGCATAGAAGAATTATAGGCAGAGATTTATTGCGTCTTGCTCTGGTGATTTCACAGTTGCATTAGATGGAAAGGGGGAGCGAATTTTTGGGGGAAGAAGCAGAGGCTTAGCACACACCCATGTCCTTGTCGTGTATAGTCATGCACAGTATTTACAAGCCAGTGGGGTTTTCAGGTTTAAGTCTGTAATGCAAATACATTCAGCATCACTAAGGCTGGTTGCCCTTGCTGGAGTGTAGGCAGTCACAGAGAATACACATGGTGGTGGTCTGAAAAAACAGCTTGGACATGTGCATTTAAATAAATCAAAAAAAGTGGTTTTATAATGTGTCAGTCTGTAAAAGTGATTTCCAATTGTAAAAAGTGATTTTCACTTGGCCCGAAAAAAAAAGAGCAGTAAGTGTGCTTTCAAAATGGCAAAGAAATTTCGTTTTGGCACTAATGTGAAAACATGACTCTGTGTGCATAGAAGAATTATAGGCAGAGATTTATTGCGTCTTGCTCTGGTGATTTCACAGTTGCATTAGATGGAAAGGGGGAGCGAATTTTTGGGGGAAGAAGCAGAGGCTTAGCACACACCCATGTCCTTGCCGTGTATAGTCATGCACAGTATTTACAAGCCAGTGGGGTTTTCAGGTTTAAGTCTGTAATGCAAATACATTCAGCATCACTAAGGCTGGTTGCCCTTGCTGGAGTGTAGGCAGTCACAGAGAATGCACATGGTGGTGGTCTGAAAAAAAAACAGCTTGGACACGTGCAATTAAATAAATCAAAAATAGTGGTTTCATAATGTGTCAATCTGTAAAAGTGATTTCAAATTGTAAAAAGAGATTTTCACTTGGCCCGAAAAAAAAAGAGCAGTAAGTGTGTGTTAGAGTCGGGGATCTCTGGTTGGCGCAAGGTTGCCCTTGTGTCAAGCAGGAACCCTCTCCTCCACGTCAGGGCGCAGGATAACCCCTCGCGAATGACCCTTGCTCACCCTCTAGGTGCGTGGCGTGAGCAGCCAAGGCGATTCCTCAGGCGTTGTTGGTTAAGCACTTACAATCGTACACACAGTAAATACATCAATCCCCCCAGAAACGGACACCAGACTTGGATATATATAAAAATACGATTCTTTATGTAAAAATAAGGTATATATATCTCAACAGACTTATCACAAGACCAATAACGTTTTCGCTATGCCACCAGGTTATACAGCAGGCAAATGTTCTTGGTTCGTAGTTTCAAATGGATAGTTCGTAGTCTCTTTACTTGTAGTTCCAGTACTCACAGAGATCGGTTCCTGCGAACGGGGAAATAAGGCGTTGCGGTCCCCGAGCCCGATACTGGAACTTCTTTCGTGATGTGGAGAGTCGGCACAGGTCGGTGCGACTCTCAGCTTGGGAAGTGTTCTTGGGTCCTCAATCAGCAGGTGTGGGCAAGTAGGCAGGCGCGGCCCGCGACCCTTTAGCACGGCGGTGCAGGAGGGTCTCCACAGCGGGGGCGGCGCGGCCTGAGATGTCCGGGGATAGCGAAGCGGGGTCACAGGGCACAGTCAGTGCAGCTGGATGACCCGGCGTAGATCACAGTCGTCGGACGGCTTCCGGCAGGAGGGGTGATAGCGCGTTCAGCGTGCTCCAATAGCAGGCGGTGACAGGGATGCAGGCGGCCTGGCCCGGGGACAGAGAGCGGCTCGGGACGGAGCGGGGCTCTCACGGGTTTGAGGCAGGCGAGCTTCTGAGTGTCACGGCCCTAGGAGGGGCGATGAGGGGCGCAGTCTCTTTTCCAGCGGGATGCACACACGGCTCGAATTGGAGGACGAGCAAGAAGCACAGAGAACCCACTGTTCCTGGGGTTCAGTTCAGGGGGCAAGCTCAGATCAAGCCCTTGGAGAATGTTCAAGCACAAAGTAGCAAAGTCTTTTCAGTAAGTCTCTTCCTCTCCTTTCTCAGCAAGGCAGGCAGCAGGCCAGCTCCTCCAGCGTCTCCTTCTCCTTCTAGTCGGGCAGAGGTTCTTTGTGGTAAACAGGATTCTGATTTCTTAGGAGCCAGGCTCCTACTTTTATACCATGATTCTTTTGTTCTTTAGCGCCAGGGGGCCTAGGCCTGGCTCAGTCCAGTTCTGGAGCACTTTGTTATGGTGACTCTGCTCTTTCCTTTCAGCAGCAGGGCAGAGACATCAGCCGCCCCACAGGGGGTGGCGCCGGCTTTGTTGTGGCAGGGCACAGGTCTATTCAAGAGTCAAGGTGTACTCCTCCCACCCATCCAGGTGTAATCTCTCTACCCACCACCTGGCAGCCAACCTGTCTCTGGGGATCCCCCCACCCTGCTCCTTACTGTTGCCAGGCAGAACACACACACACACAGCAGAGGCGGACTGAGATGGTCAGGTCAGTAAATACTAACTTTCTAAAAGTAGTATTTACAAACCCAGGATATTAAAATAAACTTGACTACAAGAAGTATTTTATCATCCTGAGTTCAGGCATACTAAACTTGACACTTCTACCATGCTCTCTGAGTCCACTGGGGTCACAGCGTTGGCGGGATCCCGGCAGCCCATTCTGGCCTATGGAGAGCAGGTAGCCTTCAATAGTGAAGAACGGAAAGGGCTGTAATTCACTACTAAGACATGCCACACACACCAGGGCATGTCTTACCTTATGCCTACAATGCACCCTGCCCTTGGGCCTACCAGAGGGGTGGCTAATATGTAGGTAAGGGAAGGTTTAGGGACTGGCAAGTGGGGGCACTTGCGCAGTCAGCGCGACGGTCCCGGACCGCGCACAGGGTCTGCGGTGGCAGACCCTAGACACCTTTTACAAGGCCGCTTCTGTGGGTGGCGCAACCAGCGCTGCAAGCCCACCAGCGGCATTGGCATTCACGAGCCCTGGCACCCCTGGTGCACTTTACTGGGGACTGACAGTGAATCCAATAAACCAATCATGGACATCAATTACAGGTACACTTTACCTAGGGAGCACTTGCACTGCGGCACGGATTAGCCGTGGCGCAGTGCCCTGAGCGGACAACACCAGCAAAACAATCGAGGCACACCATCAAAAAGTGGAAGGGAAACTCACGCCAAGGTGCCAGGTCTAACACGTGTCCCCTCCAGCTGAAATGTGGGGAGAACTACCCTTGCCCAGGGGGTTCCTCGTCACTAAGGCGGAAATACCTGGACAGACCGTCAGCGTTGGCGTGATCTGTACCAGGACGGTGTTCCACCGTAAAGGCCATACCCTGTAGGGAGATGGACCACCTCAACAGCTTCGGGTTTTCACCCCTCATTTGTATCAACCATCTGAGGGGCCTGTGGTCCGTCTGAACCCGGAAGTGAGACCCAAACAAGTAGGGTCTTAGCTTCTTCAGCGCCCAGACCACAGCAAATGCTTCTCGCTCAATTGCACTCCACCTACTTTCCCGTGGAAGTAACCTCCTACTGATGAAGGCTACGGGTTGGTCCCAGCCCTCCTCAGTCATCTGTGAGAGAACAGCCCCCACACCATGCTCTGAAGCGTCTGTCTGGACTAGGAATTCCTTGGAGAAGTCAGGGGCCAAGAGCACGGGCGCCGTGCACATGGCCGTCTTCAGGGTGTCGAAAGCTTTCTGACAGGTGTCAGTCCAAATCACGTTCCTGGGCTGCTTCTTCGAAGTCAGCTCTGTCAAGGGGGCAACGATCGTTCCATAGCCCTTGACAAACCTCCTGTAGTACCCAGTGAGCCCCAGGAAGGCCCTCACTGCGGTCTGCGTCTTGGGGGGTTCCCAAGCCAGGATGGTTTCAATTTTGGGTTGCAAGGGTGCCACCTTGCCACTCCCCACTTGGTGTCCCAAGTACACCACGGAACCCTGCCCGATCTGGCACTTGCTTGCCTTGATCGTGAGGCCTGCTCGGCGCAGCGCCATCAACACTTCCCAGAGGTGGCGCAGGTGTTCAGGCCAGGTGGCACTGAACACTGCGATGTCATCCAGGTAGGCGGCACTGAACGCATCCAGCCCAACCAGTACCTGGTTGACCAACCTCTGAAAGGTGGCAGGGGCATTCTTCATCCCAAATGGCATGACTCGAAACTGGAAGTGCCCATCTGGTGTAGAGAATGCGGACCTCTCTTTGGCCCCATCGGTCAAGGCGATCTGCCAGTACCCAGACGTTAAATCAAACGTGCTGAGGAACCGGGCAGCCCCCAGCCGATCAATGAGCTCATCAGCTCTGGGGATGGGGTGCGCGTCAGTCTTCGTTACTGAATTGAGTCCTCTGTAGTCCACACAGAACCGGAGTTCAGGTGTGGCTCCCGGCGCAGCAGCCTTTGGGACCAAGACCACGGGGCTGGACCAAGGACTGCTGGAGGACTCAACCACCCCTAGCGCAAGCATTTTGGAGACCTCCTCCTTGATGCAAGCTCTGACCCTGTCAGTTACCCTGTAAGCCTTGTGCTTCACAGGTAAGCTGTCTCCTGTGTCCACATCATGGACGCACCAATCTGTGACACCAGGAACCAGGGAGAATCGGTCGGAAAATTGTCCCAGCAAGTGGCGGCAATCTTCCTGTTGTTCGGGCGTCAGGGTGGGTGAGAGGTTAACTCCATCCACTGACCCATCTTTCTCAGAGGCCACTAAGAGGTCAGGAAGGGGCTCGGTCTCCTCTTCCATTCCATCATCAATGGCCAGCAGCATGCCCACTTCGGTCCTCTCTAAGTGGGGCTTAAGGCGGTTAACATGTAGGACCCTCAAAGGGTTCCTGGGAGTCTGCATGTCCACCAAGTAGGTGATAGGACTTTTGCGCTCCACAACCTCAAATGGACCTGTCCACTTATCCTGAAGTGCACAAGGCTCCACTGGGGCCAAGACCCACACCTTTTGTCCAGGTTGAAGCTCTACCAGAGTGGCATTCCGGTCGTACCACCGCTTCATCTCCTCCTGGCTGGCTTCCAGATTTGCCTCAGCAAGTTGCCTGAAACGCCGAGTCTGGTTTCGGAAGGCCAGCATGTAACTATATACATTCTGGGGAGGTTTCCTGGGAGATTGCTCCCAGCCTTCCTTTACCAAACTCAGAGTTCCTCTTACCGGGTGACCATACAGAAGCTCAAAGGGGCTGAATCCTAGAGACTTCTGTGGCACCTCTCGGTAAGCGAAGAGCAGGCATGGCAAGAGGACGTCCCACTTACGCCTCATTGGACCGTCCAGGCCCATGATCATGCCTTTGAGGGTTCGGTTGAATCTCTCAACCAACCCATTTCCTTGGGGGTGGTAAGGAGTGGTGAACTTGTAAGTTACCCCACACTCCTTCCACAGGGATTTCATATACGTGGATATGAAATTGGTCCCCCTGTCGCTCACCACCTCTAGAGGGAATCCCACTCGGGAGAAAATTCCCATCAGTGCCCGTCCCACCACGGGGGCCGTCACTGTCCTCAGAGGGATGGCTTCAGGGTACCGGGTGGCATGGTCCACCAAGACCAGGATGAACCTGTTGCCCAGGGCTGTCTTGGGGTCCAGAGGCCCCACAATATCAATACCCACTCGTTGGAATGGCGTACCGACCACAGGGAAAGGTTGCAGAGGAGCCTTGTGCTTCCCTCCGCTCTTACCACTTGCCTGGCAAGTCTGACAGGTTCTGCAGTAGGAATCTGCATTCTTATGCATTTGGGGCCAGTAAAAGTGGGTGACAAGCCTGTCATAGGTCTTGTCCATCCCCAAATGTCCTGCTAACGGCACATCGTGAGCCAGCCCCAGTAGGAAGGTTCTGAACTTCTGGGGTACCACCAGCACACGGGCTGACCCAGGTTCAGCAGCCTTAGGCTCGGAATACAGGAGGTCACTCTCCCAGTACACGTAGTGTGTTTTGGCCTGAACACCGTTGGCCTGGTCTGCAGCCTGTTGCCGCATACCAACGAGAGAAGGGCATTCTTTCTGCTCCCTGCAGAATTCCTCCCTGGAGGGACCTCCTTCTTGCTGCCAATGGGTCAGCTCAGGCAGATCTCCCAGTTCGGCAATCTGTTCCCCGGTAGGCTCCAGAGCATCCCCCTCAGGGTCTACTTCCTCCTGGGCCGTGGGAACTTCGGGGGCCGGTTTCCCGCGCCTCCTGCGCCTTCTCCCTAAGGCCGGTTCCTGGACCTCTCCCTCAGGCTCCAGGACCCTCTCAACACCCCTACTGGCTGCCATGGACCGGGTGGTCACGCACGCCCAGTCGGGTAGACCCACCATCCTCAGATGCGTGGTCTTCTCCACCTTTTCCCAAGGGGAGCTCTCCAGGTCGTTCCCTAGCAGACAGTCTACAGGCATGTCAGTTCTCACAGCGACTTGTAGAGTACCAGAGACCTCCCCCCACTCAAAGGGAACTTGAGCCATTGGACAACGACTCTCTACGTTGTCAGCATTGACAACCCTACAGTAGGCATTGGGTACAATTTGCTCTTGAGACACCAGGTGTTGCCTCACCGAGGTCACGCTGGCTCCTGTATCTCTAAGAGCCTCAACCTTCTTTCCATTGATGGTCACCACTTGCCCATATTTCTTAGTGTTAGAGGGCAGGTAGGTTACAGGGACCATCTCACTGTCTCCTAGCGAGACTAGGGTCATCTGCCCGGGACCCCCACCCTCCTAGACTGCTACCTCCTCCCCAAAGTTAACACTAGCTACTTGCCGGGGTGGAGCACCAGTGGGTGCGGTCTTACCAAACAGGCGACACTTAGGATCAGAGGCAATGTGACCCGGGTCACCACACTTATAACAATTGAAGGGCCCCTTTGGAACAGGTCTACCTGTCGGGGCCCCGTTCTGCTGCGGGGGTGGGGGAGGCTGAGAACCCTTCTGCTGGTTCCCTTGGGAATTACTTTGGGGGCCTTTTTGGAACCCCTTCTGTTTACCCTTGTCCCCCCCACTCTTCTGCTGGGGACCCTGCCCACCTTTGGCGGAGTCTCCCACTTGACCCTTGTGGACCCTGGTGCTGAGCCAGCGGTCCGCCTCCTCAGCAAGCTTCCTCGGGTTGGACAGCTTGCTATCTATCAGGTGCTGGCGTAGCTCAGGAAAACATTGACTGGACAAGTGCTCCCATGCAATTAAATCAAGCAGCCCTTGATAATCATTCACTTTGCTACCCTTCACCCAACCATCCAGCGCTCTGCAGAAAAAGGTCACATATTCCACATACGTACTCTCAGGGATCTTCTTCGTCTCCCTGAACCGCTGTCTATATAGCTCAGGAGTTAACCCATACCTGGTCATTAAAGCTTCCTTCATATGGGGGTATGAGGTCTGGACTTCTAAGGGCAAATCTAACAGTGTGTCCCGCCCTTCCGCAAGGAACCTTCCCCACAACCCCGCTCCCCAGTCTTTCTCAGGGACCCGGTGTGAGGACATGGCCACCTCGTAGGCTCTAAACCACTGCCCTATGTCATCCTTTCTAAAATACTCCTTTACTACATCTTTGGGGATGTACACCTTGGACTCTACCTGCGCTGGTGGAGTGCTGCCACCAGAAGGAGCGGTGTCCAAACTTTTCGCCTTCAGCTCCAACTCCTTCAATCTGATATCGTGATCCATTTGGCGTTGTTGTGCCTCCAGGGCCAACTTCTGCTTTTCCATTTCCATTTGTCCTGCCAACTTTGCCATCTCCATTGCATGCGCCCTGTCGGCTGCCCTGTCTGCCAGCTCCTCTGGCGACCGGACTCTGCTGGGCTCCTCAAGGTTGTCGGGTGGAACGATGTCCCCCGCATTCCGTAGGTCTCGTGACTCCTTCCAGGCTCTCAACGCCTTGGTGTACTGGGGCTTCCTCTTGCATCCAGCATGGGGGACTCTGAATTTTACACTGTAGCCTTTCAATTGCTCCATCGTGTAGCCTTCCAGTCTCTCCCAATCCACCTCATCTATTCCAGAAATCACGGAGAGCGCTCTTCCAGCAGAGAGCGAGCCAGGCATGGTTGCAGTAATGGCAGATGTCTCAACAAAGTTCAACAATTACAAACCTGTGGCTGCGTTATTTGGTCTGCTCTCACTATCTGGTGATTAATAATTCACTGTATGCAAATTACAAGTGCAAATCCGAAATCCCACCGCTGCCACCAATGTTAGAGTCGGGGATCTCTGGTTGGCGCAAGGTTGCCCTTGTGTCAAGCAGGAACCCTCTCCTCCACGTCAGGGCGCAGGATAACCCCTCGCGAATGACCCTTGCTCACCCTCTAGGTGCGTGGCGTGAGCAGCCAAGGCGATTCCTCAGGCGTTGTTGGTTAAGCACTTACAATCGTACACACAGTAAATACATCAATCCCCCCAGAAACGGACACCAGACTTGGATATATATAAAAATACGATTCTTTATGTAAAAATAAGGTATATATATCTCAACAGACTTATCACAAGACCAATAACGTTTTCGCTATGCCACCAGGTTATACAGCAGGCAAATGTTCTTGGTTCGTAGTTTCAAATGGATAGTTCGTAGTCTCTTTACTTGTAGTTCCAGTACTCACAGAGATCGGTTCCTGCGAACGGGGAAATAAGGCGTTGCGGGCCCCGAGCCCGATACTGGAACTTCTTTCGTGATGTGGAGAGTCGGCACAGGTCGGTGCGACTCTCAGCTTGGGAAGTGTTCTTGGGTCCTCAATCAGCAGGTGTGGGCAAGTAGGCAGGCGCGGCCCGCGACCCTTTAGCACGGCGGTGCAGGAGGGTCTCCACAGCGGGGGCGGCGCGGCCTGAGATGTCCGGGGATAGCGAAGCGGGGTCACAGGGCACAGTCAGTGCAGCTGGATGACCCGGCGTAGATCACAGTCGTCGGACGGCTTCCGGCAGGAGGGGTGATAGCGCGTTCAGCGTGCTCCAATAGCAGGCGGTGACAGGGATGCAGGCGGCCTGGCCCGGGGACAGAGAGCGGCTCGGGACGGAGCGGGGCTCTCACGGGTTTGAGGCAGGCGAGCTTCTGAGTGTCACGGCCCTAGGAGGGGCGATGAGGGGCGCAGTCTCTTTTCCAGCGGGATGCACACACGGCTCGAATTGGAGGACGAGCAAGAAGCACAGAGAACCCACTGTTCCTGGGGTTCAGTTCAGGGGGCAAGCTCAGATCAAGCCCTTGGAGAATGTTCAAGCACAAAGTAGCAAAGTCTTTTCAGTAAGTCTCTTCCTCTCCTTTCTCAGCAAGGCAGGCAGCAGGCCAGCTCCTCCAGCGTCTCCTTCTCCTTCTAGTCGGGCAGAGGTTCTTTGTGGTAAACAGGATTCTGATTTCTTAGGAGCCAGGCTCCTACTTTTATACCATGATTCTTTTGTTCTTTAGCGCCAGGGGGCCTAGGCCTGGCTCAGTCCAGTTCTGGAGCACTTTGTTATGGTGACTCTGCTCTTTCCTTTCAGCAGCAGGGCAGAGACATCAGCCGCCCCACAGGGGGTGGCGCCGGCTTTGTTGTGGCAGGGCACAGGTCTATTCAAGAGTCAAGGTGTACTCCTCCCACCCATCCAGGTGTAATCTCTCTACCCACCACCTGGCAGCCAACCTGTCTCTGGGGATCCCCCCACCCTGCTCCTTACTGTTGCCAGGCAGAACACACACACACACAGCAGAGGCGGACTGAGATGGTCAGGTCAGTAAATACTAACTTTCTAAAAGTAGTATTTACAAACCCAGGATATTAAAATAAACTTGACTACAAGAAGTATTTTATCATCCTGAGTTCAGGCATACTAAACTTGACACTTCTACCATGCTCTCTGAGTCCACTGGGGTCACAGCGTTGGCGGGATCCCGGCAGCCCATTCTGGCCTATGGAGAGCAGGTAGCCTTCAATAGTGAAGAACGGAAAGGGCTGTAATTCACTACTAAGACATGCCACACACACCAGGGCATGTCTTACCTTATGCCTACAATGCACCCTGCCCTTGGGCCTACCAGAGGGGTGGCTAATATGTAGGTAAGGGAAGGTTTAGGGACTGGCAAGTGGGGGCACTTGCGCAGTCAGCGCGACGGTCCCGGACCGCGCACAGGGTCTGCGGTGGCAGACCCTAGACACCTTTTACAAGGCCGCTTCTGTGGGTGGCGCAACCAGCGCTGCAAGCCCACCAGCGGCATTGGCATTCACGAGCCCTGGCACCCCTGGTGCACTTTACTGGGGACTGACAGTGAATCCAATAAACCAATCATGGACATCAATTACAGGTACACTTTACCTAGGGAGCACTTGCACTGCGGCACGGATTAGCCGTGGCGCAGTGCCCTGAGCGGACAACACCAGCAAAACAATCGAGGCACACCATCAAAAAGTGGAAGGGAAACTCACGCCAAGGTGCCAGGTCTAACAGTGTGCTTTCAAATTGGCAAAGAAATTTCGTTTTGGGACTAATGTGAAAACATGACTCTGTGTGCATAGAAGAATTATAGGCAGAGATTTATTGCGTCTTGCTCTGGTGATTTCACAGTTGCATTAGATGGAAAGGGGGAGCGAATTATTGGGGGAAGAAGCAGAGTCTTAGCACACACCCATGTGCTTGCCATGTATAATCATGCACAGTATTTACAAGCCAGTGGGGTTTTCAGGTTTAAGTCTGTAATGCAAATACATTCAGCATCACTAAGGCTGGTTGCCCTTGGTGGAGTGTAGCACTGTGGACATGGGCTTTTTAAAAAATCTGAAAAGTGGTTTCATAATGTGACAGTTTGTAAAAGAGATTTTCACTTGCCCAAAAAAAAGAGCAGTTTGTGTGCATTCAAATTGGCAAAGAAATTTCGTTATGTGACTATTGTGAAAAGAAATGTAGTAATATATTTAAATACAATAACAGATTTTTTTTTTTGTTTTTTTCAGGTATTGCTGAAGAACAGTGAACAAAATTTAAGATGCCTACAAAATCTCGAGTTCAAAAAACGCTAAAAAAAAAACAATATTTGAAGACAACTGGAGGACCAAAGTTAGTAGAAGATGCTGATGTTGGGAAAAAGAAAAAATCTTCTGGTAAGCAAAAAAAACAATTCCTAAACAAAATATTTAAAACAAAGAAAAATGTACAAAATGTCTGTTCTCGGAAAAATGTAACAAAACATAGAGAACAGCAAAAAATTGAGAATTTAGTTAATGCAAATATACCTTCTGCAATTGAAAAGTTTAACATAAACAGAAAAACAGCATTTAAAGAGATACGTAGAAAAATGTTTCAGAGAAGAGTTATGTCCAATTTGAAAAAGGATATAAAGAAATATAAGCAAAAGGCTAAATATTACAAGAGAAAAAAAGAAATTGAAGCCATTGCAGCAAAAGCATTAGAATTAAAAAGGAAACTATTCATATTAATTTTGAATAGGATGCGTACATTAGATAAAATGGTTAATGTACTGAAATCACAAAGCAAAAGCAAAAGAGTAGTGAACAGAACAAACTTTTGTAAAGTGTTTTTAGGAAAGTGGATGCATAGTTCAAGTAGTGAACCTTTTTTTAATGAAGAGAGCTATTTTCAAAGTAATAGTTTGCTGCATGCAGTTGACACCAGAGGTCGTTCATACGAAGTAAAAAATGGTTGCATAATGGAGAAGGAGATAATGGTTCCAAGAGATGAGGTACAAGTGATGGCAGATGAGGCAATGGGGAGACGTCCTAAAGCCCCAGTGTACACTTGGAATTGTAGTAGTATTTGCACTGTGCGTCAGGAATCTATTGACAGATTTCGAGAGTTTCTAAGAGAATATAGTAAAAAAAGTGTAAAACAAAAGATTAAGGTGCTTTAAAGTCTGGATCCATGCAGAGTGAGAGAGAATACTGGTTTGCAGGGTCATTCTCTTGCTTGTCTATCTAGAAAAGTGTGCAATAGTGTTTTCCATCATTTTAGGATGCTGGCTGTTCATCATACTGAAATGAGAAAGTTTGTGAGACGGTTGTATTTTGCCAAAAGTCCAGCAATAAAGTTAAATGAATTGAATAGGGCTCTGTTCCGAGGAACGGTATCAGATGTAGAGAAGGTTGTTGATGAAATTCAGTTTTGTTACTTTGGTCCTGAACAAAACAGTGCAGAGAAGGACACAGTAAATGAGGAAGAAGTGGAAGAGAATGTAGAACCCTCTGTAAGTAACACATTTAATGATCACATAACAAAATTTGCAATAGTCTCTAATGAAAGACCAAATTTTACTTGTATTTGTTGCCGCAGAACTCATTATAGAAAACAAACTAGGAATGTTGATCTCTACAGAAAGAGTGAAAATGAAGATAATTATAAGTGGAAGGATTTTGCCACATATATATTTCTAGAAAATTGTTTTGAATTGGGTGAAGATCAGCGTATTTGTAAATACTGTTATAACAAGTTAGAGGAAAATAGAATGCCGACCAGAGCTGTACATAATAATTTAGAATTGGATGCTATTCCTGCTGAACTTTCTGAATTAAATACATATGAGTCTATACTCATTCAATGTGTTCATCCGTTCCAGACCATAGTACGTATGGAGCTCAAAACTGGTAAATTACCTCCTTCAGATTTACTGAGAGGTTTAAAAGGTAGAGTGGTGTATTTGCCCTTGGATTTGAAAAAAAATATGGAAACTATTGATGCGGATACTTTGGAAACTGAACCATTAATTATTCTGGTTAATGGTGTACCTACAAAGAATAAGAAGATTTGGCAGGAGCTGGTAGATGTGCGGAAAGTACAAAGAGCAAATTTGTATTTGAAAAAAAATAACAAATGGTATGAATCAATTTATATAGAAGAAGAAGAAGAAGAAGAAGATTTACAAGGAGACACAGAAACACCAACTGGACAAATTAAAAAAGTGGACAAGTCAAAGGAAGAAGAAATTTATAAACATTTTAGCATACATCCTCTCCATTCGAAAGAAGTTATGGGAGACAATATTGATCTCTTTCAGATGAAGAAAGCAAAAGGAAATCCCGTGAGTGTATGGGAGGAGAGCTTGGAAGCTCGATGTTTTCCCCAGCTGTTTCCTAAAGGAAAAGGAGGACGATACGATGAACGTCCAGAACAGATTCCAGCTTCAGAGTATCGAACTACAAGACTATATGCTGAAGATCCCAGATTTCGACAAAGTATTCCTTATTTGTTCCATCTTTTATTTGAAAGCGACTTGTCTGCACTGTCTTATGCAGTAAATCACATTTTAAAAAGTGGAGTACATTTACAAAATGTGTCTGCTAAGGATTTTATGGAGAAAGTGCAGCACCGAGATGATCATTTGGAAACACAACTGATCAATCTGATGGCTTGTCAGCGTGGGACAAATGAATATTGGTACCGACGCCATGGTGAACTAAAATGCATGTTACGCAATTTAGGAACACCAACATGGTTCCTTACCCTAAGCTGTGCCGAGTACGCTTGGGATGATTTACTGGATTTTCTACGAGAGGCCAATTCAAACATTAAAAACATCGAATACAAGACAGCAGGAGAACTGTGCTCATTGGATCCGGTTAATGTTTGCAGATATTTCAATCATAGATTTGAGGCTATGATGTCCTTCATCTGCAATAAAAAAAATCCACCCCTTGGAGAAGTAGTGGATTTCTTTTGGAGAAAAGAGTACCAGGCAAGAGGTGCTCCTCATATTCATATGCTGCTGTGGATCAAGGATGCCCCAAAGTTTGGAACAGATACTGATGAAGCAGTGTTATCTTACATTGAAGAATATGCAACATGTGCTATACCAAAAAGCACAGAAGAGAACAAGTTAAAGGAGCAAGTTCTACGTTTCCAAAGTCATCGGTGTGGAAAATACTGTCGACGGAAATACAAGAGCAAAGAAAAATACTACACTAAATGTCGATTTGGATTTCCTAGACCTGTTCTTTCAAATGGAAGAGTCAACAGTTTTATGTCAGCTGTGAGACATACTATCACAAGAAAATCACCTAAGAATACCTACAACCTTAAAAGAAAAGAAGAATCTAAAAATATAAATGACTACAACCCAGTCATTTTATCCATGTGGAACGCTAACATGGATATACAGTATGTTGCTGACAATTCCATTGCTGTTGCTCGATATGTAACGTCTTACATTACGAAATCAGAAAAAACAGAATTGAAGGAAATGTGGGAAGAGATTTCTCACGAGAAGACTGTCAGTAAGAAGCTGTACAGTTTCAGTTTGAAGATGTTATCGCATCGAGAAATTGGATCCTACGAATGTTCAGATAGGTTATCTTCTGCAAGTCTCTACTCGAAGTCAAGAAGAATAATTTGGGCAAGTTTAGGCCTTGCAGCAATGAGAAATCGGGTACTGAAATCTGTTGGAGAAATTGAATATTTGGCTGAGAATGACCCAGAAAGTACAGATATATTGAAAACAAACATGTTGGACACATATTATCCCAAGAGAAGTCATCATCTGGAGAACATGTGTCTCTATGAAGTGTTACAGAACTACATTTATTCACGGAAAGCTGCAGAAGACATCAACAGTGGAAAATATAAAGTTGTTGGTGAAGAAGGATGTTTGGTGAAGCAAACCAAAGGAAGTTTGATAAATCACCGGAAGCTGAGTTGCGACACTACCGACAAGAAAGAATTTTACTACTTGGCTCTTTTACAGTTGTTTAAACCATGGCGTACAGAGGATGAACTACTGGGAGAATTCCAGAGCTATGAAGATTCTTTTAATGCTTGTAAAGACAGCATACAATGCAGTACATTCTCAACTTATCTGCAAATGTTAAATGAAGAAATTGAACAGGAAACTACAATTGCAGCAGAAATAGCTAGAGACAGTTCTCAGGACAGCCAAAGTTCAGGAACATACAGTCAAGATCCCCTAGGACAACCAATCGTTGAAAATGAAGCATCAATAGCCATGAATGAAGTGGAAACGGCTATGAATCAAGGTCAAGAAGAATTTATAGACTTAGAAAATTTGGAAAGACAACTGAATCAAGAGCAGCAACAAATTTATGAAGAGATCAAAAACAAAATTGATCACGGATTTCTACATATCAAAAAAGAGTGCTCATGCACATCATTTCATCCAATCAGGATGTATGTAAGCGGACAAGCTGGCACTGGAAAAAGTTTCCTAATTAAAGTCATCAGAAGCTACCTAAAGCAAAAAACGGATTCTACATTGTCTTGTGTGGTTACTGCTCCAACTGGGTTAGCAGCATATAACATAAAAGGAATCACCTTACATCGTTTGCTAATGTTACCAGTGGAGCATGAGAACAAAATACAATTCAACAAGCTAACTGGAGAAGCATCCTTGGAAGGTTCAAGAGTATTGAAGAAGATGCAAGTTCTCATTATTGATGAGGTGAGCATGGTATCGAACTTAATGCTTGCCTTTGTGCATTTAAGAATGCAGCAAATTTTGAAGACAGACTATGACGTGTTATTTGGTGGAAAACACGTCATAGTTTTTGGGGATCTTTTGCAACTTACTCCAGTTAAAGGACAACCAGTGTTTAATACTGTGACACATGAAGACACGAAGAAGTCATTGGGAAGCATTGGAAATACAAATATTTGGTCCTTCTTTGAGTACAAGGAACTTACAACTAATATGAGGCAAGCAAACGATGAAGAATATGGAAGTATTCTGAAAGATATCAGGATTGGAATACTCACAGAAGTTGGGAAAAAAGCATTACAGAGTCGGCTGCTACATAATTTATTTCCAAAGGAAGAAATTGTTGCAGAGAAAATATACAAGAATATTGCAGAAAACAAAAGTGTCATCTGCTTAATGCCAACTCTACGTGAATGCTCAATATTTAATGAGGAGCTTTTGAAATTGGAAAAGGAAGACATCAGGAAATTGGAAGCAGTGGACAAAATTGAGGATGGAAGAATTACTGTCACAGTAACAGGCAAACTGAAAAATAAATTGGACTCACTAGAGAAGAACATCTCCAAAACAGCAGGATTAGAAAAAAATCTATATGTTTGCATGAACTGTAGAGTGTTTTTAAGGAGAAATTTGGATGTTGAGAAAGGCTTAGTGAATGGAGCAATGGGAAGAGTTGTGGGTTTTATTAATTATCAGAAAAAAGAAGGAATTGAATGTTTAAAAATAAAATTTGATCAGATAGAAGAAGTTAAAGATATTTGTCGTTGTACAGTTCGTTTTATGCTTGTGAAAGACTTATATGTACGTAGGAAGCAGTTTCCGTTTTCTCTAGCATATGCTGTAACTATTCACAAGTCTCAAGGATTGACTGTAGATTGTGCATTTGTGAACATTGGTTCAACTGTGTTCAAAGAAGGTATGGCATATGTAGCTTTGTCACGAGTCAAAACATTATCAGGTTTATTCATGATAGACTTTGATGACTCAAAAGTTAGTGCTGATACAAACTGTGTAAAGGAGTATAATAGATTAAGAAGAAGCTATGCTCCTCATTTAGGTCAGTATCCTGTGTTGGAGAAACGTGTAGTTTCTCGTAAAAGGAGAAATGAGAATATCTGTAATGAACATATAGAGAAGAGGAAAAAAAAGAGGAGTGATGTAATTGCAAGCAAAAAGAAAAAGGAAAATGAAGAACAGGTTGTAGGATGTCATTTTGAAAATAGCTCTGGTGTCAACTGCTATGCAAATGTAGTGCTGAATGTTGCATTTTATCTGGAAAGTTTGCAAGAGCAGATAATAGTAAATCAGGGAAAAAGATTCTGTTCAGAGCTGAGTCTCCTTTTTCAAAAGCTGAGTAAAGATAAAACTCAAATAGAAAGTGCTACTGACATTAGAAAACTTTTAGATGTATGTTCAGGACGAACACAGTTTTCTCAAAATGAACAGCAAGATGCACACGAATTTTTGATGTATTTTCTTCAGGTAGTGGAAGAAGAAGGAGTTCCCATTGACATTTATTTTGGTCTCTCTTATAAATGGGAACATAGTTGTGATAATTGTTATAATATATGTGGCTCTATTGTTGATAATGAAAGGTTTATTTATTTGACATTGCCAGAGAGTAAAACAGTCACTTTTGCAAAATTAGTTAAAGATGCTAATCATAGCATGAAATGTGGTGAGTGTAATTCTGACATGTTATCAACATTAATTTTAAGGGAATACGGACAGTATGTAATTTTAATGATGCAACGATGTAGAGCTGATGGATCAAAATTGGATACTTTAATAAAGAAGTTTACAGGACAGCAATTATCAATTTCAGGAAAAACTTTTTTAACTGTTGCAATAATTTTCCATGATGGACCTACTGTTACTTCTGGACATTACACAGTTTATCTAAAATGTGAAAAAGGCTGGACACTGTGTAATGATTCCCAATTGATTTTCAAACAACGTTTGCCTTTTGATTTAGCAAATTCCTATCTAATCTTCCTGAAACCTAAATTTTAGAGAGACTTGGCAAGATCTGGACAAAATAATTTTACCATTTTACTGGATTACCATTGCAATTTTGTAGAAAAAATATTTTTAAAATTATCATTTGGCCTAAAGGAAAGATAACCAATTGTAATGTGGACTTTTTTAATTTTTAATGCAATTTTGAAAAACCAATAATTTAGAGATAATCGGTAACTTCTGCACATTTTAAATTTTGGAATGCTATTGAACTGCCATTGGAAATTTTTTTCAAAAATGATTTAAAAAATTACTATTTGGCCATGTGGAAAAGTAAGCAATTCTATTGTGGACTAAATAAATTATTCAAAAAATTTTCGTGAACCAAAATGTTACAGAGAATCGGTGAGATCTGGACAGATTAAACTTTAGAATTTTAATGGATTTCCCTTGGAAATTTATTCCAGGAAAAAAAAAAAAATACTATTTGGCCTAAAGGAAATAAAATCAGATGTATTTTGGAGTTATTTGAGATATAATATTGTGATTATACTTCTCAAACAAACATATCAGACGGTATTTTAAAGAAAAAAGTATTGTTTTTAGATGATATTTTTTTAGAATAATATGCATTTCTGTAATGATAAGTTTAAGTGAGAAGAGATTCTGGGCTTTTTTAATACAATCTTTGTGATTGTTAATTTTTTTTGCCCGCTGTAAAATGATGAATGCAATTGCTTTCACAATTAATAGTGAAATGCAATTTATTCTGAAAACAGCAAAAATAAGGCAAAAATATTTTTTGGTAAAAAATGTAAATATGTGTACTGTATTATTAAATGGTTTAAAAATATTAATACTTTTTTCTTTATTTTCAGATCGATATAGAAAATTTTCGGAAACTACAACCATTTTAAAAACTATTTTTAAAAAAAACAAATGAATAAATATTTTTTTGAGTGAGTATGGTAAGTCAATAATAAAAATTGTAGTCTCTCAAGGACTTTATAATGTGATAAATGATTTTTAGTGTTTTTTTTTAAAAAATAAAAAAAAGGTACGCTTACCGTACGCGTACGGTAAAAAAAAAAAAAAAAAAGTTTTTAAAAACAAGTAAAAAAAAGATGGAAGATAAGGTTGGCTCTTAAAAGAACCGTTGTGTTCATGCAGGGACAGAGGAAAGGAAGCATGGGAAAATCATTCAAAGCTACAAATGTGCTGATCTATTTTGTTGTTCACTAGGGAAACACTGGTCTCCCTATGACAAATTAGACCTTTACAAAATGTGCAATGAATATCAACCTTCCGAAATCGAAGGTTCATTTCCAGAGGGCCAGCAAAAGGAGATTCTCCCCCCACAGATGAAGGGCTCACCTGACCTGCAGAAGAAGGAGTAAGCCCTGCAGGTGATGGTCCAGGCTGAGCTGCTGTGGATGTACTGGCTCGTCTTTCTGAAGAGTTACCTCCAAAAAGATGACCATGTGTCCTTCTGTGTACATCCTGGAGGTGTCTCTTCATGGTGTGATTCCCAAAGGAATACTTCCTGTTAGGATTACCTCTAGAAAGTACACGCTTACACAGCTTGCAAGTAACTAAGGGTGCATTCACCTTTTGCTGGCCTTCTGGAAAAGTAAAATAATCCCAAACATAAGAAGGCTTTACTTTCCTCGCTCTCTGCCTCAAGACAGTGCTGCTGGTGCTAGCCTCACTCTCAGAAGAGCTCTGCTGTTCTGCCATCGTATCCCAAAGACAAACCAGCTCCTTCTCCCAAGGGATCACAAGCAGAAATGAGGGGAATGGGTGTGGTGTAGGAGAGTTCTAGAACTGAAAGTACTTTCAACCAATCAAAAGTTGTGTTTCAAGATCACATGACCTACCGTACGCTTACGGTACGCTTACGGTACGCTTACGGCAAAAAGTACGCGTGCGCGTAAAAAAGACACGCGCTTCCGCGCATGCGCATAACAGTCACTCCCCGGCACTTCCGCGTAACGTGCGCGTGTGGGGTAAGCGCGCACGCGTCCCACGCGCAGTACGCGCGGCTACGCAAATTGCGTAACTATACGCAAGCAGCGTAGATAGATTACGGACGTTGCGTAAACCGTACGCTTACCGTGAGCTTACGGTACGCGTACTAAAAAAAAAAAAATAAAAAAAAAAAAAAATCTGGTAATAAATTTTACATGTTTATTTTAAAAAATATATTAAAAAAAAATATTTAAGGATTTTAAAAATTTAAGCATAGTCTTTATAAAATGAAAGAAAATTAAATTAAAAATATGTTTGACAAAAATGAAGAATAAAAAAAAAAATTAGCATTTAAAAAACCTTGCAAATTCACTGAAAAAACCATGGGTTACACACACGTTATAGTAAGGAATTAGCATTTAAAAAACCTTGCAAATTCACTGAAAAAACCATGGGTTTCACACACGTTATAGTTAGGAATTAGCATTTAAAAAACCTTAGAAATTCACTGAAAAAACCATAGGTTTCACACACGTTATAGTTAGGAATTAGCATTTAAAAAACCTTAGAAATTCAGTGAAAAAACCATAGGTTTCACACATGTTATAGTTAGCTGGACATTTTACTCGTAAAAAACCAATGAAATTGCCCCGTTATAGTTAGTTCAGCTAACTATAACTCGCGCGCCCGCAATGCACTGCTGATGACGTCACATATTACATCACTCATGACATGGTCAGTGACATCACTCATGACATCACTGATGACATCTCAAATGACATCACTGATGACATCACTGATGACATCATCCTTGTGATAGAGTGGCAGACCTCCTCTCACCTTAATATAAGCTTTGATACACACATACAAAAATAGAGACTAAAATTTTCAAAACAATGGACATACCAATACCAGTTACAACAACCTCTTCAGTAATTCTAAGATCAACATACACATCCACTCATTCACCAACAGTCCTATACAGTCACTCATACATGTACTCACTCATCATATGTACTCATACACCTATACATCCTGTTACATAATGCCACTCATCCATAGAGTTACTCACACACATAGTCACTCATGCTAATAAAGAATCAAACATACATTCACCTGTATATACAGTTATACACACACCACCACACTTACTTCTACGGAAACTTACACATACTTAGTCTTTTAAACAATCACTTATAGAAACACATACTTATTCATACAGGAACTCTTTCAATCTCTCCCTCTCACATATACTCACATATATACACCAATAGTCACATATACTAGTTTAAAACATATGTAGTTACTCATAAAGACACTATTCAGACAGTCATTCACTCACTAACACACCAATACACACACGCATCCACCCATGCAGTCCTGCACACATGCTCTGTTCAACACATACAAACAGTGAGTCACTCATTCATGCACCTATGCACTACGTCATACCCCCCACCGAACCATGCAGACACTCAGACTAATACTCAAAAAAACCAACTAATAACCTATATAGACACCCATGTAGCTACTCACCAACCCATGCAGCCACTTATACACAAAGTGAAAAAATGATACAGATATTTACATATTTAAATATTACTCACTAAGCCATGTATTCACTATGATACACTTAATCAGTCAGTTACACAATCAATTGTTCAAAAAGAAATCATCCATTTAGACAGTAATATACCCATTTATTCTTCTATCAACCTTGAGATATACATATATAAAACATATTTAATTTTCAGAAAAACACACATTCACTGGATGATGTCATCAGTGATGTCATCAGTGATGTCATTTGAGATGTCATCAGTGATGTCATGAGTGATGTCACTGACCATGTCATGAGTGATGTAATATGTGACGTCATCAGCAGTGCATTGCGGGCGCGCGAGTTATAGTTAGCTGAACTAACTATAACGGGGCAATTTCATTGGTTTTTTACGAGTAAAATGTCCAGCTAACTATAACATGTGTGAAACCTATGGTTTTTTCACTGAATTTCTAAGGTTTTTTAAATGCTAATTCCTAACTATAACGTGTGTGAAACCTATGGTTTTTTCAGTGAATATATATATATATATATATATATATATATATATATATATATATATATATATTTTTTTTTTTTTTTTTTTTTTACTGAAAAATACATAGATTTCAGGGACCTTATAGTTAGTTGGACTTTTCACTCATACAAAACCATAGAAATTCCAACGTTATAGTTAGTTCAGCTAACTATAACTCGCGCCCCTCAATGCACTGCTGATGATGTCACATATTACATCATTCATGACATGGTCAGTGACATCACTGAAGACATCATCCATGTGAAAATCTGATGCACCTTCTCACACTCTAATATAACCTTTGATACACCCACTGTAAAATACAGACTACCATTTTCGGAACTATCAACACACCAATACCAGTCACTACATACACACTCACTGATTCCTAGGTCTACACACACATTCACTCATTCACCCATAAAATCACTCATACATGCAGTCACTCATCAATACAACACTATCATATGCATAGTTAGAACCTAGTTTCCATAGGAAAAACATTTTTTGATTTGCTAATACCTTTGGCGTCGTTTGACGAATGTTCGCGAAATTCTCCAAAAAAAGGTCTATCCAGGTCAGCTCCTATCCTGAAAGTTTGGGGGTGGTTCGTCAAGCGGGGGCTGAGAAAAAAGGGTCCCAAAAAGTGTTTTCTCCATAGGAAATTTTATTACAGGCTACAGCCCAAACTGCTGAACAGAATTACACCAAATTTGGCAAAAAGGTAGAGCTTGGTTCAGAAAGCAACCTTTTTTTTAAATGGTGTAAATCCATTTAGTAGTTGCTGAGAAATGTAAAAAATAAAAGTCAAACAATAATTTTCCCATAGGAAACTTTAGGCAGGGCTACAGCCCGAACTGCTGAATGGAATTACACCAAATTTGGCAAAATGGTAGTGCTTGATTCAGAAAGCGTCTTTTTTTTTAAATGGTTTAAATCCGTTCAGTAGTTGCTGTTGGGTGGCTCTAAAAAGAGCCCTTGTTTTTATTGGGAATTTTTTGTAGCTACATGTAAGTGCCGATGCAGAGCCTTAAGTTATTGAGAAGGACTCTGTTTCCCTTATTTTTATTTTATTTATTTATTTAAGCTTGTACCGCGCACAGCTACCCACAATGGGTTTCCCGGCGCCAGGGATAGACTGTAGAAGAAAAGAGAATGTCACCTTGACTTAAGGCCTCTGCCGACTATTGGTCACGCTTAGTAAAGAGCAGGGTCTTCAAAGCCTTACGGAAGCGGAGTAAGTTGGTCTCAGATTTTAATGCCAATGGGAGGGAGTTCCAGTATTTAGGACCAAGAGTGGAAAAGGAGCGGCCTCCCATTTTTGCCAGCTTCCATCTTGGTACTGTGAAATTGCCAATGTCCGATGACCTTAATGAGCGCAGGGGTCTATAGGGTTTTACCAGCCCCTGAACATATACTGGGGCGCTACCCTGCTTAGCCTTGAACATATAGCAGAGTGCCTTGAATTTAACGCGTTCTGGGATGCTCAACCAATGGAGGTCACGCAAAGCGGCAGTGGCTGAGGTGCGTCTGGGGACATTCTTTAGCAGGCGCGCGGCCGCATTTTGCACCACCTGCAGCACATGTATAGTAGCTTTATCTGCGCCCAAATAGAGAATGTTGCCATAGTCCAGGCGTGATGTTACAAGTGCCTGGACTACAGTTCTGCGAGAGGAGAGGGGGAGCATCCACAAAATCTTGTGAAGCCATCGCAAGGTTGAAAAGCAGATGGCTGAGACCTTAGAAGCCTGTTGTCTCATAGTTAGCCTGTCGTCAGTAATGACGCCCAGGTTGCGAACTGCAGTAGATGGTGTAGGCGCATTTCCCAGTTCGATGGGCCAATGGCGAGGACCCCAAAGATGTTTGTTCTGTCCCAGAATGACCACCTCGGTCTTCTCCCCATTCAGCTTGAGACAATTTCTCCGCATCCAGTCGGCCACAAGAGTGAGGCCCGACTTGAGTGCCCAGATGTTGTTTACGTCTCTCCCTGACAAGGAGAAGACAATCTGGGTGTCATCTGCGTAGGAAAACAGGGTTAGCCCAGCTTGTTCGACTATGGTTGCCAAGGGTTTAACATAAATATTAAATAATAAAGGGCTAAGAATTGAGCCCTGGGGGACGCCACGGGTGGAAGGACAAATGGCGGAGGCAGCTTTAGAAGAAAACACTTGGAAGCTTCGGTCACTAAGGAAAGACGCCAGCCAGGCCAAGGCCTGGCCTGCCACACCTAGAGATTTCAGAGAGTCAATGAGGATGGAATGTGACACGGTGTCGAAAGCTGCGCTCAAATCCAGCAGGATGAGCGCCATGGTGTTTCCCTGATCGACACCGTGCCTAAGACTCTCTGTCACCCCCAGGAGGGCTGTCTCGGTTGAGTGCCTAGGCCGAAAGCCCGACTGAGAAGGATGGAGAAATCCAGTGTTTTTAACCAGTTTGGAGAGCTGAGAATTTATATGTCTCTCCAATATCTTTGAGAAAATTGGCAACAAAGATATAGGGCGAAAGTTAGCAGGATTTGAAGGATCTGCACCCTGTTTTTTTAATAACGGTGCAACCATGGCGTGTTTCCAAGGTTGTGGGACATGGGCCTCGCTCAGAGAAGCGTTGAGTAATTTAATGATGGGGGGATGAGTGAGGGGGTCTAATTGTTTTAATATTTTGGCCGGGAGAGCGTCCTGTGGGGAGCCCGATCTCACACTATTTAAACAGGAGAGGAAAGAAATGGCGTCTAAGGGCTGCCAAGTAGTGACTACTGCATCAGTGTCATTGTTTTCCAATTTTTGGACTATGTCAAGGGCAGTGTACATAGTACCTGGAGGTGTAGTGAAATTTTCATAGATAAGATCAACTTTATCTATGAAGTAATCCGCTAAGGACTGACACTGAGTGCCATCAAGTGCCGGGGGAGGAGGGATCGAGTTAGCACCAGTCAATTTTTTGACAACAGAGAATAGCACCTTTGGGCAGTTTTGTGCATCAGTCACAGTTTTCCTTGTGTAGTCTGCTTTAGCAGTTTTACAACTGTAGTGGTATTTTTTTAAGGCTTCTTTATATGTGGCTTTACGTGAAGGAGAATAGCCTTGTCTCCATTTACGCTCCAAGGTCTTACAATGTGAGCGGAGGCTTTTAAGTTGTTCCGAATACCATGGAGCAGGAGGGTGGTGTGAAAATGCGGGCTTTGATGTCATTGGAAGCGCTGTATTGACTGCAGTGGTTAGCCAGAGTTCAGTGGCGCAATTGAGAGCGGCAGTTGGTAGTTCAACACATGGAAGTGTTTTGATCAGTAGTTTATTGAGTTCTGGCAAGTTAATCTTCCCCCAATTCCGAACTGGCCGCGTAGTTTCCACCTCAGGTCTTATTACTGTATCAGCCATGTCATAAGAGAAGGGGACAGCTAAGTGGTCGGACCAGGTGATTTGTAGGGCTTCACGAGAACAATCTAGGGACAGGTTAGATAGGATCGGGTCCAGTAAGTGACCGGCACAATGAGTGGGACCTGTGTTTAGAAGTTGAAGGTTAAAAGCTTCCAGAATAGGGAGAAGCTGATTCCTATTAGGGCACTCATGGTCGTCTAAATGTATGTTTAGGTCCCCTAAGATTGTGAAATTAGGCGCTTTAAGCAGTACTGGGGCTAGGAAGTCCGGTAACGATGTTATCCAAGGGCTCGCTGTCCCAGGGGGACGGTATACCAGTAGCCCTGACAGCGTAAATTGGGGGGTAATGGATAATTTAAAAAGGGCTGATTCACAATCTTTTTGAGTGGTGTCTACCAATTTACAAATGTATACATTTTTGTAAATAATTGCAATTCCTCCGCCCCTACCGGAAACTCTATCCTGACGAAGAATGGCGTAGTTAGAGGGAATGGCGTCTGCCACATCCGGGCCCGAGCAGTCTCTGAGCCACGTCTCGGTCAGGAATATAGCATCAGGTTGATTTTGATCTAGAAAATCGTGGATATTGTATCTATGTTGTGGTAAGGATCGGCAATTTATGCTCCAAAATCTTAAGAGGGGGCGAGTGGAAGTTGTCCTAGAGCATACCTGTCTCTTTCGTCTGCCTTGATGTTGGAGGGATCTGCATGTGGTAGGGGTTTTTAGTGAAAAGTTGCAGCGAGGACAGCTGAACTTGTGAGGCGGAAAAGGGTAGGTGGAGCAGTTATTATTGGGAGCACCACGTAGCGCAAGTAACTCTTCGGAGGAGTATGTAAGAGTCATGATGGATATAGTGGCTTTACTCACCAATAAAGGGTATGCCAGAGCCCAGAGCCCAGCCTAGCGCGGACGAGCGCAGACGGGCAGGAATCTGGCTGGACTCCGGCGCGACTATGGCGCGCCCGCTGTGCGCGTTCGCTGCGCGAAGCAATGGACGTCTGTTTTTATACTGTCCCTATCCAAAATGGCCGCCGCCGTCTGCTCGAGCGTGGCCCTCCTGAGTCAGCCCTGAATCGGCTGTACACCCAGGGAAGGAGGCAGGTGAGCGAAAGTGCAGCGCTCCCTCCAGAGAGTAAGCTCAGTATTTTAAATCGCCTGAGCGGTAAATAGATCGAGCAGCGCGAAATTCCGTGACTGCTTGCAGGGGGGGGTAGGACACAAAGGATAATCACAGTAACAAGTTAAAATCTGAATCAGAGCGTTTTTTAAAAGCTAGCAGCCCGGCTCAAGCCTCAGGCAATAGTGAAGGTAATCTCCTTATCTTCACTTATCTGTGAAGTGTACACCATCACTCCTGTAGATGCCATCCATATCGAAACGCAGATTGTTGTTGTATATGGAGCCCATCCCATGGTCTCTGAGATAAGCAGAAACAGCTTTATTGACATTTTTTCTAGCTTTCTCAATCTGAGGACAAAATTGATTGGACCACTTCCATTTCTGTCTTTGGCATATGTTAGAGTATACAAAGAAAGTTTTGGGGAAAAGCAACATAAATTCTGCAAAGGTGTCCTTCATTAGCATTTCCAGACATACCCCAGTCAATGTGCCTAGGTCATTGCCACCACAGTGCACAATCATGAGGTCAGGGGCTTTAAGATGTAAAAAGGTTTTAACCAAAGGCATTAATTGGTGCCACCTTAATCCTCTTTGTCCGATCCATTTAATGTTCGCATTTGGTAAAGCTATATCTTTGTCAATACCTCTGTGTTCAGCATACCTTTTGCACCAGAAAACATAGCTGTGTCCTACAATCCACACTCTAAACATCTTGATGGGAAGTCTGGATGCACTGAAAAGATGTCTGTAGCTGAAGTAGGCAGTTGAAAGAATGAGAGGTATCTAAAATGGTGGATAAGATGCAGTTTTTGAAAAAGAAGAGGAATGATTGGTTGTGTAAGAACAAATTGTACAGTGAAAAATAGGGTGCATGTTTCTGTCTTTAAATAGCATGTTTCTTATTGGTTAGTAAAAAATGTTTGAAAGGTACAGTAGATAGAATAAGCTCATATTTTGTAAAGTCAACCACACCTGCATTTTGTATTTGCAACATTGTATGGTGAGCTTACAAATGTGCTGAACCTGTGACCTGTAAGTTTAGTTGAGTGTTCCATGAACTGTTACTATGGAAACAGGTATTACGCAGAACGCGGGTAGAGTTGAAAGTTAGCTGTGGCATTAAAATGTGAATTTGTTATAAATATTAAAGTAATATGTTATTGATGTGAGATTTTCCAATTCAGTTGTATGTTTAGAAGTGGTAGGTTATTAAAAAAAAGTGGTAACATTATTTGTAATATATTTTGGAACTGACTTGTGGATTTGCGGTGCCATTGCTTTCGGAGCACGGTGGAGTCGCAACGTCATAAAATTCCAGCAGCAGTTTGGGTTCAGTTAGAAGTCATTTGGCAAGGGTTGATATGTGTAACCAATAGGAATGTGTTTGAGAATTTGAAATAATCTGGGAGCAATGTGATTTGTTATTTACATGTATATGTGTGGAGATAGAGAGGGAAACCTTGCCATTTTTGGTTTTGCTTTGGTGAGAGAAGTGCTATACATATTTATTGTGTGCATAAGAAAATCTTTTCTGAGTTTCTGATATTTCATAATCTACAGATCAATTTGAAAGGTGAGTTATAAATTTGTGAAGTGTATTATGTGGTGGCATTGTTTTTAAAGGTAAAATATAAATCAAGAACTTTGACATGTTGTAATGTATTTAAATGTTGTTTGATATAGATTCTGTATAGTATTATGTGTATTTTGGAATATAGATTACTGATTGTGGTAGTTTGTTACAGTGTGTGGATATGTATATTTGTAGTATACCGCATAATTTTAGGTGTTGCTTTCAAGTTGGTAGTGTATATATTCAGTTAAAGTATTAGTAATTAGACTAGTTTTTATAAGAGTTTAGAGAGGTATAGTTGAAATATACCACATAATTTTTAGTGTTTGATTTAAATTTGAACTTTGTTCTGTGAATTTATGAGGTGTACATAGTGTTAAGGTGTAGATATATCCATGCATGTTTTCATGAATATGGTGTGACTTATAGCAGAGACATGTGAACGGTTCCAGTTTATAATTGGCTAGGTGTAACAATATAAGTAGTTGTAAAATGGTAAAGCAGCAGCACAAAAGTGAGGTGTGAGATAGGTTTTTAGAGATATTATCACTCAGGCACCTTGTATGCAGTACCGCCCTTGGTGGGAGTGATGCCGGGTGTTGACGTGGGGCAGGGGAGGGGCAGGGTGGGGGGTAGTAAACTGCGGAATACCACCGAAAGAGGTAAGTACACAAACAAATAAATAAAACAAATTTCGTTGCTCGCTCTGCATCGCATTTGGCGATGCATCGCACGCAACGAAATTCGTTTTATGGATTTGTTTATGTACTTACCTCTGTGTGGCCGTATTCCATAGTTTACTACGCCCATCCTGCCCCTCCCCCGCCCCACAGCAGCTCCCGGTAGCACTCCCACTACGGGCCACTACTGCCCTAAGCACCCATCCAGCACCATGTACTTATTCAATCACTCGGCTAATAGCCAAGCAGTTATAAATTTACCATGTACTTTTTTTGCAGCACTGTAATCATTCAGTCACTACTTATGTACTCATGCAATGACGTAGGCACTAACATATGCACTGTGACAATCCTCAGTGCACTATCCGTGCAGACTTCTAACCAGCTACATACTACTGATTCACTCCTCGAATTATCTAGGTAGTACCCGTGCAGTCCAGCAATCCCCCTGGCAGTCCCAACGCACTCCTCTAATCACCCATTCACACCATGTACTTATCCAATCAGTCTGCCAATACCAAAGCACTTTTAAATTTACCATGCATTCTCTTTGCAGCACTCTAATCATCCAGTCACTACTCACGTACTCATGCAATGATGCAGGCACTAACATATGCACTGCGACAACCTGTGTGCATTATCCATGCACAGTATGGGCCCATGATAGGAGTGCTGCCAGGTGCTGATGTGGGGCGGAGGAGGGGCAAGGTGGGGGGTAGTAAACTGTAGAATATGGCCGCCCAGGAGAAGTACACAAAAAATAAATAAAATGAATTTTGTTGCTCGCGCTGCATGGCATTTAGCGATGCAGCGTGCGCAACGCAATTAGTTTTATGGATTTGTTTGTGTACTTACCTCTGTGCGGCTGTATTCCGCAGTTTACTACCCCCCACCCTGCCCCTCCCTGCCCCACATCAGCACCCAGCAGCACTCCCACCACGGTGGGGTACTGTCCATGCACACCTCTAACCAGCTACATACTACTAATGGTTCACTCCTTTAGTTATCCAGGTAGTACCTATGCAGTACAGCAATCCCCCTGCCATTCCCCATGCACTCCTCCAATCACCCATCGAGCAGCATGTAGTTTTACAATCACTCTGCCAATATTGAAGCTCATATAAATTCAGCATCTACTCTCTTTGCAGTATTGTAATCATCCAGTCACTACTTATGTAGTCATGCAATGACTCAGGCACTGACATATGCAGTGCTACAATCCTCTATGCACTATCCATGCAGGCCTCTAATCAGGTATACACTACAGATTCACTACTCTAATTAACCAGATAGTAGTCATACAGTCCAGCAAACCCCCTGTCACTCCCCATGCACTCCTCCAATTACCCATCGAGCAGCATTTAGTTTTACAATCATTTCGCCAATACGCAAGCACTTATAAATTCAGCATGTACTCTGTGTGCAGCACTATAATCATTCAGTCACTACTTATGTACTCATGCAATGACCCAGGCACTGACATATGCAGTATGCAATCCTCTGTGCACTATCCATGCAAGCCTCTAACCAGGTACACAGTACTGATTCACTCCTCTCATTAACTAGGTAGTACTCATGCAGTCCAGCAAACCCCCTGTCACTCCCCATGCACTCCTCCAGTCACCCATCCAGTAGCATGTAGTCTTCCAATGACTCAGAGAAGATCCAAGCACATATAAATTCACTATGCACTGTTTTTCCAGCACTGTAATCATCCAGTCACTATCCATGTACTTATGCAATTAGTCAGGCAGTCAATTGTGCACTGCTACAATCCTCTGTGCACTATCCAAGCAGACCTCTAACCAGCTACACACTACTGATTCACTCCTCAAATTACCCGCGTAGTACCTATGCACTACTATAATTTTTCTGTCACTCCCCATGCACTCCTGCAATCAGCCATCCAGCAGCATGTACTTATCCAAATATTCTTCCAATACCGAAGCAATTATAAATTCACCATGCAGTCTCTTTGCAGTAGTGTAATCATCCACTCAGTATGCATGTACTCATGCAATGATCGAGGCACTAAATCATAGACTGCTATAATCTCCTAAGTACTAGCCTTGCAGTGCAGTCATCACCCTGTCAGTACCCATGCACTCCTCAAATCACCCATCCAGCTCCATGTAGTTTTCTAATTACTCCGCCAATACCCAAGGAGTAATAAATTCACCATGCACTCATCATGCAGTATTCTAATCATCCAGTCAGTACCCATGTAGTGATGTAATGGTCCAGGCACTAATACATGCACTGTTACAATCCTCTGAGCACTATCTATACACTGCAGCCATCACTCTGTCACTATTCATGCACTCCTCCAAATACTCAGCCAGTAGCATGTAGTTATCCAGTCACTCTGGCAATACCCAAGCACGTGTAACTTCACCATGCACGCTCCTTGCAGTACTGTAATCATTCAGGAAGTACCAATGTACTCACGCAATGATCCAGGTACTAACCATGCACTTGTACAATCACCTGTGTACTATCCATGCTATATTCTAATCTCCTACATACTACTCAGGCACTCTCCCAATTACCCAGGTAGTACCATTCCACTGATCTAATCATTGTGGTAGTATCATTGGATATATTTTTATATTTAAAAATGTGTATATTTCAGTATCATTATTTTAATTCTACTAAATTGTTCTCAAAACTTTTCTTTGTTTACAGATATTTTGCATAATTATTAAAACAGTTACAATGACAAGAAAAGAGCAAATAAAAAGACAACAAAGAAAAGAGGCCTATGTAAAGAAAACAGGAAAGGAGCAATTAGATCAAGTGCAACATGGATCCTTAAAGAAAAAGCCTTCTGGTAAGAGAAGTAAAGAATTTGTGAAAGAAGTTTTAAAGAGTCTAACAAATTTTAAAAATAAAGAAGAGAGACACAAAAGATGTACAGTGAAACAAAAGGAAAAGAGAAATGTACAAGAAAGTGCAAAATTGGATTATCAGAAAAAAAATATGTTGAAAGGAGGAAGAAACAATTTTTAGAGATTCAAAAAAGACTATATAAAAATAGAGTCTTACAAAATTTGTTAAAAAAATGTAAAAAATCAAAAAAGAGATCAGCATTTTACAAACAAAAAAAGGAGATTCTAAGTGTGATTGAAAAAGCATTTAAATTGAAAAGAAAATTGTTTATCTTAGTTTTAAACAGATTGAAAACTTTAAATACAATAATGAAGTCTATGAAAGACAAATGAAAAAGAAAAAGAATTGTGAATAGAACTAACTTTTGTAAAATATTTTCTGGGGAATAGAAGCATACTTCTAGTACGGAACCTTTTTTTAATGAAGAAAGCTATTTTCAACAAAATACATTAGTTCACGCAGTTGATACCTGTGGTCGTTGTTACGAACGTAAAAATGTTTCTCCAATTGAAAAAGAAAAGATGGTTCCTAGAAATGTGGAAGAAGTAATAGCTGAGGAAGTGCAAGAAAGATGTACCCAGGCTCCAGTGTTTACATTGCATTGTAGTAGTATTTGTAGTATACGACTGGAATCTATTGATATATTACAACATTTCTTTAGAGAATATGGGAAAAAAACTAAACTGTGAAATAGAAGATTAAGATATTACAAGGACTGGGTCCTTGCAAAGTGAGAAAAAATACAGGGTTGCAAGGTCATTCTCTCGCTTGTCTTTCTAGGAAAGTGTGTCAACGTCGTTTTCATCATTTAAGAATGTTAGCTGTACATCATTCAGAAATTCAGAAGTTAGTTAGAAGATAATACTCCGCGAAAAGTCCTTCATTATGTGCTGAATGAAATTAATACAACTCTTTTGCATGGTTCAGTGTTGTATGTAAAAAAAGTTTGTGATGATATAGAGTTACGTTTCTTTGCTGGTCAAGAGGAGTGTAGAGAAAGTGACAGTTTGATAAGTGTAGGTGTTGAAGAAGAGATGGAAGATAATACTGATGTGAAGTTTGAAAAAGAAATTACAAAGTTTAAAGTAGTTTCTGGTGAAATTCCCAACTATGTTTGTATTTGTTGCCGACGTAGTCACTATAAAATTCAAACTAGGAATGTAGATGTGTTTTTAAAAAGTGAAAAGGAAATCATTGATAAATGGAGGTAATTTGCTGTTTGTTTGTGGAAGGTCGTTTTGAGTTGAGTAGTCAACAATGTATTTGTAAATATTGTTACAATAAATTAGAAGAGAACAAAATGCCAGCTAGAGCTGTTCATAATGACCTACAATTAGTAGCTATACCTCCAAAACTTAAAGATTTAAATACATATGAGTCCATCCTTATTCAATCTGTGCACCTGTTTCAGGCTATAATTTGTATGGAGCCTAAAACAGGTAAGCTGCCTCCATCAGATCTACAAAGAGGTTTAAATGGAAGAGTTGTGTATTTACCTTTAGATTTTAAGAAAAATGTTGAAACTGTTGGTGTAGAAAGAGAGGAAAGTGAACCTGTAGTCATTCTGGTTAATGGTGTACCTACAAAGAGTACAAAGAGTAGGAAAATATGGCAAGAGTTAGTCGATGTCACCAAAGTCCAAAAGGCTACATTATATCTGGTGCAAAACAATATTTACTACAAAACTGTAAATGTAGAAGAACAAGAAATATGTTTAGAAGATGAAACTACTGGAAAAGGTGGACGATATGATGAACGACCTGTTCAGATTCCAGCTTCAGATTATCGTACTTTACGACTGTACTCAGAAGATGCAAGATTTAGACAATGTATTCCATATTTGTTTCATCTTTTATTTGAAAGTGACCTTTCTGCACTTTCATATGCAGTGAATCACATATTAAAAACAGGGATTCATTTTTCGGCTGTTTCTGCAAAGCAATTCATGGAGAAAGTTGAAGAAAGAGACAACAATTAGAAACACAGTTAATTAATTTGATGGCATTTCAACGAGGCACTAATGAATATTGGTATCAACGTCATGGGGAACTGAAATGTATGTTAAGGAATTTAGGAACCCCTACCTCGTTTGTTACATTTAGTTGTGCTGAGTATGCATGGGATGATTTACTAGATTTTCTACGGCAAGAAAATCCAAACATACAGGATACTAAATTGAAGACAGCTGGAGAACTGTGTTCCCTGGATCCTGTATATGTGTGCAGATATTTTAATTATAGGTTTGAAGCTATGATGCCTTTCATCTGTAATAAAAAGAATCCACCTATTGGTGAAGTTATTGATTTTTTTTTTGGGAGAAAGGAATAATCAAGCTAGAGGTGCACCTCATATTCATATGCTGTTATGGATCAAAAATGCACCAAAATTTGGAACTGACAGTGATGAGACTGTTTTGTCTTCTATTGAACAATATGTTACCTGTACAATACCAAAAGAAAAAGCAGGAAACAACTTGAGACAGCAAGTTTTACGGTTTCAAAATCATCGATGTGGAAAATATTGTCGACGGAAATACAAGTCAAAGGAAAAATTTTACATAAAATGTCGATTTGGTTTTCTACGTCCAGTAATTTCCAAAGGAAGAGTGAACAGTTTTATGTCATCAGTGAGGAATACTATCACTCGAAAATCACCCAAAAATACTTATAATTTAAAAAGAACAGAAGAATCAAAGTAGATTAATGATTATAATCCAGTAATTTTGACGATGTGGAATGCAAATATGGACATACAATATGTTGCAGATTACTCAATTGCTGTTGCCCGGTGTTAGATCTGGGGGTCTCTAGTTGGCATAGGTAAGTACCTTTGTCCAAATAGGGACCCTTACTTATAGTCAGGGTAAGGGGGTACACACTGTTGATAACCCCTGCTCACCCTCTTGGTAGCTTGGCACGAGCAGACAGGCTTATCCCCAAGGCAATGTGTAAAGTATTTGCACTTACACGCACCGTAACACAGTGAAACACCACAAATGTACACCACACAGGTCGTTTATAAAAACAAATATCAATATCCTTATATATATAGTTTAGATCAGATCAAAGACGTGGGCAAAATGCACATACATGTTAATAAAAGTTTTCTTTCCTTGAAAATGGTTCCTTGTTATGTTTCTAGCTAAAAACTCACTTCATGAATGTCCCTGGTGCTCACACTGTTCCCCCTTGTAGTATAGTCCACCTTTGTAACCTTTGGGCATACACAGTTAACGCTTCAATGGGGAAGAAAGCTGTTTCCCGCCCAGTAATGCCCCCGCTCTGTTAAGTGATGCGGTGATCTCAAGGATGTCCCCACTGCTGTCTACTTCTCCTCCTAGAGCGCGAGCAGGCTCCAATTATCACCAAGGGTATGAATGTATCAAAGGTCCCCGCCGTAGCGCGGGACGTGCTGGCTTCAGAAAGTTACCCCCTAAGAAGAGATGCGGCCAGTACAACTCGTCAGCGCACACTTTTCCCCCAGCACCGGTTACCTTGGAATCTGCGGGGCAGGCGAGGCTTTCAGTTGGTCTCGGTCCCTGGCGGCTTCTCCTTCGGGACGCTTCCCGGCCCCATGAGAGCAGCTCTGCTTCCTGGACGAGCGTGGGGAAGCCCTCGAGGCTGGGACCAATGCCAGCGCGGCCAACAATGATGCGGCGGGAGTCCATGCAGGCGGGAACCAATCCCAGCGTGGCAGGCCGATGACGCTGCAGGAATCCCTGGAGGCAGGAACCAATCACAGCGCGGCACGCCGATAACGATACAGGAATCTGGGCCAGCAGCGGTGAAGTTTCTTGCGGTTCTTGTCTTCTTGGCGAACCCGGCCTGCTTGCGGTGAAATCGGACAATACTTCTTGACAAATGGAGGCCTGGGTGAAAGGCTCGCAGCTCCTTGTAGAGGACGGCTCAGGCTGATGATAACAGCAGCGCTTTGTGTATCACGCAGCGACTCGCAAAGGTGGGGGCTAGGCTGTCTCTGGTCACACAGCCACAGCACACGCCCCACGGCCGTTCCAGGTGGCAGATAGCACACGCATCTATCTTGCTGAGACAGTAGAAGAGCAAAGCACTTAGTCAGAAAGTGCGAGCCTTGAAATCTGTTGAAATTTTTGTATCCCTGTATTTCAAGAACAGGAGGACAGCTCTCCTCTGGGCCTTGGAGACTCTCAGGACACAGCACACAGCAAAGTCCTTGGTTTTCAAGTGTGAGGGTCACAGCACACAGCATAGTCCCTTGTCCTCACCCTCAGTAGATTCAGCAAACTGCAGGTCAGCCCCAGAACACACAGCAAGGGCAATCTTCCTTTCCAGTCTCTTCAGTTGATCTCCTTGGGCAGGGGTTCCTCTTGATTGTAGAAGTAGTCTAAATTACAGGGGTTTCAGGTCTTACTTTTATACCACAAAAGTCTTTGTTCTTCATGTATGAGGGGTCCAGGATCCAGTCCCAACCAGTTCTAGGTTCCCTCTGCCAGGGCATGTCTTCCTCCTTTGTGAGTGTGGGCCAGGGCTATCAGACGCACTGCAGGAGGTGGATCCAGCATTGTGGAAGGCAGGCACAGCCCTATTCAGACCCAGGTGCTACTCCTCCCCACCACTTTACATATAGATGGGTATATTCAGCCTAGTGCTGACTCACCCAGTCTCCTGGAGCCGCCCCAGCCCCTGTCACTCACAAACCAAACAGTCAATACACACAAACAGGCAGAGGCACACAGAAACGTTGGACATAAATATATCCACTTTCTAAAAGTGCTATTTTCAAACACAGAATTTAAAAACCATCTTTCCTAAAAGATGCGTTATCAAATTCTGAGTTCAGGGATACCAGACTTCAGCTTCCCATCTTGCTCCTATGGGCAGGTATGCAGGTACACATGGGACACAGCATTCCCTATTCTATCCTACGGGCAAGATGGCCTTTCAATAGTGAAAAATGAAATTGGCAGTATTTCACTATCAGGACATGTTACCCACACTAGTACATGTCCTACCTTTCACATACACTGCACCCTGCCCAGGGGCGTACCTTGGGCCTACCATAGGGGTGTCCAATGTGTAAGAAAAGGGAAGGGTCAGGCCTGGCAAGTGTGTACACTGGCCAGGACAACATGGCAGTTAGCAACTGCCCACAGGCACTGCAGAGGCAGGCCTGAGACACCATTTTAGGGCTACTCATGTGGGTGGCACAATCAGTGCTGCAGGCCCACTAGTAGCATTCAAATTACCAGCCCTGGCACACTCAGTGCCCTTTACTAGGGACCTTACAAGTAAAACAAATATGCAAATCATGGATAACCAATCATCATATCAATTTACAGAGAGAGCATATGCACTTTAGCACTCATCAGCAGTGGTAAAGTGCCCAGAGACCTATAGCCAACAACCACAGGTCAGGAAAAATAAAGGGGGAAAAAGCAAAATGTTTTGGGATAACCCTGCAAAAACGGCCATTTCCAACACCTGGTATGTTACATCATATATTACAAAATCTGAGAAGACTGAATTGAAAGAAATGTGGGAAAACATTTCTCAAAAGAAGACACGTAGCAAAAAATAATACAGCTTCAGCTTGAAGATGCTTTCACATCGAGAAATTGGATCTTACGAATGTTCGGATCGATTGACATCTGCAAGTTTATATTCAAAGTCAAGAGGAATCATCTGGATAAGTTTAGGTCTTGCTGCGACACGAAATCAAGTTTTGAAATCTTCACAAGAAATTGAATACTTAGCATTGAACGGTCCAGAAAGTACAGATATTCTTAAAATAAATATGTTGGATACGTACTATCCAAATAGAAGTCCACACCTGGAGAAGATATGTCTATATGAAGTACTGCAACATTACAGCTTTTAAAAAAAATGTTACGGAAAATATAAATGAAGAAAAATATGCTGTAATTGGATCTGAAGGATGTTTGGTAAAGCATGCCAAAGGAAATCTGATTATTCACAGGAAACTAAGTTGCGATACTCCAGATAAAAGGGAGTTTTTCTATTTAGCTCTTCTGCAACTTTTTAAACCTTGGCGGAGTGAAATAGAATTACTTGGAGATTTTGACTCCCATGAAGATTCTTTCAATGCATGTAAAGATAGCATTGAATGTACAATTTTTCCAAATTATCTCCAAATGTTCAAGGAAGAGATTAATCAAGAAAGTACTATTGCATCTGAAATAGCTAGAGATAGTTCTCAAGATAGTCAGAGTTCTCCTGCACAAAGTCAAGATCCACTAGGAGAAGCCATACTTGAAAATGAAGCTGCAATAGCAATGAGTGAAGTGGAAATGGTGATGCAACAAGCACAACAGGACAATCTTGATTTGAAAAATTTAGAAGAACAACTGAATACTGAACAGAAAGAAATATATCACCAAGTTACACAACCAATAAAACACAGACTACTGAATGAAAAGAGTGTTTGCCAATGTACATCATTTAAACCTATTCTTATGTACATCAGTGGGCAAGCTGGAACAGGAACAAGTTTCTTGTTTAAATATTTGTCAAGTTATCTACAGGAAACAACGGATTCACATTAATCGTGTGTTGTAACTGCTCCAACTGCCACTGGAATCAAGCTATCCTGGCGGAAGAGGGGTGAAACCCCGAAACCTGTCCTAGGATGCTTGTTTGCAGTCCAGGGAGGACCTGGCTTGGCAGTTCGGGCTGGACTGTTCCCATGAGTCACAGGGTCAAGAATGATTTGCACATGGCTGGGTTCAAACTGGAATGGCATGGTGAGCAAAAAAACGATGGATTTAGGCCCAGATCTCTGTACTGGGGTGAATGTATGACATTGTTCTGCATTCTGCCCATCAACTGTTGTTTTTGCATTTGTCACCCCGAGTGGGATGGGTATGCCCAGACATGGGTCCCGTGCTCTCCATGCCACTGGAATCAAGCTATCCTGGCTGAAGAGGGGTGAAACCCAGAGACCAGTCCTAGGATGCTTGTTTCCAGTCCAGGGAGGACCTGGTTGGAAGTTGGGGATGGACTGTTCCTATGAGGCACAGGGTCAAGACAGATCTGCATATAGCTGGGATCAAACTGGAATGGCATGGTGAGCAAGAAAACAATGGATTTAGGCCAAGATCTCTGTACTGGTGTGAATGTATGACATTGTTCTGCATTCTGCCCATCAACTGTTGTTTTTGCATTTGTCACCCCGAGTGGGATGGGTATGCCCAGACATGGGTCCCGTGCTCTCCATGCCACTGGAATCAAGCTATCCTGGCTGAAGAGGGGTGAAACCCAGAGACCAGTCCTAGGATGCTTGTTTCCAGTCCAGGGAGGACCTGGTTGGAAGTTGGGGATGGACTGTTCCCATGAGGCACAGGGTCAAGACAGATCTGCATATAGCTGGGTTCAAACTGGAATGGCATGGTGAGCAAGAAAACAATGGATTTAGGCCAAGATCTCTGTACTGGGGTAAATGTATGACATTGTTCTGTATTCTGCCCATCAACTGTTGTTTTTGCATTTGTCACCCCGAGTGGGATGGGTATGCCCAGACATGGGTCCTGTGCTCTCCATGCCACTGGAATCAAGCTATCCTGGCTGAAGAGGGGTGAAACCCAGAGACCGGTCCTAGGATGCTTGTTTCCAGTCCAGGGAGGACCTGGCTTGGAAGTTGGGGATGGACTGTTCCCATGAGGCACAGGGTCAAGACTGATTTGCATATGGCTGGGTTCAAACTGGAATGGCATGGTGAGCAAGAAAACAATGGATTTAGGCCTAGATCTCTGTACTGGGGTGAATGTATGACATTGTTCTGTATTCTGTCCATCAATTGTTGTTATTGCATTTGTCAACCCGAGTGGGACGGGTATGCCCAGACGTGGGTCCCATGCTTTCCATGCCACTGGAATCAAGCTATCCTGGCTGAAGGGGGTGAAACCCCGAAACCGGTCCTAGGATGCTTTTTTACAGTCCAGGGAGGACCTGGCTTGGCAGTTCGGGCTGGACTGTTCCCATGGGGCAAGGGTCAAGACTGATTTGCATATGGCTGGTTCCAAACTGGAATGCCATGGTGAGCAAAAAAAGATGCAGAGCTGCTTTAGAGCCAGAGAACCAGGTCAGCAGAGCTGCTCTAGAGCCAGAGAACCAGGTCAGTAGAGCTGATTTAGAGCCATAGAACCAGGTCAGCAGAGCTGCTCTAGAGCCAGAGAAACAGGTCAGCAGAGCTTCTTTAGAGCCATAGAACCAGGTCAGCAGAGCTGCTTTAGAGCCAGAGAACCAGGTCAGCAGCGCTGCTCTAGAGCCTAAGAACTAGGTCAGCAGAGTTGCTTTAGAGGGAGAGAACCAGTTCAGCAGAGCTGCTTAAGAGCCAGGGAACCAGGTCAGCAGAGCTGCTCTAGAGCCAGAGAACCGGGTCAGCAGAGCTGCTCTAGAGCCAGAGAACCAGGTCAGCAGAGCTGCTTTAGAGCCATAGAACCAGGTCAGCAGAGCTGCTTTAGAGCCAGAGAACCCGGTCAGCAGAGTTGCTCTAGAGGCAGAGAACCAGGTCAGCAGAGCTGCTTTAGAGGGAGAGAACCAGGTCAGCAGGGCTGCTTTAGAGCCAGAGAACCAGGTGAGCAGAGCTGCTCTAGAGAGAGAGAAACCAGGCCAGCAGAGCTGCTTTAGAGGGAGGGAACCAGGTCAGCAGAGCTGCTTTAGAGCCAGAGAACCAGGTCAGCAGAGCTGCACTAGAGCCAGAGAACCAGGTCAGCAGAGCTGCTTTAGAGCCATAGAACCAGGTCATCAGAGATGCTCTAGAGGCAGAGAACCAGGTCAGTAGAGCTGATTTAGAGGGAGAGAACCAGGCCAGCAGAGCTGTTTTAGAGCCAGAGAACCAGGTCAGCAGAGCTGCTCTAGAGCCAGAGAAACAGGTCAGCAGAGCTGCTTTAGAGCCATAGAACCAGGTCAGCAGAGCTGCTTTAGAGCCAGAGAACCAGGTCAGCAGAGCTGCTCTAGAGCCTAAGAACCGGGTCAGCAGAGCTGCTCTAGAGCCAGAGAACCATGCCAGCAGAGCTGCTGTAGAGCCAGAGAAACCAGGTCAGTAGAGCTGCCTTAGAGCAAGAGAACCAGGTCAGCAGAGCTGCTTTAGAGGGAGAGAACCAGGTCAGCAGAGTTGCTTTAGAGGGAGAGAACCAGGTCAGCAGAGCTGCTTTAGAGCCAGAGAACCAGGTCAGCAGAGCTGCTTTAGAGCCATAGAACCGGGTCAGCAGAGCTGCTTTAGAGCCAGAAAACCAGGTCAGCAGAGCTGTTGTAGAGCCATAGAACCAGGTCAGCAGAGCTGCTCTAGAGCCTAAGAACTAGGTCAGCAGAGCTGCTCTAGAGCCAGAGAACCAGGTCAGCAGAGCTGCTGTAGAGCCAGAGAAACCAGGTCAGCAGAGCTGCTTTAGAGAGAGAGAACAAGGTCAGCAGAGCTGCTTTAGAGCCAGAGAACCAGGCCAGCAAAGCTGCTTTAGAGCCAGAGAACCAGGTCAGCAGAGCTGCTTTAGAGCCAGAGAACCCGGTCAGCAGAGCTGCTCTAGAGCCAGAGAGCCAATTCAGCAGAGCTGCTTTAGAGCCATAGAACCGGGTCAGCAGAACTGCTTTAGAGCCAGAGAACCAGGTCAGCAGAGCTGCTCTAGATAGAGAGAAACCAGGTCAGCAGAGCTGCTTTAGAGGGAGAGAACCAGGTCAGCAGAGCTGCTTTAGAGCCAGAGAACCAGGTCAGCAGAGCTGCTCTAGAGCCAGAGAACCAGGTCAGTAGAGTTGATTTAGAGCCATAGAATCAGGTCATCAGAGCTGCTCTAGAGGCAGAGAACAAGGTCAGTAGAGCTGATTTAGAGGGAGAGAACCAGGTCAGCAGAGCTGCTTTAGAGCCAGATTACCAGGTCAGCAGAGCTGCTCTAGAGCCAGAGAAACAGGTCAGCAGAGCTGCTTTAGAGCCATAGAACCAGGTCAGCAGAGCTGCTTTAGAGCCAGAGAACCAGGTCAGCAGAGCTGCTCTAGAGCCTAAGAACCGGGTCAGCAGAGCTGCTCTAGAGCCAGAGAACCAGGTCAGCAGGGCTGCTTTAGAGCCAGAGAACCAGGTGAGCAGAGCTGCTCTCAAGAGATAGAAACCAGGTCAGCAGAGTTGCTTTAGAGGGAGAGAACCAGTTCAGCAGAGCTGCTTTAGAGCCAGAGAACCAGGTCAGCAGAGCTGCACTAGAGCCAGAGAACCAGGTCTGTAGAGCTGCTTTAGAGCCATAGAACCAGGTCATCAGAGATGCTCTAGAGGCAGAGAACCAGGTCAGTAGAGCTGATTTAGAGGGAGAGAACCAGGTCAGCAGAGCTGCTTTAGAGCCAGAGAACCAGGTCAGCAGAGCTGCTCTAGAGCCAGAGAAACAGGTCAGCAGAGCTGCTTTAGAGCCATAGAACCAGGTCAGCAGAGCTGCTTTAGAGCCAGAGAACTAGGTCAGCAGAGCTGCTCTAGAGCCTAAGAACCGGGTCAGCAGAGCTGCTCTAGAGCCAGAGAACCAGGCCAGCAGAGCTGCTGTAGAGCCAGAGAAACCTGGTCAGTAGAGCTGCTTTAGAGCAAGAGAACCAGGTCAGCAGAGCTGCTTTAGAGGGAGAGAACCAGGTCAGCAGAGCTGCTTTAGAGCCAAGGGACCAGGTCAGCAGAGCTGCTCTAGAGCCAGAGAACCAGGTCAGCAGAACTGCTTTAGAGCCGTAGAACCGGGTCAGCAGAGCTGCTTTAGAGCCAGAAAACAAGGTCAGCAGAGCTGTTGTAGAGCCATAGAACCAGGTCAGCAGAGCTGCTCTAGAGCCTAAGAACTAGGTCAGCAGAGCTGCTCTAGAGCCAGAGAACCAGGTCAGCAGAACTGCTTTAGAGCCAGAGAACCAGGTCAGCAGAGCTGCTCTAGAGAGAGAGAAACCAGGTCAGCAGAGCTGCTTTAGAGGAAGAGAACCAGGTCAGCAGAGCTGCTTTAGAGCCAGAGAACCAGGTCAGCAGAGCTGCTCTAGAGCCAGAGAACCAGGTCAGAAGAGCTGCTTTAGAGCCATAGAATCAGGTCATCAGAGCTGCTCTAGAGGCAGAGAACCAGGTCAGTAGAGCTGATTTAGAGGGAGAGAACCAGGTCAGCAGAGCTGCTTTAGAGCCAGATATCCAGGTCAGCAGAGCTGCTCTAGAGCCAGAGAAACAGGTCAGCAGAGCTGCTTTAGAGCCATAGAACCAGGTCAGCAGAGCTGCTTTAGAGCCACAGAACCAGGTCAGCAGAGCTGCTCTAGAGCCTAAGAACCGGGTCAGCAGAGCTGCTCTAGAGCCAGAGAACCAGGTCAACAGAGCTGCTGTAGAGCCAGAGAAACCAGGTCAGTAGAGTTGCTTTAGAGCAACAGAACCAGGTCAGCAGAGCTGCTTTAGAGGGAAAGAACCAGGTCAGCAGAGCTGCTCTAGAGCCAGAGAACCAGGTCAGCAGAACTGCTTTAGAGCCATAGAACTGGGTCAGCAGAGCTGCTCTAGAGCTAGAGAACCATGTCAGCAGAACTGCTTTAGAGCCATAGAACCGGGTCAGCAGAGCTGCTTTAGAGCCAGAGAACCAGGTCAGCAGAGCTGTTGTAGAGCCAGAGAATCAGATCAGCAGTGCTGCTCTGTAGCCTAAGAACTAGGTCAGCAGAGCTGCTCTAGAGCCAGGGAACCAGGTCAGCAGACCTGCTGTAGAGCCAGAGAAACCAAACCAGGTCAGGAGAGCTGCTATAGAGGGAGAGAACCAGGTCAGCAGAGCTGCTTTAGAGCCAGAGAACCAGGTCAGCAGAGCTGCTCTAGCTGACACTGACTGACTGACACTGACTGACTGACACTGAGTGATTGACACTGACTGACACTGATTGACTGACACTGACATTGACTGACACTGACACTGACTGACACTGACACTGATTGACTGAAACTGACTGACTGACAATGACTGACACTGATTGACTGACACTGACTGACTGACACTGACTGACTGACACTGACTGACTGACACTGACTGACACTGATTGACTGACACTGACTGGTTGATGGACACTGATTGACTGACACTGACTTACACAGATTGAATGACACTGACTGACTGACTGACACTGACTGACTGACACTGACTGACACTGACTGACTGCTCTCTACTACTCACTCTCTACTACTCTCTACTACTCTCTCTCTACTACTCACTCTCTACTACTCTCTACCACTCACTCTCTACTACTCTCTCTTTACTACTCACTCTCCACTACTCTCTACTATTCACTCTCTACTATTCACTCTCTACTACTCTCTACTACTCACTCTACTACTCTCTACTACTCTCTACCACTCACTCTCTACTACTCTACTACTCACTCTCTACTACTCTCTACTACGCTCTCTCTACTACTCACTCTCTACTACTCTACTACTCTCTACTACTCACTCTCTACTACTCACTCTCTACTACTCTACTAACTCTCTACTACTCACTCGCTACTACTCTCTACTACTCACTCTCTACTACTCACTCTCTACTACTCACTCTCTACTACTCTCTCTCTACTACTCTCTACTGTTCACTCTCTCCCACTCATCTCTACTACTCTCTCTTTACTACTCACTCTCTACTACTCTCTACTATACACTCTCTACTATTCACTCTCTACTACTCTCTACTACTCAATCTACTACTCTCTACTACTCTCTACCACTCACTCTCTACTAATCTACTACTCACTCTCTACTACTCTCTACTTCTACTCTCTCTACTACTCACTCTCTACTACTCTACTACTCTCTACTACTCACTCTCTACCACTCACTCTCTACTACTCTCTCTTTACTACTCACTCTCTACTATTCACTCTCTACTACTCTCTACTACTCACTCTACTACTCTCTACTACTCACGCTCTACTACTCTACTACTCACTCTCTACTACTCTCTACTACTCTCTCTCTACTACTCACTCTCTACTACTCTACTACTCTCTACTACTTACACTCTACTACTCTCTCTCTACTACTCACTCTCTACTATTCACTCTACTACTCACTCTCTACTACTCACTCTCTACTACTCGCTCTCTTCTACTCTCTACTACTCACTCTCCACTACTCACTCTTTACTACTCGCTCTCTACTACTCTCTAGTACTCACTCTGTACTACTTACTCTCTACTACGCCACTACTCTCTACTACTGTCTCTACTACTCACTCTCTACTACTCACTCTCTACTACTCTACTACTCTCTACTACTCTCTCTACTACTCACTCTCTACTATTCTCTACTACTCACTCTACTACTCTCTACTACTCTCTACCACTCACTCTCTACTACTCTACTACTTATGTCTACTACTCGCTCTCTACTACTCACCCTCTACTTCTCGCTCTACTACTCTGTACTACTCACTCTCTACTACTCTCTCTCTCTACTACTCTCTCTCTACTACTCACTCTCTACTACTCTCTACTACTCACTCTCTACTACTCTCTACTACTCTCTACTGCTCACTCTCCACTACTCACTCTCTTCTACTCGCTCTCAACTACTCTCTAATAATCTCTCTAATACTCACGCTCTACTACTCTACTACTCTCTCTACTTCTTACTCTCTACTACTCTCTCTACTACTCACTCTCTACTACTCTATACTACTCACTCTCTACTACACACTCTCTACTACACGCTCTCTACTACTTGCTCTCTACTACTCTCTAGTACTCACTCTACTACTCACTCTCTACTACTCTCTACTACTCACTCTCTGCTACTCCACTACTCTCTATTACTCACTCTCTATTACTCACTCTCTACTACTCTACCACTCTCTCTACTACTCTACTACTCTCTACTACTCTCTCTACTAACTCTCTACTACTCTCTACTACTACTCTACTACTCACTCTCTACTACTCTCTACTACTCTCTCTCTACTACTCACTCTCTACTACTCTCTACTATTCACTCCCTACCACTCACTCTCTACTACTCTCTCTTTACTACTCACTCTCTACTATTCACTCTCTACTACTCTCTACTACTCACTCTACTACTCTCTACTACTCTCTACCACTCACGCTCTACTACTCTACTACTCACTCTCTACTACTCTCTACTACTCACTCTCTACTACTCTCTACTGCTCACTCTCCACTACTCACTCTCTACTACTCGCTCTCAACTACACTGTAATACTCACTCTACTACTCACGCTCTACTACTCTACTACTCTCTCTTACTCTCGCTACTTCTCACTCTCTACTACTCTCTCTACTACTCACTCTCTACTACTCTATACTACCTACTCTCTACTACACACTCTCTACTACACGCTCTCTACTACTTGCCCTCTACTACTCTCTAGTACTCACTCTACTACTCACTCTCCACTACTCTCTATTACTCACTCTATATTACTCACTCTCTACTACTCTACTACTCTACTACTCTCTACTACTCTCTCTACTAACTCTCTACTACTCACTCTCTACTACTCTCTACTACTCACTCTCTACTACTCTCTTTCTGTACTGCTCTCTACTACTCACTCTACTACTCTCTCTCTACTACTCTCTACTACTCTCTACTACTCTCTCTACTACTCACTCTACTACTCACTCTACTACTCACTCTCTACTACTCACTCTCTACTACTCTCTACTACTCACTCTCTACTACTCTCCACTACTCTCTCTCTACTACTCCCTCTCTACTACTCGCGCTCTACTACTCTCTACTACTCACTCTTCTACTCACTCTCTACTACTCTCTACTACTCACTCTCTACTACTCCACTACTCTCTACTACTCACTCTCTACTACTCACTCTCTACTACTCACTCTCTACTACTCTACTACTCTCTACTACTCTCTCTACTAACGTTCTACTACTCACTCTCTACTACTCTCTACTACTCACTCTCTACTACTCTCTCTCTACTACTCTCTACAACCCACTCTCTACTACTCTCTACTACTCACTCTCTACTACTCTCTCTCTACTACTCTGTACTACTGTCTACTATTATCTCTACTACTCACCCTACTACTCACTCTACTACTCACTCTCTACTACTCACTCTCTACTACTCTCTCTCTACTACTCTCTACTACTCAATCTACTACTCTCTCTACTATTCACTCTACTACTCACTCTCTACTACTCTCCACTACTCTCTCTACTACTCCCTCTCTACTACTCACTCTACTATTCTCTACTACTCACTCTCTACTACTCTCTCTCTACTACTCACTCTCTACTATTCACTCTCTTCTACTCGCTCTCTACTACTCTACTACTCACTCTCCACTACTCACTCTCTACTACTCACTCTCTACTACTCACTCTCTACTACTCTACTACTCTCTACTACTCTCTCTCCACTACTCTCTACTACTCTCTCTACTACTCACTCTCTACTACTCACTCTCTACTACTCTACTACTCTCTACTACTCTCTCTCTACTACTCTCTCTCTGCTACTCTCTACTACTCACTCTACTACTCTCTACTACTCTCTATCACTCACTCTCTACTACTCTACTACTCACTCTCTACTACTCTCTACTACTCTCTCTCTACTACTCACTCTCTACTACTCACTCTATTACTCTCTACTACTCACACTCTACTACCCTTTCTCTTCTACTCTCTACTACTCACTCTACTACTCACTCTCAAGTACTCTCTAATACTCTCTCTCTGCTGCTCACTCTCTACTACTCACTCTCTACTATTCACTCTCTACTACTCACTCTCTGCTACTCTCTCTACTACTCTCTACTACTCTCTACTACTCACTCTCTACTCTCTATTACTCACTCTCTACTCTCTACCTCTCTCTACCTTTCTCTCTACTACTCTCTACCTCTCTACCTCTCTACCTCTCTATCTCTACACCTCTACCTCTACACCTCTACCTCTCTACCTCTCTCTACATCTCTCTACACGCACACATATGCACATATATATGTATATATATGTATATGCATTTATATATATGTATGTGTATATATATTCCATATATATGATCTACATATCTATATAAATACAAATATAAATGCATGCATACATATACATATACATATATGCATACATATGCATGTTATGTACATGAAAGTTTGAAAAACACTAATGCAAGCAAAGCTAAAAAGCCATCTAATTACAAACAGAATTGCTTTAACTTAAACGAGGGCGAGACCTATTGCATTTTCAATGCTTATTTACTTTGGTTCCATCAAGAAGTCATTCAGATGTGTCACACATTTGCCATAAATTCTGAATGGTAGCACTCTAGTTGCTCATTAGATCACTGTAGTAAAGCTACTGCTCACCAGGGAAGTCTGCTGCTGGTATTCAAAGTGCATGTTTCAGTCTGGATGTCTGAATTTTTTAATGAAATAGAAGAGGATTTGAGAAGTCAAAATGTGCCCTAATTTTTCTTTCTGCAGCACTAATCATAATTTCTATGGCAAAATGAACCCCCTCATTTTGTTCCTTTGCATATTAAATGTTTTAAGTGTTACCACTTTATTCCAATCAAATGGCTTCAGGTGTGCCATACGTTTGTCATAAGTAAGACTTTTAGCGCTCTCGTTGTTCTTTAGAACACTCTGGAACATTCTGTCATTGGGCTATACTTATCTGGGTGATATTTGTGCTACATTTGGGCTCTTTTGTCTCTGGTGGCCATCTTGGGAGACTTATTTGTGAAGAAGTTTCCTAATTTCCTCATTTACTACAGTCTCCTCTGTAGGAAATACTTTCAGGTTTTTTACTTTGATTCCATCAAGAAGGCATTCAGATGTGTCACACATTTGCCATAAATTCGGAATGTTAACACTCTAGTTGCTTATTAGATCACTGTAGTAAAACTACTGCTCACCAGGGAAGTCTGCTGCTGGTATTGAAAGTGCATGTTTCAGTCTGCATGTCAGAATTTTTTAATGAGATAGAAGAGGATTTGAGAAGTCACTCAAAATGCGCACTAATTTTTCTTTTTTCAGCACTAATCATAATTTCTATGGCAAAATGAACCCCCTCATTGTGTGTTCCTTTTAAATTCAACTACTCACTCTCTACTATCACTCGCTACTACTCTCTACTACTCACTCTACTACTCTCTACCACTCACTCTCTACTACTCTACTACTCACTCTCTACTACTCTCCACTACTCTCTCTCTACTACTCCCTCTCTACTACTCACTTTCTACTACTCACTCTCTACTACTCGCTCTCTACTACTCTCTCTACTTCTCACTCTCTACTACTCACTCTCTACTACTCTACTACTCTCTACGTCTATCTCTCTACTACTCACTCTCTACTGCTCTCTACTACTCACTCTACTACTCTCTACCACTCACTCTTTACTACTCTACTACTCACTCTCTACTACTCTCTACTACTCTCTCTACTACTCACTCTACTACTCACACTCTACTACTCACTCTGTACTACTCACAATCTACTACTCGCTCTCTACTACTCTCTACTACTCACTCTACTACTCACTCTCTACTACTCTACTTCTCTCTCTACTACTCACTCTCTATTACTCACTCTCTACTACTCTCTACTACTCACTCTCTACTACACACTCTCTACTACTTGCTTTCTTCTACTCGGTCTCTACTGCTCTCTACTACTCACTCTACTACTCACTCTCTACTACTCCCTACTACTCACTCTACTACTCACTCTCTGCTACTCACTCTCTACTACTCTACTACTCCTTACTATTCTCTCTCTCCTACTCACTCTCTACTACTCACTCTCTACTACTCTCTACTACTCACTCTCTACTACTCACTCTACTACTTTCTACTACTCACTCTCTACTACTCTCTCTCTACTACTCTCTACTACTCACTCTACTACTCACTCTTTACTACTCTCTAAAACTCACTCTCTACTACTCTCTCTCTACTATTCTCTACTACTCACTCTACTACTCACTCTCTACTACTCTCTCTCTGCTACTCACTCTCTACTACTCACTCTCTACTACTCTCTACTACTCACTCTCTACTACTCACTCTCTACTACTCTTTACTACTCACTCTCTACTACTCTCGACTACTCACTTTACTACTCACTCTCTACTACTCTCTACTACCCACTCTCTACTACTCTCTACTATTCACTCTCTACTACTCTCTACTGCTCACTCTCTACTACTCACTCTCTACTACTCACTCTACTACGCTCTACTACTCACTCTCTGCTACTCTCTCTACTACTCTCTACTGCTCTCTACTACTCACTCTCTACTCTCTATTACTCATCCTCTACTCTCTATCTCTCTACCTCTCTCTGCCTCTCTCTCTACTACTCTGTACCTCTCTACCTCTACCTCTCTACCTCTAAACCTCTACCTCTCTACCTCTCTCTACCTCTCTCTACACGCACACATATGCACATATATATGCATATATATATGTATGTGTATATATATACATACATATATAAACATATATTTAATCTGCATATCTATATAAATACAAATATAAATGCATGCATACATATACATATATGCATGCATATGCATCGTATGTATATGAACGTTTGAAAAATACTAATAAAAGCAAAGCTAAAAAGCCACCTAACTACAAACAGAATTGCTTTAACTTAAACGAGGCCAAGACCAATTGCATTTTCAATGTTTGTTTACTTTGGTTCCATCAAGAAGGCATTCAGATGTGTCACACATTTGCCATAAATTCTGAATGGTAGCACTCTAGTTGCTCATTAGATCACTGTAGTAAAGCTACTGCTCACCAGGGAAGTCTGCTGCTGGTATTCAAAGTGCATGTTTCAGTCTACATGTCAGAATTTTTTAATGAAATAGAAGAGGATTTGAGAAGTCAAAATGTGCCCTAATTTTTCTTTCTGCAGCACTAATCGTAATTTCTATGGCAACATGAACCCCCTCATTTTGTTCCTTTGCAAATTAAATGTTTTAAGTGTTACCACTTTATTCCAATCAAGATGACTTCAGGTGTGCCATACTTTTGTCATGAGTAAGACTGTTAGCACTCTAGTTGTTCTTTAGAACACTCTGGGACATTCTGTCATTGGGCTATACTTGGGCTACATCTGGGTGATATTTGTGCTACATTTGGGCTCTTTTGTCTCCGGTGGCCATCTTGGGAGACTTATACTTATTTTTTATGAAGTTTCCTAATTTCCTCATTTACTACAGTCTCTTCAGTAGGAATACTTCCAGTTTTTTAATTTGATTCCATCAAGAAGGCATTCAGATGTGTCACACATTTGCCATAAATTCAGAATGTTAGCACTCTAGTTGCTCATTAGATCACTGTAGTAAAGGTACTGCTCACCAGGGAAGTCTGCTGCTGGTATTGAGAGGATTTGAGAAGTCACTCAAAATGTGCCCTAATTTTTCTTTCTGCAGCACTAATCATACTTTATATGGCAAAATGAACCCCCTCATTTTGTTCCTTTTTAAATTAAATGTTTTAAGTGTTACCACTTTATTCCAATCAAGATGGCTTCAGGTGTGCCATACGTTTATCATAAGTAGGACTATTAGCGCTCTAGTTGTTCTTTGGAACACTCTGGGAAGCTGCAGTAGAACACAAAGGAATCAACTGACAGTCTCTGCCCTTGTTGGATGTACATGTTTTACTGAGAATGTCAGACTTCATTCTCACAGAACTGAGAAAGATAATGTGAATTTACAGGAAATATGCTCTCAGTTTAGCTTATAGATCACCTTCCAAACCTCTGTGGGAAAAGCATGAGAAAATAGTTTTCTCTCAAATATGATTCATGATATCCCAGCAGAAGGCTTTTTCACATTGTAAAATCACCTTAGAACATACCACAATTCCTAAAATGAGTATGGTACCATCAACAAATGATTTATAATGTAACTAAAGTCTTAAAACCTTCTATTAACTGCAATGCTTTTTAATGAGGTGCTATCATGTATATTGGTCCCAAGATGGCTGCCAACACTTTTTGGATGAAGTGCTGACAGCCAATCAGATCTCACGATGAGATGTGTGGTTATGCTCCGCCCATATATGTATGTGATTTTACTTTTGATTTTCTCAGGAACTACTGAACGGATTTACACCATTTAAGCAAAAGGCACGAGTATGAACTGAGGACTACCTTTCTGCCAAATTTGGTGTAATTCTGTTCAGCAGTTTGGGCTGTAGCTGCGGCTAAACGTCCTATGGGAAATTGCATGGGGAAAACACGTTTTGGGACCCCCCTTTTTTCTCGCCCCGCTACACGAATCAGGATAGGAGCGAACCGGAGCTGGTCAAAAGTTTTGAAAATGTTGCAAAGATTCGTCAATCACCGCCAAAGTTATTGGGAATGGAATGTTGCGGATTTCCTATGGAAAATATGTCCTAACTATAACTACCTACTGGCGACTGCCAGTAGGTGATATATATATATATATATATATATATATATATATATATATATATATATTTATATATATTATCTACTGGCGGTCGCCATTAGATAGTTATAGTGAGGACCGTGTTTCCATAGGAAATCTCAAAATTCTATTTTGAATAACTTTGGCGCCGGTTGACGAATCTTCGCGAAATTCTCAAAACTAATGGGGCGCTCCGCTCAGCTCCTACCCTGAAAGTCTCAGGGGGATTCGTCAAGCGGGGGCCGAGAAAAAAGGGGGTCCCAAAACGCGCTTTCCCCATGCATTTTCCCATAGGACCTTTAGTCGAAGGTACAGCCCGAACGGCTGAACAGAATTACTTGAAATTTGGCAGAGAGGTAGTCCTCAGGTCAGGGATGTGCCTTTTGCATATATGGAGTCAATCTGTTCAGTAGTTCCTGAGAAAATTGCAGTTAAAAGCACATACATATCTATAGCCGTGCACCGTGCGCGCACCGTGCGCGCACCCTAACGTGCGCGAGCATAATTCTGATTGGTTGTTACATGTCAGTCAACATTCGAATCAGTCGTAATCAGGAAGTGTCGGCTGCCATTTTGTTTGTTTTCAGTGCGAGAGTGGAAAAGGCAGGTGGCGAACATGAAAAGGGGGCAGGGTAGAGAGTTCCTGACCCCCTAGCCTTGGTCAGGGGGTCCCTGAAGGACCCCGAAGGCAGAAAAAAACATTATATATTTTTTTTTTAAATCGCGGGGGTGCGCGCACCGTGCGCGCATGGTGAAAACCATAATAAAAAAAAATGTAATACGTAGTTTGTTGAAAAATAAATATATAAAAAAAATTATAATACATACATAACTTAGCATTTAAAAAAACATACAAATTCACTGAAAAAACCATAGGTTTCACACACGTTATAGTTAGGAATTAGCATTTAAAAAACCTTGCAAATTCTCTTAAAAAACCATAGGTTTCACACATGTTATAGTTAGGTGGATATTTCACTCGTAAAAAACCAATGAAATTCCCCCGTTATAGTTAGTTGAGATAACTATAACTCGCGCGACCGCCACTCTATCACAAGGATGATGTCATCAGTGATGTCATGAGTGATGCCACTGACCATGTCATGAGTGATTTAATATGTGACGTCATGAGCAGAGGAATGCGGGCGCGCGAGTTATAGTTATCTCAACTAACTAGTTTTTTTACAGTGAAAGATCCACCTAACTATAACATGTGTGAAACCTATGGTTTTTTAAGTGAATATATATATATATAGACACTATATATGTATATATATATATATATATATATATATATATATATATATATATATATATATATATATATATATTTGATATTATGACAGTTAATTAAGGGTGTGCAGAATTTGCATAGTTATGCCCAGGTTGGAAAATTATGCATAATACCATGACATACAAAACTGGTACTTAATGCTATATTTTAGCATGACAGGGGTCATTGCATCTATTTTGAACACATTTTGTGCTAAAAGATAGCACCAAATACAAAAGTGCTCAATGCAACAGCAGCTCACATTCTGGTCATTCTCATTGTTTCAGCGCTCCAAGATTTGGAAGAATTTCAAGAATTTTGCATAACAGACATTATGCAAAATATCCAAAACTAAGTAAATTACACCAACGTAATTTAAATTTCACCCAGTCCTAGCAACATTAGAAGTCAGGGTTCTTCCGAATCTGCTCTAAACATGAGTAAACATACAAATACACACCTAATCATAAGCTATAAATACAGGTCAATTGAAAAACAAAGACCACTCATTTGTCCACAGTAGCTAACGCCATGCACTAATCAAAGTTTGAAGCACATAATACCATCCCATGCCCGGAATTGTATCATCTTCCCTTGTGCCGTACTTGACTTGGGTGCCATAATCCTTCATTGTCCTGCGTGATGTGAAGTTTGTCACAATGCGGGTGTTAGCAGCATGCCCTGGAGGCAGTCTTCATCTCAACAACCTGGAGCAGTGTATCCTCTCCACCTTGCACCCCTCCAGTTGCATAACTGTCAGGTCCCAAGACCATCAATGTCAGGCCAGGTAAGAAAGAAACATTACTACTAGTAGTGGAATTGTACAAGCTCGCAAAATAAGATGGACTCCTCCTGCTGAGCTCCTTGTCACCGATTTTTATTAACAAATAGATAAAGAATTCCGGCTAGTGTTACGTGCAGTTTTAGGCATCTGGAAGCTTGGTAAGGTCAACGCTTTCTGGGGAGACTGTTGCTGAGCTTCATTTGGCAGTTTTGGAGGAGCTTCTTTCATCAAGCCTCTCACCGTGCTCTCCTGCAAGGTACTGCTCAATTTCTTGTCAGGAGGGCAGAGTTACTCTAAGGAAATGGCATGGCTGAGGCTTAGACCACTCCCACAGCTGGTTTTAGCTGCTGTACAGTTGTCTATTGCAGTAACTTTCATTATTAATCCCCTATATTTTCAATTCAATTTGCACCTCTCTTTCATATAACTTTTTATTATTTTGTAAAGGAAAAACATCCAAGTCATGAATAACAAATGCAAAACAGACCACTTCTCCTCCACAAGTCAAGTACAAAATTGTAAATTCTACTGAGCCTTTTTTATCCACATTAATGGAAGGATTACAAGCAATTTGTTCTAATGTACAGAGTAATGTTTCAGAAATAAAACAAAATCTATGCAATGACATGGCTAGTCTTTATATGAAACTATCTGACAATAAAATAAAAATACAAGATAATAAATCAAAAAATTACAATTTGATGCCTCTCACAGCAAAAATATTACCAATAAGAAATGAATTACTTGATTTAGAAAATAATAATCAACAGTGAAACCTGTGTATCTTTAATCTTCAGAAGACGTAGAAGGCAATGATTGCAGGCTGTATTTTGAAATATTATTATCTGGTCTGGTACATTTACAGTTCCCAGAAACATTTGAGGTTGACAAGTTGCACAGAATTCCATCACATCGAAATCCAAGTCATAACAAATCTCATCAAATGATCTTTAACGTTTTATGTCATCATCATCCAGTGATGATAAGGAAAGTGGCAAGAGAGATTCCGTCTTTAATGGTCAACGGTAATAAAATTTTTATCCTTCAAGACTTTGCCAAAGAGACTATTGAAATTTGCAGAGAGTTCACGGATCTTAGACCATGACTAAGAAACTATGGTTTAAATTTGGCCTTTTTGACCCGTCAAGTATAAGAATATGGAAAGATGGTTTCTCCAAGTCATTTCAGCGTGCTGATGATCTCTGTGTCTTCTAGGATCAACATTCATCATTCTCCATGGAAATGATTGGTACTGATGCTTATTTCCCTTGCAATAGTTTTCGTCATACCTAGCCCGTCTAGCCAAGTTCTGTAAGAGGGCATTAGAGAGGCTGGTCTTTCTTGAAATACATGTGTGCTATTCCAAAGTATTAGTTATGTTTCTATGTTGTCTTTTGGATGTTTGTCTGTGTCTTTCATTTTCCTGATTTCATCTAGTTTAAGAGACACTTCTTACTCTTCCAGACTATCCTGTTACTTCTTCTTTGCTGTCTTTTCTCATTGATGAAAATGGATATTATTAATGGTATCAAATGTGTTTCTTTTAATGTTAAAGGTTTATGGCACCCTGTTATACGTATTACAGTTTTAGATTACTTAGCGGGACATAAAGCTGATATTTGTTTACTTCAGGAGACTCATATAGATGATACAGTTTTGTCCTATATGAGCATGAAATGGGGTGGTAATATTATTACTTCTCCAGCTCTTAACAAGAGCCCTGACTACTTAGGCTCCCAGCGCTGACACGCTCGAGTAAAACCTGAATTGATCACTCCTGCGCTAGCGCTCTAGGTGATAGCACCATTGCTGTTCTGTCGAATGTGTTTTTTTTTTTAAAAAGAGAAAATCGTTTTTACATGCAAACTGCTGTTGCTAATGTGATTCGAATTGTGCACTGACTCCCCGGTCCACCGCAGCTACTCGGGCTGATTGTTGTGGAGGGAGAACAGAGCGCTCCTACTTCCTGGTAGTGCCATTTCTTGGCGGCCATTTTAGTGGGTTGACGCTCCAGTGCTCCCTGAGCCCAATCTATATTAACTTCCTTTGCCCCGTGCAGCGGCACGCGCAGCGGTAGCGCCTTAGACGTGCCGAAGAGGCGCCAAAGAGAAGCCAGTCTGCGCCAGTCCGCGTCCAGACGCTTCCAGTTTCCGGACCCAGCTGTCATCATGGTAGGAAATCTCCTCACATACAGCACTTCCTCACTATATGCATTGCGTCCTACTGTCAACCCACTATGTTTGCATTCAGTCCTTCCCTTACACACGAAGGCCCACTGCAAAACTTGTGATTGGGGCATAACTACTCCAAATGCTGTGAAAAACTCCTCCAAGCAGAAATGGAGAATGTTCCTTCTTAACTGCCGTTCCCTGCCTAAACACCACACTGAACTGGCCATGCTGATAGAGGAGCTCAATCCGGACGCCCTCTTTCTAACAGAGACATGGCTTCAGCTAGAAACCGATCCTGCAATAGCATGGGCCACCCCCAAGGCTATACTATTAAACATTTGGATCGCAAGACTGGCAGAGGCGGGGGGCTGGCTATTATCTATAGGGACAACTTTAGATGCCGCATCACTCCCTCCCCCATGCCAGCTTGTGAGAACCTACATTTCACTCTTGAGTTCTCCCCATCCACCACTTTCTCCGGTATCCTAGTCTATCGACCACCTGGCACCCTCAACAACTTTATCACTAACATGACGGATTTAGCTGCCAACCTAGTGCTCACCTCGGCAAATTTCACCTTGCTGGGCGATCTTAATTTACATCTAGATGATCCGCTTGATTCAATAGCCAACAGTCTTCGAACCAACCTTCAGTCCATTGACCTGTTCCAGAAAGGCTTTCAATCAACGCATGTCAACGGACATCTCCTAGATCACATCTACAGCAATCTAGATAGCCTAACCGTCGAGGCTCCAGTACCACTACCCTGGACTGATCACTTTTTAGTACCCTTTTCATGGTCCACATGCTCCCCCCCCATTTCACAAAATCACAATAAGCAGCGGGGAAGAAAATGGGCCTCCCTCCCACTTTCTAAGTGGAAACTGGCTCTTACAGAACACCTACCCCCAAATGTGACCAACCCCAATACAGCCACTGTCAATTTTGATAACTGGATCTCCAGTTCCCTTGACCTAGTACTACCAGAGCAATCTTTGCACTTAATAAACAGAGCCAAAGTTGCCCCCTGGTACTCCCCGGCTCTCAGGACTATGAAGCAATCTTGTCGCAAACTAGAGAGAGCCTGGAGACAAGATTACTCCCAATCAAAGCAAGTTGAGTATAGGGCCACAATAAAACTCTATAAAAACCAAATAAAATCTGCACAAGCCCATTTCTATGAAGCCAAAATCAACCTAGCTGCAAACTCCCCCAAAGAAATCTTTAAAATAGCCAAATCTTTAATTTCTCCCCCTCCCCCCGAGCGTCTGTCACCTGACGGCGCGCAAACCCGTTGTAATAATTTAGCCACTTTCTTCTCCCAGAAGATCCAGGCCATTTACTCTTCATTTTCCACTGGCAGTGGTGACATGGACCACACCACCACCACAGAGTCTGACTTCTTAGCCCCCAGCTCACTGGATAAATTCCCCCTCCTAGATTCCGACACTCTAGACAGAATGCTTCTTAAAGTCACCTCGGGATCCCCCAATGACCCAGCACCCCCGCAAACTCTCAATAAGGTGATGGATATCATCCGCCCTGTCATCCTGGATGTCCTTAATTCTTCCATCTCCTCTAACTCCATCCCAGTACCATGGAAATGTGCGATGGTTAGGGCCCTTTTGAAAAAGCCCACCTTGGACCAGAACAACTTGGCCAATTTCCGCCCCATTTCCCTACTTCTCTGGATGAGCAAACTGCTCGAAAGGCACATCAATAATATCTTAGTGGACTACTTAGAATCAAATAGTCTGCTATGTGCCTCTCAGACGGGTTTCCGCCCGCAGCATGGAACTGAAACTGCTCTCCTAGCAGTGACGGAAGAAACTAGATTGGTGCTGGACCGGGGAGGAAAAGCAGCCATCATATTACTCGACCTCAGTGCCGCGTTCGACACTGTCAACCATGCCACACTACTACATCGCCTGAAAGGCATGGGCGTGTCGGGCGCGGCCCTGGAATGGCTGACCTCCTTCCTGGACGAGCGCTTCTTCCAGGTGTTTGAGGGCAAAGCAGTCTCTCCTAAGCAACCACTTAGATGTGGGGTTCCCCAGGGCTCCTCTCTGAGCCCCACACTTTTTAATGTCTATATGCGACCTCTAGCGGAGATAGTCCAGCCCTTTGGCGTGCGTATTGTCACCTACGCGGACGACACCCAGTTGGTGGTCTCTCTGGACCACACTGAGGAGTCGTCCAATAGCCTGGGCCTCTGTCTAGAGGCCGTTGCTAAGTGGATGCAATCTTCCTGTCTCAAACTTAACGGGGAGAAGACAGAGATTATGCTATTAGGCAACCCTCCTCCGACCATTTTGACATCAATTTGGCCCACCTGCCTCGGTGCTCCTCCCCCTCCCAAACCGCAGATAAAGAATCTGGGAATCTGGCTCGATAGAGCGCTGGACTTCTCGGTCCAGACTACCAAAACTGCCTCCACGTGTGTCGGGCTAATGAAAATGCTCCGCAAAGTCCTCCCTCTGCTTCCTTTCCAGGCGAGGAGAATCATGGTTCAGGCCCTGATACTCTCCCGCCTGGACTATGGAAACGCACTATACCTAGGTGCCCCGGCTTCAGGGACCAACAGGCTCCAAGTCACGCAAAACTGCGCCGCCCGATTATTATTCAACATCCCCCGCTGGCAGTCAGCCAAGAAAGCTCTAAAAGAATTGCACTGGCTTCCTATGGCTGCTAGAGCACAGTTTAAGGCTATGTGCATTGTGCACAAATCTTTCCATCGAACAGGCCCTGCCATCCTGCCCCCCTTAGTTGTGCCCTACGCTCCATCCAGAGCCCTTCGCTCCGGATCACTGCACCTAGTTACCACTTCTAAAATCAACAAAGCCCGTTGGGGCGGCCGTTCCTTCTCCCATACTGCTGCGAGACTTTGGAACTCCCTCCCCTTAGCCCTTAGAGAAAATAATAACCGGCTGACTTTTAGGAAAGCTTTGAAAACCCACCTGTTCGCAAAAACGTGCTAGTCTCACCCTGCGGCCCGCCACAGTGATCAATTAAAGCGCTGCGAGGCCTCCGGGTAGTCTATGCGCTATATAAATATAATTTTTTATTTCATTTCATTTCATTTAATGATAAGAATAAACCAAAACTTTTGTCAGCTCTACATGTTTATTTTTCTTTTAATCCAGAAGGTTTGACTTCAATTGTTAATAGATGGGATGCATTTAAGGCATATATTAGAGGAGTAACAATATCTATTCTGGCGTATAATAACAAATCATAGTAAAGCTTGAATGCCTCTTTATCACATCTAATATTATCAATTATAAAATGCAATAACAAAATCTTTGTTATGAATAAAAATCGCTAATAAGAAGGAGGGTCGGCATACAAATTTCTAATAACAAAGCTAAATTTTGTTTCAGTGGTAACCGTTCTGGAAGCCTTTTAGCAAAATATCTTCATACTAAAAAAGCTAAAACTCAAATTAATACAATCCATGGTTCTAATGGTATTTTTTTTTAATCCATAATGAAATAGTCAAATACTTTCTAAATTATTATTCAACTTTAGATAACAAACCCCTGTCTACAAATACTTTGCATATTAATATATTTTTAGAGAGGTGCGGTTTACCTAAATGTGCCCAATCGGTTAGAGATAAATTGGATACACTGATCACATTAGAAGTTCAATCAGCTCTTAAATCCCTTATATTGCTTAAATCTCCTGGTCCAGATGATATACCTGTTAAATTTTATAAAGAATTGTCTCCTCACCTTCTACCTCATTTACTCAAATTATTTACACACTTTAGTATTTCAGGATCAACTTCTGGGTCCTTTACTGAAGCTTTGATTATAGTTCTCTCAAAACCTAACAAAGATCCCACTAATGTTTGAAATCATCGTACCATATTTTTAATTATTGAAGGGTGTAAAGTTTATCATATAGCGTTTATTTTAAAGTAAAGTTCTTTGTGGTTCAATCATACAGTGCTTAGTGATCCACCGTTATGACTTTTTGTTGAACAAAGCTTGATATCACTATTTCCTTTACTTGCATTGCTCACTATGTCTAAATCTACCATCCTATTAAAAAGGTCTAAAAGTCTACAAAATTAATATTACAAGATTTAGGGCCTTATTACGAGCTATACCACAAGATGGCCTCTTTCACTACTACCACTCTAGTCTATGTGTGCATATCTTACGCTCTCCTGCCATTGGAAGGTCTACTTTACATTATGATCACATACATTCACGTGTCTTCTGCCACCATTGCATTTCCTTTCCATCTCCTGAGCCACCTGCCATCACATTCACCACAGCTGCTCTGCCTGTGGTTCCAGGAGGACTGGCCGTTTAGCCCAGTAAAATGACAGAGCCTCTCTAAGACTTCCTCAACATAGTTAAGTAGATGCCACTGCCAATGTGTTTTGTATATGTTTAACTACCTATACACCATAATGTACCTATTGAAAAGATTGTCCAATTTTGTAGGTTCATGTGTGTAACACGTCTTATATCTATTAGTGCCACTCACAACATTCACCCTGCCACTAGTATCAGCAACCACTAGGCTTGCACTTAACAAATGTGTGTCTCAAATCATCTCCACAATGTTCGACATATATCCCTGGTATGTAAGGGGACAACGTAGGATGAGAATACTTGACTAGCAAATGTCATTGGTGCTTATTATGAGCCTGGCGGTCCACGGACTGCCAGACTCACGGTGGTGATCTCTCATCCGCCCTGTTATGACTAGGGCAGTTGGGCTGCCCTGGGACCACCGCATCCACCACAACCGCCATTCCCAAGTGGTTGCGCAGCGTTCGTGAGGCCGCGATATGATTGGTGTGGCTGCTAGAGCCCCACCAAGCGGATTATGAGTTTCCTCACCGCCACATTTTTCAAGGCAGTGCAACTGCCATGAAAATTGTGGTGGGGAGGAAATTGGACCCCCTTGTGTCTCACGCCACGTGGATTCACACAGGAGGCACAATATGTGCTCCCCTGTGCGCATGCACACCAGTACCTGCATGGCATGGACTGGAGTAGTCCATGACGTGCAGGTAATACCTTTGCTGTTCCCATTGCGGTGCCTATTTCAGACACACCACCCTGGGAATGCCAAAGAACTGCTTGCCAGACAAGAGATAACGCCTGATCTGGCAGGCAGTTAATACCTGGGGTTGGCGGTGTGGGAGCCAGGTGGTCCCCCACTGCCAAACTCTTAATATGACCCATTTCTTGCAATTTCACTGGCTGTGTTGTAGATTCTAAGGTACCACCATGCCATGACCATTCCAATGAAACAATCAAATGGACACTGTGTCGTGGTATCAGTCAAGCGTTACTAACATTTTCAAGGTACATGATGTACAATCCCAGCATAAAGATGGATTGTGCAACAAAATCTGTCTCAGAGCGTATGATAGCTGTTTTTCCTCATCTATATGTCATCATCTCTCTATCCACACTACTACTGGGCAGCTGACACCTTGAATTCTGTCTACAGATAAAGTACCTCTGGCATTGGCAGGGAAGTCACATCACAATCTGAAGTTAAATGCCCAATCAAATGTACCCGATAATCTGAACTGCTTGCTCAATATATGTGCATCTTGAGTACTACCAAAGTTACACCATGTCATATCTGCAAGAAAGGGACAGTGGTTTATTTAGAGTTTGGCTGATGGAGGTTGTTGGCCAAACAAATATGGCATGCCCCATATGCCAAACTTGTGCTTCCCCCACCTCATTTAGCCGATGGTATACCACGACGTTTCAGACAGCAGAGCCCCAGTTGGCTCAGTGGGTGGAAATCACACACAAAACCGTGAAAATGCCAGAATCCACATCATGTAGTGCACAAAAGAAAAGAATGGAACACAAGATTTTTCAACACCACACCAGTATTTGTACCAATATTATACTGCAGATTAGGTTTGCCCATTCACTGAAACGGTGCATCATTTAAAGGTGTTCTTCATCTATCCCTAGAGATTCTATCCTTGGGTCCGCTGTTGGTCCAGCAACAAAGAGTAAAATCTTATTGCCAACTTTGCATACCTTTTCTAATATGGAGGTCTGGCCAAATTCTGCCAATTTTCCTCTGAGGCTCTAAAATCTAAGCGTGAGCGACATTTAGCATCCCCTAGTGCCATTTTGTAATGCAGGCAGTTGTGGGAGCGGTTGCGAGCTGTCACAGTTAGGGGGCTTCTTCTCGAATAGACTTGCTGCCGCTAGAGTAGATTTTCTACTTGAGTGGCACTAAAATCAACTTGATTGACCGAGCACTCTTGCACATCTCATGGTTCAGTTTGTGCTAATTTTTCAGTGCTGCTTGCGCTACTGGAACTAAATTGCTTTGTGAGCAGCGTGACTTGCATATTTCTGTCCATTGGCAGAACTCCGTGGAATCTCGCAGAGTTTTTATGTTACTCCGTGGAGTGAAACTTCTTGAGTTCCGCACACCCCTAGCTTTAAGTAAGAAATGGAAGACACATATCCTGAAACTCATTCATCCTCAGAGGAGCCACATACATCCCTGTGTTAATGGCAGCCAATTATATTTCAGAATGCCCATCAAAGAAAACAGCCTCAGACTCCTGAACCAATGTTTCAAAGACCTGAAGACCTAGATAGGAGGTTTTCTGTGGTTTAACAGTTCCAAATAACATATTACATATGTATCCTTCATTCTGCCTTGCAAATAGTTGTCCTTGGTACATGATTGCCACATTAGTGAGGTCCAGATTTCCTACAGGTAGTTTAGAAATGTAAAGATTACAGAGTAAAATTCTTCAAGTTCAAACTGATTCTGAAAAATCTGACATTTCAACCTAAATTGCGATAGGAAAGAATAGTGGCCTGCTTATTGACAGCAAATTATCTTACTTCTGCTACAAGGTCTCCTCTTTCAAATTAATTATGTATCTGCAAAGATTTAAAAAAAGAATCTACATACATGAAAAACATTTTTGGAAAGGCTTCCCATAGTTTCCTGCTCGGACTTTATGATTAGCCACATTATATTCAAATCTCTGTCTTTGCTGCCACTTAAAGACCTGAAAGAAAATTTCAGATTGCACACTAAGGGCCTTGTAAAAAAAACTTTGGTGCAGTGAAACCCCTGAATAGCAAAATCATAGGCTTTGCAAACATGTTTTGCTATGTACAAAGCCCTTTTATGAATTGAGGGGCATATTTCCTATTCGCACAAACCTGTAGTGCTGCATAAAAGGGAGAGCCGAAATACTCCATATTTACAAAGATATGAAGCATTTTCGCTATCTCTTTCCGCTGGAGAAACGCGCGCTGCCTACCGTCAAAGAAGGTCCTTTTACCCCATGGTGCAAGAGTGCCTGCGTTATGTGCAGGGTTTTTTTGTGTGGGAAAGGACACCTTCCTGCACAAAAACAATCAAAAGAGGCACTTTCCTCTTTCTATGTATGATGCAGAACACATTACATATAGAGGAAATAACGAGGAGAAAACAAATAATTTTTTCTGTGTTGTTATCCTCTGGGAGACGTACTGATTTGATGCAATCCCCAGTTTAAAAACCATTGTAAATCTGGAACTGCATCAACTCCATGGGTGGATGCATGGGAATGCCCACGCTCGACCCATGGAACGCTTACCAGCTCGAAATGTACCGTAACACAAAGCAAGCCACAGCTTTGCATTACATTTCTTTACAAACCTACACAAGGTGGGGCAAATTGCCCCGGGCATGTCTTTGCAAATCCTACTGAAGTCTTTGTGCTGTCCTTGTGTCACCTTGTGTGATGCAAGGACAACACAAACGCTGAGTAAATCTGGTCCTGGGAGGTGTTTGTGATCCATAACGACTCACATATAGGAGGGGTGTGAAAGGGACATTTCCCTCCTATTTGAGACTCTCGATCAGCCGCGTCCCATGCAGGTAAGAGCGGTGGGGCCAGGTTTGGGGGTGGTTGAGATTTATATAGCGCAAACTAGATCCGAAGGTATAAGAGCGCTTTACATGAGCACCAGTAGCATTACAGATGTACACATTCATTTTGGTTGGGCACGGGGAGATTACGTAATTTGCCCAGAATCACAGGATGTTGAGCGTTCCTGACGAGACTCGAACATGGTTTCCCAGCTTTGACGTCGACTTCCCTAGCCGTTAGGCCACATCCTTTCCCTAATGATTTGCATCAGTGTTTTGTGACTACAATTATGGTCACAGTTTCACAAACCTATTTCCAGAATAAGTTTTGTACTGGAAAGGTACGCTCCACTATAAAATATTCTTAGATTAATTTTTGAACTTTCCCACAGTGTATGTGTGCAATCTTCAAGCAATGCAAGAAAAGTTAGGAGAAGTAAAAGTATTTCACCGTGCTAATGCCTGCCTCAAGATGGTGTCATTTTCTGGCATAAAGCCAGGTCTATCAATATTTGAAGCTAAAGAAAAACACACGGGTAGTAACATGAAAAAAAACATGTACCATCAATGGGATACTCCCATGTCGGACAGTATTGCAAAGCACTATTTATGTACTCTAGAGACTTCTTTCCAGCGCAAACGTTTTTCGCTGGACGTAAAAAGCTTTCCAGCTCTTTGCAGTTTGCACTACTTTGCGTGACTCAAAGTGTTGATAAAGTTGCCCCCAATTAGCATCCACTATTTCCCTCCTGCCCAATGCTACATCTAGGGCCAGATGTATGATCATTTTATTTTGCGCCTCCCAATTTGCGACTAATTGTGAGTCGCAAATTGCGAGGCGCAAAATACAATGTACAGCAGTGTGTTTAACACTGTTTCTGATTCCCAATGGGGTCACAAATTGCGAGGCTCATTAATATTAAGGAATGACAGGCCCTCCCAGGGATGGTGGCCTGCTGGACTCAGCAGACCTCCATTTCTGGGACTGCTTTTAAGTAAAGCAGATTTTTTTTTTCAAATGCATCCCGTTTTCCTTAAAGGAAAATGAGATACATTTACAAAAAAAAAAGAAACATTTTCGATTCATTTTTTAAGGGCAGGCAGGGGACCACTGCCTGCCCTTAAAAAATATTTTCGCATGCATTTGCAAAGAGGCCCCTTCCCGTTTGCGAATGCATTGCCACCTACTTGAAGTAGGTGGTAATTGCGAGTGTTTTGTGACCGCAATTGCGGTCGCAAAACATTAGTACATGGTTTTGAGACTCGCTATTTGGAAGGGAACCCCCCTTCCAAATAGTTAGTTGCAAAACCTATTAAGCGAGTCGCAAATAAATTGCGACTCACTAATTAGGCTTTGTACATGGCCAATGATGTGTTTGCATGCGCAAACGGGTTCACAACCCCGTTTGCGCATTAAACGGGTCGTAAATATGGCCCCTAGTCCCAAATCTCTTTCTCTATAATGTTGACAAGTATGAGTCTTTTTAGCACTAATCGGAACAATAGCATAGCTAGTGTTCAGTTTAAACTCCTTTTGATTAAGTATAAGATTAATTTTCTGATCATTATGATACAGCGCACTTTTTGTGTGACTTCAGTAGGATACTTGACGGGTGTATTTTAATTTTATGGAAATTCATTGCCATCTAGTGGATACATAGTTATCTGCATCCCGAATAGATCAAGGGAAAAAGCACTAAGAAGAGCTAGCTACCAAGCTTGCTCGATTTCCTTCCATTTTTCTCAGTGAACATCTAATTCCATTATTCTATGTACATTACCTTTACTCTTAGAATTGAGGACCTAATATGAAGAACATATGGCCAGACGATCTCAACATCCCTATACAAGCTTAATAAGGGCGGAAATAAATGTGTCGCCCTGGCGGCTGGAGAATAAAAAGTCAGTCCTTTGCGCATTGACTGGCCTCTGAATGCAAACATTTCCACTCCTTCTGCAAATCACCCACAGCTCAGCCTCCACACGCTGGTGCCAAGTATTTGGTGTGTGTCCCCTCCAGGAAGTGTGGAGGGGTTAATGTCCTGTAACCCCTTCATCAGATGCAGCGGATACCTATGTTGTTAAAAAGCATCATTGAATGCCTGGTTGTGGCTTTTTAAGTTTGTCTTAGTGGCACTTGTTCTGGTCTTGGAAAGTATTACAGTCTATGCAGAGAGTGGGGCATAGGATCATCCCACTCAGCCATTACTTATGTCAGTCACCTGTTGATCAGTCAACATTTATCAGCCATTGCTTGATTGGAAATTATTTCTCTTTATCTGGAATATTCATTGGTAAAAGTCTGGTATGAGTCTGCAAAGAGTACATCACTGTAAGAGGCCATCTTCTCACACTACGGTGCTGATTCACAAACTGCATTTTGAGAACATAAAGCAGTTCTACAGTTGTACTGCTTACTTACTACAAAATAAAATTCACACAAGGCAAGCTTTAGCGCTGCTTGTGGCACCCAGTGGGATAATCATGCTTAGTGCCTCCCCCCATGACCTCCTCCTCGGATTCCCTCACTACCACCTGGCAAAAGCGCCACTAATCTCTCCATAGCCCCTCTCTCGCATACATTTAGTTTGTAATAAAGTACTGGTATAGGCTGGCTTTACTAATAAGAATGTATATCTACCCAAACGAACCCTTTTTAGAAACATTCTGAATAGATAATGAAAGACTGAGAAAAAAAATATTGCCCTAATATATTTTATGCAGTTTGCATGCAATTCTTTCATGACAGTTCGTAACAGTCACTGTTCTATATTAGGGATGTATCTTATGAACTGCGGTAACAAAAGGATCTCTGTGACAAAAGCAGTAATCCACTCAGCTATCCACATAGCAAACCGATCTGTTATTTGAAACAGGCATATCAAACCTTTGTGGTACTTTATGGCGAGTCAAAACATATACTAAACAAAACTCTGATTTCTCTCTCTAGCAGGAACATTAACCACAAGAGTTATCTTGGCATTTTTATTGCTGCCTGAAAGCCTGGAAACACAAAGAACTCTGCAGAGGGTATTTTTAATTCATAAGTTAGAGCTATGCCCCCTCCCCAGGTCAGCACCTAGTGCAACAGCACCAGTCGCACCTCCCTAAAACCGGCCCTGAATTCACAAACCTACAAGTGGAGACCTCCCCCTCGCCTCTCTTTTCTCTGGGGAGATCTCCACACATGTAAGTTTACTATTTAGTAGCAAATGTGGTACAATCTAGCGGGAAAGTGGGAACATTGAGAATATCTTTTACAAAATGGGATGGCTTTAGGGAAAGATAAGAAGGGGTTTAGGAAGGGAAATATTACTGCAAACACCCACCCTCAAAAGAGTAAGCCTATTGTTACTCACAAACTACAGTTCTAAAGTTTCTACAGCCTTAAAGATGATAAATCAGATGGTCACTCACAGGAACTGCAACGTGCTTCCATAGATAATAAAAGAGTCAGAGATATAAAATAACACACCATGGGAATTTGCAATAAATAAATAAAATACAAATTTCACGTGTAAATTAAATAGAAGCAAGTCGTTACTCGCTGACAGAAGGCACACCTACTTTAGCGGTGTTACTTGAGCTCATTTATTGCGGCCTGTAGACCTGCACATTTCGATTCAGCAAGCAAGTCTTTCTCATGGCAGCCCCCATCTTGTTTGCACACAATATATACATACATATGCTGTGAAAGTGTAGAAAGTGACAAAAGAATAGGCTCAAAACACATCAACACATTATTCTAATTTCGTACTTTCTACTGCCTCATGACTGCAATAAACATTTATAATTCATAGTAAGGTTTTGAAAAATGAAATGGAATTTATGAAGATATAGTAAATATTTTATTTTGCAAGTGTTCACTGAAGTACATTATGTCCATAATTCATCATTACATAATCATCAAGCTGTATATTACATGATTTCTTCTCTATAAATTGAAACTCAAGTGGGTACACAAATACTAGACATTGTTACCAAATTCTAATGTCATCATGGACACGATTAACATAAAACCAACATCTTCCATAAGGAAACAAAGTAGAGAATCATGATGAAGGCTGTGAAAAAAGAGATGAGGAAAAAGGTTAAAAATTGGGAAAAGGCAGAAACAACAAGAGTGGCAACTTATATCACTGTGATGGATGTACAAAAAGATCCTCTCCAATGTTTAAACCATCCGGTTCGCTTGTCTCCAGTCATCCAGTAATAAATCTCAATGTGTAATAATTTTCCTCTTGATGATATTTGATTAAGTGGAAAATGTGGGTGTAAACACCATTACAGTTTCCTTGGGTTTATTATTTGATATATCTGGGCAGATTATGGACTTAGGTTTAAACAGGATATTTATCTGAAGTGTTTATTAGCTTTTTCTGTAGCAATTTATAAGAACTATCTAGGGTAACCCCTCAATGTACATCATTTTATCAAGCCTTTTTTAGCTATCTCACAAATCTCAACCATAATGCAATTCCTTTTTAATCTAATAAACTACCCATATGGTATACTCCATGATACGAAGGACACACTTACCTGCAGTTGGATCCCTAGACAGTGACATCAGTAGTTTGTTTCCTTGATCAATACTTTCAAATCTACAAAGTCAATACTAATGTGGCCTCACAGTGAGTCTAATGTGATTCTAACGTGCAAGTCATTGTCATTCAGTGTCATTAGAAACACATTTAAAACTCTGCTTGCATATCTATGCTCTGCCACCAATAGTCAAATCGTAATCTCTTTTTGGGCTTACAAATGCCCAACTGCCCTTTATAGATTCCAGTGACCAATACTTCCCTAAATCTTTCAGAAAGGACAAGAAGTCCCACACCTCTGAAGTTTAAACAATTCTTCTCAGAAAGCACATCCTTAAGACTTCCAAATCTTACTACAAGAATCCTTTCTTCTCCAACTAGGTCTGATTTTTGCAATGACATCATGTACATCTCTTGCCATTTCACATTTCCATTCATCTCCACTTACAAATCCTACACACTTCACATACATTATATTCTACTTCTGTTTGTTCCTCCTCTACTTTCTCCTCCTTGTCACCCTGATTATGGTTTGCCATCAATCTTGGCAAACAAGTGGCTGGTCAGTCATCAAAATCAAATTCTTGTGATGCCACCACTCATTTACACATTCTAGCTGACACTGCAGCAGTTTCTTTCTTGGTTCATATTTATTTTACAGATTTATGACCTTAACTTTGAATTTGGTTCCCAATAGAAATCTTTCCAGTTTATGGTCCAATACAAAGTCTTTATTTTTTCTCTGCATCATGGAATAATTGTACCTCACGGACATTTTTAAATTAATATGATGGTTGTTTCCGACAGGCCATCTCCTTGTTTCAGCACCACTCCTAACCCTTTTGTGTTGTCATCAGTTACTACAACCATATTCTCCCCTGGTTTAAAATATTCTAAATTGGGTGCTTGAGATACTCTTCTTTTCATATACTCAAACTCATCTCTACATTCCTTCCTCCCTTCAAACTCTGCCATTATGAGCACATCATTGCCTCATGCATAGAGAACATAGCAGCAGTCACCACAGCTTGGATATCACCATGGACGCTTACTTGGGACTTTATAAGTTAATATTATATATATATATATATCTCTAAAGAACCTAAGGTTATGCACAAAAACATATTTCCTCAACTACTTAAATTAAAATATTATCTCTAACAGTATTCTGAGCTGAAAAATTGAAGACTATGTAAGTAAAAAATATTCCCAGGTTATAAAACTATAAATATACATGGTAGACGCCCCTCCAGAAAGCTACCGTGAGGGCAAACAGGTGCTCTGTAACTGACAGGAACCACTGAGGCAGCAACAGACACATGATAACATTCTGACCTGACACATGGAAGCCTTCAAAGGCCTATGGCGGAAATCTATGCTCCTCGGGCAGAGTTCGCGCAGTTTTGCCCACTCCGCGTTCTCCTTGGAGCGGGGAGTTTCGGACGAACTCTACCAACTGCTGCGTGGTGGAGTTTTGAAGAGGAAAATACATTCAAACATGCAGAAGTAATGAAGAAAAAGGGAAACACTTCCCTACCACCTGCAGGGAAATAAACTCCCCAGGCAAAAAAAAAATTACTGGCAAATGAAACCAAGCAGGAGGTGCAAGAGCGCACCAGCAGAAAAGCATAAACAAATGAAAAGCACTAATAAAAATAAAAAAAATACTGCTATTCTAAAATATAATGATACAACTGTCTTAATAATCATCAGACTTTTCAATGACATAAATAACAATTGACTGGGAAAGCGCTTATATTCTTCAAAAGCAGTGAAGAAGAGGAATTTCTCTCTAAAGTTCTGTACTGGGACTGTTATGTCATTGTGACTGTTAAGATGTAATCTGCTGCTGTACTGTCCTAATTGGGATTCTGGCCTTGTAACAGACTTGAGTATTGTGCACTCACATGTTGAAGATTCATCTGTAAGCGCGGGGCACAAGTCCTAAAAATAGAAGTGGGGGGACTAACCAAGTTAGGCACTATGCAAGTGAAATCATAGTGCATGACATTGTGTGTGACATCACAGGAAGTGGCATCACAACATTTGACCTCACATCACAGGAAGTGAAATCATGCGAAGTGATATAACATCGTAAGACCTCCAACATATGCTTAGCAGGTCTATCATGAGAACATTTGAGTGCATTATTAGATTTAACAAATGAAAGCTGATCAGTACTTCAGTCTGTGACTTTATTTCCCTGCCTGAAGGAATTAACAGCTCATCTGCATATTTTAACAAAAAAAGTGTTTCTAGTTGAAAGGATCAAGTGTTACTAAAATCGTGGTGCCATGCGTCCTTGCACAGAGGAAGGCTCTTTCAAAGGGTTAACTGGTCATCTTTCAGTTGTTTATTGCTTTTTTGGGGTATTAAACTGGTACTAATAAGGTGAGGTATTTTCCCAGACAATGTTACCAGTGTGAAAAGGACACAATAATGAAGTAATGCTACTACAAAATGTGCTGCATTACTCCACATAATTTTCATTTTCTTGCTGCGTAATTTAGTCAACCCTGCTGCATAATTTGGACCTCCGCTGCGGCATAATTCCAGTGGCCCTGGTTTAGACCTTATTGTTTTTTTCTCTAACTGTTGTCATTATAAGGATGCTAAAAAGGGGTTCTTTGGGTAATAATAAAGACTGATTAATGCAGACTACCTCAAGCACCGCTTTGCATTTGAAATTCTGACTTTGTTTCTCCTGCTATGCACTCTAAACACATAATGCCTACCGGTAAGGGCAATATGTAACTCCTACACCTTGTAACCCTCATTACCTTATATAACGCATCCTGTACATTGATTTACACATTTGCATGATTTAGTGTCAATGCATAATGTGTGTGGGATGTAAAGCTTCTAACACCCTAAAATGAGACGTGTGGCTCTATAAACAAGCATTGGCATAGCCAATAGGTCTCGCCTTTGGGACCTTATAAGTGTTTAGCCATGCAACAGTTGCATAACTAAATACTTATAAGGTCCCAAAAGGGGGGACCTATTGGCTATGCCGAAAGTGATCGCGATCGCGATTAAACATCAAAGCGGCCGTGCGGCCGCGAAAGTGGAAGTAACCGCGGTAAAAGCGGCGCACGCGCCAGCGCACATGCACTGTAGCTCTAGGCTGGCCTGGTAGCACTTTTTGGAGCCCTCTCAATAAGTCTCGCCAGACCAGCGCATGAGCTGGGTCAGGCGAGACCTAATGATAAAATTGTACAAATAGTGGTATTAAAATTGCAATTCATGTAAATATTCATACATAATGATACATCTGACATTCACACCTGCATGCATATCAATTATATACAGGGGCTGAACAAAATGAAAAAACATGTCTCCAGATGTAGTTTCTGTTAAGTACTTGTAAAGGGATAAGTTGTGTGCCTTTGTTTCCTCCCCATTGCATAGGCATCTTGGTGTTAGGCCCCAGATAGCCCCTGCCAGGTTCCTACTGGCACAAACGGAGGACTAATTGCCAGTTAAACTGGCCTTTTGCTATGGGCCCATCAGGAGTCTCGAAAAGAAAGCCCCTTCACTGCCTGCACTTTGCTGCTTAGAACATAAAGCAGACAACATGAAGGCGCTGCTAAATAAGTCCCACTGTCAGCAAATTGCACTGGGTCACATTCAGCATGTTTCACTGGGGCCAACTGTGTGGCAGGGGGACAGCGTCCGCCCTGTGTAAATAGTGGGAAGGGCCAGACTGGCCTTAGTGGGCACCGGGCGTTTTCCCGGTGGGCTGGAATGGTGGGGCCGGTTTTGGATTGGTGGGGGCCGTTTTTGTTACTGTGGGCTAAATTTGGAGCAGTACTGCAAAACGGGCCCCTTGCATCCAAAGCGCAGCAGCAGTGTTCCAGCCAGAACCCCCCCCCCTACCCCTCCCCCCAGGGCCAGTCGGACATAATTGCCAGGGTTGGTTTGCGGTCCCAGTCCGGGCCTGATAGTGGGCAGAATCCGTCCACCCGAGTTTACCTCCGAACTTCTGCCCTGTGTAAGCGTGAGTGCATGGAGCAGCTGTAAGCCGCTATGGCTCAGGACTGCTTTGGAAATATTTCAATGTTCAGCAAGCAAAGCAGCTAAACGTTTCCACAATTAGCCATTTTCTGATTGCAATGTTGTGGTCCACCCTCTAGTGTAAGAATACCGTTTGGATCTACAAAGTTGAAATTCTGGCTACCACAGGTACATTCTTCGACAATGAAACTGAAAAGGTTGATAGAAGATCAACATAGATGTAGGCAAGTAGCAAAGATGAAGGGAGGGGGAGTTACGTTTATTGACTAAAAAAGGCTCAGCAAGCAGGTGCACCCAGGGAGCATCTAGGGACTCATCTTGTCCACACCAGGGCCTGCGCCTTCTCTCTCACTCCTAGTCTGAGATTCCAATGATGTCATACAGTTCTACTACACCACACCATTAAGTCACTCTTCACATTGTAGCACAATCTTATGCACAAATCGCATTCAATTATTCTCATAAATAGGTTGGGTGTGAAAGGACAAAAAACATTGTTGCTAATCCTAAGGTTGCAGTTCAGAACGCCCAACTACAGTAAAATGATTTTTTAAAAATCGATCAAAGCCTCTTCCTACAACACGTGTCTTGATATAGCGGGTCACACAGCCCGCGATTCAATTCGATTGCGCAAGCATAGAATTAAAAACATTTTGTCTCGTGGTTACTTGAGCCAAGGGGATGCTCTCTGGAAACCTTTCTAATTCTTTATATTTTTAACTAAACTTTTATATAATTTTTGACTAGCAATGGATACTAGCGCCAAGAGAACTTATGGTGTACGCTTCATTTCATAAAACTCACTAACATGGATTAACAAAGGCAAATGAGAAGGAAACTGCTTTCCAGCACGCACTGCATAAAACGTAAACGTGGCAAGCACAATGAGTGTGTTAGGCTCAGAATCTTGAACAGATTGTAGGATGTGTCTGAGGTTCTCGAGGGTCAAACGAGGGAGTGGGAAAGAAAATAATCCTTCCTGTGCGATAAGCAGCAGCGTTGGGAAATGCGAACTCCGGGTAATGTGTTTCTTGAGCTAAGAGGGTAAATTAGTTGACACCGTGCAGCCTCGAGGGAACAGGTGAAACAATTTGCCAAGCACTTTACTCAACTAGTTCAGGTCACACTTGGCGAGTTAACATATTTCATCGTAAGATGCCGCCAAGTGGCAGTGGACTTGGAAACTCGATCTTGCTCATGTCATTTTAATGGATGGGACTTTAGGCCGCAGACTGAGAGCTGCTCAACACGACACTGTGCGGTTCAAGCACTCTGCGACCCCCGCTGTAGTTACCAGGAGGCCGGCAATGGATTCACCCACACCTGGGATGATTCACGGGGGCTGTGGACTGTCATCTGTGTCGCTGCTGTGGAGGTGAGAGGGTTGTAACCTTTGTCATAAATCGGCTACTTTGAAAAAGCCGAAAAGTGCCTCAAGGGTTTGTCCCAAGCAATCTGCTCTCATATTTAAACTATGAAGTGTATCTGCTAAAGTGTCCTTTAATTTCTGCTGCTCTTGTGCAGCGCACAAGTTTCATTTTTAACTGAGGCATGCGTGTTACAATCAACCAATCAGGATTATAACAGAACTTTATGTACTCCACAAGCTTTATCCCGTTTTTCACCTGACACATCCCCTATTTGTTGGTCCTGTTCCTGTCCCGTCGCAGATCTAAAACACATGTTGTTTGAATGCCCTCCTATCTCCAAGTTCTGGCACCTAGTATGGACGCAAATACAAAAGATATTTCAACTTCCCTTTTCCCCTTCGCAAGTTTTTCTAGGTTCCCTATCACCGACACTCCCACAATCTCCTTCCCATTATCTACTACTTGACCTTCTAGTTGCTGTGGCTTTCCATACCATTACTTCTAATTGGAAACAGGCTGCAAATGTCTCCTACCAATCTTGGTGGAATGCAGTTTGCTTCCATCATCGCCTAGATACTAATTACGTATCTCCCATTTCCCTGGCAATTAAACGCGACCTGATTTGGCTCCCTTTGGTATCCTATCTCTCCTCCTTTGCTCCAGTGCACGCCTCTCCAGATCCTAACACAGTTGAGGTGCGTAAGCCACCATGATTTTCTTCTTTCTTTAATGCCTTTTTTGTTATGATATCACGTTCTACTATACTATATGGTATTTTTCATTCCTATACGTAGGCTCTGTTCATGTAAGCTTCATGCTTGTTATAATTGCTTTTAATGAGAGTTTCTATTGAATTGCTTATTTTTTGTATATGTTTATCATGATGATTATACCCCGTTCCCCTCCCTTCTCCTTCCCTTCTTTATTTCTTCAATAAACTCAAACTTTAAAAAAAAAAAAAACAATCAGGATTTGTATAGCATGGCTGCATCACCCGTGAGGGTCTCGAGGCGCTGGAGAGCATGTTGCTTGTTCTTCTATTGGTTGAACATCCAGGACTTGTGGTCCTTTCTGAACTGCTGGAGCGACGGTGAGGCTCTGAGGTGCAGGGGGAGGTTGTTCCAGTCCTTGGCTGCCAAGTGGGAGAATGAGCGGCCTCCAATGTTCGTCCGATGGATGCATCAGGTGCCTGCTAGGGAGAGGGATTTGGAGCGGAGTTTCCTGGTAGGCTGGTAGAAATTCATTCGCGTGTTGAGGTACACCGGTCCTTCTATGTGTAGCGCCCTATAAGCGTGGGTAAGCAGCTTGATCTGCCTTCTGTTCACGACTGGCCCATTAGAGCTTCCTGAGGTGAGTGGTGATGTGTGTCCATCTGGGAACGTTGAGGATGAGTCTGGCTGCTGTGTTCTGTATGGCCTGGAGGTTTGTCATGAGTTGGGCGGTGATTCCTATGTAGAGGGAGTTGCCGTAGTCTAGTCTGCCGGTGATGAAAACTTGCGTGACTGTTCGTCTAGTGTTGGGTGGAAGGCATCTGAAGACTTTCCTGAGCATTCGGAGGGTGAGGAAGCAAGTGGAGAAAATGGTGCTAACCTGCTTGTTCACGGATAGCTGGCTGTTGAGGATGATGCTGAGGTTGCGGGTGTGTTTGGTGAGTTTGTGGGTTGGGCCCAGCTCAGATTGCCACCATTCATTGTTCCAGGAGGTCTCCGTGTCTTGCGAAGATTAGTACTCCTGTCTTGTCGGTGTTGAATTTGAAACAGTTGTTTTTCATCCAGACGGACATGTCTTTCATGCATCTTCAGAACTTGTCCTTGGTGGTCGCCGGGTAGTTGGTCAGGGAGAGAAGGAGTTGGGTGTCGTCGGCGTAGGGAATGATATTGAGTCCATGTATCTTGATGATGTTGGCCAGGGTTGTCATGTATATATTGAAGAGGGTGGTGGTGAGTGAAGAGCCTTGAGGTACACTGCAGCTGATGTTGTTAGGGAGCGAGGAGTAGAGAGGGAGGATGACCTTCTGCATTCTTCCAGTGAGGTAGGATGCGATCCTCTTGAAGACTGTTACTTGGATTTCGATCTGGTGGAGTCTATTGAGCAGTATGTGGTGGGACGGTGTTGAAAGCTGCTGAGAGGTCAAGGAGAATGAGGGCTGCTGTTTCTCCATGTACTAGCAGCATTCTGATGTCACCCGCGGCTGCAACTAGGGCTGTCTCTGTACTGTGTTTTGCTCTGCAGCCATATTGGGAGGGGTCCAGGATGTAGTAGTTGACCAGATGTCTGGTGAGCTGGATGCTGATGAGTTTCTCGATGACCTTGGCTGGGAAAGGGAGCAGGAAGATGGGTCTGTAGTTCTTAGGTTCTCCTATGTCCGTGTATGGCTTCTTCAGTAGCAGCTTTACGTCGACATGTGTCCATTTCTGGAGAAGTGGGCCGTGGTGATTGAGGAGTTGAGGACTTTGGTGAGTTCTTTGCTGATGGGTTGATTGCTGAGGTTGAATGTATGTTGTGGGCAAGGGTCTGAAGGGGCTCCAGAGTAGATGATCTCATGATGGATGCAGTTTACTTCTCGGTGAGGGTGTTCCACGAGGTGCGCTGATGTGGGTGTGCGTCGGTCGGCGTGATGTGGTTAATGCTGTCCTCGGTGGGTGGTTGGGGCGTGGAGTCTTGGCAGATGATGTTGATTTTGTTGCTGTTAATGAATTCCAATCTGTATCAGAACATTAGACTGCTGCGAGCTCCATTGATGACAATTAAGTGTCTCAGATAATAATGGCTGGCTTAAGCCTTCTGCTCCAACACTCCAGTGTTTGTTTTTCTGTTTCACCCTTTTTAGTTCAGAATATTCTACCCTCAGTGGGTGGATTGTCCTAATAGCTTTATATCCCTTCTTATTCTGGCTATACTGGTTGTTAAAGGCCCTCTCGCTTACTATAGGCCCAAGCCATGGTTTAGGGCCTTAAGAACTGGTATGGTCCCCGGCAGCAAACTATAACGGTATATTGCAAACTTTAATTCAACTAACCAATACTTGCATGCTGAGATAATATGCAGTCATTAAATAACCTAGAAGCAATAACCTTGAAGGTCAGATCGCTGCCCCCTTTGAGTATAGTAAACAACCTCTTGAAGCTGAAACTGATGCCCAGAATTCACAGAAAAAGTAAATGTAGACCACTGGCACCATAAATCTAGCTTAACACCATTTAAAAAGACATGTATGTCAAAAAGGCTGGTTTAAATGTCAAAGATACTATTGCAGTTTTAAACAGAATATTTGTAATTATTCAGGAGTTATGACTAAAGTATCTAAAAACACATTTAAATACATTTTAGGCTGTATTACAAACGTGGTGCACTGTCTCTATTTCCTCCACAGCACACCTTTTGCTGGGTACAGAAGGAGGAGATCAGGACATTGCACAATATTACACTGAACATGCTGTTCACAATGCAGACACAAGCTCATGCCTGCACTTTGAACAATGGATTAGTGAATACCGGCCTGACTGTTAGAAACTACTGGTTTGCCTTACACTGCAGGGGGAGTCCTGGCCTCACTTTCAAAGAGAGCAGAGATCCACTAAACGTGGATACATTGAGTGACTGTCCCTGCCTTCAGGTGCATGGCATGGGGCTCAGCAGGACCCTTGAACATCCTCCCAAAGGATACCCTCAGTAGCACAATGATTGTGCACATCTTCTGTGAGGCACACAATCAGTGCACCTCCTCAGAGCTAGTCTACCCAAGTTTGTAAATTGGCACAGGTGCAATGGCAAATGATTCACTCATTTGCATGGGGTGGAACCCTCTTGCAGAAGATGGAATACCCCTTGTGGTTGTGCTGGCACACATCTTGCACCAGTGTGATCCATATTAAATAGTGGAGAGCACAAGAGTCTGCAGCCTCTTCGGTAATGTCTACTTTCCCTGGTGTAAATACAGATCACTGACACAATATAGTGGTAGACAATATCCTTGACAAATATATTGTGTCAAGTTTATCATTGACCACAGCTCCCATCAATGCCTTGTACTCCAAACACCAGTCACCAGTATCAGCCATCTTGCCAGTACATTTCCACTCACTGTCAGGAAAGTTCCAGATGAGCTGCTTGGGCAGGGTGGGCGGAAGAGTGTTTGCAATGACATTTCTCATCAGGCCCTGTCCTACAAATGCTCTTCTCACCCAACCCAACCAGCCTACCTGAAACTCTGCTTTCCTGATAGTGAGTGGACAGGTACTGGCAAAATGGCTGACACTGGTGCATACTGTTTGGAGCACAAGTCCTTGGTGGGAGTTTGGGAGAAGTGTGGCATTAGTTATTAGCCTTTTCATCTCCATTGCAGGCATGTGGGTTATCTGTATTAGATACATATCACATGAACTTAGTTGGTTTGAATCAGAAAACGTACATTTAGCTAACTTGGACCATTACAGAGGTGTCTGCAGAAGTGTCATTACTAACTCGTTTGAAATGTGGAGCCCATACTTACCAGACTCCATTCCTTCAAGTATTCCAAACAAGCTCTCCGGCGGAATGATGGCATGCATCTTCTCCTCCCAGGAAGTAAAGTGCACAGGCGGTACAGGAGGGCCACCACCAGTCCATTGTGCAGCACAGTGTTCTTTGCTGGACAATATTTTGACCCTCCTTCTGCCGTCGTCCCACCTCTTTTTGAAATCATCCGTTGTGGGCAGGATGGGGCTACAGTGTTCAGCTCGCTGACTATCCTGTCCCACATCTGACTTCTCTGGCTCATGGGGGTCTGTTAGTAGTATTCTGATGTTATGGTTTCTCTCCTATGTTATCCTGCTCCGTAGCTGCTCAGCCTGTGTGAGTGTTCTGAGTGGCTGCTCCTGGTGGGGCTGTTGATATGTCCTACAGGCTGCCTTACAGGAATGATATACCTGTTAATGATGACCTACAGGCTGCCCTACAGGACTTATATACCTGTTGATTAGGACTTACTGAGGATTTATACTACCTGCCTACTTACCTGAATAAACCTACTTGGATTACATCATACCACCGTGTCATCATTACTACACTGTTGGACTAAGGTCCCCAGTAAATGTGGCTCTACTCTAAGGAATTCATCAACAAGCACTCTCAACTCCTTGGGCCCGATTCACAGAACTAACTTAAGACAAAATCCTAAACTTACTACCATTTTGGTATTCACAGAAGGCACTTACTCATTTTGGTATTCACAGAAGGCACTTACTCATTTCGGTATTCACAGAAGTTAGGAGTCCTAACTTTAGGACTCCTAAATGCCTTCTGTGAATACCGAAAGTCTTAAAATTAGGATTTTTCTCAGTTTAGTAGTAGTATAGTTAGGACTCCTAACTTTAGGACTCCTAAATGCCTTCTGTGAATACCGAAAGTCTTAAAATTAGGATTTTTCTCAATTTAGTAGTCCTAAAATTAGGACTCCTAACTTTAGGACTCCTAAATGCCTTCTGTGAATACCGAAAGTCTTAAAATTAGGATTTTTCTCAGTTTAGTAGTAGTATAGTTAGGACTCCTAACTTTAGGACTCCTAAATGCCTTCTGTGAATACCGAAAGTCTTAAAATTAGGATTTTTCTCAATTTAGTAGTCCTAAATTTAGACTTAGGACTACTAAATTGAGAAAAATCCTAATTTTAAGACTTTCGGTATTCACAGAAGGCATTTAGGAGTCCTAAAGTTAGGAGTCCTAACTATTCTACTACTAAACTGAGAAAAATCCTAATTTTAAGACTTTCGGTATTCACAGAAGGCATTTAGGAGTCCTAAAGTTAGGACTCCTAACTTCTGTGAATACCGAAATGAGTAAGTGCCTTCTGTGAATACCAAAATGAGTAAGTGCCTTGTGTGAATACCAAAATGGTTGTAAGTTTAGGATGTTGTCTTAAGTTAGTTCTGTGAATCGGGCCCCTTATCGGTAAAATGTGACTGCTTCTTCTTTGACATGGTGAGGATGAGTGCGAGTGTGAGATTTAAGGTTAATGTGAATTAGAAGGTGTGTCTGAGAAAGGAATAAGAAACAAGAAAGTAATATGTTAAGATAGTGATGTGAATGCAGTGCACAAGTGTGTGCAGGGCTGACAGCAATGACTGTAGAAAGAGCTCCCTACTTCTCTCTTTGCAGCATTGTGCTGGCAATGGAGCATGGTCTTCATTTTTTTATAGGTGGTTTGGTGAGTGTGTCTACATATTAAATAGACTTTTTTTTTGGCACTGCCGATGCTTGTTGTTGTTTTGTTTGGTCTGCTTTTTTCTATTTTGCACTTGCCATGTGGGACCCACCACCATGGGTCCGCAATCGCGTCGGATGCATAAAAATCTACTCAGCGGGACAACCGATACATGTTCGTGATCGGAATCCCTATCGGACAGCCTTTCTGAACAACATGGTTGGTCTAGACTTGTTTCCGATTGACGCAGTCGGGTCGGAGTCATCTACGACCAATGTGGTCGGAGTTTTGCCTGCTATACATCATAAAATGGCGGTCGGAGACATCGCGGACAAGTCAGGTGGAATGTATCCGTGACTCTGTTGGTCAGATGGTCTTTCGAACAGACATCGTAATAAGGCCCATAGTGTTCATTAATGCATGCCAAAGTTTACGAATAGTCACACCAATAATAGTCGCACATTTATGTTCGTGAGCAATATATTTAGTACGAAAATGGACACACAAAGGGGTTTCTATAGTTCTGAGCCTCTGAATTTGCATAACACACAGAACTCTCTTCTGGATCTACTGTGTAATGATAAAACACTGCAGATTGATTGCCGTCAGCTAATGGTGGGGGTCTTCAGATCAGGGTTCATCTAAAGGGGTGATAATAAGGACTCTAATCTGCAGTTTGATGACCCTATGGATTACAGTTCCTTCAAATAAACATCATAGACAGAACAAGGCAACTCTAAGGAACAAGTGGAGCATGGGTTCTGCACAGGGCTGTCTGTGACTATCTGTAACTACATCCAAACATCAGTGGTTAGTTAGAAGTGAAAAGTGTTGAATTGAAGCTGCTTATTCTCTTTTACTTATTTTAAATACGTGGGGGAAATTTGCTAATGCTCTAGAACACTAGGGGAACTTGACCAAGGCGGTGTCCTGTGCTTACGAAATTTATTTCATGTCGGGAGGAACTTGAATTTGAACCTGTATTTGAATTTGAATCTGTTTTTAATTACAAGGAGTATTTTAAAAACAAAGGAAATTATTTGTACCTTTTTGGTGTACTAGTTGCGAGGAGCCTCATTTTCTGTCTTGTCTCCCTCTCAGTGCTTCCTCTTGCTCCTGCTTGCACTTCGCACTCTTTCTGACACTCTCTTCTGGTGTCCCTCCTAGAGCAGTAATTTTCAGTTTTTTTGGTGCTCTATTGGCTCTTTACCCAAAGGTACTTAATGCGACACACACCGCGGACGCGCAGTGGACGTGTACCGCTGGCGCACCAAAGGTGTGCCAAAAGTAAGTCTGTCTGTGCCTGTCCGCATCCGGGACGTGTCCAGCACCAACCACGCTGCATGTGTTCAGCCAGGTATAAGATGCCAGGTATAAACATGTCCTCCACACTACTAAAATCTTTGAACAACTCTGCTGGGGGCTGTGACCTAAGGATATCCCCAAATAAAATTCATGGTCCCTTAGCATGTCTTAAATGCAAAGCCCATATGGGAAGCGGTCTTGATTCCACATTTACTCTTGTAGGAAATCATTATGTGGTGGCCTGATTAATTCCCCTTCCTTGTGTAAACATGGGCAAGAAATCCATGAACTGTTTCTTGATTACGGCCTAAATTTACTCTTTATTACAGAAACATGGATAAAGGACTGGTGCAATACAGATATTGCTCAGGTTCTACCAGTAGGATACTCCATTCTCAGACAGGATAGGACGATCTCTCGGGCGGTGGGCTGGCAAATATTTTCAGTGACTCCTGTCATTGCCAATCACTTGACTTAAACTACTTGAAAGGGGCAGAAAGCCTTGGATTCCATTTCAAGCTTAGCTCCTTTCTATCTATAGCAGAAGGACGTATCTACCGGCCTCCCGGTCAAACACCAGTTTCTTAGCATCCCTAGGAGGATGTATGATGGTACAACGCGTACGATCACAACACGGTATGTTACATCGCAGTTGTTACAACGCAAGTCGTTACATCAACTTGCGTTGGAGGGCGCTGGATTTAGGAATAGTGTGAATTACTATTCCAACTCCAGTCTATGTACAGTAGGGAAGGTGTTGGAATAGTAATTCACACTAAAGTCGGTGTAACGACTTTCGTTGTAAAAACCACGATGTAACCATACTGCGTTGTAATGGTTGCATGGTAAAGGATGTTTCCCTCCCTAGGAGAAACTTTTAGGCCCTCTGGTCCTACAATATGCCAACTTCACGATACTTGAGATTTTAATCTCCATTTTGAATGTAAAAACGATCCTCATGTTGTCAACTTTACAGTAATATTAAATACTCTTGGGCTCCACCTGCTAGTGACACTACCTATGCACTCTGGTGGACACACCCTAGATGGAATCTGTTCTAATCTGTCACATTTCATAGTAGAACCCCCTATCCAACAGGCCTGGTCCTATCATCTGTTGATCCCTTTTAGTATTAATCTGCAGATGCCTAAGCAGTTTTCCATCTCCTTGTTTCCAACATCTATTAAAGCCTGTAAATGGTTCAAACTAGCGTCCGACCGAAGCTAGCTAGCTCTGCTTTAGCCATGAAACCCACCTTGTCAGGACAGGTAATTTAGGATGCCCGTGCATTTAAGTCCTGGAGGGTCCAGGTCAGCAATAAATTAGCACCAGAAAGGGTTATAAAGAGGAAACAGAACACCCAGCCCTCAGCCCCCTGGTATACCCAGACCCTTAATGACTATCATCTTCACTGCAAACAACCGGAGTGTAAATGGGGGGAAGCATATAAACCTGATGACTTAACCCAATACAAAAAAGCACAATCAAGTTATCATGACCAGATTAAGCTAGCAAAAAAGGAATATTTTTTCCAGCCGTTAAATAAAGCTCATCATGATCAAAAAGCTATTTTTGCCATCGCCCAATCTTTTCTCCAGCCCAAAACCTTGGCAAAAGAAATTCGTCCTTCACAGACCCTTTGAAATCTAATTTCTAAATATTTTGAAGAAGAAATTCTCAAGATACAATGTGAGTTCAGCGCTCCTTCCCTGGCCAACGCTGACCTAGAAGAGCAATCTCACCCGACAGGAGCCTCTCTTCCAGCTTTTCAGAGTTTCAGCCTAGCAGAATCCTGAAAAGCTATTATATCCTGTAAGTCAAGATCTGCCTCTGATCCCTGCCCACTCCACATTCTTCATTCAATGATAGACATTGTGAATCCAGTGATCCATGAGATTTTAAACTCCTCATTGTCCACTGCAAAATTCCCAGCAGACTGGAAACTAGCTATGGTTAAACCTCTTCAGAAAGAACAACTAGCAGATACTTCAAACTTCTCTAACCTCCAGCCCATTTCACTTGTTCCTGCTTTAAGTACAATAATGGAACAACTGGTAAATGTCCATCTAATCTCATTCCTGGAGAAGTCCACTATCTTGCATCCATGACAGTCTGGTTTCCGTCCCAATCGCTCAACCCTGCTTGAGGTGGCAGACATGCTAAAGTTAACATTGGATGCAGTAAAGAATGCTGTGCTGATTCTTCTAGATCTATTAGCTGCATTTTATATCATCTCAATGTGGCATCTCTCATTTGGCCTTAGCTTGACTGAAATCTTTCCTTACGGACCATAGGCAAACAGTAGTACTCTTACCTCTGGAGTTCCGCTTGGATCGTTGCTTAGCCCCGCATTGTTCAACATATATATGACCCCCCCCCCCCCAATCTCATTGATCTCCTCTTTTGGCATTGAACCACTTCACATGCCGATGATACACAGCTTATCCTTTCTCTGGATAAAACATCTATTGGGTCAGAAATGAGTTTCAAGAGATGTCCAACAGAGGTTATTCGGTGGATGCAAACTAACCACCTGAAGTACAACACCAACAAAACGGGCATCATGCTTTTAGGCAAACATAACTCATTTGACCCTCTGACATGGTGGCCCAATTCCGTCCCCTCCCTTCCCAACAGTGTAGAGGTAGTGAAAAAATTGGGTGTGAAATTTGACTCTTCACCATACTTCGCCCTCAAGCGGTGGCAGTTGCAGGTACATGCATCAATGTACTTAAATCACACAAAAAATTCAACTACCTTTCCCTTTCTGCCAGAAAAACAGTGGCAGTTGCATATATCACATCCAGACTAGACTATTGGAATAGTCTATATGCATAAACCTTTAAATAAACCCTTCACAAACTGCATGTTGTCCAACACGCAGCTGCCAGACTAGTACTTAAACAATCATGTCGGTCTTCTGCCTCAGCAGCCTTAAAAGCCCTCCATTGGCTGCCTTTTCACAAGAGAAATGCAAAAACAACAGTTGATGGACAGAATGCAGAACAATGTCATACATTCACCCCAGTACAGAAGTCTGGGCCTAAATCCACCGTTTTTTTGCTCACCATGCCACCCCAGTTTAGACCTGGCCATATGCAAATCAGTCTTGACCCTGTGCCTCATGGGAACAGTCCAGCCCGAATTGCCAAGCCAGGTCCTCCCTGGACCGGAAACAAGCATCCTAGGACCGGTTTTGGGGGTTCACCCCTCTTCAGCCAGGATAGCTTGATTCCAGTGGCATGGAGAGCACGGGACTCACGTCCGAGCATACCCGTCCCACTCGAGGTGACAAATGCAAAAACAACAGTTGATGGACAGAATGCAGAACAATGTCATACATTCACCCCAGTACAGAGATCTGGGCCTACATCCATCATTTTTTTTGCTTACCATGCCACCCCAGTTTTTGACCCTGTGCCTCATGGGAACAGTCCAGCCCGAATTGCCAAGCCAGGTCCTCCCTGGACCGGAAGCAAGCATCCTAGGACCGGTTTCGGGGTTTCACCCCTCTTCAGCCAGGATAGCTTGATTCCAGTGGCATGGAGAGCACGGGACTCACGTCCGAGCATACCCGTCCCACTCGGGGTGACAAATGCAAAAACAACAGTTGATGGACAGAATGCAGAACAATGTCATACATTCACCCCAGTACAGAGATCGGGGCCTACATCCATCATTTTTTTGCTTACCATGCCACCCCAGTCTTGACCCTGTGCCTCATGGGAACAGTCCAGCCCGAATTGCCAAGCCAGGTCCTCCCTGGACCGGAAACAAGCATCCTAGGACCGGTTTCGGGGTTTCACCCCTTTTCAGCCAGGATAGCTTGATTCCAGTGGCATGGAGAGCACGGGACTCACGTCTCAGCATACCCGTCCCACTCGGGTGCTCTCCATGCCACTGGAATCAAGCTATCCTGGCTGAAGAGGGGTGAAACCCCAAAACCGGTCCTAGGATGCTTGTTTCCAGTCCAGGGAGGACCTGGTCTGGCAGTTCGGGCTGGACTGTTCCCATGGGGCACAGGGTCAAGACTGATTTGCATATGGGTGGGTCCAAACTGGAATGTCATGGTGAGCAAAAAAACAATGGATTTAGGCCCAGATCTCTGTACTGGGGTGAATGTATGACATTGTTCTGCATTCTGTCCATCAACAGTACTTTTTGCATATGTCACCCCGAGTGGGACGGGTATGCTCAGACGTGAGTCCCGTGCTCTCCATGCCACTGGAATCAAGCTATCCTGGCTGAAGAGGGGTGAAACCCCAGAACCGGTCCTAGGATGCTTGCTTCCAGTCCAGGGAGGACCTGGTCTGGCAGTTCGGGCTGGACTGTTCCCATGGGTCACAGGGTCAAGACTGATTTGCATATGGCTGGGTCCAAACTGGAATGCCATGGTGAGCAAAAAAACTATGGATTTAGGCCCAGATTTCTGTACTAGGGTGAATGTATGACATTGTTCTGCATTCTGTCCATCAACAGTTCTTTTTGCATTTGTCACCCCGAGTGGGACGGGTATTTCTGAGACGTGAGTCCCGTGCTCTCCATGCCACTGGAATCAAGCTATCCTGGCTGAAGAGGGGTGAAACCCCGAAACCGGTCCTAGGATGCTTGTTTCCAGTCCAGGGAGGACCTGGTCTGGCAGTTCGGGCTGGACTGTTCCCATGGGGCACAGGGTCAAGACTGATTTGCATATGGCGGAGTCCAAACTGGAATGCCATGGTGAGCAAAAAAACAATGGATTTAGGCCCAGATCTCTGTACTGGGGTGAATGTATGACATTGTTCTGCATTCTGTCCATCAACAGTTCTTTTTGCGTTTGTCACCCCGAGTGGGACGGGTATGCTTAGACGTGAGTCCCGTGCTCTCCATGCCAAAGGAATCAAGGTATCCTTGATGAAGTGGCGTTAAACTCCGAAACCGGTCCTAGGATGCTCTTTTCCAGTCCAGGGAGGACCTGGTCTGGCAGTTCGGGCTGGACTGTTCCCATGGGTCACAGGGTCAAGACTGATTTGCAAATGGCTGGGTCCAAACTGGAATGGCATGGTGAGCAAAAAAACGATGGATTTAGGCCCAGATCTCTGTACTGGGGTGAATGTATGACATTGTTCTGCATTCTGTCCATCAACAGTTCTTTTTCCATTTGTCACCCCGAGTGGGACGGGTATGCTCAGACATGAGTCCCGTGCTCTCCATGCCAATGGAATCAAGCTATCCTGGCTGAAGAGGGGTGAAACCCCGAAACCGGTCCTAGGATGCTTGTTTCCAGTCCAGGGAGGATCTGGTCTGGCAGTTCGGGCTGGAGTGTTCCCATGGGGCACAGGGTCAAGACTGATTTGCATATGGCTGGTTCCAAACTGGAATGCCATGGTGAGCAAAAAAAGATGGATTTATGCCCAGATCTCTGTACTGTGGTGAATGTATGACATTGTTCTGCATTCTGTCCATCAACAGTTCTTTTTGCATTTGTCACCCCGAGTGGGACGGGTATGCTCAGATGTGAGTCCCGTGCTCTCCATGCCAAAGGAATCAAGCTATCCTGGCTGAAGAGGGGTGAAACCCCGAAACCGGTCCTAGGATGCTTGTTTCCAATCGAGGGAGGACCTGGTCTGGCAGTTCAGGCTGGTCTGTTCCCATGGGCACAGGGTCAAGACTGATTTGCAAATGGCTGGGACCAAACTGGAATGGCATGGTGAGCAAAAAAACGATGGATTTAGTCCTAGATCTCTGTACTGGGGTGAATGTATGACATTGTTCTGCATTCTGTCCATCAACAGTTCTTTTTGCATTTGCCACCCCGAGTGGGACGGGTATGCTCAGACGTGAGTCCTGTGCTCTCCATGCCACTGGAATCAAGCTATCCTGGCTGAAGAGGGGTGAAACCCCAAAACCGGTCCTAGGATGCTTGTTTCCTGTCCAGGGAGGACCTGGTCTGGCAGTTCGGGCTGGACTGTTCCCATGGGGCACAGGGTCAAGAATGATTTGCATATGGCTGGGTCCAAACTGGAATAGCATGGTGAGCAAAAAAAAAACGATGGATTTAGGCCCAGATCTCTGTACTGGGGTGAATGTATGACATTGTTCTGCATTCTGTCCATCAACAGTTCTTTTTGTATTTGTTACCCCGAGTGGGACGGGTATGCTCAGACGTGAGTTCCGTGCTCTCCATGCCACTGGAATCAAGCTATCCTGGCTGAAGTGGGGTGAAACCCCGAAACCGGTCCTAGGATGCTTGTTTCCAGTCCAGGGAGGACCTGGTCTGGCAGTTCGGGCTGGACTGTTCCCATGGGGCACAGGGTCAAGAATGATTTGCATATGGCTGGGTCCAAACCGGAATGGCATGGTGAGAAACAAAACGATAGATTTATGCCCAGATCTCTGTACTGGGGTGAATGTATGACATTGTTCTGCATTCTGTCCATCAACAGTTCTTTTTGTATTTGTTACCCCGAGTGGGACGGGTATGCTCAGACGTGAGTTCCGTGCTCTCCATGCCACTGGAATCAAGCTATCCTGGCTGAAGTGGGGTGAAACCCCGAAACCGGTCCTAGGATGCTTGTTTCCAGTCCAGGGAGGACCTGGTCTGGCAGTTCGGGCTGGACTGTTCCCATGGGGCACAGGGTCAAGACTGATTTGCATATGGCTGGGTCCAAACTGGAATGGCATGTTGAGCAAAAAAACGATGGATTTAGGTCCAGATCTCTGTACTGGGGTGAATGTATGCCATTGTTCTGCATTCTGTCCATCTACAGTTCTTCTTGCATTTGTCACCCCGAGTGAGACGGGTATGCTCAGACGTGATTCCCGTGCTCTCCATGCCACTGGAATCAAGCTATCCTTGCTGAAGTGGGGTGAAACCCCGAAACCGTTCCTAAGATGCTTGTTTCCAGTCCAGGGAGGACCTGGTCTGGCAGTTCGGGCTGGAATGTTCCCATGGGGCACAGGGTCAAGACTGATTTGCTTATGGCTGGGTCCAAACTGGAATGGCATGGTGAGCAAAAAAACGATGGATTTAGGCCCAGATCTCGGTACTGGGGTGAATGTATGTACATTGTTCTGCATTCTGTCCATCAACAGTTCTTTTTGCATTATTCACAAGAGAGTCCTTTTTAAAATCATCCTGTTTACTTTTAGAGCCATGGGTCCTAAATATCTCACCACTAGATTCACCCATAATATGCCTTCTTGGGCCCTGAGACCTTCACCTGCGAATCTCCTTAAACCTCCTCAATTCAGGCTTAAGAGTAGAGGAGGCAGAGCTTACACATTTATAGGTACCAAAACATGGAACCACCTCCCCACAGAGCTGAGACATATTGCATCAGAACCTCTTTTCTGGAAAAAGCTCAAGACATGGCTTTTTATGGCCCTGGTCCTGTCTGTCATTCTCTCATCTGAAGAACCATGAAGGCCAGATTCTTAGACCCGGCCTCATTAGCTAGTATTTCCACTGACTTTTATACAGCTGTGCCCCAGGATGCTCCCTTGGAAGTGACAGTAGTGCTTTACAAATCCCAAATTTAATTCAATGATATAATAAGCTTTAATGTGCACCCCAAGTTAAAGGAAAACTACACCCATCTTAAAAGGACAAATATACATATTAGTTCAAAAATTATGTCAAACCATCATCAGCAAAAATCAATGAAACAAAGTTGAATTCTAAATGAATGGAGTTTTAAGAAATGAAAAAAGCGACCTATATAAAACAGTGGTAAAACATGTACATGAAAAACCTATATTAAAATAAAAATTGAAACCGTGAAAAATTAAAAAAAAATCTAAATATATTTCAGTATGGCCTGTATGTGAGTAACATGGTAGGAAACAAAATGGGGATTTGTCCAAGTGAAGAATTGCTTCACAGAAAACTATGAAGCTGCACATTTTCCAACCATACCAAACTGAACACTCGATTGGGAAGGTGTGCACATCTAGTATAAGACTTTGATGTGTGGCCTTGCTCTGCAGCTGAAGGTGCAACCCTACCTACTAGAAAAGATACAAGATACAGGATTTATTCAGTCTAAAGTTCCATGATGGTATGTAGAATATATTCAGGAGTGTTAATTGCTCAAGAGGGTCAATTCAGGCATGCTTAGTTTATGTTTCCTATTGCCTGTCCCTTAGGCAGCACAGGAGGTACCTTCTAATTCAAAACTGACAACTTCGATTTCAGCCTCAAAAGTACACTCCCAAACGAGTATGTAGTACCTGGCCCACTGGCCTCATAACTGCAGAGAAACCTTGCCTCTTATAACTGACGTTCCTTTGGGATCATAAAAACTCTTGCCTTTAAATCAGCATCCTAAAGAAAAGATGATGTTGACCACCATAGCACAATATTCCAACTTAGAAACAAGCAGATGACTGCCTATAGACAGTTCTAGACAAAGATTTACCTTTCTTCGTGGTCCATTAATAACGTGAACAGTGAACACAGGGAATCTTTTCTCCTCTGAATCTCTTAGCATCACATTTTCTGTCACATCATGCACCTTTTGCAGATATTGGACAAACCAGAGTACATGCCAAACCCCCACTTCTACCTCCTCAGTGATACTCATGACCCCACCATGGAAACTGAGGGCAACATCAGCCTTTCCTTTCTCTTCAACCCCACCTTAAGCCATTCGTCAAAAATAAGGAGTATACCAAACTTGCTAGTCTTAGACTGCGTAAGTGCTACTACTGGATTTGATACCAGTATTTCTCATGTTTTTGGTCTGATTTAATCGGAAATTGACATTAGCTACATTGTCCTTTGTCCGTAACTGCACCCGGGCTTCCCACAATTATAATTTACTGTCATGGGAATTTCACTACTATTTTACGGATAAGACACCGCTTTTTGATAACATCCATGTATATATTTTTTCACAGTAGGCTTATCAGGGTCCTACCTATCCTCTGACTAGTGGATCCTTTATACTTTCGGGACATATATGTTTTTATTCAAAATTTGCACAAGAGCTAAAAGAATCTTAGAGGAAGGGTAAGTGCCTGCACCATCTTCCATGTTGCTTTTTACCACATAATAAGTTACTGTTACTATTGTGTGTTGAGAGTGAATAGGTTTACAATCTGCTGGTTTCCTTCTAACAGATACTTTCCAAATCGCCTTTCATTGGGACATCCTATACAACGGCACAGTCTGTAGACTGTGTCATTGACCTTGCCTTTTGAACATATAAGAAGGAGAGATATAATTTTTCTTTTTGGATACCATTCCATTCGCATAGGTACGACATATCTTTACACTGCTTATGCCCAAAGCATGATTAACATATTGCAGGCACTGTACATTGTTACATTTAATACACATTGGGCCTTTAATCGAACCAACAAAACCATTTGTGTTTTCCAATAAATCAGTTCACAAGCACTTATATGATTTCCCACTAATTACTCTGTCGGCACCTCACGGTTTAAGCCCAAGCAGGAAATAATTATTTTCAACCTAGCCCTTCTGTATGGGGTTTTTTGTTTGCATGTATATCGATCACCGCCATAGGTTGAACAGGTGACGGAACAAAAATGAAGATATGGCACTGATTGTTGGGTGTCAGGAACACAGAATATTTATTTGTGCAAAATAACTGTACATGTATGATCATGCAGCCTTTAAAAAGTCGAGGAGGACGAAACACTTGTCGGCTGTGGTGTTTTATGGACATTATTATATAAAGAAGTTTCTTCTGAGCAAACAAGATTGAAGTACTGTGCTTTGCGACTGAATTCAACTACTGGAAGAGTGGAACTTGATAAACGGATTAATCAACAACAAAGTAGACTGTGTGTGCTTGAGTGCTACACTTAGGGGCCGATTCTGATCTGGGTCGGAAAGCTCTTCAACTGAGCCGGATCCGGAGTCTTTTCCGACCGAGCACGGACTCCTGCAGTCCGACCGAGCGAGTACGATGTGGCCGCATACTGCTGGACTCGTTTCGGTCGGCCTCCCATAGAAATCAGTGGGAGCCGGTCGTACGACGCGTACATGGGCTCCCATTGACTGAATGGGTACGTCTCGCACAATGGCGCCCCCTACAGTGGCTACGTGTCGGTGCCATCCGTACCGTACATGCCTATGTTGGGGAGACCCTTGGGTCTCCCCCTGTGTCCGAGTCGTAAGGCTGCGGGTGACGGGGGTGGACCCCCAAAGGCAGTTTCCCGGACTTTTTCCGGCTCGACCCGGCCTTCCGACGCCTTGTACTGGCTCGGTCAGAATTCGCATCCATTGCACGGCACGGTTTGCTTACGGACGAGGCGTACGGAGCGGTTCGGACCTGGAAACGAGTTGGTTGGCGAATTTCGCATTGCTCGCATCGTACTTGCTCGCTCGTACAGCTGTACGAGTCGGTCGGTAAACATGCATACTGCTCGCACTTTTTACTGCTGGATCGTGTTCGGAGCCCTTCCGAGCGAGATCGGAATCGGCCCCTTAGTGCTTAGATAGTAGGTCTGCATTTTTTCAAGTGCAGTTTATTTGACTGTTATTTTTTATTGTTTTTTGCCTTGAACTGAAGATGGATGTGCAGACATAAGGCTTAGCTGCCATATATTAGGTCTTGACCACTGTCCTTGAGACAGTGTTGAGGTTGATAGTAGCACCATCTCTGTGTATGGGTTAGATCATAATTAGGGCTCCCAGTTTTATGGTAGTTATTTTATTAACATTTCCGTCTGTATTCATTCATATTTATTTTTTGCTCATCTTATTTGTATTCATCCATATTTATTTTTTGTTTTGAGAATAAATGGAGCCGTAAAATGGTATATTTCCACATTTATTTAACTCTTTAACATGCACTCATACATGGATGCCTGTCTCAATTTAGCAAATTAAGCAGCCACGTATAACAAAACATTACACTCACGAGTACTTATTAGCGTTATACTAAAGATTGTTAACATATGCCTATTTAAGAAAATCCCATCCTGTTTTTTAACTCTCCATGATGTCTATCTGCTCAGCTGTTGCCTAAAATTCCTCAAAAGACAGCATGGAGGGGCTCACTCAAAAAGCACAATTTTCAGCATTTTTCCACTTTTAAAAATAGATACAGACAGGAAACACCGTGTTTTCTGTCTGTATTTATCAGTAAAAATCAGTAAAAACTGAAAACCAGAAGCCTTAATCATAATCAAACAAAAGGTCTGTGAAAGATTTCAGATTGTTTCCCGAGATTAAAGGCTTCACTGTTTTGATGTCACAGGGTTGATTTTCGGTAAGTTATGGCCATATTTCCTTATGTGGATCAGGGTTAGCACAACAGAGTTAGTGATCGAGTTGATAGAGATGTAGAGCACCTGATCCTTCTGCGCATTGAAGAATACTCTGTTCTATTCTTACCACATAGGGGTCCACTGTCCCCGGTGACCAGTATACTATTTGAGATAGGTGATTAGCGAGACGATAGTTGCCTATATGAGGAAAAGAGAGCAAATTTGGTATGCAGATCCGTGTCTTGCTTTCTCCCCTGACAAAGCCCTTGATTTCAACTTCATTGGATTTAATTATAGAGCAGGGAATAAGGTTCAGTAACATCCCCAGTGCATAATTGAAGCGGGGTGCCATAATGATCTTTACTGCTGGCATCCATCCCCACATTGATAATTGGTGATAGAACCATTTAGCTAAGTCTAGGAACATCAGGGGGGCCAGTTGTCTAGGGCCATTTGAGTTAGACCCCTGTTGAGGTGGGTTTCTAGGTACGTCATGAACTTGGGGACCCATCTCATACCCACATCGTTGATGCATGCCGGCTTAGTGACAATGGGCATTGGCATCACTTTGCATTTCCTCCACTTTATTGTGTATTTGGAGAACTCAGAAAAAGTGCTCAGAACGGATATGAGCGTCAGGATAGATGTTCAAGATTCAAATACTGTCATCAATGTGTAGTTTGCATACAGGAGGGATTTGACAGACCTGTACCGGTTAGAACCCTATGAATGGCGAAGCATGATCTAATAGCCTAAGCCAGAGGTTTGAAGGGCAAAAGAAAGAGCAGGGGGGAAAGCAGACAATCCTGACAGGTGCTCCTTTCAATCGATATTGTGTGGGACAAGTGACCTTGCGGTTAATCTGAGCAGTGTGGCCATTGTATAGCCATTTCCCCCCTTGAAGAAGTCTTGCCACAGTCCAAAATGGTCCATGACATGGAAAAGTAATGGCCATTCAACTCAGTCGAAAGCGCTTCCATGTATAAGGACATCGCCACTATCTCTTCATCAGAATTCCGCGTATTGAGGAGCAGCTAAGTCAGCATCTGTAAATGGTTACATAAAGATTGTCCATGGACAAACCCCAGCTGTAAAGAGTGTAACAACGAGGGGATAACTCTCTGCATCGTAGTAGCAAGTACGTTCACTAATATATGCATTCAAGAGGGTCTTTAGCTTCTATGTGGAGGACTGTAATTATGGCTTTGTTGCTGATAGGGCCTAACCTACTAGACGTCTCTGCTTCATGGAAAGCTCAGTGAAATAATTGGGCTACCTGCACTTTGCATGTTTTATAAAACTCCCCGGGAAGCCATCCTCCCCTGGTGACTTGCATGCAGGAAGATCCTTGGTTGCTTTATTAATATTGTCCAATGCTATTTACCTGCTAAGGAGGTCTCTTCCTTCATCAGACAGGGATGGTATGTCTTGGGATGTTATGAAGCAGTCTTTGGCATGGGTGGACATATCACTAGTAGAGTCATAAAAGAGCTTATAGAAGAAATCAAGGGTTTTCGATATTTCAGTCAGGTGTGAAATTAATTGGCCATCTGGAGCTCTTAGATCTGGAATTGAAAGTTGTGCTTCCCATTGCCATAAGTTGGCCTGCATTCTCACCTCTTTCGTAATGGTGCCATCTCGGTTTTGTGATAGCCTTTTCTGCTGACGTTACATATAATCTATTGTATTCTAATTTCACTCTCTCCAGGTTACATCTATTAGAGAGTGTTGGGGAGGCTTTGTACTTCTCCATTAGGGTGGAAGCTTTATCTTACAATTGTTTCTGCTCTGATGCATTCTTCGTTTTGGCAACAACACTGTCACTCATCAGGAGTGCCCCCATGTCACTTTTCCTGTTACACAAACTATCTGTGGGGAGGTGGCAAATTGCTAGTTTTCCACTCTTAATAAGTGTAGATGACCATTTAGGGCCTCCTTATCCTCTGGAAGGTAGTACTTTGACACCTGCATCCACCACAGGCCATTGGGGAGCATGTGCCCAAGTACCAAGTCTAAAAGTATAAGACTGTGTTCAGATAGGCCATCTGGGAGAATGTCAGTGGGAAGTAAGGTGGCCAAGAAAGTAATCTATCCTAGATGCAGTGTTGTGTACCAGTGAGATAAATGTGTAGCCTACTTCTGTGCGATGGTCCACCCTCCAAGCGTCCATCAGTCTGTGATCATCCGAAAGTTCCAGGAGATGCACCCTGTCTGAGGCATTGTAATGGTCAGTCCAGCGGGCCTGTCCAATCTATGATCGGGTCTGGGGCTACATTCCAGTCTCCACCCACTAATTTGCAAGTCCTAAATTCTGTAAATTACCTGTTCAGCTGGCCAAGAAAGGCAGTTTTTTTCCTGGTGGGTACTTACACTCAAGTGACAATTAAATCCTGCTCTCCTATTTTCAGTTTTGCAAAGGTGTATCTGCTATTTGTGTCTGTCCATGAGTCTAAGAGTCTGTGTGGTAAAGACTTATATATTAAGATGGCTACCCTGCATTTTCTTTGAGGTGCTGTGGAGGGGATAGAGTCGGGGGTCCTTGCCTTCTGAGTTGGCATGCAGCTGCTACCTACAACTACCCCGACCCACTCATGTTTCAATTTACCAATTTTGACTGAGGGTAAGTGAGCTCTAACAACAGTGCAGTGTCAGTTCTATGGTGTCGGAGGTGCATAAGATTTGTTTTCCTGTTAACAAAGCTGGACAGTCAACACACATTCAGTGGTACAATATAAAGTGAGAGGGGCCAGATACATTTCGGTTGCCGAGACTATGTTGGGACATTGAGGGGGCGGGTAAGTGCTGTCAGCACAATGATTGGTCATGGGGAGAGACAAGGCGAGGCCCAGGGATGAAAGACAACTGTACAGGTGGCTGTGTGTAAAAAGCGATGTGTGTCAACCACCCTGTGCCTTGGTCGAGTGGTCAAGAGAGCCTGGGAGTACATAAACCAGTCCTACATATGTGCAGCAGCAAACACTAACTTTGATCTGCGGAGTGAGCTGTGTTGTTCTGGTGCCTAGGGGTCACTCCTATGGACAGAGTCTGGAATCCTGGTGTAAGGTGAGAGGCAGAGTCCTTTGACAGACAGAGACCGAAGCAGCTGAAAGAGACCCCAGCAATGAGGGTTCACTGAAGACCTGTTGCAGCCCCCACCTTCCCACCCCTGAAGCATCCCCCACCAGAGGTCTCAAAGAGCATTCCAGAACCTGCCAGGGAAGAATGCAAATTGGCCCTGACAGAAATAGGAGCAGGTGGATGGTTCCACATGAAAGACCCCAAACCTCACCCTCCACGGGCATGACACTTGCCCCATCATAAACCCCATAGTATTAAGATAATGAAATGATGGCACTTTGCATAATATTACAGTAGGAATAAGTATACACGAAGATGCAGTACAGGGATCATCCAGCCAGACCTCCAGCAGGATACTCAGTTGCAGCTGGTGGATCTCCTTCCAGTGTCACAGGCGAAGTCACCTAACTCTTGGAGGCCTCGTGCTGGTGGTCCTTGAGTGGGGATCTTAATTTGTCCCTGTACCGGCCGTAGGATAGCGCACTGATCACTCTATCAGGTCCCTTCTTGTCTGAACGTCGATTGTGAGTTGGGCACATTTTGGGTATGGGGAGGGAGTGAAGATGCTCGATGCCTAATGGAATGATTGCAGGGTGCACCAGTGGTGTGGGAAGGGCTGGACAGCTGCATCAGTTCTGCTTGTGTCCAAGAATGACTCTAGCTCCCCATGGTCATCAAATTCAGTGGTGCAGCACTTTATGGTTACTATCATTACTGCAGTGTCACGGCGGCCAAATTTAATTCCTTCCTGGTGTAGGTGAGAGATCAGGGCCTGGAATGTTTTCCTCTTTACCAATGATGCAGAAAGTCTGCAGTCAGATGTGTCAGACTGCCTTCATGGAGAAATGTGCCCCCCTTCCATTTCACTGCTTGCAGTACCACCCTGGTATATTTGTGTCTCAGCACAATTTTTTTGTATTTCCCTACGAACATTGAAAAAGTATCAATAATTTTCTTTGAGCAAAGAAAGATCGGAAATTCAATTTGTATATTCATACTGTATTTTACACATTGATTAGGATAGTTTTTTAATGTATATATCTGTGGAAATGGTGTGTTATGTATTTTAGATTTCTAAGGAATGCTTTGATGATTCTTTGAATCGAATAAAGATCTCGACTTGGAAAAAATCTGACTTCCAGCTACTGGATAACTGGGACCAAAATCGGAGCTGATACGGTGAAGGTGTGATTCTCGCTGGGCTGAAGAAACAGGATTGTGCAGCTTGAAGTTTCTCGGCAAATGTAAATCATTTTAAGTGGTACCTCGTTATGAATGTAGCCAGGCACTTGGAGCCCTTGTCAGAAATAATTCCCGCTAGGATGGCGGGCGGACCATCCTAATGGGCCCCCAAGCACCAATGAAAAAATCTTAGCAGGCGTGAAAAGTATCCAGGCAGTGGTTCGACCTTTACGTGCAGGAAATTCAATTTTCTTCTGCTCAGAGCTTTTCCTACCACAAACAACGACTTTAGTGCAAGTTTGGCAATGTCTGTTTGATTTCAAACCAACATCACCTGATCCAACCTGCTGCTTTGCCCCACTAGAGGACATTTCTTCTATTTTGCAGGCTGCGTTCAAACATAAAATCCTTGCCCTGGTAGTCCAGCTTGCAGTATCCAACCTCGATATCTATCATCGTCGACCTTAAATTGTCCCTAGTCTGGTCAACCGTGGCCATATACTAGCATCAGCACTTATTGCTTTCTGACACTATTTTCACATCAAAATGTAAAATCTCATATCTCTGGTCCCACTTATTTTATTTTTAACCTTTTGGTACCACTTTGTTTATCAATTTTTACTCTATTTTTCTAAATTTGAGTTTGATTTTTAGATATTGCTGTTTGGCACTACTTAAACACTTTACACATTGCTCTAAGTTAAGCCTACCTGCCTTGTGATATAGCTACCAGGAGTTGAGTTCAGGCTAATTTTGTTACTTTTGGGGGTTCACCTCGACAAGTTATAACAATTGTTTCTTGTGGGAGGCAACCAATATTACATGTGCATGGAGAAATTATTCTTTCAACAGGTACCAATCACTGCACATTGCATTGAATCTTTAAAGCCTGGGGTGTTTGGTGGTAGTTGACATTCTATTAATACTGACTTTATATTAAAGGGGGCTGATGTATCAAAGGGTTTTATCCATTCCATGTCTGTGAGTAAATGTGATATATTGGCAAAGATTGCCATTCTGTTGGCCTCTCCAGGAGGAAGTAAAAATGACCCATTTTCTCTCACTTTCATTTCTTTGAATGACACTTAAGTGTGTCATTGTGCAGGTGATTATCAGTGTTTAAATGTTTACACTGATCAGGAGGGTCTCCTTTTCAGCGGGGTTTTATCAGTTATTATAGTTTTCAACCTAAAATAGGATAGCCTAATTGAGGGTCATGAAAAGTACTATTTTAGCATGATTGCATTTTTCAGATTTTTTTTTATTTTAAAGATCGCTTCAAGTACTATTTAAAATATATTTTTTAAATTTTTGTATCTCTGTGATATATCCTCACATTCTGTCCAACATACAAGATGCAGAGATGGAAAATTACATGTTAAATAATATAGAGCAGTGTTTCCCAAACTGTGGTCCGGGGACCCCCAGGGGTCCCTGACACTTTCCCAGGGGGTCCGCAGGCAGCAGTTTAAAAAGCACTGCACTTGTATAATTAGCAGTTTTCCAGCAACAATAAAAGTGTCAAGATAACACAGTGATTAATGTACCTGCTGCAGAGAGATTAGAGTTTTGTCCTGTGGCAGCTTTGAGTTATCTAATGTAGTACAGAGGGTTAATATGCCTATTGTAAAGAACGTGTACCATGAATTTTAAATAACAGTATTTTATGTGCATAGGTGAGTGGGTTACTGCTTTTGTCACAAAGATTATTTTGTTACTGTGCAGTACATAAGTGACAACCGTAATCTAGCACAGTGACCTATAAACTGTCATCAAAGAACTGCTTGCAAACTGCATGGTACAAGTTAGTAACTTATGTTTTTTCCCGGTCTTTCATTATCCCGATGCTGCTAAAAAGGTTTATCAGGGTGGAAAAACATTTTTATTGTTAAAGTCAATGCTAACCACTGTCTTATGTTCTGAATCCCGAGTTTTTTGTGCTTCTCCAGACCAAGCACTCTTTAAAAATGCCTACCAGTATAAATTACATGTGAATCCTACACCTTGTAGTCCCCTTTGCCTTATGTAACATTTTCTATACACAGATTTACACTTATGATTAATTGTCTCTATATGTGTGTGATGTAAAGTGATAAACGTGTTGTAGACTGCACCATGGTTTTCTAAATTTCTTTGGGGGTAGAGACTCCCAAAGCCCCCTTTGTAGTGGTCATTCACACTCAATGCACTTGGTGTGCACCGTATGGGGACTGGTCTGAAAACATTTGCCAGGGCTGCTTTGGGTTTCCAGTCTGGCCCTGGCAGGAGTAGGAGCCTCGTACTGCGAAATAAAACCAACCATTTAAAAGTTAGTCATAGAGATGCAGCACCAACCTTCCCATTAAAATTTTAGTTTTTTGCAAATTCTTTCAATATAAAATACTAAGGGGGATATTTACAAAAGTAGTGGTGGAGCGTGATGTTAGCCTCTGTGGCTTAACGACACGCGCCGCCACTTCAGAAACGCAGGGCTGCACCATATTTACAAGAATTTAGTGCAGCCCTACATTTCACCCTGTGCTGGTGCTACACTTAGCAGTGTAGCACCAATGCAGGCACCCTTGCAACACAGTGCAAGGGTGTCTGCGTGCAGGGGAAGATTGTTTATGTAAAGGAAGGTCCCCCCTTCCTGCACATAAACAATCTTGAAATGGGGTTTTGTCACTTGTATGTGTGCAGCTTAATGCAGCACACATGGAAGTTACAAAATGCCATTTTATTAATGATTATTTATGTGCAGGAAGGGTCACCTTCCTGAACATAAACAATGCAAGGCGTTTTGCTTTTTCCATGTGTGCTGCACAAGGCAGCACACATGGAAAAAGTAAAAATGAGGAGAAATAAAGCATTTCTCCTTGTTTCGCCAAGTTAAGACCTGTTTTTCCCTGGTGTTAATTTTGGCGCTGCCTTCTATTTATGCTGCCCCTGTGAATAGGGGGCAGCATCAAAATCAATGGGTTTTGCGGTGGAACACCCACTGCAAAACCCACTACCCACCCCTTTCACGCTAAGCATTGCACGAAAGGGGGCCTTATTTAAAAGGCAGCGTTAAGCCATGTTAAGTGGCTTACCGCTGCCTTGTAAATAAGGCGAAGCCCCTATCGACACGCGAACGTTGCAAAAAGTGATGTTTCCATGGTGGTAGGGGTTTGTGAATATGCCTCTAAAATCCTTAGTAATTCGAGTATTTGTTTTGTGTGCACACATGTGTTTATTTTTTTCGAATTACAGGTTTAAAGTTTGAAATTTAAATCATACAAATTCCTTGGGGGTCCCTGACTTCCAGTGGTGACTCATTGGGGTCCTCAGGAGTCAAAAGTTTGGGAACCACTGATATAGAGCTTTGTAATAATTAATTTATGCATATTATCTCGGGGCACTGGCTCAGAGAGTGCAAAAAGCCATGATTTAATTAGAACATGTAATCCACATAGGTTTGTAAAATTGTAGGAATAGGCTAGCTTAATACATGACACAGCTTGTGTTGGATAAATAGAGTGAAACAAAGGGAAGTCATTGACATACAATCAGCATCAGCAGACGTCAACATAACTACTCATGCTGAGCCTAGAGATCCTGATTCAGCTCTTAACCATCCAAAAAGTTGAAAGATAACAAGTGCTTAAAGATAATTTAAAGCTTATTTTATGTTTGTAAGACTTTTAATTTATTAACAAGATAGAATTGTTTCACATTAACTTTTTTTATTTAAATTATTCGAGTATATAATAATGATGAAAACTGTTTGACCTATCAGCCTAAGGTATGACTTCCCCCAAATGTTTTGACTTACTCCTCCATTTTTGCTGGCCTTAAAACTCTAAGAACTTTTCCACTGTTAACCAGTGCTAACGTTTATGTGCTCACTCCTTAAAGCATGGTAACATTGCCTTATACTCAATTGGCATATTTAGTTTACTTATAGGTCCCTAGTTAAGTGGTACCACATGCACCCAGGACCTGTAAATTGAATGCTACAAGTGGGCTTGCAGCACTTATTGTGCCACCCACTGAAATAGCCCTTTAAACATGTCTCAGGTCGGCCATTAAAGCCTGTGTGTGCAATTTTAAAATGCCATTTGGACCTGGCAGAATTAAGAGGTTCCATACCTTACACACTTTCTACACATTGAGCTGTCTTACAAGTTGAATGGATTAGCTAAAACATTTACACAGTTTTCATTCTGTTAGATATTATTTTATGTATTTGCTGAACCAGGATAATTCTGCTAGGTTGCTGTTGTTAAGGCAAGATTCCAGGGCCTCCCTAAAAGTTGTGATCCTGTATTTAAAAAAATGGTTTGAGTAAAGCATGACTTGTTTATAAGAATTCAAGGCAGCAATAAAGTAGGTATAAAATGGATTCTCTCCTTTAGGTGCAGTATCTGCAGTGCATGATAATACGGGGTATTTTCCTTCAGTTGCTGTGTAGTCATTATGAGGCAGGACCATGAATCTTGCAAACAGACCTTGATTTCTGCCAACCCTGCTTAATGTCTCTTTAAAATGTGGTTGCTTTTGATTTATTGTGTATGATTTGAAAAATTGGCTTTAGATGGTTGATTCATTCTAATTCTTTTGAGTGAATCTTACTTGATAACACCCATACATGCTTTGTGTAAGTATATTGATCATAGATTGTCACCTGTGTTAAAGATCTCTAGTAATGCCATCTTAAACATGTTAGATTTTGTGTTTGTGTAATTAAATGGTGATATTTGATAAATGATAATTTACATTCTAGGTCCAGCCTGTGCAATACGAATTCCAATACAAACTCCAGGTGTAGCTCAGGCTGGTTGGTGTACTATGGTAGATGAAAAATCTATCTATATGTAATATGTAATATATTGCAATTTGTCTAACTAAGATGTAAACTTCGATGGTTAGGCTTGATGACAGTAAAAGATTTGCTTTATAACTCTTGTGATGGCATTTGCTGAAGGACTGCACAGATGTGTATTTAGTCTGCTCAGGACAAATGTTAAATTAGTGTCATTTTCAATTAAATGGTTTATTTGAATATTAGGCTTGCCAGTTTCTGATAACTAAACCACAAGATCATTTTTTTTTATGTATGCTCTGTCCTTAGCTGGTCCAAACTTCAGTTTGGTTACATTTGTTCTTATTGTTCACAAAGACCATCGCCTTGGTTTTATTCACATTAGCAACCAGTCTGTGTATTAAATTGTATTTATTTAATTCATCTAATACATGCTGCATGCCAATTTTTGTCTGAGCTAGAGTTATCAAGCCTTCTGCATATTCAATAATCTGCATCTGACCAGCTCAATCCTGTGTAGAAATTAGTTCACTTTTGTCAATGCCTTTCCTAGGCCAGCTTTGTAGCGATTTGAATAATAGGAGATTAGGAAACAACCTTGTTCAACGCCCCAGTTTATTGGGATTTGCTCTGTAACTTTGTTGCCTTGTCTTAACTTGATGCATGCCCAATGATCAGAGTATAGAGAGACAATTTCATTGAGAAAAATCTGTGATGTGCCCCATTTTGTTAACTTGACCCTTGATATGTTTCGATGAACACCAGCAGAGGTTGCTGAGTAATTTACACGGCATGCAAATAGAGGTGGTAAAGAAGACAGAGAAGTGCGATATATCAAATAAGTCAGTGCTACAAAGTTATCTACAGTGGATGATTTTTGTCTGAACCTGGTTTGGTGAAAAGTTGCTAATTTCTATTTATCAGTCCAGCCCTCTAGTTCTCCTAAGACCTTTTGGCGCATATGTTTGCCTCAACGTCTAATAAAGCAATTAACTGGTAATTTGCTGGATCTGGGAAATTGCCCTTTTTGTAAATTTGGTGTAAATGGATCCATACCATGATTGAGGCCTAAAGCTCTGTGTCGGCTTTACAAAGTGACTAGGGTAAACCTTTGGGAAAAGCCTCCCAACCTCTCTCATCAGTTTCAATACACTATAGACAATGTTGTAATTAATCTGAATGTTGTCATCACTTCGATTATCTTACCAGGTTCTGTGGGAATTAGTGGCTTCATGTGAACTTTTTCTGTGTAGGGCCCTTGTACATCTTCCACTCACTTTACATGTGGAACTCAATTCCCTGAGTTGGTGGATTTATTGTTTAGGTTATTGTAAAGTAATCCCACACTGCTTAATATGCATGGACCATAGAGGTGGAAAGATATACCCAAATTCAATAGGTGAGAGATTCAATTTCCACTGAGTTAAGTGAATTACTTCACTTGAACAGGATAGGCAAAGAAAGACACTGGTTGAAATAGGGGACCAAAAGCCCTGTCTATGTATATTGTTAGCAACAGGCCTGGTGACAGCAGGGTCTGTCAAAACCCAGACCTACAAGCAGTGCATCTGACTGGTGAGACCATAGGGCAGTATGAGGGACAGCCGCAATCTCCGTTGCTGTCTAAGACGACCTTCCTACAACTGCTAAATCCATGCACTGTGTGCTAATGAAGGGAAACTAAATGTTCGTAGCAGTGCCTGAAATGGAAAATAAATATTCTAGAACCCATAAATTCATAGCTTGATCTTAGCGAAAAGAAGCGGTGTCAAAAAAGGCAGCTTAATGGAGATTAGCATAAATGACAGCTGAAGTATTATTTATTGTAAATAATATCAGATGTTTAAGGTACTTATAGCACAGATTTGTGTATTTTCATCCAGTTACACTTACGGTAAGATCTCTGGTCAATAGTGCATTTGCTCAGGTTGGAAACATCATAGACTATTTCAGCTGGTTCATATGTCTGCTCTAGAGCATAAGGAGTAATTTATAGGTCAAAGGTTTTTATTTAAGGTAATAGCACTCAGATGGATAATGCTATGGATTCAAAGATACTCTTGTTACTTGCAGGACACAAGTTTCAGACCTTGTCAAACAGTTCAGTAAGTTCCATGTTACCTGCAAGACATACGTTTGAAACCTGGCAGTTTTTAATTCAATCTGTCGTTCTTCTGAGGTTGATAAAATGGGATCCGATGGGTAGTAATGAACACCTGTCAAACTAGGTCCATCCAGCACAGACAAAACAAGCATTGACAAAGCCAGGAGGTCTGGCTTTAATGTGCTGCCACATGAAACACAGGAATGCACAAGTGTCCTTATATGCACAGCTGTGTTTCCATGACTTGGTTGGAAGGTCTGTTTTATAACTGAAAAAGCAAAGCCAGCACTTGTGTTTGACTTGAAAAACCACTAGTAATGATCTAATGTACTGCTGCCTGTTTATTGACATCTAGTATTTTTGGCAGACACAAGATTAAAATAAACAGAAAAACACAAACACACATAATGATAAATGATAATCAGTGTGTTTGAGCATAGAATATAAACAAGCATTATGAAAGCCAATAGGTGTGGCTTGCCTTTTCAATTACTTGCCTGTTCTATTGGTTTTGGCAATGCCTGTTTTAAAAAGCAATCTAATGGTTGCTCTGTTCTAAAGTTACATATGGTGCAACTATTTCATGCTTGAAGACTGGTATTTCTAGTATAACATACATTACTTTTGTTAATTGAGTATTAAACAAATGGTTTCAATTCAGAAAACTAACATTAACAAACCATATGCTATTGTAATATGTAATAAGAACTGTTCATTTAATTGAAAGGACTTAATTAAGGAATGTAATTCAGCACATGTTTCTTAATCTTGCAATGAATTTCTGCATTACTGCACCTCAATTTGAAAAGAAAGACACGCATTTGAATTGTAATTAGCTACAGTCACAGTCTTACAAGTCTATGGTAATCAGTAATGCTCACATTCATAATCTGTTTATGCAAGTCCAGTCTGGGCACTCTAGTGTATTTTCTCATGAAATTAAATAGGATATATATGCCACCAAAATAATGAAGATAACTCATAATCATGTTGTATTTGTGCATTTCTTCGGATAATTTGGCGATTTGAGGTGATGCTACATTTTGGCCATTTGAATGATGAATTTCTCATGAGAAGGAAGTGCCATGGAACTTCCTTCTAAAATATAAACGATTACAAAGAGCGCAGAGAAGGTTCACTTTTTAATAGTTTTTCTTTCATTAAAAGCAGCTACAGACAAAAATACATTTCAAAGAATTCACAGGTAATTTCGGGAAAATGTATCAAGTGTTTTAAAGAGTTACATAGGTAAGTGTAAAGGGAGGGATTCACAAAGAAGGAGTTTTAAGAAAGGGAATTAGACCCATTCAGAGCATAAAGCCCGACATGTGCCTAATCTACCACCTTCCTGAAATAATTTCTTTGCTAAGAATGCTGAATGCATGCATGCTGAAATGTGTATTTGTAAGTTTATAATATGCCTATACAGCACTGGTACACACCTATTTTGCTACGTATGTGTTCTGTGCTTTGAAAATACATGCATAGGGTAGGGTGATGTGATTTTCATTGGTATATATTGTACCCTATTCTTTCCCATAAAATTGTAATTGAATTGTAATTGTATATATATTGCGCTTGCTACCCCTTACAAGGCATTGAAGCACTTTTCGGCGATTAGCATGCTACTCCGAAACCCAAACAGGATTAGTGGTGTGGTTATTTTTCCGCAAGGAATAAAGGAGAGAGCGAGGTTTGAGAAATGAGGGGTATAACAATGTGGATGGACCCGTAGTTTTAGACTAGGATTTTCCGACTTAATATAGTGCCTGAGAGCACAAAAATCCACTGGATTTGTTAGAAGAACCCTCACCCACCAACCTAGTTGTTGGCATGCATCATCATCGGGTTCCCAGCTGGGCTGCCGAGTGCACCCCAGCTGTGCTTCGATGCCTGGATTACAGCGGGCGGGTTTTTTGGATTGTGAGTGTGAAAATGTGCTCAAAAAGTGGTGCAGTTTAAAAGTATCTCTAGGATGCCCAACCTGGTACTGATGTATTCATAGGTTCCCAGGACACGTTTAAAAACAAGGTGAGATATTGTGAAGATAAAAATTGCTCTTCTACATCTCTGAAATACTGGTTGACATGTTTCAGCCTAGTTTATATTGGTGAGGCTTTCTTCGGGACCAAAAGGTGGTGATGTGGCTGCGAAAATTGGAAGTAGCCATGTGTGTGTGAGTGATATAAAGAACAAGCGCTAAGGTGTGCTGTGCGTGTAGTGGATGAACCGTACTTACGGACCCACAGTTGATGAAATCTGCAAGAAAAGGAGGGACATACAACATACAGGACAAACACAACAAATATATATACACAAAGTCGTGCCTTTAAGTTTTGTTTCTCAGTCCTTTGGTACACTTGGTGCTCACAGAAATGCTCTCCTGCACTTGAGTGGTCGGAAACATTCAGGTTGGTGCCAAAATAAAGTGTCATTCATACATGTACATACATGTACATATTATAGACACACATAATAGCCCAATGCCATGCATGTTGAAGTGTCAGCATGCAAGTTCATTGGTGCTTATGCTGCTTGTGTGGTCACAAGTAGGCACCTTAGTGGCATGAGTTTGCCATCGTACTCAGTATAGCTTAAGAGTCAAATGAACGGCTTAAGATTACATTTAAATAGGTTGGTATGACCGGGGACTCGCCGATGGCGTGTAGAATAAGTGAGCGTTATTCACTTAATATATGCCGGTATCACCTATAGTTAAAAAAGGGTTCCTCGTGTCATGAGTGAATAATAAACTAGGGCAGAAATCAGGTGTCAATTGCGTGCGTTTTAAGTACATCTTGCGCTGCACTTCGGTTTTACAGTGTGTGACTACAAGAGACCCCTGCTTCTTGGATCGTTTGATTGTTTAGTATTTACCAAAGGTATAATGCAATTTTATATTTCTTAAAACACGTGCATGATGTACAGAAGACCACTATATTTTTAGTTCACCTGCAGTCATGTGGTGATGATCTCTGTGCCCTCACAGAAGCTACCAACATGATGGATTCTATTAAGTCACTGAATGTTTAGGGCATGGCTGTCATCTTTTAGGAACACAGGCACCAAACTTCTTTATTATTTTTATTTTTAAAACAAACCCTCAAAGCTGCAAATTTGTTTCTGAAAAACATAAATGAATGGCCCGTCACCATGAGAGATTTGTGGGTGCACACTAATTTGGATATCCTGCTCTGGTCACTACCCTGACACTCTGCAGGATACACCAACTTTTCAATACCCATGCCAAACATTTGTGTGCTACAAGCATGCAAGAGTTGCATATTTTCATAGTTTTAGAAGGAAATTAGGAAATTTCCTACATATATGTGTTCATACTTGCCTACTCTGGAGCCTATTCACAAACAAAGTAGTACTTTGGTAGTAGTACTTACTTACTACAAAATAAAATTAACTAAGCTATGAGAGTAAATCTCCAACTCTCCTATTTGGGGATTTATGGAGGAGTTTAGGGAAGGTTAGGAAAGTGCTGTATGGAGCATACATCCACACACTAAAGAGTGAGCCCATTGCTATTCAAAAACTGCACATTTGAAGTTATTACAGCCACAAACGAGCAAAAACAGTAGTAAATGTACTCCAGCTGATAGCTGGAGTAGGTCCAGCACCACATATGACCAACCACAGGCACTGCAACATCATCCCAAATAATGGAGGTAGGAACTAAAAATACATTCCCACATAAAATAATATTAAATTACATTAAAACTAGTTAAAACACAAATATAACTTCATGTTAAAATTTTTACAAAATCTAAAAATAAAACAAGTTTAGTTTTTTGATTGAAAATAGTGTAACATTTTTGAATTTAGAAATTAATTTACATTAATTTTAATTAATATATAATTACATTCTTTTTAGCACTTTTAATACTTTTTACTTCACAATTAAATATATATTTCTTTACTTTAGGAGAGAATCTGTTTTATTCTTTAAACTTCAGAAAAATAATGTTAATTTGACTTAAATATACTTAAATTAAATAACTGATTAATTCAAAACAAAGTAAATAGTGCGATAGCATTCTTTTTCTCTACATTTAAAATACATTTTTCATTATTTTACATTAGTATTTTCCACGTCCGAGATCTCCCTATGGTAAATAAAAGGGAAAATTAAAAAGGTTTACTACATTTGAAAGCAAAATGAGAATATGTTTATGTCATGGGTTAATGTAAATTCATTTTATAGATTTATTTAAAATGTAGAACAAAATAAAACAAATGTAGATCCTGTGTCTGAAGATTCACTCCCGCCTTCAAAAATAATTATTTCTTGGGATGCATGAGGGACAGTACAACAAAATCCGATTGTGGAATGTTGTTGATCATTTCGATGGCTTCCTTACGATGCAGATGTGTATGATTAGATTGTGTGTTTTGTGATGATCATCTATGGGGTGTAATGTATTGGTGATTTTATGAGAGTAGTTGGGGAGGAATGTGGTGCAGGGGTTTTCAGAGACCCCTTCATGGACTGACAGATGTTTATATGTATATTGAAATGTTCCTTTTGTGCTGGGTGTCGGTTAACTGTTTATATTTATGTGTATTTATGATATGCGCATCTTCTGTCTAGAAGTATCCAGCTACTTGTTTGTACTTTTTGATATTGCTACATGTTTCCAATGATAGGGTCCACCAATTGTGTATTTCAATATGTGTTTATGTATGTTGTAATTGTGCCAACTATGGGTGTGTGAAATGTTGTGCCATTTACTTATATATTAATTTTGTACATCTTCGAACTGCTACTTACAGCCTCCACTGATTTCTATGTAATTTTGCTGCATTTTTGCTGAGTGGCCCGCTAGAGTGTATGATTTTCTGTCTGATTGGTCTACAGCACATAATGCTCTATTACTTACCTGTAATCTTCATTACTCCGGGTCCCGTTGTCCTCGTCACATTCATTACTAGGTGGAGATAACCATCTCCCGACAGAAAAAAAGATCAGAAGAATGCTGGGACACTAACCCCGCCCCTCCCACCGGGAGTACATAAGGGGTACTTGCCCAGCATTCCTCCTGAACAACCAAGCCCACAACAGGAAGTCCGGCCATCCAGGAGGGAGGGCGGGGCATATGAATGGGACGAGGACAACGGGACCCGGAGTAATGAAGATTACCGGTAAGTAATAGAGCATTACCCCCAGGTCCCTTATGTACTCGTCCCATTCATTACTAAGTGGAGAGTACCAAAGCAGAAAAACCGGCCTTCCCAAACAAAACAGAAGCCAACCCAGGAAACCAAACCAAGGCAGCCACCGCAGGAAGCAAAAGGCAGAACCGGCGAACCACAGAGGCCAAACAGTCCACCGCAGGAACACCCCACAGCAAACCAGAGAAGGGGAGAGCACGGACACACAAGCCAATCGAGGCAAGAAAGAACAAAACAGCTAGAAGGCCACCCAAAGAGGAAGGCCCAGCGCCACCAGTCCAGCAAGCCAGATCCAGGCAACAGGAGCCACACCCAGGCACAGAGAACCCACGCCAGCCGAACGCAGGCCCTGGAAAGAAAAGAAACCCCCAGAGGACAAGGGGGCCGGAGAAACGCGAAGCCCCAAGAAAAGACGACCAAAGACGCCCCTGGGAAAAAAAGTTCGAGAAGCCCACCAAGGGCAGGACCAACCCAGAAGAGAAGGGAAGCAAACGCCCCAGCCCCAAAAAGACAGGAAGACAAACCCCAGGAACCTCACAGGCCTCACAGGCCCCATGAGAAAAAAGGGCCAGCACCAGCCGACAGCCCACCAGCACCCAGCCCGGAAGGCGAGACAGAGGTCACGGACAGGGAAAGAAGGAAAGCCAAGGCACCGGGGAAAGACAAAAAACACCTGGAAGCCAACCCATCAGGCCCCAAGAGCCAGAAGGGAGCAGACAACCCCACAGGACAAAAAAGCAACCAGGAAACAAGGTACCAAGGGGACCAGTACCGCCAGGAAGCCCAAGCAGCATGAACCAACAAGGGCAACCAACCAGGACAACTTAAGCCGGGAAAACAAAAAAGAAAAGGGAACAGGAGAAGCACATGAACCCAAGAACACAGCCCCAGCCAAACCCCCAACAGCAAACCAGCGGAAACCGGAGCAGGAAGCCACAGCCTGAAGAAGGCAATCCCCGAACACCAGAAAAGGAGTGCAACGGAACGGCAAACGACCCAGAGAACCAAAGACCAGAGTAAGGGAACCCCAAGGGAGCCAACACACGCAGCAGACAAACTCAACCAGAGACAGGCCAGGCATAGACGACCCCAAACAGCCCAAGCAGAAGGCAGGGAAAAAACACAAAGGGCAGCAAAGACCAAGGGCCAACAACCCACAAAGGCCCCGAAGGAGCGGTACAAGCCCAAACAACACGGCACGAAAACCCCAACCCACCAGGGGAGAGGAAACATCAAAAAATCATCCCGACCACAGAAGCAACAGAAACCAGGGCAGAGCGCACAAAAAGCCAAACCCCACGGCCCATCCCAGCCTAAGGGAGGGCCCGAGCAGGGGACAAAACCCCCCAGGGCAGAAAATGGCAACTGAGGACACAGCAGCCAGGAAGCCAAAGCTGAAGCCAAGCAACCCGCCCGACCAGAAGGACCCGAAGGTCCAACCCACTGCCGGCGGAAGGCCAAAGAAGGGAAGCCCCCAGCAGAGTAAAGGCCAAAGAGCAACCAGCCCCCCCAAACAGGAACAGTCAGAGCCAAGAGGCCACAACAGCAGGAACACACCATACCCGCAAGGACCAGAACCCGACAGCAGAGGGACCAGGCACTCCATAGGGAGAAAAGACACCAGCAAAAGAAGCGGCAGGCCACACTGATCCCCCCAACACAGCCCCAACAGGCAGTCCAGCACCGCAGCAAGAGCGCAACCAGGCACCCCGAGCAGGTCATATCAAACGGAAACCAGCAGACCAGCCAGGAACAGGAGCCAACAGGGAGGAAGGCTGAAAGCAAGAGGCAACCACAAGGAGGCACGGCCGAAGGGCAAGCAGAAGCAGCCATGAGCCAGCAGACCAGGAGAGACTGAAACACGGCCCCCGGAACAACATGAGAACAGGGAAAAGCTGAGGCACAACCCTGGCAAAAGGAACCACCAGAGAGAGCAGGGACAAGCACCCCCTTCCTCAGCGACCCAAGACAGAGAAGAACACCACAGGCAAAAAGAGACCCAGCGGACACCAACAGAACCCGGGAAACCCAACCAGGCATCAAACATTGCCCACCCAGAAGCACCACTGACACCAGACGAGATCAGAGGAAGCAGGGAGGAAATGCTGAAGGAAGAGGCACCGCAACCAGCCAAGAGGCCAATCACAAGACACCCCAGGGGAAGCCAGAAGCAAGCAAGGCACCAGAGTGGGCGAAGTGACCAGAACCCCATTCAGCAGTGGGGACCAGAGAAGGCCCTCCAGAGCCCCCCAAAGCACACCGGCAAGGAAGACAGACCCAGAAAGGAGGCCAGACCAGCACCATAGTGCCCGCCAGCAACCCGGGGAAGCAGAAAAGAGGAAACAACCCCAACCGGAAACCCAGGCAGGCGACCCCAACCTGGAGAGAAGCCGCCCCCAGGGAACAAAGGCCACAGGAAAAACACCAGTGGCCAGGACCAGCCACCCCGAGGCACAGGACACAGCCAAGGAACACCAGCCCCCTGCCAAACGTAAGGGCCAGCAGACAACCTGGGCCAAAATGCAGCAGAAACCATTGCGCCAAGAAGAGCCAGGCAGAATCGCAGGCAAAGGCGACATGGAAAGGAACTACAAGAGCCAAAAGAGCAGACGGATGACAGAGACAACAACCAGCACCACAGCCACAGGCCCACACCCCAGGATAAGCAACGGGCACAGACCCACTGAAGCCAACATTAGGAACTGGAGCCCGGAGCACCACCACAGAGACCAGGCGCCCACAGACCAGCAACACCGGGGGCCCAGACGAAAAATACACCGGACACACCAGTCAAGAAAAGCCAACCCTGCCACCGCACGCCAACAAACGGACAGCCGCCAAAAAGGAACAGGGCCACAGCGGAGGAGAACTGCGGCAAACAGGAGGGAAGGACCCACAAACAAGCACCCCCCACCCCGCAACAGAAAACACACACAGGAACAGCCCCACAAGGCAGCCCAGTGAGAGACGAGCCCGGAGTGTGTGCAAGGTACAAGACCAACATCCAGCTGACCAGGGAGACAAACAACCCTGTGACATGGCCTAGATGACGGAGTGCGGCCACCCAACCTGCCCAGATGCAGGAGTACAGCAGGTCCACCACCAGCGCCCAAAAAACGCCAACAGGAGTGAAATTTCATGAAATTGCCCCCACACAGAACAAGAACAAAGCGCCTGAGGGTCAGGCGAGGTCCCCGTAAAGGAAAACACACCACAGTAATGGCACCAGACCCGACGCCGAACTGAGGGAGCCCTACAGACTGACAGAAGAGAATAACGGGCAATGAACCGAGCCCCGGCAACAGACCCCCCTGGAGCAACGAGGCCCGTGCAGTGCACCACACAGCCCAAAGCACCCCGACTCGGGAATGACAGCTAAGGACGAGCGCAGGGACACGAAGGCCCACCAGAATGGGTCAAAAGGAAACCAACCACTACGGGCATCCCAAGAAGTGCCAAAATTGCAACAGCACAGCGCTACACGCCCGGCGACAGCGGGGCACCCAGACCAATCCCATGGACAGCCGAACCCGCAGCAACATCCAGGAAAGAAGGGCACCCGCAAACCTTGGCAGAAGTGACAAGACGGCACAGAATGCCGAGCCGGGCACAGCCGTTTTGATAACGAAGATCATCAATCCGATTCAACACCAAATAGCCTTTGTGACACGCAAAGCAGAAGTTGTAAACTGTGCTGAAACCCGGGATCTTTAGCTCTGTAGCCTAATGCCCTCCCAACTGAGCTATCTTAGCCAGCAGCCAGGAAACACCCCAAAACGGAGGAGGGCAGCGAGTAACCCAGAATCACCGGAGGTGTAGACACCCTGATGCTCAAAACCCCAGCATCCCAGCACCAAGGACGGCAGCACCAGCTCTGAGACCACATCCCCACCCTCACCAATACCACCAGAGGCCGGGGGGGGAGGGGGAAGAATACCACCTGCGAGCACCTCTGCCACGCGACCCAATCAGAAACGCCAAATGTGACTGATGAGGGAACAAAAGCCAGCGTCCAAGTGCGACATACCAACACCCGACGGACTATGTGCAGCGCTCAAACAATAGCAGACGTCAGACATCCGAGAAAGGAACACGTTACCCATGGAATGCACCTCTCGGCAGAAAGCAAGGCAGGAAGGCAGAGAAACACCGCTACGCGGTACTTACCCGGAGTGGGGGCCGAAACACCAACAGAAACAAGGCCCCCACTCCAACATCCAGCCAGAATCCAAGGGAGCAAGCACAGCACGACTTCCATCCGGCCAGGCCATAGGAAGACGAACACAGCGACCCGGAAGCAACTCAGGAGGCGGCGCACCACCCGCAAAGGGCCGGCAATCAGGATTCCAGCCAGGAACAACCCTGCCTCCCAGCATGCCCAGCAGGCCAGGAGGCAGAGCAACAGAACCCCCCCGCCCGCAAAGCCAGGCAGACGGGCGGGGGAGGAGAGAAGAAGTGCACGCCACCCCAGCCCAGCAGGAGCAGCATCAGCATCCAGTAGACCATTCTGTCGACAGACAGAAAAAAATAACAGGAGGAATGCTGGGTAAGTACCCCTTATGTACTCCCGGTGGGAGGGGCGGGGTTAGTGTCCCACCATTCTTCTGATCTTTTTTTCTGTCGGGAGATGGTTATCTCCACTTAGTAATGAATGGGACGAGGACATAAGGGACCTGAGGGTAATAAGTATTATTTGGGACTAGGGGAAGCTTTAAGTACACAAGTGTATTCGTGCATGATTGCTTTGCATATATTCCCTAAACCAGTTATGCTTTTTTGCATAATTTACAGATGAGGGAGACTAGTTCAAGCAGGAAATGTCTTGAAGGAAATGTATGCTGCTTATATCTTAAATTACTTTTATTTGCGAGATACACCCCCATGTAGAAAATTCCCCTGTGAAACCTGTAGAATGCATTTTGTGTAATAAAAGTAATTTTGGGGAAAATATGCATAATGTGAGAAGGAACATCTTCACAAACCCCTCCACCAATTGTAATTGGCCGTAAAACTTATGCATTTGGATTGGTGTATAATTTGTAGGTATGTCATTGGGTTCACGTGGTCCCTCATGAACTCTGATTTTCCCCTTGCCGCACTCATTTTGGAGAAATAATACCCACTTTAAGGTCCCACATCGACTGCCACTTTTAAAGCTTACCAGTACGTTTTGTGTGCAGATTATTTAGGACACACAACTGTTGTTTAGGCTAACAGAATTCAACCTAGTACTGCATAAATAGTTATGAATAGGCAGTTGTGAAGGTGCATGTCACATACACTGCAGCAACATGGTTAGCGCACGATTATGCATGTGTGCAAATGATCTCTGTGAATTGGACCCACAGATTTCTGTAGTGCATGATCTGGAAAGTACCATGAGGCCTCCCTTCTATGCATGTCATGATGGTGATGGAAAATGCATGTGCTTTTCTGTTGTACATTGTATCCTTCTCACAACATGATTATTTTCACATGACCTGAGTTCCAACATAAGAAAGGCTGCTATAATTACCAGGGGCTCTGTTTGGAGGACACAGGCGTCTAATGTTAGGTATTTATAGTAAACCAGTTTAATAATTGCCCTGAGGAAACTACATGTTAAGATGCTTAGCCTTACAGCCAAACCACTATTTTCAGGGAAAAATTACAAATGTTAAGCCTGCAGTGATTAAAGTCCGATAGGCCATCCAGGAAAGTTCACAGTTCACGTGCAGATAGGATCAAATGCATGCTCAGTCTAGAGAGCATTTTTATCTTACCCTCTTCCAGGGTTCAGGTGCAGGCCAGGGTGCAGTTTAACCTCCAGCATCAGCCCTTTGTTCTGACTGCTTAATCCTTCAAGACCGGCTTTAGGCTGTCCTCCGACATCCGTGATGGGATCCCCTTGCAGATGTGGAATGGGGCTCCACAGTAGCCCATCTCACAGATATTCACTGACCTTCGGCTGTATGGGGTCGCTATGAAAAGTTGGGGGTCCTTGAAGGGTTACCCCACCCCCCCAGTTCCCCCTCTCCACAGGGGTTGCAGGGCCCGTATTACACCCCTGCGGTTCATGTTGATTCCTCAGACGCTGTGATTTTGGGAGTGCTTCAACAGGTGCCTCAAGTAACAGGAGTTTAGGGGCAGATGTATCAAGCATTTTTGCTTTCGCAAACGGGCCGATTGTCAGAATCTGCCCGTTTGCAAATGCAAAATTGACATTTCCGATGCAGCAAACCTAATTTTGCGATTCGGTAACCTGTTAACCTGTTACCGAATTGCAAAATGGATTTGCGATTCGGTATTAGGTAGGAGCGTGTTTAGGGTGTCCCTTCCTAATATTGAATCGCATCGGTATGTGTGAATGTTTTGTGACCGCATTTGTGATTGCAAAACATTCGCATGTTACCACCTACTTCGAGTAGTTGGTAACCCAGTCGCAAATGGGAAGAGGTCCCCAAGGGACCCCTTCCCCTTTGTGAATGTTTGTAAAACCATTTTTAAGAGCAGGCAGTGGTCCCACGGACCCCTGCGTGCTCTTTAAAAATGAAAAAAAAACTTTTCATTTTTCGTTTTTTAAAGCCTCTCGTTTTCATTTAAGGAAAACGGTCCGCTTTACAAAAAAATGATTGCTTCATTTAAAAGCAATCATGGACATGGTGGTCTGCTGATCTCAGCAGGCCACCATCCCCGGAATTTGTGCGATTCCTAGTGGGTCGCAAATTGCGACCTACCTCATTAATATTCATGAGGTAGGTCATTTGCGACCCCCTAGGAATTGCAAAAGGTGTACCATACACCTTCATACATGGCATTTTGCGATTCCCTAATTGCGAATCTTTGTGATTCGCAATTAGGGAATCGCAAATAACTGTCTTGATAAATCTGGCCCTAGTTACTTTTCCTGGGGTCGACTTTAGATGCTGTGGGTATGTATAACAGTTGGAGCCCAGGGTCGTACGGTTCACAATGTTAAAATGAGTTTTGTACAATATTACAAGAAAGATCCATCGAGGCAGACGTTTTAGCTGTAAGCCAATCGAATGATTTGGAGTACATAACCCATTCCATCGGCCTGCCACAAAACATTGTTGCAAAAATATTTCAACCATCACGAGGGGCAAGTTCATTTACATTCGTTGCAGTTTTCTCACGTTGGCAACAAGCCACGATACACGGGGCCAGCTCTGGTAATATCACACAACTGTGATCTTTGTGTAGACAGATGAAGAAGCCAGAATTGTATAGTGACATTTAGATGCGCTTATACGCCCTCTTTTTCTGTAGTGCTGATGATGCCATGCAGAGCAGGAAGCAATACAAACACAGGAGATAAATGAAACGCGCACATGTTGTACAGTGAATAATCTAGGTTCAAGTGCCCCTGGAATGTGGAACACCTGCATACGTGCAGAAACGTTGACGACAATGGTGAGGTAAATTTAAATTACATATATATATATATGCTGCAAGGAAGTGTGTAAGACAGAAAAATGAGACACAGATAGAAAGTGAGAGAAATTAGAATGTGTGTGATGGAGACAGCGATATAACGACTGAAAACAAAGGAGACAGGATTACAGTGGTAGAACAGAGAGTGAGAGGCGACAACAATATTGCAAACGGCCCCTCGCTTTTGGATTCAATCGACCTGCATGTACAGTACATCACTTCAATGAAGTGCATGTGCAATCAAGATGCATTTTTGTGCAAACCAAAGAAAGTGCTAATAGAATCATAAAGTGAAATAGATATACCATTTGTAGAGAGCTATGCTTGGACTAAAAAGCCTTGCAAGTCTTAAAAGACGATGCAATATGCATATAAACTGTATGGCACTCCAATTCTACTTGTAATAAATGTTTGAGGCCTGTGTAACTGGTATACGCAGTGCTTAAGTTCAAAAGTGCATGTGCGGTAAAAAAAATACATTTGTACAGCGTGCAGCCACCTCGACTGAGGCGTCCCGGCACTCAAAGCAGGACTGAAGAATAGAATTGGCCAGCACAATCTAAGCTTGATTGAAGAGCTATGTTTTTAAATCTTTCCTGCATCCCTGTTCCGACACGACCATGCGAACGTAGATGGGGAGGGAGTTCCAAAGCTCGGCTGTCCGCACCGACAATGACCTGCCACCTTGTCGAACTTAGGCAAACCTCAGAATACAAAGGACTTGCAGGTGATTAGGTCTCAGGGCTCTCTCCTGATGGTACAGACTAAGCCTATTCCTGAGACAGTTTGCCCCTATGAGCCTAAGGCTCTAAAAGCAAGTGTCAGGGCTTTAAACTCGGCCCTCTTGCCAACCCGAAGCCAACGAAGTTGCCTCAAATAAGGGGAGATGTGATGGCGAAAGGGGACCTGTTGGATGAGCCTAGCCACCGCATTCTGTATGCCACGATGTGTGTTTGAAGTAATTGTAAGTATAATAGAGCAGGTCTGCACTGTTTGATATTTAAACTCCTGAGCAGAGGAACCAATAAAACCTTCCTGTTCCTGTCATACAGGCCCAAAAAAAAATGCATCTGTGACTGAACGGAGTTCGAATCACATGGGCACGCTATAAGGTCCTGGTCACAGCAGGCTGTCGAGGGGTAGGCAACCAGCAAATGAGACATATTAAGAAGAAATATTATTAAATAGTAGCGGTATGAACTGGGAATAGTAAGCACATACGGTTGAATATGTCTGGTCATTACCAGCATGCCAGATGAACTAACGGACCACTTGCCTGTCTCCTCCTCCTCCCTTTTTCTGAATGTGTGATCCATCCATTCCTTTTTTGCCATAGCTTTCATGTTCCTTGAAATAATTGTGGGATATTAAAAAGTTCTTGTCTCCCAATCAATTGAGATGAGTTTTGACATATTGCAGCCACTGTATGTTGGCTGCCTTGTCTAACTCCAGACAGTTGCTAATTCCCACTTTGGTCATAGCTGCTTCCGGTCGATTCCAAATGGAGACCCATAGCATAAGTGTGGCTAGCAGAACAATGCCGGTCATGTGGGCAAGACCCAATTTATTGTGACATATGGATGCTGGTACAGGCCTGGGGAGCTGTAGCAGTTTGGGTACAAGTTTATTTTCAGCAACCTGCAATAATGCTGGCTCCACAGTTCCCCGGACACCTGCCCCATAGCCATAGTTAACTGCTGAAACACATCTGGCCTTATATATATTGAGCAGTACACCCATAGGGGAATATCCTAGCTTTTTTACAAACTTGTAAATAGCAGGCACGTTTTGTTCAAATTGGGTGCATCTAACCTGGCCTAGATGTGTCCAGTTACATTCACAAACCAAACCAAAGAAAGTGCTAAAAGAATCATAAAGTGAAATAGATATACCATTTCTAGAGAACTATGCTTGGACTAAAAAGCCTTGAAAGTCTTAAAAGACGATGCAATATGCATATAAACTGTATGTCACTCCAATTCTACTTGAAAATAAATGTTTGAGACCTGTGTAGCTGGTATATGCAGTGCTTAAGTTCGAAAGTGCATGTGCGGTAAAACAAATATGCCCTCTGAAAGTGCTTTTGGGACAATAAAAAGTCAAGAGAGGCATAAGAGCTATTAGTTCCCCACTATCTCACATAACTAGATAGAAGCTGCAATAAACCTGTATACTGTATGACACACCATCAATCAATCAACCACAGACATTTGTACAGCGTGCAGCCACCTCGACTGAGGCGTCCCGGCACTCAAAGCAGGACTGAAGAATAGAATTGGCCAGCACAATCTAAGCTTGATTGAAGAGCTATGTTTTTAAATCTTTCCTGAATCCCTGTTCCGATACGACCATGCGAACGTAGATGGGGAGGGAGTTCCAAAGCTTGGCTGTCCGCACCGACAATGACCTGCCACCTTGTCGAACTTTGGCAAATCTCAGAATACGAAGGACTTGCAGGTGGTTAGATCTCAGGGCTCCCTCCTGATGGTACAGGCTAAGCCTATTCCTGAGCCAGTTTGCCCCTATGCCCCTTAAGGCTCTGAAAGCAAATGTCAGGGCTTTAAACTCGGCCCTCTTGCCAACCCGAAGCCAATGAAGTTGCCTCAAATGAGGGGAGATGTGATGGCGAAAGGGGACCTGTTGGATGAGCCTAGCCACCGCATTCTGTATGCCATCATGTGTGTATGAAGTAATTGTAAGTATAATAGAGTAGGTCTCCACTGTTTGATATTTAAACTCCTGTCTAAAGTTCTCGTCTCTCTATCAATTGGAGATGAGTTTTGACATATTGTAGCCACTGAATGTTGCCTGCCTTGTCTAACTCCAGATAATTCCCACTTTGGTCATAGCTGCTTCCGGTCGATTCCAAATGGAGACCCATAGCATAAGTGTGACTAGCAGAACAATGCCACTCATATGGGCAAGACCCAATTTTGTGTGACATATGGATGCTGGTACAGGCCTGGGGAGCTGTAGCAGTTTGGGTACAAGTTTATTTTCAGCAACCTGCAATAATGCTGGCTCCACAGTTCCCCGGACACCTGCCCCATAGCCATAGTTAACTGCTGAAACCCATCTGGCCTTATATATATTGAGCAGTACACCCATAGGGGAATATCCTCACTTTTTATAAACTTGTAAATAGCAGTCACGTTTTGTTCAAATTGGGTGCATCTAACCTGGCCAAGATGTTTCCAGTTACATTCACTATCAAAATGTAGTCCCAAATAAATAAACATGTTCACAGTCTGTAGTCTGGTACCTTGAATATAGAATGGTCTCACATTCTCCATGAGGCAGCTACAGATCATGGTGAACAACTTTGATTTATTTGTTTGCAGCCCTAGGGAACCCATAAACACTACAAACCCCTCTAACAGTCTCCAGAGACTCACGCCTGTTCTCGACATGAGAATGCAGTCATCTGCTTACATTAATATGGGAATAGGTCTTGTCCCTGCCATTGGTGGATCAACCACAATGAAGGGGTACATTCCCCATTGGGACCATATCTAACACAGCCCACAACGTCCTCATGCAATAGGCTTAGAACATACACTACCCCACACTCCACACCCAAGTCAAGAAATATGCACCAGAGTTTGCCTCTGTCAACATTGTCGAATGCTGTACTTAGGTCCATGAAAGCAAGGTATAGGTGTCCCCTATTAGCCCTTACATACTTGCTGTGCATGAGAAGAAGATTCAGACATTGGTTGATCATGCCTAGTCCCCTCCTAAAGCCGACTGGGCAGGGGTTAAGATGTAATTGTGAAATGCCCAAGTCTCCAAACGCTCCAGTATAATTCTGCCCAACACTTTCACTGCACAATCTATAAGCAAAATTGGGCGGTAACATTTGTGTTCCCCTCTGTCACCCTTTTTAAATATGGGCACTATGATGGCATTTGACCAGGACCTAAATTTTAGACAAACATGATGCATAAAAGAGAAAATAGTATGAAGCGCAGGGGAGGAAATAGTTGTAATAGATGAATGCATTCAGAATGACATTATATTCATTCTGAATGCAAGCTATTATGAGAAAAGGATTTACAATTAAACAGTGAATTTGAGGTGAGTGTGCACATCAGTGCTTAATTTGTAAAATATTAAGTGCCGGGGCTCAAAGTTTTGCTCAGAAGCCGCCACCAGCACTGCAGAATGTTGTGGTGCCAAAGACCAAGACCGGGGAGGCTTGTGCACCTTTCATGCACATTTAAGCCATCACCAGACACTTCGTACCCCTCTCTCTCACTCCTGCACATTCTTTGTTGTCTCTGCTTCCACCCTTTGTCACTGTTCCACCTTTTTCTTTGTAACCCCTTTTGTGTTTTTCTCTCACTTGTCTTGGGTCTAAGTGTGATAGGAACAATAAGTGCTAGTGCCCAAAAATAAGTGCTGGTGGCCCCACCTGCAGCCACCGGCTCAAAGTAAGCCCTGATGTTACTTTACGGTTCACATTCAGAGGCATGGTATGGATACCAGTAGCCCTGGTCAAACAAGAAAAATGGGTCCTTGCAGAGCCAGCAGGTGATGGCAGAAGACAGGTGGTCCCAAGTGGGCTGGTATTGTAAATAAGGGGTGTGGGCTTGTATTGTAAATAAGGGGTGTTTCCTTTGCCACTGACTGACCATCCTTGTAACTCTTAATATGAGCACAGTGATAGGATGGTTCCATTCAGAAGCTGAAGGGGCATCCTCCCCTTTCGTTCAATATGCTTTTTTTGTTTTTTATTTTCAGCTTTATAGCAGTTTGGCACTACTAATCTACTGTACACAGCACTGTCAGTTAAAAAGACAGTATAAGACAGTCATGTCGCAACTACACACACAACTTGAAGGGGCCCCCTTAGGATTACAGGGCTCACCCCGGCCACCCACCCACACACTATGTGGGCTGCGGGGGTTTACTTTACATCCCTTGTATCGTATATAAGTAGGCTTACAACCGTTCTGTAAGCTGCCAGACTGCCAGTCCTGTACACTCGTCTTCACCTTTCGATTCTCCAGTAGAAGGCACAGTCGTGTTGCACTCCGTCAGATTGCATATCACAGGCCTTCAATTTTGAGGAATATGTTCTTTCTTCCTGACCTTAGGACTTCTCTGATCTCCCAATCACGCAAGATGAAACAGTGTAATTCTACCCTGCCAAAGGCCAGGCAGTCACCCAGTTAATTATTTTTATTTTGAACAGTTATCATGCAATCCGACCGCAAGTGAAGAAATGTATAGCCCTGTGAAATAAGTGCCAGTGCTGAGCACTGGAAAGCACCGGCACAAATTAAGCACTGGTGCACATAAAAACTGTTGAGGAGAGTGTGGAGGAGGAAGTGGTAGGGAGAAAGTTTGTATACCAATGAGGATATCTAATGGGGTGTATATAACAATAGCAGATGTTTGGACAGAGCAAGCAATGGGATAACAGGTACTAGTAAAAGGGTTTGTCTGACTGACCCACTAGTAACTTGTATTTGGTAGTAAACTCAAATAGCAATACTAAAGGAAGGAGAGAAAAGTCAGAGAATGTGCAGAATAAAAAAGAATACATGTAAGAGATCAGATTTAGGGTGTGGAATGCATTGAGATCATACAACAGAATTTGCTTTTGTGCCTCAGAATTGTTATAACACATAACCTTTTCCATAAGGCAAACTTATGCATCTGAGCAATCTGAACTATGCCACAATTTCTGGCGTACAAAGGTGTCATTGTAAAAAGAAAACTATTTAAAAAGTTCATCTATCACCACAGGCTTAGAGCCAATAACATTTAGGGTAATAACAATAGGCACAGATATGAGGTAGAGCATAGTTCAAATCTCCATAGGGGTATTTCTCCTGGATCAATGGGTTAGCTATGAAGTTAAGAACAATCCTCAAATCAATTGCTTATAAAAATGACAGCTGTTCCTTTAGTTTATAAGTTAGCCTCTCATATGAGGCCACCTTTATTACTTTTGGCAGCCAGTCCATAAAAAGTGGGTGACTTCGATCTGCAAAGAGAACACAATTTTGCACATTTTGCAAATTTTGATTTGTAAGTCCTTGAATGTGTAATGTTTAGCTGACTGGAGTTCTTTAAGAAGTCCCACATACAATTTTAATATCCACTATGTACATTGTAACATTTTAGTTGTTAGCATCTCCAAAATGGACAGTACAGCTTGTGTTACGGTGAGAAATTGAGGTGACCAGTCTCAGCTCTGAAGTGCTTTGTAGAAATTTAGGTTTAAGCAGGCGTCTGTCAGATTCCTATCTTGTAGTGAGATTACTTATGAACAGTTATGTTATGTTATCAGTTTTGTAAAGCGCAAACAGCTGCCCTCGCTACGGGGCGTCCCGGCGCTGGAACTATAACACAACCAACTGAAACAAGGGGAAGGGAGGGACCTAACAGGGGGGGAAGAGATAGGTTTTAATAGTTCTGCGGAAGGCTAGGATGTTGTCCATGCATCGAATATGAATGGGAAGGGAGTTCCATAATTTGGCCCCCAGTAGTTTGAAAGAGCGCCCTCCGATGCGGCAGTACTTCGTGTAGGGAACCGTCGCTAGGTGTTGCCCCATGGACCTGAGGTTCCGTTTGGGAGAATAGGGGGTCAGCAGTGAGCGGAGTAGCTCCGGGCCTTCGTTCCTCATGATTTTAAAGGCGAATATGAGGGCTTTGAACTGGATGCGGGCTTCCATGGGTAACCAATGTAGTCTGTGAATGATTGCTCTCGCCGAGCATCTTTTAGGGAGACCTACAATGGCCCTTGCCGCCGAATTTTGTATCCGTTGGAGTCTCTTAACTTCAGTTTTGTTAGCTCCTAACAGCAAGACATTCGCGTAGTCCAGTCTGGACAGGATGGTAGATTGAACTATGAGTTGTCGAGTTTTGGAGTCAAAGTAGCCTAAGATGGGGGTGAGGTTTCTCAGAAGGCCAATGCAGGTTGCGGCAATTTTTTTAGTGTGCGACTGGAAGCTAAGCGCAGAGTCTAGCCATACTCCCAGGTTTTTTGCTAGAGTCTTAGGGGGGGGTGCTGGGCCCAGTGATTGGGGCCACCAGAGGTCATTCCAGTTATTACTATTTTTCCCCATTATCAGCACCTCTGTTTTGCCGCCGTTGAGTTGAAGACAATTAGCCGTCATCCAATTTGCAACGGCGGTCAGACCATCTCTGAATCTAGTGGCCTCGGGGGAGGGGGCATGGTTGATGCTGATGACCAGCTGTGTGTCGTCGGCGTACGACACCATTGTGAGGCCCCATTTCTTAGCAACCTCCGCCAGGGGTTGCATGTATAGGTTAAACAGGGAGGGACTGAGGGCAGAGCCCTGTGGAACTCCTTGTCCTATGTTTTGGGGTTGGGAGATAAACGGGGGGGCGGATACCCTAAACGATCTGTTGGTTAGGAATGATCTGAACCATTGGAGTGCTGCGTCTGTGATACCTATGTTTCCTAGGCGTTTCAGTAGGATGGCATGGGAGACCGTGTCAAAGGCCGCGCTGAGATCAAGTAGAATCAGCGCGGCACTTTTGCCGGAATCCATAATTTCCCGTAAACTTTCAGTGGAAGTTAGGAGCGCGGATTCCGTGCTGTGGCCCGGCCTGAACCCGTGCTGGGAGGGGTCCAGGATGTTGTTTTTTGCCATGTGCTCACTTAGTATTTTGTTAGCGTGCAGTCCTCTTCTGAAAAAGAGGACTGCAGTTTGAATTACAATATAATTTGTAGTATTCTTTCAGATGGTTTGTAACAGCATTCCTTGAGTATTTTACTATATAGCCCTGACACAGAATCTCTGTAACGCCTTGTTTTTCCAAGTAGGAGAGCGTATGCTATTTTTGCATTGTAAGATTTTTGGGGAGTTTTTGTCTTTTTAGACAGTATAGTAGTTACATAAACTTCCACTTGTTGTCCTCTTGCAGTTGCATTTCTAGCTTTAGAGATTTGAATGACTTGAAATGTCCATCTTGTAGTATTTGACCAATAGCCGAGATGACCTTTGATTTCCAGGCGGAACAGTAGAATATGAAACGCTCTATAAAGAAAATCATTATTACACCACATGCTTGCATTCAGATATTTCCAGAGATATCATTTCAGGGATTTGTGCGTACCATGTTTGAAACACTGTATTCAGTCAGTCAGTCAGTTAAGTCAGTACTTGAAGTAGGGTACTTAATCTAAAATGTGTAAAATAAAATCTGCTCTGCGAATTTTGAATATGCATCAAATAGGATTCAATTCCCTCAGTGGAGTGACCGACAACAGTCTGCACCGATTGCAACAATTGGATCTTCTGTTTCTATAATTAGCCTTTGCAATTAAAATAACGTTTTTTCATAATCTCTTTGGAATTAGTTCTCACTGATACTGGAAAATTATAATAATCTGGGATGCCCTTCTCGGTAAAGTGTACTTCAGGTACAAAAATCCCGGGGATAATAATCACCATGATCAAGTAATAACACATCAGTGAAAATCGATCATTGCGAGAAAGCCAAATTTTATGCCACACATGTAAAGAGGCCAGGCCTTCTAGGTCCACAAGATAATTTATTCCAATTTCTTCATGACAGATAGCGTTTAATGTGCTCTTGGGTACCGCACGAAAGGTGTGACGAAAGCTGATTTCGGCTCTCTGAAGGGCCAAGGGGTTGCAATATTTGGAGGCCCCAGCCAAGTATAAGGCAACTGTCAAACATTTACCTTTATACATGTGTATATATTCCTTCACTGGTTTGTGGCAAAGCCTGGAGGCAAACCTGAACACCACATCAATCGATCTCTCAAACTGCACACTTCTGAGCTTAATTAAATATCCCAACTGTGATTCCCCATCAAAGGGAATACCTAAATAGTTAAAATGATTGACCCTTTCGATCTTAACTACCCCAATTCTATGTGTTTTAATCTGAGTCTTTGGCAGGCCACAAACCATGGTCCAGATTGAGTATAAAAAGAACATAAAAATCTCACAATCATTCACATACAAGAGGCCAGGGATTACATGACTCCCTATATGCAGCATATCCTTTCTGTTGTGGTCTCAGAAAGTCTCTAAGCCATAGATATACAGTAGGAAAAGGTAAGGGCTAGTATGCACCCCTGGTGCGCACCACACGTTGATTCAATTTGGGAGGTATATTCCACATCTTGCCTAAATCTGATTTTTACAAAATGTCTCAGTGAAGACAGCAAAGTAGATCTACCAGAGCCTGCACCCTAAGTCCTCAGTATGGCCCACAGTTTCATATGGTTGACAGTGCCAAAAGCACAGGAGAGGTCCATAAAAGCCATATGAATGGATCCACTCTTGGCTTTCGTGTACTTCCCTGCAATAAGTGCAAGGTTTACACACTGCTTAACTGTCCCCATGCCTTTGCAAAAAACAAATAGAGCATCAGTGAGGATAGAAAGTTCCTCGGCCCATGACTCAAAGCCTAGAAAATAAAACCTGACCCAGAAATTTCGATTTAGAATCAAATAAAGAGACGTGTCAATAGCAAGAGTGTTGTTGTTTATTTCCTTTAAAAAAACCAAAATTGGAACAATGACTGATTCTTTCCAAGATTCTGGTAGTGGCCCCCTAATTGCCGGTCTTAGTACATTTGTCACTAACAGCCCCCACAACTCAGTATTAGATTTAAAGATATCAATAGGGACACCAACAGGTCCTAGGGCCTTGCCCGAGGCACTGTTATTGATAGCTAAAACAACCTCATCTGTGCTGATAGAGTGACTCAAGGGAAGTGAGTCAGTAAGGTCTGGAACAGATCCCCATCCTCCTCACGCACCTCAAAATGCTCACCAGAATCAAAGACCTTTCTAAAATGGTCCACACACCTTTTGGCACTATGTGACACAAGTTTTGCCACCTCATAATTTGATAAGCTCTTGCAGTCCTGTTCAGCTTTACATCTGATTGCGTTCCCACAAGTTTCAAGCACTAATTTATAATCATGCAGGGCAGACCTCACATATTCACTATACATAGGTCTTGCCTTCAATGATTTTATGAGTGGAATTATGTGCAGCTTTGCAAGCCTATTAAACCATCTGCACTGTTGGGCAGCTCCAGACTGTTTTTTCACTAGGAGTTTGCCCAAGATCATCTGGCACAAAGATCTAAGGTATTTTAGGATGAAACATTGGCCAGCATTTAGGCCCAACCACTCGCTGATGGCCGGTTTACAAGATTTTACTAAATCATGGAGAAAAAGCTCGGGATCAATACTGCCCATTTAATACATAATAATTTATTATTACTAAAGTGAATTGGGGTCACGTCTATCCTCTTGCGTGCCTTACACCAATCTGCATAAAAAAATAGGCAAAGTGGGTTATTATCACTTTAAAAGGTTGAATGTATTACAAACTTGGAAAACTAGGGTACTAAATCTCTTGAAAACTAAATACAATCTACTGTACTAGCTGAACCATTACCATTAAAAATGGGTATGTAGAGATTCAGAAGCTGGCCCATGTCACATGCAAAAACTAAGTTATATTTTAAGATCAGGTTACTAAACTCACCCCCATGAGTGGAGTGCTCAAAATAAGTGATATCCTCATGTCCATTGGAAAGACCAAATGCCCACTACATTTTCATAAAGAAATTTTAAAATACCTGCCCAAAAAAAAACGAGCAAATCTTTAACTGATCACTAAAGTTTGAAATAAAATCTTCAAAATGCTCAACAACTTCCACAGCCCTATGATCAAGATGTTATATTATAGCCTTATAGCCCACCGTAGCGGGCTATACTGGCTATTAAAGGCCCGCTCCCACGTTAAAGGCCCGAACCGAAGGCGAGGGACTTTAACAAGGGTGAGGGACTTTAATAGCCGGTATAGCCCTGCTACGAAGGGCTATAAGGCTATTAGAACATTCTGCCACTAGAGGGCAGAATGTTCTAACAAATAAAACAAAGGCTTCTCAAAGCTCGAGGGGATTTAAATCCCCTCAAGCTCCAAGAGGCCTTTGTAAAACATTGGAATGTTGCTCTGCGGGTCTTTACCGGCCTATAAAAACAGGGAGCACTCCATTGTCTTTAATGGAGCTCCCAATCTTTCAATGTTCTAATTGTAATTAATTAGAATAAAATGAACTACTACATGTAAAAAGAAATAATATTGATACCATGTTGTAGCGTAACGAACATCTATTTCAGCAAGGGATACCAATATAACAAATGCCAAGCAACATTTTGTCCACCTCGAAATGGGTCGAATTGCCAGGAAGCAGAGGGAATCTGCTTCAGAAATGTTCCATGTGAAAACCTTTAAGCTCTGTGTGTCGCAAATGGAAGGGGGTAAAGTGCAACCTACACAGGGGGTGGAGGTGCCAGCGTGGAGTCATCCCTAGAGGTGACTGAAAAAAGTGGAGTACTGCCCCTTAAAGAAGTTAAGAGAGGTAAATTAACTGCACCAGGATAATAAGATCAAAGTCAATCAATATTGGTAATAGTATTTAGGGGAGAAAAATGATTCGCTACTTGAATGTTAAATATATGACCCTTACTTTTAGGAGAAATGACGGTAGTGTTTGAGGCAAGGGGTTTTGGATGGTAAAAGTAACCCATTGGATGATCTTGTATTCTCCCAGCCATCTTGTTCAAATAGTGAAGACAGTTTAACTAGCGCCTCACAACCTCAGGGCTTTTAAAATTAACCGCAACACAATCTCCTTTTGAACCTTTACAATCGTAACTCACCCAATCTACTCTTATCACCTGAATGATTTCCCAATACAGGTCAGCTTTCCATCTTGCATTCAATGTCAACTAGTGCACAACCTTGTGTTTGAGGTACCACCAATCCTTCTTTTTCGAATGGGGGAGGGAAGGAACAGACTCAAGGCAGAAAATGTATCGAGTATATTTGGGGGACAGTTTAAGAGCTACTCTATGTTTAGAGTCGATGATATGAGACCATTCCTTCTGGGCTTGAGGCTCACCCTCAACAGGTTGCCAAGGAAATCTTTCCCTTCCACACCCACCCTCCCCAGCCAAGACATCCCCCCTCAATGGAGTGCTAAACCGCCCTGATGATGTCTCTTGTTAACTGCCTTCAAAATTAGGTTGTCTTTCTCGTGTTGAGATTTTGTTTCTGCCATTGAGGGCCTTTAATCCATATGCACAGTGCTACAGAATTTCTCTTTCAATTTACACCCATCCCGGGTCAACTGTAGAGTGGTTTGAGAGGCATGTAATTTGCAATAGGTGATGTGCTCCATAATATAGTCACAAGTGAGCCTCAGCCCTCCTAATGTGATATCTACACATAGTCAAGAAGAATCCCATAAGAAGAATAAGGTTATCTATGTGTTATAAGAGGTAGCAAAGGACTTAGAGGGGGAGCATCCTAAGTAGATACTTGATTATGGATGCCACAACCATTTTAACAGTCTTTTCCCTTCCCCACAATGACAGCTGTAGTGGCTTCCATTTTGCAAATGTTCTACTGAAGTTTTTGCTTCTGCGGGTGTTAGGTTGTCATGTACCATACTGGATAACTACATTTTCAGCAGTACCCCTAGATGTTTCATTTCTGTGTGATATAAATTGATACTGTACTGTTCATTGTATAGTAATATGTTCAGATACTGGAATTGCTTCGTTTTTGTACCTAATAATTTGTGTTTTTTTGAAGGAGGAGAATTCAGACATCAAAGACATCAGTAAGAGGATTGGGATGATTACCAGTATGTTATCTTCATAAAACAGTAATTTGATCTGTTTTGCCTGTCTCTGTTCCCTTAACTTGTTCTGGACACATTACGGCCACAACCATATACTTTGTAGCCAAGGCAAATAAGAGGGGTTTTAGTGAATACCTCTGTTGGGTATCTCTATGAATTCAGAAGGTGTCTAACACAATAAACAGTGCAATCTGTGGATGGGTGTAAGAAGGGCAAACCTCAGTCTATTGGGTAGTCATTTGCTAATATTTTAACATTCAAATTGGTGACTGAGTATGTTGTCTCTGCCGACTTAGGAACCAATATGAGTGGCCTTGTTAAATTCTGTTCTGAGGTGATTGGTGTCATCAGTTTCTGTAAGCAAAAGGGATGCTAATCTGTCTATGATAATTTTATATAGTTCATTGGGGAAGTCATCTTCCTGAGTTGCTTTACCAGTAGCCATAGATTTGACGGATTTCTCCTATTTATTCAGCTCTTATTTCACCTTCATGGTATCCTGGGCATGAAATGTAAAAGCCAAACCATCAAAGAACCTTTGCTTCACCATTACTGACACATAATGGTATGGGGATTGTAGCTGGCACATAGTATACAAATTCTCTTGTGATTTCTGAAGGGTTTGAAAAAAGATGCCCCTGGTCAATAAAAATAGCAGGTTTCACAGTCACAGTTTCTCTTTGTTTCAACAACCTCAATTCAGCCTGGGTACTTTATAACAAATTGGTTACCCTGTATTCATTTACACTATGCTTCTATAACAACTAAACCTACTTTTCAAGTCATTGCGTTTTGGGGCTTTTGCAACACATTTAAGGTAAATTTAGTTTGAATTGTATTTTTATACTGCAATTAAAGGTTTGTGCAGTCATTTCTTTAATTATATTTTTTTGCTATATTTACATGGCTTGTGAAGTCTGCTTCACTTTGTCAACTACCAATATTATGTTAATTTTTAAGGTTCAAAATGAGAGGTTCTGTCATTAAAAAAACATTTTTTAAACCTACGTGGAACACATATTTTAACACCATTATCAAAAACTCAATTAAACATATATAAAGCACCGTCCACCATAAAGTTGTCACTTATGAGGAGATCACAGCCCTGGCAGAACGTGTCCTATCGAGCTCCAAAACACTGACACCCCATTGCCTTCTAGCCAACATTGAAGGTAATTGTAACTTGGGAAAAACAGCTCTATAAGTCAATATTTAGAAATCAGAAATTTTATTAAGTATTGTATTTCCCGTTTTCCAAAAGTAGCAATTATTCACTGCCCATACAACACCAGCTATCAACAACCTGATGGCGATCAAAATACCTTCTTCAAAAGAGAAAAATACTCCATGTATCAAAGAATACTAATTTGGCCACATTTTACACAGCTAAAAATATTTTTTTACCTTAAAGTAGGAATTTAAAAAAAAATCTTCCATTTCAGATAACACAATTCTTATCTTACTTTTTTAACAGAAAAAAAGATTTTCTTAAAATTTTTTCTATTTCAGGCGAAATATCTAAAAGGAAAAAAGGAGAGAATATAGCCAAAGAAGAACCTAGAATAGAATTTAAACCAGTACAAAAAATCACCAACACAACACTTAAAATGTAAATAATTTTACAAAACAAGTTTGTAAACAAAATTATAAAAAGAAAGTATAATAACATTTCATGTAAATTTGTATGTAAAACTTTCTAGAGAATAGAAAAGCGCCCACCATCCAACTTTTTGCTATCAAAAATATCAAAATGGGTGAATAGTCGTGTCGGATGCATGGACTATATCTGTTGCAGGTAAGGACACACAGGACCACATGCTTACTGGAAAGTGAGTCAGATATTTCTCTAGCTGATGCATCAGCAGATTGATTGGTGACTCTGGGCCTTTGTGGAAAGGATCTCAAAGCACAAGTACTCTGCTTCTGCCATAGAAAAATATTTGAACAACTAAAAAGTATATCTAGTACTTTCAGTGAGCCTCACATTCTATCCTAGAGGAGGAAGCCCAAACATCTCACCCATGTAGCTGAACAGCTCCTACAAATACTAAATTTGAAGAGTACTATTGATTGAAAATGTCAAGTGAATCAATCAAACACCCTAACTCAAAACCTTTCTTGTCATTAGTATTCCAGAGCACCTGCACCCAACCTTCTTGAAAGGACCTTTCTATCTCTTTGATACCAAAGATAGAAAAAGTATTATTACATTTTGTTTCCACAACAAAATCCTGGAAAACCTTTAAAAGAAGCATTGACTGGATGATGAATGGCACTTTTAAAACATATTTAAATTAATTCGCCCAGATATACAACATAAAGGCAAAAATATGTAAATAGCATACTCCTGGTGTATAGTTTACTATCAGACTAGCATTCATCTACATACGCTGAATTTTCAATAGTGTATGCTGAAAAAACCCCAACAAAATCAATGTTGGATAAATCATAATTGATTTCGAACTGTAGATGATAACAGTTATCTAAAATTATAGCTAATTGTACAAATCAGTATGCTTTTTCATTTTTCACAAGCAATCTGGCTCAAAATTCAAAAAACCTCCCTATCATAAAAATACATGTCTTAAAGTAAAGCTCAGTTTGAATTAAATAAGCTTCCTGCATTAGGCCTTAAACCCCCAGACATTTCAACAAATATTTGAAAGCAATTAATCAAAGTGATTATCACAATAACAATGAAGACACATTAGCATCATCTCTAAATGACTTCAAGGACAATTGTACTGACCATCTCAAAGAGTTGGATTGCAGGAGACTAACACAATCTAACATTGAGAGGTGGAACTGTTACTCAATCTGTCTAGTGGGTGGTGTAAAATCCACAGATGGCTGGCAAAACTCCTTTCCATCTGCAACTGGAAAAACACACCCATCTATAATTTTATGCAAACCGTAAAAAAGAATACATTTCCAAGAAATGAGACAGGCTAACTCATTCCGAGGCACTGTACAGGCAAATTATACAGAAATCTAAACTATATAATAGCACAATTGCTTACCAAAGTGGGAGGATTCAGAACATTTTCGCGTTAGACTGCATTGAATGAATGGCATATAGCCGACATGACTGAACGAATTACCATGGCAAGCCTACTTACATTAGCATTAGCAATGCCAAGACCGTACTAACTTAGGAGCTGCATATATCATTTCTTAATTCATTGCAAAATCCCCACTTGATACCTCTTTCTACATACTTACACTCCCCCACATTAAACTCAGTTCACATTCCAAAATTACAATTAGCATATCCAAATTACATTTTAAAACAAACTATTGTGCAGTCTTGAGTCAAAAAATACTTAAACAATTTTAAACATCCATTTTTGTTTTCACAAAAAAACTGAAAAATTCTAAATATTTGTTAAAGAACCATTCATAGAAAATGGAAAAGTGAAAGAAAAAGGGTGTATTTGTCAGGGTATGCCCCCGGCAATCTACTTCCTACAAGCATCAAGCAATTCTACTCTATCCAGATACTCAATCAATTTTTTAATGCAAAACAAATTGAAAAATACAAATGGTTTGTTAAAGAACCATTCCCGTGAAACTGAAAAATCCAGAAAAGATGGTTAATTTGATGGGAGAATCCCCTTACACCTCCTTATTGAAAAATGAAGCACCTCAACTCCTTATAGTACGTCAGTGCATGGAAAATACCATGAAACAACCCAAACATTTAAAACATGCTAAAAAATGCCACGTGAAAACCAAAAAACAATAGAGGGAGGGTGTATTGAGGAACCTCCTGACACCATCCTTCTCAAGTAAAGTTAAAAGCTAACTCCTTCCTCCTTGTCACTCCAGTAGGTGCTATTCCCCATGATCTAGAAAACACAAAGCACAAAATTAAACATATTTCTCCTTGTTAGCTCATCCCAGGAAGGCATAGCATTTTTGATAGCTTCTAAGGTCTACCACTCATGGTAAATTTGTGAATGCGCCAAAATTAATGAATGGATGCATGGGAACACCCATGTTCTACCCATGGAATGCCTCCCTGGTGCACAGTAGAGCAAGGCAGCAACGTGTGCTGACTTGCATTACTCCAGAATCACCAGGCCCCACAGGGCCATGCGAGGTCGCCTTGCATTGCTTTGTAAATCTGACTTTAGTGTTGCCTTGTTTTGTGTTACATTGCATGATGCAAGTACAGCACAACACTATGATAAATGTGTCCCTAAGTTTCCTGACTGAGAACTGCAGCTTCACCCTTCTTCTCATGTCTGTGATCTAGGACTAACTGAAGAAAAATATGCAAAACCTGCAACATAAGAAAAATGGTAGTGATGAAGATGAAATAAATACAATTTTTCCCCATTGATACCAATGTGATTCCTGGTGCAAAAAAAGATAAAAGTTGATTCAATGACAATATTGTTAGTTAATCCTTAGAGAAATAAAAATAGTAAATGTACCATGTGGTAATGACCTGTTCAGTCACTTATCATCGTTCCCTGAAGATAGTCTTTGCTCGCTGCACACAGAGTTTAAATACAGTCTAATGAGCTTTAATTTGCCAACAGGTACTCACAAAGATATTGTGGTAGGATTCTATTCTTGCTAGGCTGTCTACACTTGGTGATGATCTTTTTTCAGGGTTTATTTACCAGTGTTAAGAGACTCATGTTCAGTTGTAGGGAATGAGTGAATGGTCAGAAAAGCAACCTTCTTGAATAGAGAAGTCAGCCATTACAGGTGGTATGAAAATAATAAATTCAACTTTTGTGCCCAGTCTATGGACATATGAACGAAAAGTATATTCCAGGCTTTATGGATTATTAAGTCTCCATTAGAGGATGGTCAGCTATAAAACCATGGTGTAGTCCTCCATCTGTATTCCCCTCATACCATAAACTTTCCAATCAAAAAGCTGATGTTTTGTTCATGGACTTCCTGAAAGTGTCACCACAGAATACTATCATAACGATTCATTGTCCTCATGTACTCTAAAACATGTTTTTTACAGAATGAGTTGTGCTCCTGACATACAGTTTCCCACAAGGGCATAATAAATAAGCACTTTAATCGCAATTGTACATCAGAGTTTTTGAGCTTGTGTATTACCTAGTAACGTTGGATAGTTTGCATTTTCTGATATGTCTATTTTGCAAGCGTTGCAACTATTACATCTGAAAAAGTCCTTAATCTGGTTATATTTATTATCACAAGCTGTTAGATATCATGTGCTTGCCTAATGTGATTAGATTTTGAGTTTTGTAAAGAGTGAACGAATACCCTGAGGCATTTCTGTGCTAAGGAGCAAAGAAACGTAAAGAACACTATTATTATTTAGCGAAAAGACATGTTTTTAAGAGCTTGCAAAACATCAAAAGAAAGGGGGGAGATTTTATTTCCATAGTTAGCAGATTCCAGTTCTGAGTAGTGCAGACCATAAAACTCCTACCTAATGTGCCCTTAAAGGCTTACATTTTCTGAAGGACAGTTCTGGGTAATCAACAATATTATGTGCCAGTACATTGTCCCTGCTCTTTATTTGCCATTGTTTATGCAATATTCATTTAATCTTGCTGGCTTTTCTGCTAAAAATGGTGACACGTCTAGTGCAAGTGGGCATGTTTGCACTGTTACTTATTTGTTGGATGTTGTTAAACAGTACCTCTCTTTTCTCAAAGTCTATTCTTTTGCCTGAAACATCTAGTGTTTTTTTGTTGTGGCCTCTTTGTTTGAATTTGGATAACATGATCTCTTTTTCTGCTTGAAATGAATACTCTAAGCAGCAATTTCTCTTAGTGCTTAGCAACTCTCCTTGGGGAATACTGTGGATAAGAGTGGCTGGATGACTGCTAGAAGCATGGAGGAAGCTGATAAATTAAGATGTTTCACGATGTAGTATTACATTTGTTCCAACATGCCTCAATTTTCAAATCTACAAAACTCAACCATCTTTCTATTGATTGTAATAGTACATTTTAAAATGAGCTCATTAGTGTTCAAATTAGCCACAAAATTGGTTGCAAATAACTCAGAACCTTTGAAAATAATGAAGAGGCCTGCAATGTAATGGACCCGGAGCACAACATGTTCCTTACACAGATCAAGATTAGTTACAACTTGCACCTCCCTCCAGCCCATGAATAATTTAGCATAACTAGGGATGAAGCGGTGCCCATCTCTCTACTCTCGTTCTGTATGGTAAAGAACAGGGAGATGGCTTTATTTCACATATATATATTGGTGTGCATCCTAAAAATCGACCCCAGAATTTTTATGGGACACAATCTCTAGGACACAATATCAAATAAAATATCAACAGGTATGTAAGTAAAACTAGATTTTCTATATTTATCTCCACATATATGTACCTACATCAGTGTTTCCCAAACTGTGGTCTGCGGTCCGTGACACATTCCCAGGGGGTCCCCAAGCAACAGCTTTAAAAGCACTTCAAAGTTCCTTGAATAATCTGTAGTTTTAGGGCAACAATAAAAATGTCAAAATAACATCCAGTGATTAATGTACCTGCTGGAGAGAGATGCGTGTTTTGTTCCGTAGCAGGTTTGAATCATCTAAGGTAGTGCAGAGGGGTTAATATGCCTGCTGCAAAGAACTTGTACCATACTTTTTTTTTTAAAACAGTAGTTTATGTGCATAGCTCAGTGGATTACTGCTTTTGTCACAGAGCTTTTTTTGTTATTGTGCAGTTTATGAGTTACAATCATAATCCCGCACCTTAAGCTATGACCTGCCATCAAACAGCTGCATGCAAACTGCATGGTACAAGTTAGTATGCTCTCTTTTTTTCCCAGCCTTTCATTATCCTGATATTGCCAAAAATGTTTGTTTGGGTAGAATTAAACTGTTAGAATTAACGTCAAAACTAACCGCTATGTTACATTCTGAATCAAGATTTTGTGCTTCTCCAGACTAAGCACTCTTAAAAAATGCTCACCAGTATGGATGACATGTGAAACCTACACCTTGAAGTCCCATTTGCCTTGTATAAAATAACATTTTCTATACGACTGGTATGACAACATTTGCCAGGGCTGCTTTGGGTTTCCAGTCTGGCCCTGGCAGGAGCCTCATACTGGGAAATAGAACCAAATATTGAAAAGTTAGTCGCCGAGATGCAGCACTAACCATCCCATTAAAAGTTTTCAATTTTGCTAATTCTTTCTATATAAAATATTAAATCTTTAGTGATTCGAGTATTTGTTTGGCGTGCACAAGTGTGTGTTTACTTTTTTCAAACTATTGTTTTAATGTTTGAAATTTAAATCGTTCAAATTGTTTGGGGGTCCTCGGCTTCCAGTAGTGACTCAAAAGGGGTCCTCAGAAGTCAAAAGTTTGGGAACCACTGACCTACATGGTACGCATATTTTGTAGGTGGATATGGCATTAGGAATATTAAATCTATACCTTCCTATATGGACTTACGTTTCAATATTTTTCCCTCGATATTCGTTCCTCAATATTCTTGTACCACCGTTGTTTTTTGAGCCTTTGATATTACATTATTCAAAGAGTCTGACAGAGATACAATAGGAAAGGTGTGTCTGATGAAGATGAAATTTCATCTGATCTGATGGCAATAGGTACAGATGTAAGTGATTGTTCTAACACAAGTTAGCTAAAATCCAAACTCCTTCCACAAAAACATCTGATAAAATTCAATATCTCTCCTCATTTGTTCATTAATATTTTGAAAATATTATCTAGAACTCGCAGCATTATCAACAATCATGTCATAATGATTGAGTTGTATATGTTTCTTAGAGTTGAGCATTTTATTGTTCCATATATGTACTCACTCCCTAAAGTACACAAAGATATCCAAATTCCTTCCACAAAAACATCTGATAAAATTCAATATCTCTCCTGATTTGTTCATTAATATTTTGAAAATATTATCTAGAACTCACAGCATTATCAACAATCATGTCATAATGTTTGAGTTGTATATGTTTCTTAGAGTTGAGCATTCCATTGTTCCATATATGTACTCACTCCCTAAAGTACACAAAGATATCCATAATCCCCTCCCTGCTGGAGACCCATTCTTTCAGCTGGAGAGCGTGCTCGAAAATATGTCGAAATATATTGATTTTTCCTTCGTACACTCCTTTCCTGCATATTATGAAGACACTACTGATTTTCCTAAAAGTATCTATGACATTGAGTTGGAGAAAACATTTTTATTAGTAACATTAGACATCATTTCACTATGTATAAGCATACATCATAGTAATGGGATTAGAGCTGCTAAAGATTATCCCAAAACAAGAACTAAGGGACTGTTCAAACATAATGAAATTATCTTAAAAATGACATATTTTTGTTTTACAAAAAACATTCCTCTTCAACAATCAGATGTACAGACAGCTCAAGGACACTGCGATGGGCACCTGTTTTGCCCCAGCTATCCTAATTTGCATATGGGTTGGTGGGAGGAACAAATGCTCCATACAGAGTATTCTGAAATTATGATTAACATGGGCATTTTATGGCTCAGATACATAGATATCCTGTGCATTACAGAGAATGGGTCTTGGAAAGAAGTTAAAAATGTAATCAAATATATGAATTTCAATGACCTCAGGTCGGAGTTTGAGGCTTTAGTAAGTAATACAGAAGTAGAATTTCTGGATTCAAAGTAGAAATTCTCGATCAGAAAATAAGCAAGTCTATTTACACCAAATCTACATCAGGAGATAGCACATTACATGCTCATAGCTTTCACCCAGAACCACTGAAACAGATCATTCCATATATTCCGAATTTTTGAGGGCTAACGTGATATGCAGTAGCATTAATTCACTCAGAAAAGACCAAGCTTCAATATGTCAGCGATTGAGCAGTCATGTACATAACTACAATGTACTCCAGAGAGTCTTACCGGAAGCGGATCAAGCCACAAGAGAAATGGGACTTTTTGGCCCCATTAGGAAGAAGAGGAAGACTAACAAAGGACCTAGACAAGTAACTACTTTTAATAAGCCACATAATACTGTGAGCAAAATATTGAGGAAAAGGTGGGCCCTAATAATAAATGATCCGGTTATAGGGAATATGATACCTAAATGTTCCATAATTACGGATAGAAAAGTGCCCTCAATTAAAAATTATTTTGTCAAGAGAGCATTTCCATCATTTAGAACAATAGGCCCTCCACCAAATGGTTTTAAAGTCTGCAACAACTGTTTAGCTTTAGTTGATACAGTGAAGAATGTAAATCAATTCAATTCAATAAAGTTGTATTCGATTATTTTCAGGATAATCATAAAAGCACATAATATCACACATTATCATAATCTATACAGCTTTAAAAACATCATTTAAAACACAATCAAAAATTTGAATTAAAACACCATACTGTAGCTACCTATTCCACATAGATAAGAAGAAATTTCAGAAAATTCACATTAAGATAGTTTTCCTACATTTGATGGCATATTTAAAAATGCAGATAGTGACGTTGTAAAATGTTGATTCTCTAGAAATTGCAATGCTAAAAATCGGGTTGACATTGTCTGAGGCTGAGTAACTTTAGGATTAGTAAGATCCAACCTTTTCTTTGTACATGATACAATTTACAGAATAAAAGAACGTGTAATGTTTATTGTTGGGAAACATCGTCACTAGGACATTTGCACATGTCTCTGGACCAGTCATACATAGTAGGGAAGCTTGTTAATCTGTGAAAGATCCCAAGTCTAAATCAGTTCAGAAGGAATCTGTCGTATCCACCGTAATCATTCTTAAGAAATGGCTGGATACTATTGGTGGCTAGCATCATTTGATTCACCAATACCGTTGGCTTCACTATTTCTGTGGGAAATCTAATTGTGTCCAAAAGTGCCATACAGTTTCCTTTAAGATCTTTTCTAGAAATAGTGACATGGTGCTGGGGTCATCATAATATTCGGGATGCCCAAGATCGTTCATTACATTTTTAACATATTTTAACCATGGTATAGTAAAGACCCGCGCTAAATTAAGACTATCAGTTAGAATATCCTGATTGAAAGTAGTTTTTGTTGTGGTCCATATCCTGTGCCATAACAAAACAGGTTCTGTTTTTATGAGATCGGATGTGTGTGGCATCCCTAGCTCAGAATGACAAATATAAGAAGATGTACTGCTTAGGGCTGCCAGCTAAAATATTAAAAAGGCATTCTCAACTAGCTGTAGGGGCTGTGAATCTGCAGAGCCCCAGACGCCTGCACCGTACATATCAGTGGAGATGCATTTCGCCTAGTAAATGGGTAATAACTCTACAGGAGATCGTCTACCAGAATTTCTAGAAAAATTAGCTAATACCACAGTGGCTTTCATGAACATTAATTTTCTAGCTTGGACAGCCAGGCACCATGTCCCCTTCTGAACAAAAAAAATACCTAAGTAAGTAAATATTTTTGTAAATCCGTCCTTTTTAATGTAGATGTCTCTGCATTGTTTACTACATCCCCCGCATTTCAAAATAAAAGTTTTTGAGTTATTCACTCTGAGACCCAAATTTTGCATAAACGTAGCAAAGCTTGTCACTACCCTTTGGAGTCCCACTTGCGTATGTGACATTAATACAGCATCATCTGCGTACATCAGGGCGGGTATGGGATGTTTGTTAATTTGTGGCAAGTCCTGACACTAATTCGCCAGGACTTGACCTAGTTCATTAATATAAAGTGTGAATAAAAAGGGAGCCAAGACGCAGCCTTGTCTTACACCTCTCTGTATTTTAAACGTGTCTGTGCACTCCCCGCTAATCCCATAGCACACCCTAGACTTTGCATCACTAAATAGCTGCCTTATAAAAAGTATAAGGGAGGTTTCCACATCCAAGTCCTCCGTAATCTTCCGTAACCTATTGTGTATGACACAGTCGAAGGCTGATGTAAGATCTACAAATGCTAGGTATAGCCTGCCCTGTTTTGCAAGGGTGTACTTCCCTAGTAAAATATTTAAATTTAGACCCTGCTCGACTGTGCCTAGGCCCTGGTGGAAGCCGTATTGTAATTCTGATATAATACTGTAGTCTTCGGCCCAGTCCTGTAGACTGTTAAGTAAAACATGCCCTACCACTTTGACCAGGGAGTCTAGCAATGATATGGGCTCGTAGCATGCAGGGTTCTGACGGTTACCTTTTTTAAAAATTGGTAACAGTATTGATTCAGACCAACTTTTAAAGAAATAGGAAGAACATCAATGAAATTAATGTAAATCTTTTTTGGTCTGGGACAAAAACGTGAAAAGAATTCTGTTTAATTTAACACACAAAGCTGAATATAGAACACATCGGCTGTCTTGCCCCTTCAAAAATGTACATTGAAAGCACAAAATTAAAAGTCATAGGAGAATACTAGAACATGTGCATGCTATTAAGAGGATTGATAAACACTATCCTGTAGCTTTTAATTTTCATTTATGGCACATGGGTAAAGTTCATTTATTGATATTCCCTGCATTCCAAAAATGTTGAGTGGAGGTAATAGGGAAACAACCCTTTCTGAAGTAGAGTTAAGATATAAAATATTGCTGGATGCAAGATAACTTAAAGGAGTGAAAATAAGTGTTGAAATGTATATACACTTTTAATATGATATGCAATTTTGTCTTCTCTTTAGCAAGATCTATAACATGTTTAAATATAGTTTTCTCTGTTTTTTCTTTTTCTCTATTTTTTGTTTCTAAATTTTCATCTGTAGGATGAGAAGGTTCCTGTGAAATAATCAAAGGTTAACCTATTATCATTTTAGACTGAGGAACTGTGTCAATAAATGACCATGCCTATTGGGGCGTTACATATTATTACAATGATTGCCCCATTTCGGATTGGAACAGGCAGTAATTTGACTATTAATGCCAATTGTGCAGTATTATATCTTGAAATGTACTGAGCAACTGTCAGTGAACCAAAGAAGCTTGGTTCCTGTTCTTTACATAATAATGGGATTCACTATTGTGTACATGGTTACATAGCGTATACATGTGCCGTTATTGTTGTCTGTAAAAATGATTGAGACTATACAATACAAGTATGGTTTCCACTGTGAGTGTAAAGCGCTGCTTTGATATCATTCAATCACCAAGTAATCCATGACATTTTGTTTGGAATTCAGAATGAATTATTGCTTATCAAAATATTTTTTTCTACGCTGATTCATTTTGTGATGGATAGGAACTACAATTCTATAAATAACTCTGTGTGATTAATCTCAAAAACATTAAAATCAAATCAAGTCTAACAATTTTTTTTCTGGAAAACTGTATTTGTTTGAAATGAAGGTCATGGTCATATGTAGCACTGTTTTCATTCCTATGCTTTGAAGAGGTTACAAGTCTGTTTGTTTATATTGATCACTGTTGTGAACGGCTTCCAACCGTGAACAAGGCCATTAGGCTAAAACGCATAGGTGAGCTTCTGCAAAAGAAAAAAAAAACACATTTCACATTTGACTCTGTGAGTGTGTCCTTAGATAATATTTGCACTTTGACTGTTATGCGAGCAAGATGGGGGCTCATGACGGACTGTACCCTCATCGATCATGCAGCCTGGCCTGGCATGCCAACCGTCACTGGTGTTGGTGGGATATTTAAGCATTTTTATATAATTGTTATATACATATATATAATTTATATAATTTTAGAAACTTGGGTATAGTTGATGCAAACTTATATCAACTTTTGAATTTAATATCACATTAACATTTAAAATTATTCTAATTAAATGTTTAACTTTGTTATGATATCAAAGTTATTCCAAATAATGCAAAACATAACTTAAAACTAATTTTGTTTCAAATTAAGTTAAATTAAAATGTAGCCCCCTCCGCTGCTGCACTCTGCTCATGGTTCGGGACCCCTGGTCCACCCCACCCTGTGGCATACATAACAGCCTTTCTCCTCCCCAGCCTGCCCTCCCCTCCACCGGCCCTGTGCGGAAACCTCCGGACATCTACTCCTTCCTCCCTCCCCACCACCTCCAGAGGTACTACGGCCCACGGCCTCAATGGTGATTGCAATGGGTGGAATGCCTATGACCCACTAAACTGCCGTCGCCTGAGGTCTGGAACACAGCGCTACGACAAAAGGTTGGATACTCTGTCTCTGCTAGTGACATGCGTCATCCCCCTTGCACTTCTGCCACTCCCTGCCCTCACCCATCCCTCTCCCTTTCCCCCATTTTCCCCCATTTCTTACTGTGCCATTTAATGTCATCCACTAATGCCTTTATTGCATTGCAACCCTGTTGTACACGTTTACTTCAATAGAAAATTGCGACACAAAAACAAAATTAACGTGTAGTGAGGGTTGGTAATTATGTTTTAGGTATTAAAAACATAATATTTAAAGCATAATACATTTACATTAATTTGCAATTTAATACAAATTCAATTTTAAGAATGAGAGTGGCCTCTATTTTGTTTTTAAATAGTTCGAGGTTAGAATTATATGTCTAAACTTATTTTACATTTTTGTTTTAGTTTAAACTAATTTTATTTATTTTCTACATTTTTGATGAAATATATTATATTTCCTGATGATTTCCTATTGGAAGACAACTGCCCTGGTGGTGGGCACCTCCACAAACAGGTACAAAGTTGCAAGTAGTAATTTCGCAAACTCAGTCACGGAAGTCTTCACTCCCTCATTGGAGACTCTGGGTGCAATTTATGATTAAAACCAGGGAATTTGTACATGAAGGGAACAGTGGTTCTGCCATCTATTCGCTTTTGAAGCGTAGGAACTTATTTATAAAAAAATAATTCAATCCCTCTGTCCAGATGGGGCTAGTCATGAATGAAACAAGAAAGTCCAAACAAAAAAAGAACTCATATACGTCTCAATCAGTATAAGATTTTTAGTGTATTAAATTCAATCGTGTACTCTCTAAATTTGATTATAACATATATATATACACACACACAGATATGGACTAAACATTTACATTTAGATTAGTGACGTGAAGTTAACCTAAAAGAATCTATTTACATATCACACCACAATATGTACCTAACATATAAATTTTACGACAAACATTTAAACACAGTGCAAAGTATTTTGGATATGATTCTGCCCAGCAAGAAATTCGTCCAATTATCTTAATTGTTCTGGGTGATCATTAACACTCAATATTATACGTCGACGAAGAACACACACAGATTCAATTTCTAGTCTTGAGGAAGACCCCCCCACAGACGATTACATATTCGTAATATTTTTCAGGGGTCGAAACGTCGACGTAACAACTAAGATAATTGGACGAATTTCTTGCTGGGCAGAATCATATCCAAAATACTTTGCACTGTGTTTAAATGTTTGTCGTAAAATGTATATGTTATGTACATATTGTGGTGTGATATGTAAATAGATACTTTTAGGTTCACTTCACGTCACTAATCTAAATGTAAATGTATAGTCCATATCTGTGTGTGTGCATATTTATATATTCCCCCGTTATAGTTAGTTCAGCTAACTATAACTCGCGCGCCCGCAATCCACTGCTGATGACGTCACATATTACATCACTCATGACATGGTCGGTGACATCACTCATGACATCACTGATGACATCTCAAATGACATCACTGATGACATCACTGATGACATCATCCATTGAGTATGTGTTTCTGAACAATTTTAATATGTTTAATATATATAGGGAAAGGCCTGTTGAAGAATGAGTGGGTGTACAAGTGTGTAAATGGATGATTTTCTGTGGTGCGTAACTGACTCTATAAGTGAGTCATTAAATGTATCTTACTGCAGACTAGTGACTAAACTGTGTAAATGTTTGTATGTGTCTGTATGTTGGTGTATAAGTGGCGGTATGGTTTTGTGAATACCTATATAAGTGTCTGTATGAGTTATTGATTGCTTGTCTCAGTATCTGTATGGGTTCCTCAGTGTTTGTGTGGGTAGGGTGTGTGTGGCTCTATGCATAGATGTGTGAGTGGGTGATTCTATGGGTGCATGGTTTTAAGAGTGCATCTGTGATGGACTGTATGGTTGAGTGAGTGTATGTATGGGTGTGTTAGGGATTGAATGTATATCTCAGTGGTACATTTGTCACTAACTACATATGTGAAAGGCAGTATATATGCGTGTAAGAGTATATAAGTGGGTAGATGTGAGTGTGTGATTGTGAGAGTGACTGTATGGATGAGTGTGTGCTTGTATCAATGATTCTATAAGAGTGTAAGAATGTGATACTATTTTTATGAGTAAGTGAACTTGAGTGTGTATAACCGCATAGGTGAGTAAATGGGAGTGTGATTATTTGCATGACTAAGTAGGTGTGAGAGTACCTCTATGGATGATTGGTAGTGTGTGAGTGTCTATATAGGTGTATAAATGCATATGTTAGTTTTGTATGGAGTGAATATAAGTATGAGTGGAGGTGTATGTAGACCTAAGAGTTAATAAGTGGGTATGTAGTTATTGGTATTGCAGTATGTATGGTTTTGAGAATTGAACTCTTAAATTATGAGTCAGTGTATCAAAGGTTATATTAGGGTGTGAGAAGATGTGGTAATTTATCACATGGATGACGTCATCAGTGATGTCATCAGTGATGTCATTTGAGATGTCATCAGTGATGTCATGAGTGATGTCACTGACCATGTCATGAGTGATGTAATATGTGACGTCATCAGCAGTGGATTGCGGGCGCGCGAGGTATAGTTAGCTGAACTAACTATAACGGGGGAATTTCATTGGTTTTTTACGAGTGAAATGTCCAGCTAACTATAACATGTGTGAAACCTATGGTTTTTTCAGTGAATTTGCAAGGTTTTTTAAATGCTAATTCCTAACTATAACGTGTGTGAAACCTATGGTTTTTTCAGTGAATTTGCAAGGTTTTTTAAATGCTAATTCCTAACTATAACGTGTGTGAAACCTATGGTTTTTTCAGTGAATTTGCAAGGTTTTTTAAATGCTAATTTATGAATGTTTTATTATATTTTTTATTTATTTATTTTACAATATGCAACCTATGTATATAATTATAGAGTTACTGTATCCTGCAATATGGAATGGCTCAGCTTTTTAAAAATTTTTTTAGATATAGTTGAACAGCATAGTTAATATCTTCTCTAAACCTCTAAACATTGTTTTTTTTTTTTAAGGGTTTTTGACCGTGCGCGTACCGTACGCGTACGGTGCGCGCACTTGCATGCGTACGTGCTCCGTGTGCGCATGCGTACGTGATCCATGTGCGCATGCGTACTTCGTGCATGATGCGTACGCGCGTGCTCCGTACGCGCATGCACACGTGTTCCATTCGCGCGTGCTCCGTACGCGCATGCGCGTGTGCTTCGTACGCGCGTGCTCGTTATGCGCATGCGCGCGTGCTACGTACGCGCATGCGTGCTTGTACCGTGCGCGCACCGTACGCATACGGTGCGCGCACAGCAAGTCATGTGATCAAGAAACAACACTTTTCATTGGTTTATATTAGTTTTAGGTCATGTGATTAAGAAACAACACTTTTCATTGGTTTATAGTAGTTTCAGTTCCAGAAACTTCCAACACCACACCCACTCCCCTCATTATTACTTCTGATTCCCTGGGAGCTGAGCAGCTTTTCTAGTACTTCAGTACTTCAGAATGGCAGAGCAGCAGTCATCTTCTGGGAGTGAGCAGGAGACCCTTGTGAGACAGAGACAGAGGAAACAGAAAGACTCTTTTATATGGCAATTTTTTACATTTCCACTGGGGCAGAAGAAAGTGAATGCTCCCAAAGTCACCTGCACTCTTTGTGATCGTGTCTTATCACGAGGAGATCCTAAAAAGAAATACTCTTTTAGTATCTTCACTATAATCAGGCACGTTAGAGATGTACATCCTGTGGCTTATGCTCGAGCTGCTAGAGAAAACCCTTCAGCAGCTCAGCCGAGCACATCCGCAGCAGCTCAGCCGAGCACATCATCGGCAGCTCAGCAGAGCACTTCATCTGCGGCGGCAGCTTCACCTTCTTCGGTTCCTCTGGATATACACCCTCTGTTTGAGAGGGTGCATATACGGTGCAACTTGTGTAATGCTCTTATCTCTTATGTGGACACCAGCATTCCGCTAATAGAGAGGAAGATACAGCAGCACACGTGTGACACCCTATAATTTTTGCCATGTCTTTTTTTTCCTCTGTCCCTCAATTAACACAACGGCTCTTTTTAGAGCCACCTAACATCTAAACACGTAAAAAAAAAATTTAATTCTATTTTTTTATGTTTTTTTCCCCGCCGTGTGCGCACCGTGCGCACACAGAACGCGCACCCCGCGATTTCTTTATAAAAAATAAAATGTTTTTTTTACCCTTCATGGTCCTTCAGGGACCTCCTGACAAAAGCTAGGGGGTCAGGAACTCTGTACCCTACCCCCTTTTCACGTTCTCCACCTTTCTTTTAAATGGAAACACACATTTCTTTTTTTTGCATATTTTAACCCTTTCCAAATGATTTCTACCCCCAACATGACTTCTGCCTGCTAGCATAGCATTAGATCATGGAACACTGGTGTGTGCAGAGACGTCAGAAGTTCAGCACATAATGTTTCTAATCCAAAGAGCAAGATTGCTTAACTTTTCAAACCTAACAGCAAATCCAAAGTAATGTTCTGTGGGAACACATTTTTCTGGACCAATACAAAACATGCTTTTAAAAATTTAAACATACAGCCTAGTTTTTATTGTAAAATGGTCTGAAACAGCCAATGAGTTCTTTTTATTACAAAAAAAAGAATATAAGCCTCCATTTTACAACTACCTTTCTTTTCATTTTGTCATTCTACTGAAAGACACCTTCAGAGTGCATCCAGGTCTCCTCCTCACTCCCTGAAATACACTGCTGTTCTACCATTTTCAAGTAAAATTGATTGCTGCTCAGCTCCTTGTCCCAGGTAATAAGAAGAAATAGTGAGGGGAGTGGCTATGGTGTATGAAGATTCACGAAGAGAAACTACCATGAACCAATGCTTCTGAGTGCATTCAGATGTCCTCCTCACTCCCTGAAGTAGATTGATCTTCTGCCATTTACAACTAAAATTGATACCTGTTCTGCTCCTTGTCCCACGAAATAAGAAGAAATAGTGAGGGGATTGGCAAGGCATTTATAGAGTAGACGGTGTACATTTCACAGATGAAGGGAACAGAGTCTTCCTCTTGATCTTTAAACTCTGCATCGATACTTACTTATAGGTACCAAAAAACACTCAATTAACACAATGGCTCTTTTTAGAGCCAACCAACATCCAAACACTTAAACTTTATTTTTAGTTCTATTTTTTATATGATTTTTTTGTCGCATCTCTATGCTTCCCCTGCGCAGGCGTACAAACTGCAGCCATGCACCGGCGCAGGCTCCCTTGCACCATGGTTCAAGGATGCCTGCGTGGTGGGGAGATTGTTCTTGTGCAGGAAGGGACACCTTCCTGCACAAAAACTATCAAAAGAGGCTTTTTCCTCTTTCAATGTGTGCTGTAGAATGGAGGACGCACTAAAAGAGGAAAAAACGAGGAGAAATAAAAACATTTCTCCTCGTTGTGCCTCGCTACGCCACCTCTAGGGTAGCGTAGCATTCACACGCATCTCCAGAGTTATGAATTCTCGTAAACCTGGACATGTGTCTAGTTCTTTGAGTGTTGCGTGGGAACACCCACAACAACTCCCATGGAACGCCCCTTCAACGCACAGTGCTGCGTGTGAAGTGGCTGTATTTATGTGGAGAGGAAAAGTCACGCAGGGTGGCTTTTCCTCCCCTTGTAAATATTGAGGAGCTCCCTGCGCCACCAGTACGTTATGAAAAGTGACATAGTGGTGGCGCAGGGGCCTTGTTAATCTTCCCCAGAGATGTTAAGCAAATTAAGTGTAAGACAGACAAAGGGAGAGAGACAGAAACAGAGACAGAGTGCAAGGAACTGAGAATGAGTAAGGCAGTTAGAATGACTGAGACACATGGAGACAGGGAGAGATACATGGTTGAAAAAGTAGTGATGGAGGCAGTAAACCTAGGGGAGTAGTATAGAAGGAGTGAGGGAGTTACGAAAGAGCAGTAAAGGAAGAAGAGAGAGAGAAGGGGAATGAGAAAAGCAGAGTGAGGAGAAGTGAAGAAAAGGGAGCATGAAAGTGAAGGGGTGAGAAATACAGATATTTCAAACTTACCTGACCAATAAAATAACTTAATTATAAATAAATGTTTTTTTTAATTGCTAGAAAAAAGGATTACATTTCCTAAATTTTCTTTCTCGATCTGAATAAAAAGAAAAAAAGTAGTAATATTTAACAATATATTTTAGAATACATTACACATATTTTCATATTTAACAAAGTAATTTTTTGCCCTTTTTTTGCTGTTTTCAGAATATATTGAATTTCATTGCAAATTGTGAAATCAATTGCATTCATCACTTAACAGCGTGCAAAAAAATTAACAATCTGAAAGATTGTTTAAAAAAAGCCCTGAATCTCTACTCAGTAAAACATACCTTGATAGAAATGTAACATATATATTAAAAATATCATCTAAGAACAATAACTATTTGCAATAAATAACGTCTGTAAATTTTGTTGCTTAAGCTCATACACCAAAATAATATCTGTCAAAGAAGTCCACAATAGAAACAGTTACCTTTCCATGAGGCCAAATGGTAATTTTTAAATTCTTTTTTTGTGAAATATCCAATGGTAATCCTATAAAATTGAAATAATGGTTTCTTCAGATGCTGCTATTTGTATCTAAAATTTTGGTTTTAGAAAAATTAAGTAGGAATTTGGTAATTCTGCAGGCAAACATTGCTTGAAATTCACTTGTGAATCATTACACAGTGTCCAGCCTTTTTCACATTTTAGATAAACTGTGTAATGACCAGAAGTTATAGAATGTCCATCATGGAAAATTATTGCAACTGCAACAAAAGTTTTTCCTGATATTGATAATTGATTTCCTGTAAACTTCTTTATTAAAGTGTCCAATTTTGTTCCATCAGCTCTACAACGTTGCATCATTAAAATTACATACTGTTCATATTTTTTTAAAAATAACGTTGATAACATTTCTGATTTACATTAAGAACATTCCATGTTGTGATTTGCATCTTTAACTAATTTACTAAAAGTCACTGATTTACTCTCTGGTAATGTTAAATATATGAACCTTTCAGAATCAACATTAGAGCTGCATGTGTTCAAACAGTTTTCACAACTATGTTCCCATTTATAAGAGAGACCAAACATATTTTCTATTTCTACCCCTTCATCTTCCAGTACCATAAGCATATACATTAAGAATTCCTGTGCATCTTGCTGGACATTTTGAGTAAACTGTGTACATCCTGAACATACATCTAAAAGATTTCTAACATCAGAAGCACTTTCTATTTTAGTTCTATCATTACTCAGCTTCTCATAAAGGAAACTCAGCAGAGAACAGAATCTTTTTTCATGATTTAGTATTATCTGCTCTTTCAAACTTTCAAGATAAAATACAACATTCAGCACTACATTAGCGTAGCAGTTGACACCAGAGCTATTTTCAAAATGACAACCAACAACCTCTTCAGCATTGTCCTTTTTCTTTTTGCTTGCAATCACATCAGTCTCTATTTGTTTACTCTTCTGTACATCCTCATTACAGATATTCTCAATTCTCCTTTTCCGACAAACAACACGTTTTTCAAACACAGGATACTGACCTAAATGAGGAGCATAGCTTTTTCTTAATCTATTATATTCCTTTACACAGTTTGCATCAGCACTAACTTTTGACTCATCAAAGTCTATCATGAATAAACCAGATATTTTTTTCACGCGTGACAAAGCAACATATGCCATACCTTCTTTAAACACAGTAGATCCAATGTTTACAAAAGCACTATCTACAGTTAATCCTTGAGATTTGTGAATAGTTACATCATATGCTAGAGAAAACGGAAACTGCTTCCTACGTACATATAAGTCTTTCACAAGCAAGAAACGAACTGAACAATTTCTAATGTCTTTAACCTCTTCAATCTGATCAAATTTTATTTTTAAAAATTAAATTCCATCTTTTTTCTGGTAATTAACAAAACCCACAACTTTACCCATAGCTCCATTCACTAAACCTTTTTCTACATCCAAATTACGTCTTAAAATTACTCGACAGTTCATACATATATAAAGATTCTTTTCTAAACCAGCTGTATTTGATATGTTTTTCTCTAGAGAATCCAATTTAGTTGTCAATTTCCTTGTCAATATAATAGTTATTCCTTCATGCTGTATTTTATCCACAGCTTCCAGTTTTATAATTTCTTCATTTTCCAATTTCAAAAGTTCTTGATTGAATATAGAGCATTCATGTAGTGTTGGCATTAAGCAGATTACAGTATTTTTTCCAGCAATTTTCTTGTATATTTTCTCTGGAACTATTTGTTCTGTTGGAAACAAATTACATAGCAATCGACTCTGTAAAGCTTTTCTGCCATGTTCTGTGAGTAGTCCAATTCTGATATCTTTGAGAATACTTGCATAATCATCATCATTTGCTTGCCGCATATTGGTAATGAGTTCTTTGTACTCAAAGTATGTCCAAATATTCACATTACCTATACTTCCTAACGACTTTTTCGTGTCTTCATGTGTAAGAGTATGAAATACTGGTTGTCCTTCAACTGGATTGAGCTGCAGTAGATGCCCAAAAACTATAACATGTGTTCCTCCAAATAGCACGTCATAGTTTGTCTTTAGAATTTGCTGCATTCTTAAATGCACAAAGGCAAGCATTAAGTTTGATACCATGCTTACCTCATCAATAATGAGAACTTTCATTTTTTTCAATACTCTTGAAACTTCAAAACATGCTTCTCCTGTTAGCTTGTGGTATTGTATTTTGTTCTCACGCTCTACTGGTAACATTAGCAAATGATGGAGGGTAATTCCTTTTATGTTATATGCTGCTAACCCAGTTGGAGCAGTAACAACACAAGACAAAGTTGAATCAGTTTTTTTCTGTAGGTAGCTTCTAATTACTTTAATTAAGAAACTTTTTCCGGTTCCAGCTTGTCCACTCACATACATTCTGATTGGTTCAAATGATGTGCATGAGCACACTTTATTTTCATGTAGTAATCCATGATCAATTTGTTTTGTGACTTCCTCATAGATTTGTTGTTGTTCATCATTCAGTTGCTGTTCCAAATTTGCTAAGTTTAATAAATCTTCCTGAGCTTGATTCATAGCTGTTTCCACTTCAGTCATGGCTATTGCAGCTTCATTTTCTACGATTGGTTGTCATAGGGGATCTTGACTGAGCGTCCCAGAACTTTGACTGTCTTGAAAACTGTCTCTAGCTACTTCAGCTGCAATTGTTGCTTCTTGTTCAATTTCTTCACTTAACATTTGTACATAAGTTGTGAAAGTACTGCATTCTATGGAATCTTTGCATGCATTAAAGGAATCTTCATAGCTCTGAAAATGTCCAAGTAATTCATCCTCTGAACGCCATGGTTTAAACAACTGTAAAAGTGCTAAGTGGTAAAATTCCTTCTTGTCAGTAGTGTCACAACTCAGCTTTCTGTGATTAATCAAACTTCCTTTTGTTTGTTTTACCAAACATCCTTCCTCACCAATGACTTTATATTAACCATTGTTGGTGTCTTCTGTGGTATTCCGTTTAAAAATGTAGTTCTGCAGCACTTCATAGAGACACATGTTCTCAAGATGATGACTTCTCTTTGGGTAATATGTGTCCAACATGTTTGTTCTTAAAATGTCTGTACTTTCTGGTTTGTACTCTGCTAAATATTCAATTTCTCGAATAGATTTCAATACCCGATTTCGCATTCCTGCAAGGCCTAAACTTACCCAAATTATTCTTCTGGATTTGGAGTACAGACTTGCAGATGATAACCTATCTGAGCATTCGTATGACCCAATTTCTCGATGCGATAACATCTTTAAACTGAAACTGTATAGCTTTTTACTGACAGTCTTCTCGTGAGAAATCTCTTCCCACATTTCTTTCAATTCCGTTTTCTCAGATTTAGTGATGTAAGATGTGACATACCGAGCAACAGCAATAGAATTGTTAGCTACATACTGAATATCCATGTTAGCATTCCACATGGATAAAATGACTGGGTTGTAGTCATTTATATATTTTGACTCTTGTTTTCTTCTTAGGTTGTAGGTATTTTTAGGCAATTTTCTTGTAATAGTATGTCGCACAGCTGACATAAAACTGTTTACTCTTCCTTTTGAAAGAACAGGTCGTGGAAATCCAAATCGACATTTTGTGTAGAATTTATCTTTACTCTTGTACTTTCTTCGACAGTATTTTCCACACCGATGACTTTGGAAGCGTAAAACTTGCTCTTTTAAGTTTTTTTCTTCTGTGCTTTTAGGTATAGCACATGTTGCATATCCTTCAATGAAAGATAAAACTGCATCATCAGAATCTGTTCCAAATTTTTGGGCATCCTTGATCCACAACAGCATATGAATATGAGGAGCACCTCTTGCTTGGTACTCTTTTCTCCAAAAGAAATCCACAACTTCTCCAAGAGGTGGATTTTTTTTATTGCAGATGAAGGACATCATAGCCTCAAATCTATGATTGAAATATCTGCAAACATTAACCGGATCCAATGAGCACAATTCTCCTGCTGTCTTGTATTGGATGTTTTCAATATTTGAATTTGCCTCTTGAAGAAAATCCAGTAAATCATCCCAAGCGTACTCAGCACATCTTAGGGTAAGGAACCATGTAGGAGTTCCTAAATTCCGTAACATACATTTCAATTCTCCATGGCGTTGGTACCAATATTCATTAGTTCCACCCTGACAAGCCATCAGATTAATCAATTGTGATTCCAAATGATCATCTCGCTGTTGCACTTTGTTCAGAAAATCCTTTGCAGACACATTATGTAGATGTACTCCAGTTTTTAAAATGTGATTTACTGCATAAGATAGTGCAGACAAGTCACTTTCAAATAAAAGATGGAACAAATAAGGAATACTTTGACGAAATCTTGGATCTTCTGCATATAATCTTGTAGTCCGATACTCAGAAGCAGGAATCTGTACTGGACGTTCATCATATCGTCCACCTTTTCCTGTAGGAAACAGCTTTGGAAAACAACGAGCTTCCAAGCTCTCCTCCCATACACTCACGGGAGTTCCTTTTGCTTTTTTCATCTGAAACAGATCAATAGTGTTTCCCATAACTTCTTTAGAATGAAGAGGATGTGTGCTGAAATGTTCATACATTTCTTCTTCTTTTGACTTATCCACTTTTTCAATTTGCCCAGTTGGTATTCCTGTGTCTGCTAGTAAAACTTCTTCATCTTCATCCATATAAATTGATTCATACCATTTATTATTTCTTTTCAAATATAAACTTTTCGTACATCTACCAGCTCCTGCCAAATTTTCTTATTCTTTGTAGGTACACCATTAACCAGAATAACTAATGGTTCAGTTTCCAAACTATCTGCATCAATTGTTTCAATATTTTTTTTCAAATCTAATGGCAAATAGACAACTCTTCCTTTAAACCTCTTTGTAAATCTGAAGGAGGTAATTTGCCTGTTTTGGGCTCCATACGAACTATAGTCTGAAACGGATGGACACATTGAATGAGTATAGACTCATACGTATTTAAATCACTAAGTTCTGCAGGAATATCAACCAATTCTAAATTATTATGTACAGCTCTAGCTGGCATTTTATTTTCTTCTAACTTGTTATAACAGTATTTACAAATACGCTGATCTTCACCCAATTCAAAACAATTTTCCAGAAACAAATATGTAGCAAAATCCTTCCACTTAGAATTATTTTCTTTTTCACTTTTTTTATAGAGATCAACATTCCTTGCTTGAGTTTTAAAATGGCTTCTCCGGCAACAAATACAAGTAATATTTGGTCTTTCATTAGAGATGATAGTAAATTTTGTCATTTGATCTTCAAATGTTTTACTAACAGTGGGTTCTACATTCTCTTCCACATTTTCTTCAATAACTGTGTCATTTCCATCACTTTCTTGCTCTGGACCAAAGTAACAAAACTCAATATCCTCACAAACCTTCTTCACATCTGATACAGATCCACTGAACAGAGCAGTATTCAACTCATGTAACTTTAGTGCTGGACTTTTAGCAAAATACAATCTTCTCACAAACTTTCTCATTTCAGGATGATGAACTGCCAGCATCCTAAAATGGTGAAATACACTTTGACAAACTTTCCTAGAAAGACAAGCCAGAGAATATCCTTGCAAACCAGTATTCTCTCTCACTCTGCATGGATCTAGTCTTTGAAGCACCTTAATCTTCTGTTTAACACTTTTTTTTACTATATTCTCTTAGAAAGTCACGAAATTTATCAATAGATTCCTGTCGTACAGTACAAATATAACTACAATTCCAAGTGTACACTGGGGCTTTAGGACGTCTCCCCATAACCTCATCAGCTAACACTTCTTCCTCATTTCTTGGAACCATTTTCTCCTTTTCCATTACACAACCATCCTTAACTTCATATGCTCAACCACTGGTGTCAACTGCATGCAGCAAACTATTACTTTGAAGATAACTCTCTTCATTAAAAAATGATTTAGTACTTGAACTATGCTTCCATTCACCTAAGAACACTTTACAAAAGTTTTTTTTTTCACTTCTCTTTTTCTTTTTCTTTTTGACTTCATTACATTCACTAATTTATCTAATGTACGGATTCTGTTCAAAATTAAAATGAATACTTTTCTTTTTAATTCCAAAGCCTTTGCAACAATTGATTCAATATGTTTCTTTTTCTTATAAAATTTGGCTTTCTTCCTATATTTTTTCACATCCTTTAGCAAATTGAACATCACTCTCTCTGAAACATTTTTCTACGAATGTTTTTAAAATCTATTTTTCTTTTTAAGTCATTCTTTCTTACTTCTGATTCTACAATAGCATTTAGTATATTCTGTCGATTGTCTTTTTGTTTTCTACTTGAAACACTATTTCCAGTGGATATATTTTTTACATTTTTTCTTTGCTTGAGGATATTTTTTATAAAATCCTTAGTCTGCTTACCAGAAGGCTTTGTCTTTTTTCCAACATGAGGTTCTTCAACTAATTTTTGTTGTCCAGTTGTCTTCAAATATAGATGTTGTTGCTGTTCTTTTCTCTTTCTTGATTTTATAGGCATCTTTAATTTATTTCAGTATTGTTCAGCAATACCTGAAAGAGACTAAAAAAAAATACCTTTATGTAATTTAAATATATTACTATATTTTTTATGAGCTTTTCAAAACCTATCATATGAGCTGTCCCTTTCCTACGACTGCAGGTCTTACACAATAAAAGCTACACAAATTAAATCTCTGACAACAATTCCTGTGTGCACACAGACTCATGGTGTGATTCTAGGCAGAAAACGATATTTGATTGGCAATTTCAAAGCACATTTACTACTGTGGTTTTGCAAGTGGTAATTACTGTAACAGCCTCACACATTTTCCTAATAGTTTAGAGAGGCAGAAAAGAGCACATGTCCTAACAGCTACTTGAGAGCATGAGCATGTGTAACCTCGGTGAGTGATTAGACTACAGCAAAGGAAATGAGCCTTAGTGATATTGATTGTGTTAGCGTTACTCACTGCTATCTGAAATACCACACAGTGCTGAATACTTAGCATGGGAGTGCAGGAGAAGCACCTGCCTGTGTGCTAAGAGCTTGCTTCTGGAAACTGTGTATTGTCAGGTGCAAGAGAGATCTGCATGGACGCTTGCACAACTGCATGAAGACTGCAGAGATGTATGTAAGATCACCTGTGGTAAGGGTTAATTGGAGTTTTGAACATGTAGGAACTACCTCACCCATTGCAGGAGTGTAAGGAAAATCTACCCTGTTGTTTTCAAATGTGTTAGCATTTGCCTCTCATTTGTGAGATATTGATTTGAGCTGAATGCTAGCCATAACACTTCAAGAAAACAAGCTGCCCCTTTCCTACGAATGCAAGTCTTACAGAACCAGACCACCACAAATTAAATCTCTGACAACAATTCCTTTGTGCACACAGACTCATGGTGTGATTCTAGGCAGAAAACGATATTTGATTGGCAATTTCAAAGCACATTTACTACTGTGGTTTTGTAAGTGATAATTACTGTAACAGCCTGACACATTTTCCTTATAGTTTAGAGAGGCAGAAAAGAGCACATGTCCTAACAGCTACTTGAGAGCATGAGCATGTGTAACCTGGGTGTTTGATTAGACTACAGCAAAGGAAATGAGCCTTAGTGATATTGATTCTGTTAGCGTTACTCACTGCTATCTGAAATACCACACAGTGCTGAATACTTAGCATGGGAGTGCAGGAGAAGCACCTGCCTGTGTGCTAAGCGCGTGCTTCTGGAGACTCTGTATTGTCAGGTGCAAGAGAGATCTGCATGGACGCTTGCACAACTGCATGAAGACTGCACAGATGTATGTAAGAGTACATGTGGGGTAAGGATTAATTTGAGTTCGGAACATGTAGGATCTACCTCACCCATTGCAGGAGTGTAAGAAAAATCTACCCTGTTGTTTTCAAATGTGTTAGCATTTGCCTCTTTTGTGAGATATTGATTTGTGCTGAATGCTAGCCATCACACTTCAAGAAAACAATCTGCCCCTTTCCTACGAATGCAAGTCTTACAGAACCAGACCAACACGAATTAAATCTCTGACAACAATTCCTTTGTGCACACAGACTCATGGTGTGATTCTAGGCAGAAAACGATATGTGATTTGCAATTTCAAAGCACATTTACTACTGTGGTTTTGCAAGTGATAATTACTGTAACAGCCTGACACATTTTCCTTATAGTTTAGAGAGGCAGAAAAGAGCACATGTCCTAACAGCTACTTGAGAGCATGAGCATGTGTAACCTGGGTGAGTGATTAGACTGGAGCAAAGGAAATGAGCCTTGGTGATGTTGATTGTGTTAGCGTTACTCACTGCTATCTGAAATACCACACAGTGCTGAATACTTAGCATGGGAGTGCAGGAGAAGCACCTGCCTGTGTGCTAAGAGCGTGCTTCTGGAGACTGTGTATTGTCAGGTGCAAGAGAGATCTGCATGGACGCTTGCACAACTGCATGAAGACTGCACAGATGTATGTAAGAGTACATGTGGGGTAAGGGTTAATTGGAGTTTTGAACATGTAGGATCTACCTCACCCATTGCAGGAGTGTGAGGAAAATCTACCCTGTTGTTTTCAAATGTGTTAGCATTTGCCTCTCATTTGTGAGATATTGATTTGTGCTGAATGCTAGCCATCACACTTCAAAAAAACAAGCTGCCCCTTTCCTACGAATGCAAGTCTTACAGAACCAGACCACCACAAATTAAATCTCTGACAACAATTCCTTTGTGCACACAGACTCATGGTGTGATTCTAGGCAGAAAACGATATTTGATTAGCAATTTCAAAGCACATTTACTACTGTGGTTTTGCAAGTGATAATTACTGTAACAGCCTGACACATTTTCCTTATAGTTTAGAGAGGCAGAAAGAGCACATGTCCTAACAGCTACTTGAGAGCATGAGCATGTGTAACCTGGGTGAGTGATTAGACTAGAGCAAAGGAAATGAGCCGTGGTGCTGTTGATTGTGTTAGCGATACTCACTGCTATCTGAAATACCACACAGTGCTGAATACTTAGCATGGGAGTGCAGGAGAAGCACCTGCCTGTGTGCTAAGAGCGAGCTTCTGGAGACTGTGTATTGTCAGGTGCAAGAGAGATCTGCATGGACGCTTGCACAACTGCATGAAGACTGCACAGATGTATGTAAGAGTACATGTGGGGTAAGGGTTAATTGGAGTTTTGAACATGTAGGATCTACCTCACCCATTGCAGGAGTGGAAGGAAAATCTACCCTGTTGGTTTCAAATGTGTTAGCATTTGCCTCTCATTTGTGAGATATTGATTTGTGCTGAATGCTAGCCATCACACTTCAAGAAAACAAGCTTCCCCTTTCCTATGAATGCAAGTCTTACAGAACCAGACCACCACAAATTAAATCTCTGACAACAATTCCTTTGTGCACACAGACTCGTGGTGTGATTCTAGGCAGAAAACGATATTTGATTGGCAATTTCAAAGCACATTTACTACTGTGGTTTTGCAAGTGATAATTACTGTAACAGCCTGACACATTTTCCTTATAGTTTAGAGAGGCAGAAAAGAGCACATGTCCTAACAGCTACTTGAGAGCATGAGCATGTGTAACCTGGGTTAGTGATTAGACTACAGCAAAGGAAATGAGCCTTAGTGATATTGATTCTGTTAGCGTTACTCACTGCTATCTGAAATACCACACAGTGCTGAATACTTAGCATGGGAGTGCAGGAGAAGCACCTGCCTGTGTGCTAAGAGCGTGCTTCTGGAGACTGTGTATTGTCAGGTGCAAGAGAGATCTGCATGGACGCTTGCACAACTGCATGAAGACTGCACAGATGTATGTAAGAGTACATGTGGGGTAAGGATTAATTGGAGTTTTGAACATTTAGGATCTACCTCACCCATTGCAGGAGTGTAAGAAAAATCTACCCTGTTGTTTTCAAATGTGTTAGCATTTGCCTCTCATTTGTGAGATATTGATTTGTGCTGAATGCTAGCCATCACACTTCAAGAAAACAAGCTGCCCCTTTCCTACGAATGCAAGTCTTACAGAACCAGACCAACACGAATTAAATCTCTGACAACAATTCCTTTGTGCACACAGACTCATGGTGTGATTCTAGGCAGAAAACGATATGTGATTTGCAATTTCAAAGCACATTTACTACTGTGGTTTTGCAAGTGATAATTACTGTAACAGCCTGACACATTTTCCTTATAGTTTAGAGAGGCAGAAAAGAGCACATGTCCTAACAGCTACTTGAGAGCATGAGCATGTGTAACCTGGGTGATTGATTAGACTACAGCAAAGGAAATGAGCCTTAGTGATATTGATTCTGTTAGCGTTACTCACTGCTATCTGAAATACCACACAGTGCTGAATACTTAGCATGGGAGTGCAGGAGAAGCACCTGCCTGTGTGCTAAGAGCGTGCTTCTGGAGACTGTGTATTGTCAGGTGCAAGAGAGATCTGCATGGACGCTTGCACATCTGCATGAAGACTGCACAGATGTATGTAAGAGTACATGTGGGATAAGGGTTAATTGGAGTTTTGAACATGTAGGATCTACCTCACCCATTGCAGGAGTGGAAGGAAAATCTACCCTGTTGTTTTCAAATGTGTTAGCATTTGCCTCTCATTTGTGAGATATTGATTTGTGCTGAATGCTAGCCATCACACTTCAATAAAACAAGCTGCCCCTTTCCTACGAATGCAAGTCTTACAGAACCAGACCACCACGAGTTAAATCTCTGACAACAATTCCTTTGTGCACACAGACTCATGGTGTGATTCTAGGCAGAAAACGATATGTGATTTGCAATTTCAAAGCACATTTACTACTGTGGTTTTGCAAGTGATAATTACTGTAACAGCCTGACACATTTTCCTTATAGTTTAGAGAGGCAGAAAAGAGCACATGTCCTAACAGCTACTTGAGAGCATGAGCATGTGTAACCTGGGTGAGTGATTAGACTAGAGCAAAGGAAATGAGCCTTGGTGCTGTTGATTGTGTTAGCGTTACTCACTGCTATCTGAAATACCACACAGTGCTGAATACTTAGCATGGGAGTGCAGGAGAAGCACCTGCCTGTGTGCTAAGAGCGAGCTTCTGGAGACTGTGTATTGTCAGGTGCAAGAGAGATCTGCATGGACGCTTGCACAACTGCATGAAGACTGCACAGATGTATGTAAGAGTACATGTGGGGTAAGGATTAATTGGAGTTTTGAACATGTAGGATCTACCTCACCCATTGCAGGAGTGTAAGAAAAATCTACCCTGTTGTTTTCAACTGTGTTAGCATTTGCCTCTCATTTGTGAGATATTGATTTGTGCTGAATGCTAGCCATCACACTTCAAGAAAACAAGCTGCCCCTTTCCTACGAATGCAAGACTTACAGAACCAGACCAACACAAATTAAATCTCTGACAAAAATTCCTTTGTGCACACAGACTCATGGTGTGATTCTAGGCAGAAAACGATCTGTGATTTGCAATTTCAAAGCACATTTACTACTGTGGTTTTGCAAGTGATAATTACTGTAACAGCCTGACACATTTTCCTTATAGTTTAGAGAGGCAGAAAAGAGCACATGTCCTAACAGCTACTTGAGAGCATGAGCATGTGTAACCTGGGTGATTGATTAGACTACAGCAAAGGAAATGAGCCTTAGTGATATTGATTCTGTTAGCGTTACTCACTGCTATCTGAAATACCACACAGTGCTGAATACTTAGCATGGGAGTTCAGGAGAAGCACCTGCCTGTGTGCTAAGAGCGTGCTTCTGGAGACTGTGTATTGTCAGGTGCAAGAGAGATCTGCATGGACGCTTGCACATCTGCATGAAGACTGCACAGATGTATGTAAGAGTACATGTGGGGTAAGGGTTAATTGGAGTTTTGAACATGTAGGATCTACCTCACCCATTGCAGGAGTGGAAGGAAAATCTACCCTGTTGGTTTCAAATGTGTTAGCATTTGCCTCTCATTTGTGAGATATTGATTTGTGCTGAATGCTAGCCATCACACTTCAAGAAAACAAGCTGCCCCTTTCCTATGAATGCAAGTCTTACAGAACCAGACCACCACAAATTAAATCTCTGACAACAATTCCTTTGTGCACACAGACTCATGGTGTGATTCTAGGCAGAAAACGATATTTGATTGGCAATTTCAAAGCACATTTACTACTGTGGTTTTGCAAGTGATAATTACTGTAACAGCCTGACACATTTTCCTTATAGTTTAGAGAGGCAGAAAAGAGCACATGTCCTAACAGCTACTTGAGAGCATGAGCATGTGTAACCTGGGTTAGTGATTAGACTACAGCAAAGGAAATGAGCCTTGGTGCTGTTGATTGTGTTAGCGTTACTCACTGCTATCTGAAATACCACACAGTGCTGAATACTTAGCATGGGAGTGCAGGAGAAGCACCTGCCTGTGTGCTAAGAGCGAGCTTCTGGAGACTGTGTATTGTCAGGTGCAAGAGAGATCTGCATGGACGCTTGCACAACTGCATGAAGACTGCACAGATGTATGTAAGAGTACATGTGGGGTAAGGATTAATTGGAGTTTTGAACATGTAGGATCTACCTCACCCATTGCAGGAGTGTAAGAAAAATCTACCCTGTTGTTTTCAACTGTGTTAGCATTTGCCTCTCATTTGTGAGATATTGATTTGTGCTGAATGCTAGCCATCACACTTCAAGAAAACAAGCTGCCCCTTTCCTACGAATGCAAGACTTACAGAACCAGACCAACACAAATTAAATCTCTGACAAAAATTCCTTTGTGCACACAGACTCATGGTGTGATTCTAGGCAGAAAACGATCTGTGATTTGCAATTTCAAAGCACATTTACTACTGTGGTTTTGCAAGTGATAATTACTGTAACAGCCTGACACATTTTCCTTATAGTTTAGAGAGGCAGAAAAGAGCACATGTCCTAACAGCTACTTGAGAGCATGAGCATGTGTAACCTGGGTGATTGATTAGACTACAGCAAAGGAAATGAGCCTTAGTGATATTGATTCTGTTAGCGTTACTCACTGCTATCTGAAATACCACACAGTGCTGAATACTTAGCATGGGAGTTCAGGAGAAGCACCTGCCTGTGTGCTAAGAGCGTGCTTCTGGAGACTGTGTATTGTCAGGTGCAAGAGAGATCTGCATGGACGCTTGCACATCTGCATGAAGACTGCACAGATGTATGTAAGAGTACATGTGGGGTAAGGGTTAATTGGAGTTTTGAACATGTAGGATCTACCTCACCCATTGCAGGAGTGGAAGGAAAATCTACCCTGTTGGTTTCAAATGTGTTAGCATTTGCCTCTCATTTGTGAGATATTGATTTGTGCTGAATGCTAGCCATCACACTTCAAGAAAACAAGCTGCCCCTTTCCTATGAATGCAAGTCTTACAGAACCAGACCACCACAAATTAAATCTCTGACAACAATTCCTTTGTGCACACAGACTCATGGTGTGATTCTAGGCAGAAAACGATATTTGATTGGCAATTTCAAAGCACATTTACTACTGTGGTTTTGCAAGTGATAATTACTGTAACAGCCTGACACATTTTCCTTATAGTTTAGAGAGGCAGAAAAGAGCACATGTCCTAACAGCTACTTGAGAGCATGAGCATGTGTAACCTGGGTTAGTGATTAGACTACAGCAAAGGAAATGAGCCTTAGTGATATTGATTCTGTTAGCGTTACTCACTGCTATCTGAAATACCACACAGTGCTGAATACTTAGCATGGGAGTGCAGGAGAAGCACCTGCCTGTGTGCTAAGAGCGTGCTTCTGGAGACTGTGTATTGTCAGGTGCAAGAGAGATCTGCATGGACGCTTGCACAACTGCATGAAGACTGCACAGATGTATGTAAGAGTACATGTGGGGTAAGGATTAATTGGAGTTTTGAACATTTAGGATCTACCTCACCCATTGCAGGAGTGTAAGAAAAATCTACCCTGTTGTTTTCAAATGTGTTAGCATTTGCCTCTCATTTGTGAGATATTGATTTGTGCTGAATGCTAGCCATCACACTTCAAGAAAACAAGCTGCCCCTTTCCTACGAATGCAAGTCTTACAGAACCAGACCAACACGAATTAAATCTCTGACAACAATTCCTTTGTGCACAAAGACTCATGGTGTGATTCTAGGCAGAAAACGATATGTGATTTGCAATTTCAAAGCACATTTACTACTGTGGTTTTGCAAGTGATAATTACTGTAACAGCCTGACACATTTTCCTTATAGTTTAGAGAGGCAGAAAAGAGCACATGTCCTAACAGCTACTTGAGAGCATGAGCATGTGTAACCTGGATGATTGATTAGACTACAGCAAAGGAAATGAGCCTTAGTGATATTGATTCTGTTAGCGTTACTCACTGCTATCTGAAATACCACACAGTGCTGAATTCTTAGCATGGGAGTGCAGGAGAAGCACCTGCCTGTGTGCTAAGAGCGTGCTTCTGGAGACTGTGTATTGTCAGGTGCAAGAGAGATCTGCATGGACGCTTGCACATCTGCATGAAGACTGCACAGATGTATGTAAGAGTACATGTGGGATAAGGGTTAATTGGAGTTTTGAACATGTAGGATCTACCTCACCCATTGCAGGAGTGGAAGGAAAATCTACCCTGTTGTTTTCAAATGTGTTAGCATTTGCCTCTCATTTGTGAGATATTGATTTGTGCTGAATGCTAGCCATCACACTTCAATAAAACAAGCTGCCCCTTTCCTACGAATGCAAGTCTTACAGAACCAGACCACCACGAGTTAAATCTCTGACAACAATTCCTATGTGCACACAGACTCATGGTGTGATTCTAGGCAGAAAACAGTATTCCTGGGTGATACCAGTACACCTTAATTTATGGTGAAGACATACTCCATAATATCTTACAAGTTCAAGGCAGTTAAATATCTTCCAAAACATAAAATGTAAAACACAACTTTAAAACAAGAATCACATTTATATTTTTCATATCAAAATGCACCACATACATCCCCTCTCAAATTCATAACTCACCTTTAAAAGTAGTTAGTTGAGAAAGAAATGTGGCACTCACACAGCAGATTATCAGAGCCAGAATCTATGAACTGTACACCTCTCAGCAGAACCAGTAAATGGCATTTTTTCCCTCTCTTTTTTCACACATATACATGTTAACTTCAAATCACAGTGCTTCCCACAATTTTTCAAATGGAAACACACATTTCTATTGGTTGCAAATTTCAACCCTTTTCCAAATGTTCCCTACCCCCAACATGACTTCTGCCTGCTACCATAGCAACAGGTCATGGAACACTGGTGTGAGCAGAGAGGTCCGAAGTTCAGCACACAATGTTTCTAATCCAAAGAGCAAGAGTGCTTGACTTTTCAAACCTAACAGCAAATCCAAAGTAATGTTCTGTGTGAACACATTTTTCTGAACCAATACAAAACATGCTTTTAAAAATTTAAACATACAGCCTAGTTTTTAGTGTTGAATGGTCTGAAACAGCCAATGAGTTCTTTTTATTTTAAAAAAGTCTGTAAGCCTCCATTTTACAACTACCTTTCTTTTCATATTGTCATTCTACTGAAAGACACCTTCTGAGTGCATCCAGATCTCCTTGAAAGATGTTCACAGTGTGGATTGTAGGTCATAGCTATGTCTTCTGGAGTGAAAAGTATGCAGAAAAAATAGGTATTTTGAAAGACCTTGCTTTGCCAAATGTAGACATTAAATAGATTGGTCAGAGAGGGTTAAAGTGGCACCAGTTAATGCCTTTGGTGAAATCCTTTCTACATCTCCCACAGCCTGACCTTATAATTGTGCACTGTGGTGGAAATGACCTAGGCACTTTAACTGGGGTAGGTCTGGAAATGCTTGTTAAGAACACCTTTGTGCAATTGATGTCACTTTTTCCACAAACTACTTTTGTATATTCTAATATATGCCAAAGGCAAAAGTGGAACTGGTCCAACCAATTTTTTCCGCAGATTGACAAAGCAAGAAAGCACGTCAATAAGCCTGTTTCTGCGTTCCTCAGAGACTATGGTATGGGTTCTATATACCACAACAACTTGCGTTACAACATGCAAGGCATTTATAGAGGAGACGGTGTTCATTTCACAGATGAAGGCAACAGAGTCTTCCTCTTGAACTTCAGACTCTGCATCGGTACCTACTTGTAGGTACAAAAAAACACTCAATGAACACAACGGCTCTTTTTAGAGCCAACCAACATCTAAACACTTAAACTTGATTTTTAATTCTATCTTTCTATGTTTTTTTTGCCGCTGTGCGCGCACCCCGCGATATTTTAAAAAAATGTTTGTTTTTTTGTGACCTAAGGGGTCTTTCATGGCCTAGGGGGTGAGGGACTCTCTACACTGGCCCCTTTTCACGTTTTTCACTTGTGTTTTTAGCTCTCTTCTGCCTCTAAAACTCAAAATGGCGGCTGGGGGGTGCGCGCACCGTGCGCGCACCCCGAGATTTTTTGAAAAAAAACAAAAATGTATTTTTCACCCTTTGGGGTCCTTCAGGGACCCCCTGACAAAGGCTAGAGGGTCAGGAACTCTCTACCCTGCCCCATTTTCACGTTCTCCACCTTTATTTTTCCCTGTCACACACACAACACACAAAATGGCGGTCGACACTTCCTGATTTCAACCGATTCGAATATTGACTGTCATGAATCCACCAATCAGAATCTCGCTCGCGCACGGCACGGTGCACGTACCGTGCGCGCACGGTGCGCGGCTATAGATATGTATGTGCTTTTAACTGCAATTTTCTCAGGAACTACTGAACAGATTGACACCATATATGCAAAAGGCACATCCCTGACCTGAGGACTACCTCTTTGCCAAATTTTAAGTAATTCTGTTCAGCCGTTCGGGCTGTACCTTCGACTAAAGGTCCTATGGGAAATTGCATGGGGAAAGCTTGTTTTGGGACCCCCATTTTTTCTCGGCCCCCGCTTGACGAATCACCCCGAGACTTTCAGGGTAGGAGCTGAGCGGAGCGCCCCATTCGTTTTGAAAATTTCGCGAGGATTCGTCAACCGGCGCTAAAGTTATTCAAAATAGAATTTTGAGATTTCCTATGGAAACACGGTCGGTCCTAACTATAACTATCTACTGGCGACCGCCAGTAGATAATATGTTATAATCAAATTTCGAGAGTACACAATTGAATTTAATACACTAAAAATCTTATACTGATTGAGAAGTATATTAGTTCTATTTTTGTTTGGACTTTCTTGTTTCATTCATGACTAGTCCCATCTGGACATTTTAAGTTCCTACGCTTCAAAAGCGAATAGGTGGCAGAACCACTGTTCCCTTCATGTACAAATCCCCAGGTTCTGCACATAACTGGGCTACCCCATTATCCTATACTAAAACCAGGGAAGAGCACAAACAGTAGAAACATTGGGACCTTTGGGTTTAGTTGCATGTTGTAACACTTTATAGCATTCATGTCTGAGAACAGATTAAAATGTGTGCATTATGAAGTAAGGACTAATTTCATGAAGCCATTACTTTATATGCAAATGATGGGATGATAGAAATGAAGTGCATCAGGTTGGTATTTTTAGCAAAACATTTTAATCAGGTGGCCACTTGAATTACTTAATGAAGTTTGAGTGACTTTGACTTCTAGTGCTTGATATCTGTCAGGGGCAGAGCAAAGATTAAAGCATGCATGCTAGAAACTTATTTAGTATAAACTGCAGACTTGCCGTATTTGAATGAAATACCATTTATGATACCCACATTTATATCACATTTGCGGATTGAACATAAACTAAAATGTGCTGTAGCAAAGTGTAGGAAATATATATTTTCTGAATGGTCACTTCTCAATTTTCCTATTTTTCTAGATCATATTTTACGATGGTGTTAGGACTGTGCTATTTGAAACTGTTTTTTAGTGCAACAGGATATGCTCTGGCCATAATATGCTGTTTGTAAAATTGATTTAATCCAATTGGTCTATTTAATGTTCTTGTAAGCCATGGTATATAGAGGAGAAATTGCAAGAGTGATGTGGAATTGAAATGTTATATGTAGCTTGCAATATACATTTGCATCACCAACATATATGAGAAAACATATCAGGCTGACAGAATCACCTCTGCGCTCTGGCTGGGGTGCAGTCCGAAGGCATTCATACATTGCAAGGCAAAGTGTGTTCGCCATGTAAGAAAACCTATTCTTATCTATTAATCAGTCGCCCTTAAAGTGTGCCCTGTAAGCTCATAAGGCAGGGTAATCAAAAGATATAAAAAAGTAGAACACTACACATTTGAAATAAGTTCTGCGACAGAGAGAGAAGACTTATACGTCCTTTTAACTGAGGATGTTTACAATACATTCTAAATAGACTTTCCTAGGTGTGATTAAAATATTTATAGCACTTCTCCACTTGAAAAATTGATACAGGCAGTAATGAAAATCAAATGTAATGGTGAAATCAGATTTTTGCTAACCTCAATGGAAAAATCACTTATTACAATGTACTCTGGGCTTTCAGAGTCAAACGTGGTTTAAAACCAGTGCTGAAAATCATCACACCTCCAGAGATCAATACATAATCTTGCCTGAAGTTATTGGCTTTGTGTGCCAGAAGACAATGGTCTACCTTCATGCAGGAAAGCAGGAAAATTGTCAACAGGCCTTTCAGCTGGTATTAGCCATCTGGGAGGGTTACAGGACAGTTGTAAGATCAAAGGATAATCATAACACTTATCATTTTGATTTAGTGATCCCAAAAAGGAGTGATGGTTTCTGCTCTCATTCATTCCCAGCATCCTCCTAGACCCTATGGCTCCAACCCCAGCAGGATGCAGAACCAGAGTGGGTTCTAACAGAGGGGAGGTGACCTTATCTAAATAAGGAAGTGACTATGGGCCTGAGAGAAGAAGGTTCATTCCTCTTGAATTGAAGGATTCTGGGAATTTTTACAATAAAACAAAGAGGAAGTGCTGCAAACAGAGATGGGCAGAATGTGAGAAAGTAGACAGGATTGAGTAGGGAATATTCTTCAATCATTGGCTAATGCGCAGGATAATATTGGCAATTCAATACCACCTATTTAAGGCACCCATGTATATGAGAAAACACCTCAAGGAAGAAGCCTCTATTGGATCAAAAGGATAGAAAGGAATAAAAGGACCCGAGCGCTCCTGGTTCCTGCTGGAAGAAGAGAACGTCAAGGCCCACGGTCCCCTGACTCTTGCTGGCACCCAGGGATTGGAAAAGCTCTCCAAGTTTCTAGTGGATGGCCTCCTGTGTGCCTGCTCAAGGGACACAAAATCAGAAAAACTACTGACTCCTAAAGGGCCCACGTGACCACAGAAAACTGGGCTTTCCAGGATCTCTTGAAGGGGAAGAGAGACCTGGTGCCTAGAATTATACCATGGGTACTTTCAAATAGAATTTGGAAAGAATATTTTATTGTTGCATAATCACATTCCTGACGTACAAACAAATGTAGAGTGACAAATGGAAAACCCAGTGCTGACACAACCAATAAAAGTGATCCTCTGCTGCAGTGCAAGGGCACGTTCCTGCTCTTGCACTGCAATAGAAGGACTTCCTAAGTGGTGCATACATATAACACACCCATAAAATGGGCAGCTGCAGCAAAGGGGAATAACTCCCTACCTCATAAATGACACTTCCATATATGAATGACTGTAATGTGGTATGATCCAAAATGTGAATGACACTTTCATCAACCAATAACTGAGGTGAGACGACTCATTCTCTCTCTACCTATATTGATTGTTGATGATATTAGCACTAGCATGTATATAATATTGACTATACCCAGATCTAAAAATGTCTGCAACATCGAGGCAGGCAACAGCGTAGATCCCTGGAAGCTAGGGTGACATGCCTACTGTAAATGAATTCAAGAGCTTTGAAAGATGCATGTTTTCAGATGATGAGCTGACACCTTTATTGAGCAATGTGTCCTGTGCTTAATTTATGGCAGTGGCTTAAAGTTTCAAGCACTGACATTCGTGTTTTGGGGTCCTGGATTTATTTTCCATCATCTCACTGTGAACCAGATCAAAACATAAAAATTCAGAAAAGGGGGAAAGAATTAGGCAGGGGAAGAAAGGAAACAGTGGCAAAATGAGAGCGGAGGGTTGAGAAAGAAACTGAAAGATAAAAAGACAGGAAGTGTGTAGTGGAGGGCAAAACAGGCATGAGGTGGAATCGAACCGTGCACCATTTTACTTCAATCCTCAGAGAGATATGACAATTGTGTGAAGTTTAGCCAAAGTAATTAAACTAATTTCTAAATTGTGACCCAATAACCTGCCCAGTTTTACAATCACTGCAATTGCACTTATATTACTCCTCACACAGAGTTGGCAACAAGCTGTGCACACCACACATTTGAAGCCAGCCCACTGCTTATGGAGCAGTTACAAAGAATACTTTCAGACAGGGACATTTTAAGGATTTTGGGGGCCCTGGGCCAAGCATATTTTGGGGGCCCCTGTTAGGAACAGTTTTGAATTCATGATCCAATTTCAGCTTTTTCATGCCCTCTTTGGCTGGGTCATTGAAAATGCACATGAGCACTCGTCCAAATTCTAATGATATTTACATGTAATATTCAGGGATAGTTATGTGCATGGGCGTAGGAAGTGTGGGGGACGCGGGGATATATCCCCCCCAGATTTTGGAGTGGGGGGGACACGGGGGACAAGGGTGTGGGGGACGAGGGGACAAAGGAATTTCCCCTCTCCCTTCTGTTATCGCAGGGCCATTAGCGCTACCTAATGGCCCTGCACTTGACCTGCCTGGAGTCAGAGGCCACCCGCCCTCTGGCTTTTGTTATGCTGCAGGAAGGCTCAGCAGTTCTAGGAAGGGCAGAGAACGGAGAAAAAATAAACGCTGTCTCTTTTCCTTCATGGCAAGGACCGTGTCCACTACTCCTGATCTGCCTCTGGCGGCCGCCCTCCTCTTTTTATTCCTCCATCTCTTTCTGTCTCTGTCTCGCTCCTGCTTACGCGCTGATTTCAAGAGGCAGCTCTTAAGGTACTCTCTCTTGCCTCTCCTTTTCTTTATTTGTTCCCCTGTGAAATTGATCCAAAAAAGGCTGAAAACTTTGGCTGTAAATGTCCTCATTTTCTGACCGTTTTCTATTGAAAAGAAACACCTCGGAATGGAGAGAAAAAATAGTTAAATACCTAAATAAAGCAATACAGAGTGGACAGCAGACAGGCCAGACTTATTTACACCCACACACATTAGCGCCACTTTACAGAGTTTGCCAGTGAAAGCGCTACTTTCTTTTTATCTTCTTTCATTGAACAACATTGTTTTCCCAGGGTGGGTAAGTGCGCCATTCCTAAAGGGACTGCAATACCTGGTTGATGGGTAGAGTGGAAACGTTTAATATGATCGTTTTCAACTTTTTAATTATTTTAGCTTATAAAATGCGGCTCGGTGTTTGGGGATGTGGTCTTTTTTAAACCAAACTGCATACATTTTGAAAGGATATAAGCAATGGACATTGAAAGGGGTCCCTTCCTGGTCCTGTAGCCATGTCTTGAACTTTTCAGGCAAAATCACTTACTGATTTCTGAATAATGAGTTTAAAACCGTTAAGGTAACCATGTTTTTTTCTGATTACAGTTCACATGCTTTGCTTATTCTTGCATTCCCTATGAGTGTTTGCTTTTTCCAGGGTGTTATTCATTTTTTTTCAGGCAGCATTTTACTGTTGTCTAGTGCATAATTTGAATTTAGTCGCAGCACAATTGAGTTGTGCTGAAGGCAGTGCGGGTTTCTCTCAGTGGGGCAGTATGTTGTTCAGTGTGGGAGAGAATGTGGCACTCTGGCCAGAGCTGCTGAATTTGGAACTGGAGAACCATGTTCAGACCTTCATGACCAGTTCACCATACCACACTCCTGACAGAGCTTATTCTGATGCTACACCTTAGAAGGCCCGATAGACCTTAGAAGCCCAGGTGTCTTAGCACCCGCAGGTGGACCTGTCCACCACAATCCATAATGCAGTTCACTTCCAGTCTTACGGGCAGGCATATGAAGAAGCACATCCTAGATCGACAGTGAATCTGTCACTGAGGTCACAAGACCCTTGAGGCCAGTCCACCTCACCCATTGGTACCTCCATTGACCTTTTTCCAGCACTAGCAGTGCAACTTGCCAGGGGTTGGCAATGTAGGATTTGCATGCACACCAAACTTAGGGGGTGATTATAATGGCAGTGGGACCGCCACGTCACCCCGTCGGTGGCGGTCCCACCGCCATTGGTGACTGCATCACAGCCCGCAATATTACAATGGCGGGTGGTTACCTGGCGGTCAGAAAGACCAACCAACACGCACCCGACGGGCTTCTTGAGCCCGCCGGTGTGGTGGAGGGGCTTGTGGTTCCTACAATGCTGGTGGTGCCTACCATGCACCGCAGCAGGGATTACGATGTCCCTTACCCGCCAGCTTATCAATGGTGGTTCACCTGCCATGGAAATGTTGGCGAAAGGGACATTGGGGGCCCGTAGCAGGCCCCTTTACCCCTGGCCCTCAGACATGGGTCCTGGGGGGCATCTATGATGCCCCACAACATATCACTGCACCATGTGGCAGGCACCGATATATTTAACATGTTCCTTTTTTTTTTACTTTGCGGCGGATGATGCAGCCAGCAGCACCTGCTGCAATGTAAAAGATAGGCACTGCGAACACCGTAGTGGCAGTCACATTGTAATGCCTATCGTAGGGCCCCCACCTGGAAGGCCAGCGGTCCCATTCCCCGATTCGATGGCGGTGGTACTGAAGTCCGCCTGCCATCGTAGTCAGCCCCTAAGTTTGCATTTTATGAACATGATTCAGCGGGAAATAAATTGATGTTTGCAATTTAATTGACTTTGGTTGGCCTCTTATCTATGAGATTTCCCTGTTGAATGTGCCTTTACATTATACATTTTTGGTTGTATGAATTGATTGCATACTACACTCTCCTACAGGTATTAATTTGAGTGTCATTAGGAGTGTCTGGGACCAATTGTTTTCTTAGGAATTGTTTTCTTTACTAACCTTTGCAAAGGGCCCTAAACTTCACAGCAACACAAGTCACATTTATTTTAGTAATTTGGGATCTGTTTGAGCTACAAAATTGTTTTGGAGGAAATCGTTAGATTATGCAGCAGATGATGTATTATGTGGCAAATATGATACAGCCATAGTTAAGTGGAAAACATTTTTCCACTTAATTTTGCCCCAACATTGTAGTTGATCAATTTGTAAGTTCCCCAAACCCAAAAGTCGAGTTTGGGCACAATTTGCATTTTAAAAGCAGCCCTATAACACAGGGCTACTTTTAAACTGACCTCAGGCTTCAGCAGTGCACACATGCAAGCGCAGAAAGGGCTGCTGGCCTCTAAACTGCCATGCCCTATTATATTCTAGGGACTTAAAAGTAGTTCTAATCCCCCTGCCCTATTATGTACTAGGGCCTTATAGGAGAGGTCATGCCAATCATAGGGGTACCCTAACCCATAGTGCACCCTAGTGTATGTAGGTGTTTTCACTGTATTTTTAAGTGCCTCTTTCAGAATAGCACTGGCTGTTTAGGCAGAGGCCAGGGTCAGTCAGTCAGGTACCACCAGTACCAGTCAGCAAAAAGTTGGGGAGTGCAACACTAGAGAAATACAAACACAGAATGTAAAACATAACACCATTGTTGGGGGGTTCTCTTCAATAATCAGAATTAATTTCTATCCTAATGAACCCATTTTCCAACATAAGGATAGGGAAAGACTGGGGAAAAATCACAACGTTGTAATCTATACAGTGAAATTTTTATGCAGCTCTTTGATGATGGTTAATAGCTCACTGTTCAATGTTAGGATTTTAACTTATAAACTTCAAATACCAAAAGAATCTCAGACAAAAGCAGTAACTCACTGACCTATTGAATTAAAACTTTCACTAGACAAGCCTTCGATCTCTCTCAAAAAAAAGAACATTAATCACCAAAATTATCTTCACATTTTTATTGTTGCCTGAAAATTGCTGGAGACCAGGAATGCAGCAGCAGGTACTTTTCAAACCCTAATGCACTTGCAAACACGACGCCCCCACCCTAAGTCAGCGGCCTTTGTTTGCTTTGTGCATTAAGATGCAAGATTCATATATATGTTTTTTTTAAACATTTGGTCTCATTACTATATGAATGTAAATAACAATAAAGCATACATGCAAACTGTGACTACATGCCCGCTTTTCTCAATATTTCACTCCGAAAGTATGCGATTGTATTTGTTAACGGGCGGTGATTTGTATAGGGTCACTGGAAAGTGCACAAGGTTGTCCCTGTCCCCCCCAGAATTTTAGTGTCTCCTACGCCCCTGGTGATGTGTGTTTTCAATATTGTAACGTAGCAGCTGCTCACTAATATTACTGCAAATAATCTCTGTGACACTCTCCCATTTCTCATATGTGTGGTTCTGATTTGATTTTATAACTTGTTTATGGCTGTTGCATGTCACATAAACACAACTTTTCTCTACAAAATGTCTATAATAGACACTCACATATCAATCACATGGAAAATAAAGCAAAGGAAAACGGTATTTGAAATAATCTGTGTAAGAGTTATACAAGGTCATTAGGGCAAGACTGCAGAACAGAGCTGGGTCTGTCAGGGGGCCCCCTGAAGGTCTGGGGCCCTGGGCCAGAGCCCACTTTGCCCCTGCCTTAAAACGTCTCTGCTTTCAGAAACAGTAAACCCTCAGATGTGCCATGCTTTGACTAATGCATCACGAGGGAGCCTGCCTGAGATTATTACAGCGATACATCAGCGCGGCAACAGCTTGTTTTTGTGATGAATTCCTATTACAGCTTAAGAACTACCGGTCACTCTGATTACAGGCGGTGCTTTCTCTCCGGTGATGTGTGCATGCAATGCATCGGCAAGTAGAGAAACACTTATCTGATCATATTTCTGTCCCAGTAATAATACGCGCTCAGCTGAAATTCGGGTAGAAATGTTTGCAGCGCGACAATAATTTATATACTCAGTGGAACATAACTTGTGCGCCGATTATAGAGATGTCAAAGGGAAAAGAAAAACTATTTTCTTTAGCAGTTAGGCGAGATTTCAACAATCTTGCAGAGGTTCAATTGAAAGTGGTTTGAGTAGCGAAAAATGGACAATCGCAGGGAATTCTATTCTGTCTTTTGTGGCTATCCGGGGAGTCAATTACTGCCGAGGCAGCCCCAATGCTTCACACCGACTTCAGTAGAGAAAAATGACATTTCTATATCCGAAACTTACTTGGACGAACTTGGACCAATCTGCATTGCTGGCGCATTTCATGTGTATTCGTTATTATTTGAGTCTTTCGTTCCACCAGATAGGTGAGGCCAGTGTTCCATGATGGGAAAAGGGAGTTTCTCCCATGTGAGTATGATTTGCCAGTTTTATTTTAAACTTGTTCTTCACACTGCAGTCAGACTGATTATCTCACCATAAAAGACCTGGGGCCTCATTTATGAGAAGTGACGCATCGCTGCGTGAAAGCAGCAATGCGTCACTTCGAAGCGCGCCCTCCTTGCGACATGATGGATGCGTCATATTTACAGTATGACGCATCATGTCCCAAGGAGTTACAGATACGTCAGTATTTCTGACGTTTCTGTAGGCGCAAAAGTGACGCATTGCTGGAGTGTGTCAGAAAAGTGATGCAACTCCAGCAATGTGTCCTTTCACATGGGGCAAGCCCCATGTGAAAGGGCGTGCGTCAGTCTTACGCCTGCCATGAGGAAGGTGTAAGATATTGACGCATTTGCATCCTAGAAGTGGCACAGTGAAATTTCGTAGATTTCACTGTGTCACTTCTACAAGGCTTACTTACGTGGGAACGCCCCCCCTGAATACATTATACCTGGCGCAGGTATAATGTGGCGCAGGGGTTTACAAAGTGACGTATCGAGGTAGATGCGTCACTTTGTAAATATGGTGCAACAAGGCTCACTTTTTACGCCACTGGTGCGTCACAAAAAGTGAAGCACCGGCAGCGCAAAAGTGACGCACGGGCTCGTAAATAAGCCCCCTAGTCTCCCCACTCTGTTAGAGTTCCACTGACCACCATTAAATGCCAGCTTCCTTGCATGCTCTGCTTACATGACTATTGTATTGCCAATAAAGCAAAGCATCTGATCTCTCACCCATCTCAATACTCTCCCCTATATATCTTGGGAGAGGGCAACAACCCCAAGCAGCAGGAATATTCTTTGGATTGATAAACCCATGTTTAGAACATCCGCCATTTAGAACCCCTTCTTCACATGGGTTGCAGCATCAGCCTAAAATTCTCTTCCACTCAGTATTACTATGCAAATATGTAGCTTCATATATTTTTAGAGGCTTTTATCTAAGCATCTGGCTTCGACATTTAGAAGCTAGATATGGAGCAGACCCCAGGTCATTGGATTGGGGGCATTTCTTTATCTTTTGGGTTGTATTAGGCCAATCAGTGCCTAGAACAAGGGATCAGACATTCTCAGGGGTCATTTGTAAGTTACCCGATGCAGGTCACCCTCCAAGTAGCAGCAGATGACTTGTCTGCCAGCGTCACAGCTCCCCCGACCCATTTAGAGGTGTGGGAACGCCTGGTGTTTCACAGGTGGGTGACCAGCACTTTTTGGAAATACAGGGAAAACAAGCCTTGCCCCGATTTCTGAGAGCTTCTTTCAGAAAAACAAAAAACAGATGTAAAGCAGAACACATATTTGCTATTATTGTTTTGTGTAGGATGCCTTAAATTTGTATGTTATCGGTATATATATTCACTCTGAGAAAAGAGAAACCTTAAATTCCAAAGTGTTGTTTATTGATCCTTTAAGAGGCACTCTTTTGATTTTATGGTTTAACAGTGCCTGGCTAGGAATATATATTTTAGTACACTATACCACTATACATCTTCAAAGCAATTAAGTGCTGCACAAAGCACTGTCCAAGGAAAAGTACTTGCAGTCTCCTCTTTAGGACATTTAATTCCCCCCATGAATCAGAATTTCACAATCTGTCTGCTTCAGTCTGTTCAACTGAGACGGTAATTGAAAAGGTCAGCGCCAATTTACGCCTGCACTTGTCATCTTAAGCCAACTGCTGTTACTGTACTTGTCAAATTCTAATTCTACTTCTTTTCAGGCAACTACAATATGGATTTCAAACGAATTTTAAATTAAACTAGACATTGCAGCAATAGCTGAGGCTCAGCTCAAGCCAAAGATGCATGACACATAGTGTAACGGATGACAGAAAAGAACATCAGATTGCTTAATTCACTGTTCACTGTTACTAGAGCAGAAGAACCTTGCCTTCCCAGAATTCCACTGGGCAGCCTCGCCAAGGGGAGCACCTCCCATTTTAAGCTTGCATGAACTCACACTACTGAAAACAGAAATGGGCTTAAATGGCAGTGCAACAATTCGTCACACCAGTTTGAACTAAAAGCATGCCCTGCTTCAAAACTCTACAACTGTTCCTTGTGATATTCGCAATGTCTAAAATGAATTATGCTAGTCAAATTGACAGAAAGGCGTAATTACTGACAAAACACAATTAATGAAAATAAATGTCATCTTAAAAAGTATTTTGTGAAAAAGAAAGGTCAGGAAAGTCAAATATCTTGTCATGATGCCGGGAAATGATTTCAGTATCAGGACATTTTGTCATTATAACTAGGAGTACACAAAACAAAGGTCAGAGTAAAAGAGAAAAAAGGAACAGCATGGAGAGAGACGGCAGGAGGGAACTGCAGACTAAAAGGAAGTATGGCAACATGAGAGGGAACCCCGTGTTAAAATATACCTCTAAATATGTGGGCGGGGGAACAAAGGGGGTGGGGTGTTAAAGCAAAAGACAGGAAAAGGGGAAGGTATTTCCCTATAAAAATCATACTAAAAATAGGCATTTTGAAAAGTAAAATGAATTAAAAAAATAATTTTCAAACAATTGGAATTCTTTGAACAAATTCACCACACAGAGGGGCTTATTTACAAGCCCCTTGTGCCATCGGTGCATCACTTTATATGGGAAGAAGTGACGATGTGGACGCGTAAGGAACTTGTAAATACGTCCTACGGTGTCAGATGCCTAGTCCTCTTTACGGGAATACCATAGAAGCCTTTTTCACCATGCCTTGATTTAATTTTGACCCTTTGAAATATGTTACTGGGGGGTCAAAGTGGGCCCTGAAGGGAATGACTAGGATGGGGCAGAAGGGAATATACCTTGTGAGGATGCTTAGCGCTTTTTTGGGGGGGAGGGAGTTTTATTAAGCGCGAACTAGACCCGAGAAATAGGGTATCAGAGCGCTTTAAATAGCACCAGTTTCGTTACACAAGGACACTTTCATTTTTCCTAGGCACGGGGAGATTAAGTGATTTGCCCAGAATCACAGGGGGGCTCATTTATGAGCCCCTGCGTCACTTTTGCGCCACCGGTGCGTCACTTTTTGTGACGCACCAGTGGCGTAAAACATGCGCCATGATGCGCCATATTTACAAAGTGACGCATCTACCTAGATGCGTCATTTTGTAAACCCCTGCGCTACATTATACCTGCGTCAGGTATAATGTATGCAGGGTGGGCGTTCCCACGTAAGTATGCATCGTAGAAGTGACGCAGTGAAATCTACGAGATTTCACTGCGCCACTTCTAGGGTGCAAATGCGTCAATATCTTGCACCTGCCTCACAGCAGGCGTAAGACTGACGCAGGCCCTTTCACATGGGGCTTGCCCCATGTGAAAAGACACATTGCTGAAGTTGCGTCACTTTTGTGACACACTCCAGCAATGCGTCACTTTTGCGCCTACAGATACGTCAGAAATACTGACGTATCTGTGACTCCTTGCGACATGATGCGTCATACTGTAAATATGACGCATCATTGGAGTCGCAGGGAGGGCGCAGTGAAAAGTGACGCATCACTGTTTTCACGCAGTGATGCGTCACTTTTCATAAATGAGGCCCAGGATGTTTAGCGTCGAAGCCGAGACTCGAACCCGGTTCCCTAGCTCTAACCGCTCTAGCCATAAGGCTACATCCTCTCCCCTGCTTTGAGACCCTTGGGTGAAATGTGCGCTTAATAAAATCTTATGACTTAGGATGGTAAGTAAGTTCCATTCTTTGGAAGCACAGTGACAGCACCAATCAAGCACATGCCCTCAATTGTACAAGTTGCAATGACTTGAGCATCTACCTATAAAATAGCGTGTCTATGTAAATCAGTAATCTGATAATCTGTAGAAGAGCCAGCTCTTTCCTCTGACTACTGAAACCCTTCAAGAAACTAAACAAACTAAACTTAGATCACAGTGCACAGTCTAACTCTGTGACCCGTGTCAAACTCTGTGAACCTGTGTCTTACGAATCACAAGGCATTAGGGTGTAAATTAGAGTTTAGGATTTTTTTTTACCTATAGGGCCTTCGGTAGAGCGACAACACTGACAGCTCCCCTGAAGGCACAGACATCTCAGCTTGAATTTGGAGATCCCTAAATAAGGTCTGCAATTTTCCATAAGGGGAGTGGACACCATTGTCTGTGCTGACCTGGAGGGCAAGCTGAAGCATAAATTAGTCCATCATATTGTTTAACAGTTTTTGAGGCTGCTGTTGGTTTCACAATACTCCGAAACTCACTTCGAAGTATACAAGCACCAGTTAGAAGTTTGCTTATGACCTGGACTCTGCTCCATATCTAGCTGCTGAATGTCGACGCCAGATGCATAGATAATAGCTGCTAAAAATATATGAGGCTACAAATGTGCATAGTAATGCTGAGTGGAAGAGAATTTAAGGCTGATGCTGTGACCCATGTAAAGAAGTGGCTCTAGATGGTGGACGCAGATCACACTCTGTTGATTGTGTGTACTAATCTCTGGTCTCAACTGGATAACAAACTGACACACAAAGAATCCCAAATGAATGGGTTCAGGATACTGTCTCCCACTGTACTTTTGAAATACCTGTTACAATCACTCATCTAAATAATGCACTGATGCTTTTGGTTCTTGTGAAGTTCTCTTGATCTTCACCCAGTCAATGTCTTTCGGAAGCTAACCTCGCCTTTCAGGAAAGTAATCACTGCTTCATATTTTTCCGTAATTGCATGAGTGGGTGCATTAATGCACACAGACAGCGCGGTAAACACACGCCACTGAAATTGTGCAAGCGTACTCGCCTGCGGGTCGTATACTTCAGCAGAAAAACTGTGTGAGGGAGAGTCACCCAACAAATATTTTTAAATAGCGGAGACGCGATTACTAGATAATATAGTTGGTTTAAGGTTTTATGGATTGGGACTCACAATAGAACCTGATACAGACAGAAGCAAGGAAGAGGAAGATGAATGAATGAATGAATGAAAGGAAATTTGTAAACGCGCAACTAAACCCGAAGGCATCAAGATGACTAAGTAAACTGCCGGGAAAAAGGTATAACCGGTGTGGAGGACTGATTAAACAGGATTCAAGAATATAGAAGTCCTGAAGAAGTCCCTAAACAACGAAACACGTGTTGACTGGCTAAAAGAAAAAAGAAAATAAAGGAAACAAAGAATATTGATTGTGACCTAAATGACCTGCAATTTTGGGTTTTAAAAAATATATTTTTAGTGTGTGCTCAGGGGCATGGTTTGTGATTTTTATACAAAGATTTTCACATTTGCAAGTGAAATGTTGACCAGCGGGAAATCATCCTAAACAATGTAGCGTCACCATTTGCGCAATCAGGTTCTGCTAGGATCAATTGATCTTAGTACAATCATGACAGATTATTATAATCTCTATCTCAATTGGGCAGTTGAACATACCTCATGATCTACACCACAAACCTTTAGCAGGTAAGAATATGAATCTCAGCCTCTATTTAAGTCTCTTCTACAATTATCACAATATCCTGGGATAACTCTTCAACTTATCCACAGTAAGCATTGAAATCCATCCAATTATTCAGCTCATTTACTCCAAATTATTTCTCAATGAAACACAACACATCACCCTATTAATACTCACACCACCAAAAAGGCAACCTCCTTCAAAAATGTTGCCTTGTCAGTCTTCAAGTTATTGGCATTGGTCTTTGGAACTCGGGCATTACTCTAACTTGGGCAAGTAGTTTATAGCTCCTCTTCTCAAGATGTAAACAGTCATGCTGATCCCAGATTCTGCCAGAGCGGGAATCAATTTAAATAAAATGGTTTATCGTCTCTATCTTACTCAAACAGGATTGATTCCCGCTCGGTAGCCTTGTTGCTTCTCTGCGACAGATCTTTGCCATCGTATATGAGAAAATCAGGAGCTAAACATCACAAAAATCATAATCACAAATTTATTTCTAAGTTCAATTAAGAGAGTTTGAATTAGTTTTCAGGATTTTATTTTCATGAAGAGTTCAGTAAATGCTCTTTTTATTCAGTCAGTTAAATGTATCAGTCAAATAACAGAATTGATAACAAAATATGGTTAGATCAAATCATTACAATAATGCCTCAAGAGTGTTCTATAAAGGAAATAATCTCTATTCTTAGAATGGGTGAAAATGGTGCTAGCAGGAAACCATATAGAGTTCAAGTTCGAGAGGTTACCTACTCTAGGAACATGCACTAATATAAACAGTTGAAAAGAAAAGTTGCAGTCCAAGTTGTATCTTTTTCTCATCTCGTCAAATCAACTTTCGATATTCTTCTGAGAACAGACTCTCCTCTTCCTTTTCCACGATTTCGCACAAAAGACTACTGAAAATTATCATGAAGTACTAACCAATATGAAAACTGTGTTTAAATAAGAGGTTTTTCAATTCCAAAGCTTATTTCCTATAAGCATGACTACATTTCTAACCTTCTAATACAATTAAGTGTAAGTTATCTAAACAATTTGCTATGTGAAATAAAACATTAGATGTAAAAAAATATTATTCAGCATCACATCTTTTAATTATAAAATTAGAAAAGTATGTTAAAGGAGCATCAGTTCTTATTTATGCATCGTATTCTACTGTGAATAATTTTCATTATTTCATCTAGCAATAAAATGATTCTAGCAAACATTTTCAAAATGGTGTTATTAATCAGAAACATTCTGCAGTGTTATATGAAGCTTTCATTAAAGGAATGTCAGAGTAAGGTCATCTTTTAAAAATGTTATTCATAGCACATTTGGTTAAGCCACTTGTAAAGCAAAGCTGCGTTAGGCATTTTGAGGCCTAGTACTAATAGGTGTAGATTTCCACTGTATTTTGAACATTCTAAATGTAATGACAGCTCAATAAAAATGTCATGTTATCATTGCACATGTGAGTTTAACTATATTATTTTTGATACTTTAATAGGACCATCTTCCACACCTAAAGTTTTCAATGAAAAAGTAACATTGAAAGTGGGAGACGCAAGCTGGTTGCAGTAGCTGCATACATACTTGTAGAATCAACTCCATCTATTCCCCTCCCACTCACATCTAAACCCTTTTACAATTGCTGCTCATAGCGACTGCTCTTCCTCTAATTCCATTGTCCATCCTGAACGCATTCAGAAAATTAACCTTTGTGAGGATCAGTAAAAGCAAAGTCTCAAAGTCAGGGCACATTCATTAATAAAACAATGCCTGAATTTCTGTTTTTCAGGGATCAAATGAGACATAAGAACAGGTTCCATTGTCCTGCCTGAGAAAATTCAGAAAATTAACATTTGTGGGCAGCAGTAAAAGCAAAGTTCATAGTCAGGGCTTGTTCAATAATAAAACAATGCCTGAATCTCTGTTTTTCAGGGATCAAATGAAACATTTGAACCACTGATGTATTAGGAGTGATCTGTTAGTAATGACAGAGATTGTGAGAAAGCAGGTTTTTGGTTGACGGAGGTGTGAGCCCTTCTTAAGCAACAGCCACAATCTTTGCCATGGTGAAACACAAAAGTCGCTAAATTAACCTATGCTTAACCCTCTCGCAGCTTGGCATAAAACAGTCAGACTTAACCTAATGTGTAAAGTTAAAGTATTTATACAGTACACAATCAGTAATAAACTGAAAACACAACACAAGGAAAATGTATAAGTTTTAGGGTAAGTATAGCACCTAAAAGCAGCTCGTGGTTATCTGGTCATGCAAGACTAGGTGAAAATCACAAGTTCAGGCCGACTGAGATTGATTTAGGGCTGGATACAGGGGCTAGGTTCATCCCGCTGAAAAAGTTACCTTCTAAAGTCCAGCATGAAGCTAACTTTTTCAGCGGTATGAACCTAACCCCTGTATCCAGCCCACAGTCCATCGTGGTCACCCTGAACTTGTGATTTTCACCTAGTCTTGCATGACCAGATAACCATGAGCTGCTTTTAGGTGCTATACATACCTTAAAACATATACATTTTCCTGCATGAAGAGTTCTGTCCACGGTGGAGGAGGCCGTGAGAAGAAGGGACAGCGTCACAGACTGTTGTTGCTGAAGCACTAAGAGCAGGCAGCACATCACAGGCAGTTGTCGCTGTAGCATGAAGATCCTGTCAGGTGTTGCGGATGGGTAGTGCTGAAGATTTGTATTGATGGTCACCATGGACTGTTGATGCTGTAGTGCGAAGTGCAGATTTTGCAATGCTGGCGGTCATTGTAGTGCAAATATTTAGGTTCACCACAGCTTCGCATTGGTCGTCCGCACGGGCGGCAAGATCTTGGTGCCAATGGGCCCATTTGAAAAGAGCCCAAAACTTAAGGATTTCTCCTTTTCATGTAGGAAGAGCACCACTGATGCAGCAAAATGGATCCAGGACCTCTGTGGCACCTCTTGGAAATCTAGCAGCCCTAATGCAGGTCTAGTTGCAGGTCCAGGCTGGTCTAGTAAGCAGGTCAGCTGGGCAGTTGAAGGGAGGCCTCTGGAGCTTGTTTTTTCCTTGCAACTCAGAACAGGAGGTTAGTCAGCTCAGCTGCCCCTTGGGGTCACGTCAGCCTGGGATGAAGGATACAGGTCCAGTCTTCCTTCTCAGTCAGCAGGACAGGTATAAAGCAGCACAGTAGTTCATTGGCAGCAGGGCATACCTTCCATAGTATCTGCAGGTCCAGGTGTGTACTAAAGAGTGGGTCTGCAGGTCCCCTTTGTATACCTGGTACATACTTTGAAATGAAAATATCTCTGGAGTCTTCCCCCTACAGAAAAGTCTGGAATTTCCTGTCTCTCTGTGCTGGTCCCAGTCTGCCTCCAGTTAGAATAGGTTAGAATGAAGGCCTTTGTGTGTGTTTTTTTAAACAACATTCTAAAATTATTCCCTACCCTTATCCCCTATAAACCCAACATCCCCCTCCCAAAACGTAATTGAAAAATAATAAATACAAACATTTTAACATTAATAAAAGAAATTCAAAAACATATAACTTATACAACATAAATACATTTTAAAAAACAACATTAAACAAAACAAAATGGATATAATCAACAACTATATATTTGCCATCGATATTTACAAAATCTATATTTCAACATTACATTAAAAACAATATTTTTACCAACGAAAAAACGTACTTCGATATTTTGCACCACCAATATTCTTGACTCGAAATTTATGTAAGTTGATATTTCGACGTCGATATTCTGTCTCTGTACCATGTCTGACAGCATGAAACACATTGTGGTCACTCCCAGATGGGCAGTCATAGCTGTGACGAAGGTGTAGGTTAAATTCCTTGAAGGCCTCCTGCTTATCTTCTCTTCCAGGTCCTCTTTCCTGTGAAGCTCCCCCATTAATTGAGTTTCTTGCTTTTGATCCTACATGCCTGCATTCTACTGCTGGTGGTGCTTAGTCTAGTGTGCAGCCTAAAGGCTCTCCTACTACCTGCCAAGCTTTTTCACTGAAAGGGCCGGGCCCATAAGGTTCTGGACCTATTCTAGAGTCACAATCTAATGGGTCTTTTTAACAGCATGAAAGTAAGGAGGGGAGAAAATGTATTATGATTGTCAATCAAATCATCGAGAAATCCTTTAGACACCCTATGACCAAAGACAACTCCGTAAGGTTGAGTAATTCATTACAATGCCAAAAACAACTGTACATAGAGACACCTCAAGATGAGAGCAGAGAAATACATCGGAATCAGCATAAAGCCTAATCGGCACATCCAAATGAGGCGATGTAACATCAACAGGGCAACTAGTTCAAGAAACAAGATACAGAGGATCAGAAAGCATGAGTCCAAATTCCCTTGCATTGAGGGTTGATGAATAAAAATCATTAATCTATCCCTACTCTAACACTAAGGGGCCTATCATGATGGCGGGCGGATCGCCACCGCCCGGCCGGCCGGTGTTGGCAATCCACCCGCCATCACAACCAACTAAATTTACCCCCTGCCACATTACCATGGCGGGGGTACTGCGGCAGACGGAAAGTCCCCTAGGGCAGCTGGACTTGGGGGGTACCTATGGTACCCCCCTTCATTGCCACGCACAAGGTGGCAGGCACCACGCGGTGCCTGTCACGTTGTACATGGCAATGCACAACATGCCACTTTAACATTGTGGCGGGTGCTGCTTACTGCACCGCCCGCCGCAATGTTAAAGATGCTGGATGTGACCGCCTGGGTGGCGGTCTCATCCTAATTGGCCTCGCGGGACTGCCGCAGCCCTGGTGGTTGGTCCCGTTTTCCGATACGATGTCCGCCCGCCACCGTAATGGGGCCCTAAGTGACATCCCTACTTCAGAATCTTCAGAAAGGAAACTTAAAAGGTGTCAGTATGTAGAGTCTCCCTAAGAAGTCTCTCCACAATCAATGGGTCATGTAACATGAAGCTGCTGAGACAGAGCTTGTTCTAAGATGCTCTCTCTCCGAAGGCAGAAAAGAAGTGGCCACTTTTCCGACTTCCAAAATCCCAATATTTCCGGTATACTTCCCAAGAGTCTTTGCGGGTCACGCCATCTGCTCTGTATATGATCTTAAAGGTAGTTTTCCATGGGATAGCAGTGTTCTCGGGTTGCAACAAGTTGACCTTGGTTCCCAGGCCTTCTCCTGTGTGAAACACAACGGCATTCCTTTATCACCTCAAGTTTATGATGTAACTTCTTCACTCCTTGTCTGACTAATAAAAGAAAGAGATTATTCTGGCTAACAAGAGCGCTTCTTTCACCAGCAACACTAAGGGGCCGATTCCGATTTCAGTCGGAAGGGCTCCTAACAATGGATTTCTGGATTGCGGACGACAGGCTCGGTGAGCCCGTCCGCCGTCCGGAAATCCCTCAGTACTTCCCCAGCCGCCTCTTTGCGACCGAGGGAGTACGATGGCAGTTTTTCATTGCCTTTTCGTGCTGGTCTTTTCGGCACAAAAAGGCAGTCGGAAACTGTCTTTGGGGGCCCCCAGTAGGGCCCCCATGGGTGCGAGGTTGCCGAATGGTGGCCTGGGGGCACCTTCGGTGCCCCTCTGTGGATCCCTGCACCCAGTGGCAGGCACCTAGGGGTGCCGGCCACAGGGTGCAGGGATGAACTGCACCCCTGCTTTTCACAATGCAAGCATGCATTCCGCTCGGAATGCATGCATGCATTGTGAAGTATACGAGTGCGACCGAACCCTGTTCGGTCGCATCGTACTTGCAGGGCCGTAACCGATGACAGCAGGTCGGTCGGTTACGGATCCTGACCGAATCGGCCCCAAAATGTGAGAAAGAACATATTACGCAACGCACATGAAATTCAGCTATTAATTCTAAAGCAAGCGTTTCCAGGGAAATGCATTTCAGACCTAAAAAATTCTAATATTTTACATAAGAAGCCAACATATGGACTTCACGAATTTGCATAGACAATATGGCACATTCAATTAAATGTATTTACCTACATTAAAAAGACACAATTAATAGACATGTTTAATAAATGAATAAATGACAGTTTCACAGTTTCCAGTTAATGTTTTCTGCTAGTTACATTTACTTTCTACGTTAATTCTCCATCTTACTTTCACAAAAGCCTAGGCACATCACTTTTCAGATTAATGCATTTCACAATTATAACACCTCATGTTAATGCGACGAAGGATTAAATGTGGGTGCGAGCTTCATATGTGATTAAAATGCACCCCTTCAAATAAAGTGCGGTTTCCACCACATCATCACCTTCAGGTGCTCTCATCAGGCACAGTATGCCTTCAATCGTTTCTGAAGCGGCATCCAGTTGATCTGTTTAGCCTACAGAGCTCTGTCCAGGTCTTGCAAGCAAACTGTTGGGATCACTCAGGCCACATATTGTTCTATCAATGGACCTAAGACATTTTGGTTCTCTCCTCTCAGGCACTACAAAAGATTGTCTGTGCTACACCCGCTTCAGGCATAGGAGTGGATTCTCCCCTCAGAGTCCTGTTGTATGGCCTGAGACATAGAATGCTCGTGGTTCCAGAATCAGAACTCATCATTGCCACAGTTCAGTCTAAAGTGAAGAAATAAGGATTTTTTCTTAAATCACCATCCGTGGGTAGTTTTTGGGCAGTGGGCTCTCTTCTGGGATTTGTCACATGATGGCGATGCCGGGTAGATTGGGAGTGCAATTAAATAATGAACATATTTTCTTCACTTCCTGGTATCTTTTCTAATCTCAAATGTATAATGAAATGGCAGCTAGCTCTCAGATACAATCCAGTGTTTTCTATTAAAGGTGTATAAAATAATCAGTGTAGTTGGAAGGTATATTACATGGTTATAAACTTTCAGAACAGTGTATAATATGTGTATAATATGTGTGTGGTTTAATGGTTTGAAGTTAAAGCTCCTGTCCCATTGCATTTGTCACAATGTTTAGAGGTTCACTGGTGTTGTTGCATTGCATGCATGCATGCTTTCATAGAAATATTTTTTTGTTACCATTTCTTTACCCTATCTTTAAGTATTGTTGGGTAAGCGAATTCATGTTTAAAACATATTTTTATTCAAAAAGGTATTGTACTAAAACATGCAATATGAACATTAAAAAAAATCTCTGTTTAGACCATGACATTTGCCTGGGGTCCAGATTGGCTATGAATTATAAAAGTGCAATGAAGTGTAGAAGATGTAGGGTTGCCGGTAATTTAAAATTAAAACCTCGCCTGGGACTACAACTAGACTATTTCAAATTACATGTATTACATGCCACAGTGGTTCAGAAACGAATTACACCTAAAGACATTTTTGTAGAAAAGCATGTTTTTCCCCAAATGTTGCTAGTAAATAAGCTAACATGTTATTATAATGTAACTACTGTTTATCATGGAAATCTAGCGCTTGGTTCGAATTAGCATTTATTGCTATTCTGTCATGATTTCCACATCTTTTATTTTGAAATAGTATTAATTTGAAGACAACTGAAAGAAAAAACTGAATAAGAGGACATACTTTGCCCGATTGAAATGCGTTCTTTATAGGAAAAGAAATTATATCAACATAGTAACCTTCAAATTGTTGTGATTTTACAAGCAATTCTGCCACTTGACTAAACTATGCGACTGTATTGTTAAAATCTTAGAAAAAATATTGATAGTACTTCGCCTCACCGGCGTCGTTTGTTTCAGTTTTAGAGCTTATTCTTTCAATTCCGCTCACATTTCTTCAAGAATCACAGTAAAATGATTTAATAGCATCCAACAATAAGAAAACAGATTCTGTTGGAAGCTACTAGGTGCACCAATTTCCACAGCTCATTGCACTTGCCATAAAGAACTCAATTTAAATTATATAGAGGACTTCATAAGGGCTCATCCTGCCCTTTTCTGGCTCTCTATATGGAAAACTCCGGCAGCATCACTCACGAGAGGGATCATAATTGATTGCATCGGGTGCGGAAAAGAGCAGGACATCCCGTGGTTGTCCGGAGTGAATCGGAGCCTATGCAGTGCTCTCTTAGGAAGTCTCTTCTTAAAGCCAAGTACAGCTGAGACCATACATAAAATTGTCCTCATGAATGCACTCTATACACTTGATAGCACGGAAAGGATGGGGAGAGAATCCATGAAACCATTTGTCCATAATTGTATGACTATTGAACATATTGTGTATCCCTTGGCCAGCTACCTCACCCTGCCTATGAGTCATTGGGAGAGGAGTCTCCTCTTTCACCAAAGGGCTGGTGCTGCAAAATTATTGCTGTGCTTCCCTCTCGGTTACTATGCAAATCTTGATTCTTTACCCTGCTCGTGCAATGGACAGAGTGGCCAAACTCTTTTACACTTATTGGTTTTCTGTAAGTATTATATAAAATATGCTAAGTGGCTCTTAATTTCGTCTTTTTTTAAAAACCACACCCATCAGTCTGGAAGATGCTTAAAGGAGGTTACTTACACTGGCAGATGAAGATTTTCCGGGCTGGCACCTTTTTGAGAATTGGTGCGCGAGCCCGCAATATATGATGTCCAATCCCTGAGATGTTTGTTTTGTACTTGTATGAGTTTTTTATCCAACATATATGTTTTTAACATTGTGTGTCTATGCCTATTGCCAATGAATTTTTACTGTCATCATGTATTTGTGTATTTTAAATTGTCATACTTGTTGTGTTTTTATGGATACGGCTGTATCCGAATAAAGTATTTTGAACTTTGATTTAATAATGGGGATGTAAAAGAAGGTATATTTAATCACAAATGACAACAATCCTTCTTGTTGCTGGAATGGAACTTATTATTATGGAAAAAAGCAAATTTTATAGTACCCAAATCAATCTTGCACATGACTCTACTAAACAACTGTTTCAGGTAGTAACTCGCCTCTCCGGTCAAGCGACAACCACCCCCATCATAGCTACGCAAGAGCTCTGTGACTCCTTGGCGAATCACTTTCAAAAGAAAGTGACTGATATTTTTGCTCAATTCAAGGCTCCCACAATCAGTGCGGGACTTTCGTCTCCTACCTCTAATGATCATAAGTCCCTGGCCCGGGCATGTTCTAATCCGCCCCACTCAGTCCCCCTTCGCTCCTTCCAGGAATTTGCCCATGTTCCGTCAGAATTGGTGTCCCATCTTATCTGTACCACCAACTCTGGTTCACCAGAAGATCCTTGCCCCCTTCCATTCTCAAAAATTTTCCAGATATCATAGGTCCTAAACTTACAGAAATTTTTGACGCCATGTTTTCATCCAATATTTTTCCTTCTGTCTGGAAGAAAGCGACTATCAAACCTCTTATTAAGAAGAGTTCTTTAGACCCTTCCATAGTCGCTAATTATCGCCCTATAGCCTGCCTCCCTTTCCCCGCCAAATTTGTGGAAAAGATTATGAACATCCAAATCTCAGACTTCATAGACCAGAACAACTGTCTGGACAACTCACAATTTGGTTTTCGGAAGGGACATGGAACGGAAACCGCGCTCATTAAGGCTACGGATGAAATCAGGATGACACTTGATGGTGGAGGATCAGCAGTACTCATTTTATTGGACCTGTCGGCAGCTTTTGACACGGTCGATCACTCTATCTTGATCGACCGTGTCACAGCGGCAGGGATCACGGATGGTGCTAAGGATCTCATCTCCTCTTTTCTCACTGATCGAGTACAATAAGTCGCCTTCGGCAATTTCAATTCACCTCCCTTTACTCTTCCCTGTGGTGTCCCCCAGGGATCCTCGCTAAGTCCGACACTATTTAACATCTATGTGTCGGACTTGGCGAGGGTCATAAAAACCTATCATCTGGCGGTTACATCCTACGCTGATGACACCCAGATTGTTTTAGCCATTAATAAAAATGGAGATGAAGTAGCTTCCAATTTTAATCAGGGAATGGTAGCAATAAGTGACTGGATGTCTACAAATTGCTTGAAGCTTAACTCCGACAAAACGGAGGTGATGGTGTTTGGCAATCTCTCCCCAGCCTGGTCACCCACTTGGTGGCCTGCTGCCTTGGGACCACCCCCTTCCCCAGTGACCAAGGCAAGAAATCTGTGAGTTTTGCTGGACACTAAACTCACTCTTATGCACCATGTCAATGCGGTAGTATCATCCTCATTCTACACCATGAGAATGATTAAAAAACTTTTACCATACCTCCCCATGAGCATGGCCAGAACTCTGGTCAGTGCACTAGTTATATCTCGCATAGACTATTGTAACGCGCTCTTAGTCAATGCTCAGGAAGGAGTTTTAAAGAAGCTACAGTTGGTGCAGAATGCTGCGGCCAGACTAATCACGGCCACCCCCAAGTATACTTCCATCTCTGGCACCATTGAACAGCTTCATTGGCTGCCAGTGAAGAAAAGAACGAAATTCAAAGCACTCTGTATTGCTTATAAGGCAATTCACTCTCAAGGCCCGGCCTTTTTAAAGGACGCATTCTGCCCCTACAATCCAGTCAGATCCCTTCGATCTTCTTCTGCCGGTTTTATGCAGATCCCTAGGACTAAGAAGGCCTCATGGGGCGACAGGTCCTTTATAGTGACCACTACCAAACTATGGAACAGTCTTCCACTCTACATCAAAACCTGTACCTCCCTCCTTTCTTTTCGCAAACAGATAAAGACTTGGCTGTTCAAACAATAAATACTCATGGACATGTATAGTGGACACTCAGTGCCGAGACACCCTCGGGTATTTGTGCGCTTAACACATTTTCTAAAATAAATAAATAAAAATAAATGCTGACCTCCAAATAACAAACCCCACATGCCTTCTGATCTATGTTACATTTAATTTCAACTTTAGCTTTCATATCAATCAAAGTGTCTATGTTACATTTAATTTCAACTTTAGCTTTCATATCAATGTAGTTGTGAAAGTGGGAGATGTTTAACTGTCCATGTTCTCCGGCAGATAAACTACTAGGAGCAACTGCCTAAATCCCGTGTGATGGTCATAATAGACTACTGACCCATAATGAGCACAAGCCTCCCTCAACTCTCTAAGCTAGGTTTCATAAACTAAAAGTTGTGACCTGACACCAAGAGAGATTCCAAGAGTCCTAATTTTGCTTACAATAAAGCAACACTACACACTAATTAAATTCTGGTTTAAAAAAACGTCTATTGCTGAAAAGCTCAGTGCCTTAAACACTGGCTACTGACATGTGCATTGATATACAAATCACTTATTTGAATACCAATATGAACAATAAATTGCTTACCATTGAAATTGATAAGAGTAACCCCTGTTAAATCTATTAATCTGTCAATCAAGTAAAATTTTATTTCATTGAAAAAAATGCCCCATAAACCATTTAAATAATCTCAAATCCATCTTGTTAAAACATGATTCCATCATCATACAAAAAGAGCATATTACAAAACAGTTAACATTGTTCTTACAAGCACAAGTAGAGAAATTTGTTGTTGACCATATTCCAGTTATCGGGGTTAGTAGCAAACACCCAAGCTATATCTAATGCCAACTGGTTGTTTACATTTAGGTCTGATGATTTACTTTACGAGTAGTGAAACAATACATACTTCGAGACAAGAGTTGGTGTGGCCTGGCACCAAGTGCTATGGTGGTGTTACTATGTGCAAAATTCTTGAAACATTTTAGGCCACATGTATGAAGCTATTTTCCTTTCGCAAACAGGCTGATTCACAGAATCAGCCCCTTTGGAAATGCATAAAAAAGGCTTTTCCTATATACCAACCTGTATTTTGCGATTCGGTTACCTGTTATCGCAAATACTTGTCGCAAAACCTTCGCAGTTTACCATCAGATTCAATTTGATTACAACCCAGCAGGCCACCATCACCATGATTTTAGCGATTCCCAATGGCTCACAAATTGAGACCTACCTCATTGGTAGGTCGATTTGTGACCCCTAGGAATCGCTAAATGAAACTCATGGATTTTCATACATCGGGAATAGCGATTACCTAATTGGGATTTGCAGAAAATCGCAATTAGGTAATCCCTATTTCTAATATTGATACATGTGGCGCCAAGAATCTAGAATTCTGCACTATCAAAATTGTTATTGTACAGAAGCTCACTGATGGTGCTCAATAGAGAAAAGTGTCCTCGCTTCATTAATCACCACACACTCTAAGTAATGTGCTGAGGTGTCTCTTGCCTATTGTGGCAAAACATAAATTGATGCTGAGAAGGTGAAGATGCACCCCAGGACCCAGCAATGTCTATTAAACTGTAGCTGGCTGACAATAGGAAGAACCTTTCTGGACTCTGGTTCCATTGAAAAAATACACTGTCTTGGTAGACAAGGATCAGTTATCAATCAATCTATTAAGATCCTTTATTTTACAATGTTTCCAAAGCATATAGAGCACACAAGATAGTACCAACATAAAAAATATATATATTATATAAAATACTTAATAAAAATGAGTACAAATTCATATCTAAAATCCTTTGTTAAAAACAATAAATAATAACCAAGAAAAAACATAATCGAGGTTTTATAAAGTGCATAGTGCCATTGCAGTTAATTAATAAATTCACCACTGCTATCCTCAGGTCTCCCATTCTATGTTGGCTCTCATATTTTTGAGGGAAGACCAGAGAAACAAGGCGGTAGCGCAACATACAAATGGATCGTGAAGTTTTTTGATAAAATAAAGGGCTAAAACTATAATTGCACAAAAGAGGGAGAATGAACATTTTCCTTGAAGATCATAAAAAATGCAAAAGAACAATATATGTAGATCCGACTGGGCTCACCTTCCATCATAAGAACAGGCTGGCAAATCGTTTAAAGAGTACTTATTGTTTGGGAAGCCTATCCTCACGGGAATAAAATTCATACAAAACCTCACTAAAATGAAATGGCGTTGAGGGTTTGTCACAAACATTAAATGATTCATCGACCTGTGTGAAGGGAGGAGACATAAGGTACAGCTTTACTGATGATTTTAATCGATTTGGTTCCTCTCTGTCACACACAACCTTCACTAAAAAGATTTCTTTAATTCTCATTTTGGACATAGTCATACAAGTGGATAGGTTAGAACATAACTCATCCAACCCCAAAGCGCCCAAAGTGCACTCCACATTTTGCAACCAAGGAATTTTATGTACGTGGTCTAGGGATAGGCAGTCCCTGATGATGTTTTGGGTCAGGTTGACAGTGTCCCTCCTCCAGATCGAGTTACATAGAAATATGGGGGATAACCAGAGTACATCAGAAAGATATGGGGCACCAAGTTCAATATGGCAATTATAATGTGACCAGCTGCATGGAAGAGCGGGTAGATTTTTATAAAAAATCATCCTCTACTCTGTGAAGGATCTATTGCTGCCATTCCCTATACCCCTGCGCTATGCGTTGGTTGGAAATGGTTTTTGCAGAGCATACCTTTTTTGTTACCTCAAAAGGCTTGGACCTGAGCTTCTTAATAAAACTGAAAATGGCCGTTACTCTTTTTTCCATAACAAGAACTCTATTAACCACCATATTGAGCCAGGAGTGCTTCTGATCGAAAAGAACCCCCAGGTAAGTGAAGGTGTCCACCATTTCCAGCCTGCGAGTCTCTATGTGAAATACTGGAAGTTTGTTAGGGCGTGTCCCTGCCACTAACACAAACAATTAGGCTTCATTAACATGGAGGTCCAGACTTTTCATAAACTATGAGTAGGCCTCTATAAGTTTGTGTAGCACCTTCCCAGTTCCTGCTATTAAAACTGCATCATCTGCCTAAAGCAGTATAGTGAGGGGGACTGCATTAAAAATGGGCACATCTTTTGTAGACTTGTTCACAGCTGTCTGCACCCTATTAGTGTAGATTGAAAATAGAAAAGGAGCAAGGACACAGTCCTGCCTTATGTCCTGTTGATCAGAAAAAGGCCTTGTGCTCTCCCCATCCCTACCATATCAAACGGAGGTGGTTGATTATGCATACATCTGTTGTATTAAATTAATTATGGCCTCCTCATTGCCCATTTCTTCGATAATCGACCATAACTTAGAGTGGGTTACACAGTCGAAGGCAGCCGACAGATCCATGAAGGTCATCTAGATCTGTCCTGACTTTACTATCATGTATTTGGCCATAGTCAAATTCAGATTGAGGCATTGATCTATTGTCCCCTTGCTTTTTGGAAACCGCTCTGAGTTGGTATCAGGAAAATTCTCTCTCTAGCCCAATCCACTAACCTGTTCAACAATAGGCACCCCATGAGGGGGGCGCTAGCGAGCCCGGAGCAAGATGGCCGCACTTTAGTGCAGCTCTGCTGGTCGGGGCGACAATCCGTTATTAATCCTGCATACCTCCTTCACATCTTTACACGGGGGACGGCGCATCGATATCTGCTGTGCATGCTGCCCGGATTGCGGTGTTTCTTTGCTGTGCAGACTTGCAGTTTCGGCTGTAGACGTGGAGCCCGGCTGGATAAAATGGCGGGCGCCTCGGTGTGATCCGTGAAAGCGGGCTGTGGTACTGTGCCTACCTGGAGGCTGAGGCTGCTGTGCGGCGTTGACTGGACCGCCGCTCTGATCCGGGACTGGCCTGTGAGCTTGGAGGTCCTGCCTGCTGGGAACCACGGTGGAAGCGGAGGCGGAGAACCCCGGCGGAGATCGCTGCTGTATGCTGGTGGGCGGGCCGGCGGCTGCTGCGGAGCCGGGCGAGGCTCCCGGTGTGTGCTGAGGCGTTAATGCGCTGCTGCCTGGCGGACTTCACGTGGACGACTGCGGCGGAACCTTGCTGTCCCTGACTGCTGGCTGGCTTCGGCTCTGAGGTGGGGACGCGGCTGGCGACATCTGCCGGTGGAAGACGTAGCCCGGGCGGCGGCGGGTGAGTGACACGGGCCGCTCCGGCTCCTACGATCGCGGCGCGGCCTCACCGCTGGTGCGTGTGGCACACATTGCGGATTCCTGCAGAGCGGATAACTCGGTAAAGCGGGCAGCCGCGGGAAGAAGCGCTGTGGGTCTGCCTCTGGCATCTCAGACCCTCTGGCTCTCGTCTGCAGCTGGGGTGGGGGGCAGCGCCGACTGCCTTGCTGGCTGCCGTCTTGCCTAGTGCACTCGTGTGCTATACTGTGGATCCCTGGCTGTGTACTGGAGCTCTGCCTGCCGTGTGTTCCTCTTGCTCTGTGGAAGCAGTAGCGCGCGGGCCAGCAGCGGTGGAGACAGGGGCTGGTGCATCTTATCGCTTGGGACCTCAGCTGGAACGCTCTCTGGAGTGAGGAGATAGATCTCACCATAGCTGTGCTGCTATATGGTGCCTGGCTTCTGAACCTCATGGCGTCCTGTGGACTGTTGGACTGTGAAGGTGCCCTGCTGATCTTTTAGTTGGGTGTACTTCTGTCCTGGGACTGCTGGTCTCCGTTCCCCTGAATCTCCGTTGGCGTCTAAACTGGGCCCGAACGGTTGCGGCGTGATCGTGTGCCCGGCGCCCGGTGGAGCGATGGGCAAGCATGATAAACAGTTGCAGCCTAAACTTTCGTTTGACTCTAAGTGCCCAAAAAAAACGCAAATGCAGGTGGCCTCGGACACTGAGATGGAGCTAGAGGTGGGCAGCAGTGGCAAGTTGGAGAAAATGATGCTGGCCATGCAGCAAAGTCTACATACAATTGATAGTAAAATAGACAATTTGAATCTTCGCATGGATACCATGACGGCGAAGCTAGATAAACATGGCGTCCGCATAACCGAAGCAGAGCAACGCATTTCTCACGCGGAAGACAAGGTGGAGAATATTACAGAGTCATGCACCCAGATGGAAAAGCTCTTGGAGGTAATAAGGGCAAAGAGCGAGGATTTAGAAGCGAGATCTCGTCGCAATAATCTACGCATCACAGGGGTGACCGAGTCCACCAACACAGGCAAACTGGAACTATATGTAGAGGAAATGCTCAAGGGTATGCTGGGTGCTGAACACTTCTCAAGCATGCTGGTGGTGGAAAGAGCTCATCGCTCCCTGGCGCCGCGGCCTGTCCCAGGGGCGCCTCCGCGCCCGATTATCGCAAGGCTCCTGAACTATCGAGACAGGGATGTGGCTCTGCGGCTGGCTAGGGAGATGGGCACCACTAGATACCAGGGAATGGAGGTGGCGTTGTTCCCTGACTTCACGGCGGCGGTGCAGCAGGCTCGACGGGAGTTTCAGCAGGTTAAGAAGAAGTTACAAACCATGAAAATTCCATATGCCATGCTCTACCCGGCGCGTCTTAAAATTCTCCATGGTAGCAAACATCGCATTTTCATGGCTCCTAAAGACGCGATGCAGTACATCAAGCAGCTTGAACGGCGCGGAGCTTCAGGCGCGGACGGAGATGCCGCGGATGATGAGGACTAGGGGACTGCACCTTGTCGGCTGAGTGCTATTGGTGAATATGCTTCCATTTTCTTCGTGTTTGGGCCTTTACCCGCAGCCCGGGTACACCGGCTGGTGTGCTCGGGTTTCGTGGTGTGCTGCTGGCCCGAGACTGTGCTGTGCAACTACTACTGTTATTAAGGGCCGCCCTGGGAGTGCCATGTTGTTGGGAGCACCTCTGGCTGGGCCTTTTCTGGATGCGTGGGGCTCAAATGGTAAATTATGTGTAGGTGTGCCTGGCGTTACGCCTGCGGCTGAGCTGGGAGGCTGGTGGGACGTGGTGCTGCGGGGTCGCCCTGCCGGTGTGCGGGCTTGGTGTGGCACTGTGGCATTTCTTCTGCGCTTCGGTGTGGATGAACTGTCTCCTGTCTATGCCCGGCAGGCTGCTGGTGACCGGCTTGCTGGCAACACTTAGTGGATGATGACTCTTGGCACTGAGTCCCTCACTGTTTATTTGCGTAACTGTTATGTATGGATATACCGTGCGGCGCTGTGACAGACCTGGGAGCTGTGCCGGTTAGATGTCGCATAGCTGGGACGGGGGCCCTCTTTACGTTGATGCATCGCAGTTCTGGTTGGATGTGTTGAAATAAGATGTGTTAAGGAGCAAATAGGTCCGGCCCTGACCACCCCTCCTACCAACGAGGGGGTATTTGGGCGGCTGGTGTCCTCCACTAAGGGTGCACCCCACGAAGTTATGGTACTGAGAGTTGGGTGTGGGCAGCTTACCTGCTCACGGTGGGTGGGGGGGGTCGGTTTGTTTACAGGGTTTGTTGCAATGGGGATTCTTAGCATAATTGGGATGCTACAGTGGGTGGGGGGGCTGGTTGGGGGAGTGTTCGCATGTGGTATTGTGTATAGCAGAATACGTGATAGCAAACAGAATGTAACGTACAGTATGCCTAAGGCAGACGCGGTTATTACCCTGCTAGAGAGAGGAACGGATGGCGGCTGAGGGTGGCAACGTCACATGGATAACCTGGAATGTCAGAGGCCTGAACAATCCAAAAAAAACTAGGGAGGTACTGGCCTATTTGGATAGGCATAAGGTGCAAGTGGTGTTCCTACAGGAGACGCACCTGACCAAGCAGGCAGCGGCTAAAGTGGCCACTAGATGGGCCGAGGTGACATGGTCGTCGTCATACTCCTCCTATGCGAGGGGTGTCATGATTTTGATAAAAAAGGGTCTATCCTTTGCGCTGGTGCACGTGGATATTGACGATAATGGCAGATATATTATTGTGCAAGGGAAGTTATGTGGTATGATGATGACTCTCATTAACATCTACGGTCCCAATATCGACGATCCTAATTTTTATGACGAAGTGTGGAACAAGGTCTATCGGCTGCAGCCGGCTCCAATAATATGTGGGGGGGATTTGAATGTGGTTCTAGACCTGTCCATGGATCGTCAGTCCGGTGTGGATCCCACGATCAAAAAGGCAGCGCAAGCTGTAAAGGATGGTATGCAAGAATTGGCTCTTATAGATATCTGGAGATTGAGACACCCGGGGGTGCGGGAGGGCACGTGTCACTCTTATGCGCATCACTCTTGGTCTCGGCTAGACTATTGGCTGACTACCGCTGAGGTAAACTCGCTCATCACTAAGGTGTGTCATCTGCCGGGTACGCTGTCTGACCACTCCCCTTCGCTGTTCCAGATGATCATACCCACGTACACGCCACCGCAGTTTCAATGGCGACTGCAGGCTTCTGCCTTGCAGGACCTGGTGTTCCGAGAGGGGGTACGGGATGCCATTGCTAATTACTTTGACGAGAACGACGGTTCAGTGGACAGTGTGGGCACTTTGTGGGAAGCATTTAAAGTGACGATACGGGGTGTATGCATAGGGTTGCAGGCAGGGGTGCTGAAGACACTTAGGAGGTCTATGAAACGATTGGAGCATGAACTTATAGATCTTGAACGTCAATATGAAAGCACGGCGGATATAACTACCCTGGCGTCAATTAGAACCAAGGTAACTGAGTATAATGATCTGGCGAGTTCGGAGGTTAAGCATATGTCCCGGCGCTGGACAGCCAGGTATTATGGGGAGGGTGGGAGACCAGGTAAGGCCCTAGCAGATAAACTGAAAGTGCCTGGGGCGAAAGCTACTGTTGTGCAATCTGTAGTGGAGGGGGCTAATAGACATTGCGATAGCGCGGGTGTCCTTGCCACCTTCGTCCGCTACTATACAGCTATGTATGAGCATAGACAAACAGCGGATGAGGATGACATAGCGCAGTATCTGGAGGACATTGCGCTGGTCTGGCTTTCCAAAAGACAGCAGAATTTCTTAATGCACCCGCTCACGCCGGGCGAAATACGAGATGCGATTAAGGCATTGCCCAATGGTAGGGCTACGGGCACCGATGGGCTCCCAGCGGAGTTCTATAAGGAATATATTGATTTGCTGGTGCCACGGCTTCATACGATGTTCGAAGATGCGTATGAACAGCAAAAACTGCCGGCTACGCTCCGAGAGGCTCTGATTGTAACTTTATTGAAGCCAGGAAAGGAGTCCGATCAATGTGAATCATACCGACCGTTATCCCTCATGAATACGGATGTGAAAATATTAGCGAAAATCCTGGCGAACAGGTTGCAATTACTATTACCTGTTATGGTGCTCCCAGACCAATCCGGTTTCGTCCCTGCCCGCTCCACAGCTCACAACTTACGGACCCTGTTTGCGGTCCTACATCTCCTGGAGCCTACTCTACCTGCGGTGGCGGTCCTGCTGGACGCTGCGAAGGCGTTCGATTCTATATCTTGGCGCTACATGCTGGCAGTATTACATCGTATGGGGGTGCCTTTTATTTTTACCAACTGGGTCAAGCTGTTGTACACAGAACCGGTGGCGCGGGTGCGGGTGAATGGCAGGACCTCTGATACGTTCCCGATTCAGCGTGGGACGCGGCAGGGTTGCCCCCTATCGCCACTGCTTTTTGCGGTGGTGTTGGAGCCGCTGGCCTGCATACTGCGGCAACGCCATGCGAGGGCGGCGCTACGCTTTCAACAGAGGCCATTGGCTGTATCCATGTATGCAGACGATATGGTTTTGTATGTGCGTGAGCCAGTGCTGTATTTGGAACAACTCATTAGGGAATATGTACGATTTGAATGGTACTCTGGTTTGGGGATAAACTGGAATAAGTCGGTGGTGGTCTCTCTGACAGAGTGCACGACTCAATTCGAACTGGGGTTCCCATTGGAATGGAGGGAGGAACCAGTTAAATATTTAGGGGTGTGGATACACAGGGATCCGCAGAAGATTATTAGTGCAAACTATGGCACCGCGGTCGTCCGACTTGAGGAACAGGTCACCAGATGGATACGCCTACCGTTGTCATTTGCTGACAGGGTGGCTCTCCTTAAGATGGTGGTTCTCCCCAGATTCTTATACCTGTTTGGCACCGTTCCCATCATATTAAGATCGCATTTCTTCCAGACGCTCCGTGGCTTATTGATTACGCTAGTTTGGGGGGGAAAAAAGCCGCGCGTTAAATGGGACGTTCTGACACTGCCCTATGAGTCGGGAGGATTTAAGGTGCCGGATATGCACCTATATTACCTATGCGCCCAAGCGCAGTATGCCTTTTATTGGCTAAATGCACCACCGTACACCCCCCATGTCGCTGTTGAGGCGGGGGCGGTGAACCCGTTACCACTGCAAGCAATGATTGTCAACGACACTACGGTATTTGAAAACGATGAAGTTGACACAGTGCAATGTACAGCGCATGCTTGGAGAGAACTCGGGAAACGTGCCCGGAGGCTGCCGCTATATGCTCCGGCGATGCCCCTTCTGCATCACGGGAAAATCTCGGTGACAACCGAAGCGGGCTCCTTGAAAGTTTTGCAGAAGGTGGGAGCGCGCACCATGGGGGATATATATCCTAATGGCCAGTTTATTGATCTTAATGCATTTGTGGGGGGTGAGGACAGGCCCGCTATGGCAACGTTTGTATACTGCAGACTAAGAGCCGCGCTTGTGGCCCTGCACACGTGCTTCCCTGAGGAGCCTCCAGCTCTGACGGCTTTGCAATTGCTGTATACCTCGCAACTTCGAACTAAACTGGTCACTCGACTGTACAACGCCTCGCAAACAGATGAGGCTGCTGTTACTCTGGGCCCCATGAATAGGTGGAATGAAATCCTGCCACAGAAGCTCACTGAAGATGAATGGGTAGATTGTTGTAGGCTTACAGGACAACTTACAGCCAATGGTAACCTACGGCTGATCCACTATAAATACATTCATCAGATGTATTATACACCAGTGCAACTTCATAAATATGGACTCCGGGATTCGCCTTGTTGTAGACGCTGTGGTGCAGACACGGCTGACTTTTGCCACTTGTCCTGGACCTGTCCAAAGGTATCTGATTTCTGGGGTAAAGTTACGGGGGCGGTGGCGGAAATGGTGGGTGAGCCTCTTGTATGTACTATGACCCTCTGTCTTCTGGGGAATGTGTTAAAGCTCAAAGCTAGCAATCGTAAGCTAGCAGCCTTGGCGCTACTCTTGGCTAAACGTAGGGTCTCGATTCATTGGGATGGTAGGCCGGCGCTGCAGGTAGCACAGTGGCTCAAAGATATAGCATATTGTCGGGACCAACTTCTATGCTATTGGGAGGAGCTGCCGCAAGCTTCGAGGCCGCGAGACATTTGGGGACCTTTCACTGCTTATCTATTGGCTCATTCCACTGCTGAATAGTGCTTCCTGGGTGACTGCTGGATGTGATATGTGCTTTCTTCCTCTGCCGTCTATTGCTATGATGTACTTGACATTGTTGATACTGTACCAACTTCATGCTATGTGTTCTGCACTATGATACCCAGAGCCATCAGGCGCTGTTTGTGTGTTTTTTCTGTTACTGTGAAAACTTTATAAATAAAAAATAAAAAAATAAAAACAATAGGCACCCCATCATTTTTGAAGTGCTATCAAACAGAGAGATACGTCTATAATTTTGAGGTTGAGAGCCGTCCCTCATTGTGAAGATGAGAATTATCATCGTACTTTACCATGAGGCCAGAGGCCCCCACCCTTACTTATTGCATTAAAGATATTGATCAAGGAACGAATGCCGCCCCATTGCTTACAGTGAACCACAATGATGGACGCCTATAATGTATCCCTCATTGGCATGTGTATTACTGCTTTAATTCAAGGTGATGGTCTTGGCATGCTAGGGGTTCTGCAAAAGATACCTATGATCTTTTGTATGCTGTAATGTTGGTTGTTTAAACAATTAAATATGAAAAATACAGTTAAAAATAAATATATATATATATATATATATATATATATATATATATATATATATATATATATATATATATATATATATATATATATATATATATTGATCAAACGTGGGGCCCAAAGCTTTTGATGTTCTAATAAGAAATCTATGAGGAAACCGTTGAGACCTTCGGCCTTTGTGGTACTACATTGGGCCAATACACACTTCAATGTAAACCAAAAACCAAAGCATCCTTATATGCTACCTGCAGGATATTAGATGAAGAGGCTGGGCGCACATCAGCCATCCCAAATATTTGCTCAAAATGAGCCACCCAGGCTTCTTCACCAACAGGGGTATCTAGTGTAGGGTTGTTATCATCTTTAAGAAAGGGAGCATTACTCGTTCTCCAAAATTCCCTACAGTTTTTAGTGGCTGCTGTTTGAGGCAGATTCACCCATGCTTCCTCCCTCAGGCCCCTTATCCTGGATTTCTGCGCCTCTCTGTATAACAAACTCGATGACCATACCAGTCTATGGTCTCTTGGGGCCGTTCTAAGAGCAGGATACAAATTTCTTGGGGTCTTTGAGCATGCTGAATCAAACTAGCCGGCCAACGGAATCATCTTTGGATAATAAGACAGGTAAAAGTTGCTTTTGGTTTCCACCAATATCTCAGAAAATGTCAACATTAACCTTCAAGTTGATAATTCAGATCTAAACATATCAGTAACTCACTCATTTTTTGGGAAATTATTGATGGCACAGCTCTCTCTTTATTTATTTTATCCCACTATAGTAAATAGCCGTTCTTCCTTGCTAAATTCGGCTTAGGCACATTGTCTGCTTCAGCCTTAATAATCAACTCCAATGCCATAGAGTAAACCATGGCTGCATGATCAGTACATATGGAGAAGATGGGTTATTGGGTTATTCTCCCACAGGGGGAACCAGAGATTATAATGAAATCTAGGGTGGAGCCAAGCTCCATTCTCCCGAATGTCTTTGGGAATAATCCTGTGTCAGGGCCAGGCTTATCGATTACCTCAAGATTCATAGTTATTAAAAGCCTTTTAAGCAGATTGTCGTGTTCATTATGTGTGAAGTGGGGAATTACATCACCAACGGCATCTACTATTCTACATACAGGTTTTACCATATTCTCACAACAGTGAGCATTAAAAAATAACCCAACCACAGGGTGATAATACAATTTTTATGTGCTTCACAGATGGTAATAATTTCCATTTCCAATGAGCCAAGCACTGAAGCCATATTCCTTCTAAAGTTATTATTGTAATAATCAATCAATAACCAATCCCAATCACCTAAACCTTCACATAGTAGAATATGTTAGTAAGGGGAAGAGCTAAAAAACCTTTTGACATTTAGTCTTTGTGTGTTCGCTATTAGTGTTAAAATGCTACATTTCTCTTTATCCATTGAGGAAGGGACTGCTGTGGTTTGAAATGATCAGAACTCGCTCAGGAATATCCAGCCTGTTTCCCATGTTTCCAGGAAACACAGAATATCCTGTAGTGCTACAAATCTTTTTCCCAATTTTTGTTTCAGTCCTTCTACTTTCCAGATAGATATGTTATAACTGAGTTGAATACCCCCTTCTTTTCCACCCCTATCCGACCCATGTTTTGCAATGAATATCCCTAGAGGGCCAAATGGTCTTTATTCAGTCAGTCACAGGACTCTAAATCTTCCAAGGGACTAAATCGGTTGTCAACTATTACTTTGCATCTGACCAGATCAGTAACATGAGGGAGAGTGGGGCAAAGAGTTACAAAACTGCTCCTTGCTGTCTCAGGGACCATCGGCCTGATCGGTCTATAAAAATATACCAAAGGGAGGGCATGGATCCACGACCCTGGAGAGGGTGTGTTGGAAAGTACTCAGAGTATGTCCCCCACCATCCTTTGATCATTAAAATGAAGAACTATGCAATCACCCGCTAATACCTTAGGCAGCAGATCCACCTGCAACACTCTCCTTGCCATAATAATGTGTCTGGAAAGGTCACTACTCCCTCGGAAATCTTGTCAGACAATGGAGAGCTTTAGTCATGAGTTCCTCAGTTGTCTCCATCTGCGCTCTTCTCAGTTCTGGAGTGTCAGCCAATATTATAACATACGGGCCTGCAGCTGGCAGGGGATCTACCGTTTGTCACAACATTAACCCTTGCCTCCTCCTGCTCCTGGGCACCTCCCCACTCTTTCTTCCCCCATCAGTGGACTCTATAGGGGTGATAGGTCCCATATGCTGTATTACCCGCTCATGTGGGTGTCGTGGGTTAGCCTCTGTTAGTGATTCAGGCCTGCAAAAAGGCTTTGGTTGAAAGGGACCTGCTGCCTCCCTGTGAGTGGTGGGATGGGGTAAATGAGCATTCAAGCTCCCCTCCCCCTTCTCCTCCCTGTAGTATAGATTCAATGACTGGGTATTGCGTGCAGCTTTCAATCTCCAAGCAGCCACATTATTAACAACCCCTCGAGTGATAAGGGTTGCTAGACTCTCTTCAATTTTTACTAGTCTAGTCATGAAGGGTTGTAACAACAGCATAAACATATTTTCTAATCTTAGGCACAGATCATCATTAAGATTTAGAGGATGTCACCTTTGCTAACGTTTTTAGACCAACAGTCGTAGGCGTTTTAGTAGCCTTGTTAGTCTTAGCCTTTGCCTCTCCCCTTCTCCCTTTTACTGGGGGTTCTCTTGGTGGAGTTACCCATCGTCACCCAGTCTTAGGGGGAGGTTGCATGGACTTTTATAGAAATCTACACGTTCAGGCAGATCGACCTTTGCTGGTGAAACCATAATCGAAGGCATCACAGATAAATCCAGGCCTCTCCTGCCCTCCTCAAGTGACTCAAGTGAGAGACAGTGCTCAGTCAGTTTGATCTCCTTTGATAATACATTTGCCGTCGACGTCAGGAATGAATAGAGGGTATCAACTATTCCCCCCTGACTCTTGTTGTTGCGCTTTTCTCTTAACCATTTTCAGTCAAACTCTCAATCCAGGCCCCGGGATCCGCAGCTTAGAGGGGGGGACAGCCTCTTCTGGCCGCTGGCCCGGGTATGGCTGTGTGCGTCCCACACTGCAGGAGTACTGTGTGCCTTTATGGCATCGGGAAGGCTGTCCCTGCCCCCTGCGCCTCCAGGAATGCTGGGGAACTGAGTCCCACCCCAATCCGCCAAACAAGAGATCAGACGGTGCAATGAACAGACCTCGAACAGCCCTTAGCAGGTAACCCATGCTGCAGCAATGCTGTAGTGCCTTTACGGCATTTGGAAGGCTGTCCCTGCCTTCCCCCGCCACTAGGAATGCTGGGGGACCGAGTCCCACCACAGCCAGTTAACAGGTGATCAGCTTAAGTGACATGTATTGTGTAAGATTTCTTTGAATAACCCTTGCCCCTCAAGCTAAACCCTGCGGGATAGTTTTCTTATTCATCCCTTTAAAGAAAGGATATGGTATCAAGCAATTATTAACCAGATTGGCCAACCATAGTTCCTGCGTGCAGATAATAGTATGTTACAAAAGGGGATACATTTTAGATTGTTTTCCACTAACCCCACTAAATTGCTGTTCTCATCCCTTTTTATTTAAATCACAAGTCAAATGGGCTCTTCATTACCCTGGCTTAACAGAGCGCAAGTTCAATTTCAACCTTATTAGTTTGAAACCCATACCATAGCATAAACTCCTCTAAATCTGTAGCCAGACTAAAGGTGGTTGAGATCAGATGCAATGATTGTTTAGTAGTTAAACAATACACACTTCAAGAAAGGAGTGGGTGCCCTGATTTTATTATGCTCACTGTCATGAATAACTGGCTATGGATGGGTGTCCACCGGGAAACTGCAATAATGCAGGCCCAGCCGTCACAACTGACCACCTTTAATAGATTTATAGATATTATGATAAGTAAGGGGTCTTCTCAGTATTATACCTCAAAAGTAGGGTCTTAGGAGCTCTCTCTTCTAGTTGATGATTGAACTTTAGCAGGTAACCCCAAATAGTTTTCACGCCTGTATCTTTTTCCTGTTTAAGCAATCTCAAAATCAGATTTTGATCAATTATAAGCGCAAATATAATTGTATTCACTCGCAATTTTGAGCTCAAATTCTAAACTGCCCCTGTAACCTTTTTTGATTGTCTACAGAACGTAAACATTTACCCTTTTTTACCATCAAACTGTTAGCATTACCATAGCTCTTTTACAGATTAAGCAATATATCATCAGTAGTAAATAGGAAATTGTGAGCCTCTAGGTTTCTGAAGAAAGGTAGTCACTTTCAGGAAAATATCATACAAATTAGATATAAATAGATTGCACATCAGACCTGCTATAAAGAAATCTTGTTGTAACCCCTTTAAGTGGTCACCTTGTTAGTTTGGCTGTAATCTTTGCTCATGGTCACCACAAAGCAGGTGTTTTCATATACTAGCGAGATGAAATTCAGAATCTGTGCAGGAACATCAAACATATACATTTTCTGGAGGAGCTTTGATCTATCAGTAGCTTCAAAATACATCTACGATCCATAAATCTTCAATATACATAGACAAACGTTTTTATCACAACAACAGGGATCAAACTCAACAAACCAATATGTTGAAGATTGTAACCATGTTTATTTCAAAACTTTGAGATTCTCAGGCTATTAGGTAGAGGCCATCAGCAAAGTCCAGTCCAAGTCCAGTTTCCACTGGTCAGCTGGCCACTTTAAGAAAATGCCCTCTTGAATATTGCTATCTCCCTCTAGCCACACAGAAGGTCATCCAACTGAAACTTGGGATCCACCTTTTGTCCTAGGTACAAAGGGGAGAAGGTTCAGCCCTTCAGGGCTCCTCTCAGACCGCAGTCAGCAGGTCCAGTCCATTTCTCCTCTTTTGGCCATCCATAAAAGTGTCCTGAAGAGTGTGCCTTGGGGTGCCATGTAAATGGTTGGCACCAGTTACTGGGTAGGGGTAATTAGAGACAGAAGTCTTGAGAAACAAAGTAGGATCCCTCAGTGCCCAAAGAGGTGATACACAATAATGATAACTCTTGTCCTATTTGATACCTTTCAGAAAGCAAACATTTTCCATGTGCTTCAGACAGACCTGTCAGTCAGGATTTGACACTGTTGCGCCAATAGATGCCCATAGTCACCTCCCTGAATGGTCTGTTGAGCTTAGAGGAGTCATTCTTGCCCATACAGGTTGACCTGTCAATCAAGCTGACCTACTGTGCTGCTCCTGAGAGGAATCTCACACCTTTTTCACACGTCATTCTGGCCGAGTACAGCGGTAATGTTGTTGTTGTTGAGTTAAGACAAATTGGCCTTCAGGAGCTCCAGGCAGAGTAAAGGTAATTTTCTAAAAGTTGCTTTTCCTCATTATATATTACAAATGTGACTTCATCATTGAAGTGGAATTTTAATAGCTATTAAAATAGCGGTAGTTTGACCTGGTCATTTGTGCAGGCTCCCCCTACCCCCTGATTTTTCTTTCTGTTGCTTAATTTGTTTTGTTGGCTTTTGCACTGTCTGTGCTTTAGAATTGCTAGCCAGTGCTAAAGTGCTTGTGCTCTCTTCTTCAAATGTGTATAAAATTGGTTTACACCTGATTGCCACATATAATTTACTTGTTTGTCCCTAGTGGATGGGACTACGTGTACCCAGCGCTTGTAAAGTTAATGTTACTAGTGGACCTGCAGTACTCATTGCTCACCCTCTGAAGTAGCCTTTTAAAACATCTCAGGCCTGCTACTGCAGCCTTTAGTGCAGTTTTAAATTGGCACTTCTACATGGCAAAATAAACCTTTTCCCTGTCCCAAAATTCCTGTTTTAAAATACTTGTAGGTATTCCTTAAGACAGCTCCTAAAGGCCCACAGAGCAGGGTGCATTGTGTTTTAAAGGCAGGAAATTTGAACTTATTTTTGCATGTCCTGGCAATGAAGAACTTGTAAAGTAGCTTTTCACTGATGTAAGGCCTAACTCTTCTGTTGACTAAAACTGAGTTACCCTATTAAAATAACATAACATGTGTATTTGGAAAGCGCACGTCCACCTGTAGGTATCTTGGCGCTGAATAACAGATGTTTCTTGTTACCCAACTCAATGGTACTCATTTTATCAACCTCAGGTGGATGAAAGGCTGAGCAGACCTGCCAGGATTTGAACCTGTGATCATGAGTTCGAACACACGCCCCTGCATTGGACGCATTAGTCAACTGGGCCATCAGACTCGGCTGGATAGGGATTTGGTGTTTACACTCAAATGAATTGTAAATTAAAATTCTCTTTAATGGCAAAGTTGGATTTTGACTTAAAATTCTGAAAATGTCACTTTTAGAAAGTTGCCATTTGCTTGTCCCTAACCATTTGTCCCTTCTGCCAGTGTCCTGTGTCACATGACTTTGAATGGTTCTGCTGTTGGGTTTGTGTAATCCTTCCAGACAGTAACACAAAGGGGGCTTATGTGTTGACAGCATGGTCCATTCTGTCAGAATGACTGGGGAGCGGCTGCACCCAGACACACTTGCTCTTCAAAGTGCTTGCCTCCTGCATACACAAACAAACCTGACAACAGGCTTGCCCTGCCTTTTGCCACCTGCAGACAGTGTGGAGCCTTGACAGGGAAGAACGTTCCTGAAACTGATGTGGGCTAGGAGTGGGAATACCCAACTGAGGAAATTTGATTTTCGATCTCGCTTGTATTCAGCCACCATTTCTTTGTGTTCAACCGCCATTTTGTGTTAGCCTCACTCAGGCAGCACAATGAACGACGTTTTTCTGCTGATCTTACTGCGACGTGTCAAATAACCTTCTGCCACTGTTTACGAGACTGATGTCAGGGACTGGCTGAGTCCACTAATCCTCGTTTGGTTTGACTAAACCCTGTCTCAACTGTCTGTCGGTTCATACCATTCTTTCCTGACTTTATCTTATCTTCTGGCCTTCGCTATTCTCTACTTGTATTCTCTCATTTCACAACTGTCCTCCAAAGCATACGAATATGTCCTGCCACCTGCAAGTTGAGTTGTAGACACTACCACTGATTAACTTGTGGGGAGGGGTGACAAAAACAGTTGGAAGAGAGGTTTATTTGGGTTACTTGATATCTTGTTTTCAAACTTTTCTCATTGGTTATATCTTGATTTCAAACTCTTCTCATTGGATAACCATGTATGCATTGGGAGTGTTCTTGGTGAATCTATGTGCTATAAAAGATTGTGCGCCACGGAGTAAAGTGGCAGTCTCCTAAGAACATACTGAGTGTACTTCTGGGACAACTGTACTTAGCTGCAGCTAATAAACCTGATCTTCTACGCTCAACAGAATGTCCTGTGTCTCTGTTCAACTAAGCAGGTGAACTCAGGAGATTAAGGCGTGCCCTGCACCGCCAGGCCCATAAGGCCCTGGTTCTTCAATTGGTGCCCTCTGTGAGGCGGCTTCAGAGGTAGCGATTTTGCCTGAGGGTCATGAGGAACCCCGCAAGAAAATTCTGGAGGAATCGCGAACCACGTCAAGCGACCCCTGTATGTCAAAGTGGTCCGAAGGTCTTTTTCAGCGCGGTTTCTTCTTCCTGACGGCTGCTGATGACTGCTGCCCTGACTGCCGCCTTGCTTTGGCCCCTTTTGGTGATGTATGGTATCGCGAGACGTTAGACGGGCCTCTGTTGGCGTAAGTAGACACTTAGTTAAGTATTGGTGGGTAGCTCCCACTATTTCTTTATTTTTTTATTTTGGGCCTTTGATTCGGCTATTGCAAAAGCCGAAGCCGAGGGGTGAGTACAGTTTGTGCTGTGTTATTTGATATAACCCCTTGATGTTTGTGAACAGTCCAGTGAAATAACGATGCCTGGTCTGAGTACGTTTAGAAAGTTTTGTTGTTTTGGTTGTCATAGGGATTCCCTGCTGGAGGACTCTTGTCCAATTCCTCCGGTTGGAACTCCCACTTATGAGCTTTATTCTAAACATGGTGTTGGCCCCATTGCCTTTAATGAGGCATGGCTCCGATACACGAAGAACGATGGTGTTCTACAGTGGCTACAGAATGGTAGTTTTGAGCCTGACATATTAAATAATTTGGAAGCAATTTTGTTTAAAAGAAAAGCCCGGCCGGCAATGTTTGACTCTTTCCACCTCTGGCGTAAAGAAGCCAAACAGAGAGAAATTAAACAGGCAAAACGAGATAAGAAAACACAAAGTATGACGATTATACAGGCTGCCCAGCAGTTTCAAGATAATGAGATTAATCGTGAAATGGAAATTTCAGAGAGACAGCATCATATGGCGATAGATAAATGCTATCCGGTGTTGCCTATTTCCCCTTCTGATAAAAGTAAGGATCCGGAGGAAGACCCTTTGATGTCTCACTTATTGAGATTGCCTCCTCCCTATGTACAAGGTGCTAATGCACCCCCATTGTTACAACCAGTTCAGCCATTAGTTGCGCCTCCGCCTGCTCCGGCTCTTCCGCATTTGCCCCTTACGGTAGTGCCACCCCCACCTCTTCCACCACCGACTTCTTTGCCTCCGTTTCCTGAACATCAATCTCCTTTGCCTTCGGCTCCCCTTATAACTGTTAATTCTTCTGTTAGTTCACCTAATACCTTGTCCCCTGTTCTTATGTCTAATTCTCCTACTGTGCGCAAACGAATCACAGATACTGTCTCTGGGTTTCTGTCTCCTTTCTTTGAGACTTTGAATATGTCTCTGGCTTTTTCTCGAAGACAGTCTCGTAGTCAACTCCCAGGTTCCGACGATCGATGGTATTGGACTCTCTCGCTCGCAAATGGATCGAGAAGGGTCCCCAGTATAATGTGAAAGATATCATGACCACCTTTCATCAGTGGGAGGCGCCCACGCAGAGATATGTATTTAATGTTATGTGTGACACTCTCGCTAAAGAATGGAAGGATATGGATTTGGGTTTACTTCCTCAGGGTTTGTTAGATGTTCAGGCTAATTTCGATAAGGGACTCATTGTGGGTTCTAAGGTTGAGGATGCCGTAAGGACACTTGTCACTTTTAGGTCCTTATTTTCCTCACAGACTTTTTTTGATTCCGATCCTGCTGTTAGGCTGACATCCTGACATCCAAACATTATCCCATGAGAGAGGTTCCTCCAGTGTGGAGAGAAGCGGTTGCACAAGCAGGTGCTAATCCAGCTGTTCCCGCGCACTTCCAGCGTATATGGGTACATGTCTCCTGGAAGAGATCTGAAGTTTTGGCTCTTAAACAGTCTCTACCGGATCCCCGTAAAAACCCTGCTGGCTATTATAAGGAGTTGTCCCAGACTGTTGATGCCTGTATTATGAATTTAGCCGATATTGATATGTTGATGGGAAATGTAGTCCCACAAGCATTATGGGCTCAGATTCGTAGAGAGGATCACGCCCAAGCATTGGGTGGCGATTGGGCTGCTATAACTGCCACGGATGCAGCCCAAGTGGGTGGTGCTAAGCCTGATGTTTTGATTTCATAACTCCCTGGTAGGATTATTACTTTAATGAAAACGATGATGCCCGCCTTGCGAGTTAATTGGGATAAATTAGCTGCGTGTAAGCAGAAGAAAGATGAGAGTGTCTCTGATTTCTTCACTCGTTTTGAGGAGACGTTTATTGATCACAGTGGTCAGGATATGACTACGGAGGGTGGAGAGCGATTATTTGTAGATAAATTCATATTTAATTTGCTTCCCGAACTGTCACATAAGTTGAAAGACTCCGAGAGTTCATGGGCTGTTTCTTCTTCTGCCCAGATATTGGCTACTGCTCAATATTAGGAGAACAGGGATAAAGAGGAGAAAGATAAGCAAGAGCAGAAGACGAAAGAATTAAAAACGAAGGTTCTTCTGCAACAAGCTTATCCTCCTCGTTATACTCAGCGCCAGTTTCAACAGCCTCCACAGTTTGTATGTAATAGTCCTGTTCTTCCTGTTCGTAAACGCACTGATCCTTCTAAGCCTCCTGTTTATCGTTTTGTGATTGATCTTCGGGAGGTCAATAAAATTGTTGTACCACAGTTTCCCGTTGTTCCAGATATCACTGCCCTGTTAACTATGACACCTGCCTCAGCGGCTTGGTTTTCTGCTATTGATCTGAAAAATGCTTTCTTCAGCATTCCCATTGCCAAAGAGAGTAGGGATATTTTTGGTTTCTCTCTAGGAGGCCGATGTTTCCGGTTCAAGCGCGCACCCCAAGGCTATTGTGAAAGCCCCTCCATTTATAGTCAAGCTCTGAAATGTCAGCTCGATGTTTTTCCTTTGCCCCCAGGTGCTACTCTTATTCAATATATGGATGATTTGTTGATTGCTGCTGATTCAGAGGGTGTCTGCAGGAATGTGACTGTTGCACTGTTACGTCACTTGTCTGATCTTAATCATAAGGTTTCGCCTTCTAAACTACAATATGTCCGTCGAGAGGTTACCTATTTGGCTCATCTCTTATCAAAGGAGGGAAGGCGATTAACCCCAGAACGAATTCAAGCAATTGCGCAAATGTCTGTGCCATCTACACAAAGAGAGGTGCGCGCCTTTCTGGGCATCACTTCTTATTGTAGACAGTGGATTCCAAATTTTTCTTTGTTGGTCAAACCTTTGTTAGCACTCACTTTGAAAGACACACCTCAACCCCTTCCTTGGACTGACGAATGTCAGAAGAGTTTTTCTGATTTACGTACTGCTCTGTGTTCTGCTCCTGTGTTGGGTACTCCAGATTACAGTAAGCCCTTCACGTTCTATGTCCATGAAAGAGAGGGTTGTGTGTTGTCAGTCTTAACACAACGATTTGGAGACAAACAGCGGCCATGTGCCTATTTTTCAGCTACGTTAGACCCAGTAGCCAAGGCATTGCCTAGTTGTCTTAAAGCTACAGCAGCAGCAGTGATTTCTATTCGTCAGTCTGCTCGAGTGGTGCTAGATAATACTCTCATTGTTATGGTACCACATGCAGTGGATACCTTGCTAAATAGGACGAAAACACAACATCTTACAAGTGCTCGATTGTCTGGATATGAGCTGACGCTCTTGGCTAGTCATGTGCACATCAAACGATGTAATATTTTAAATCCAGCCACACTGTTACCTCTTCCAGAAGAGAAAGATATTCGGAAACAACATGATTGTTTTCTCCATACTGAGGAGGAGACAAAAGGCAGGATTGATTTGAAAGATACGCCGTTAGTGGATCCTGATGGGATCCTATGGGTGGATGGGTCTTGTTTCAAACTCCCAAATGGTGAGACAACTTCAGCTTATGCTGTTACCACCTTGTATACAATCGTGGAGACAGCACGCATCAGACATAATTCAGCTCAGGCAGCTGAACTGATAGCTTTGACCAGAGCGTGTGTGTTATCTAAAGGAAAGAGAGTGAATGTGTATACCGACAGCCAGTATGCGTTCGGTGTGGCACATAGCTTCGGTCGTTTGTGGAAGGAAAGAGGATTGCTTACCTCCCACGGTACTAAAATACAGCATGGTCAATTGGTAACTGATCTTCTTGAGTCACTTGCTTTGCCTACCCAGATAGCAATTGTGAAATGTAGTGCGCATAAGAAGATTACTGATGATGTTGGTCGCGTAAATGCTTTTTCGGATGAGGTAGCAAAAAGGACAGCCAGAGATGCTACAAGTCGCATGTATGTTGCGGGCCCTGCGAATTGGGTCAGGGAAAGAGGGATGTGTGAGGACACAATAGAAAGTGTGAGATCGATTCAGGGAGATGCTACAGAGAAAGAGTTAAGAAAGTGGAAAGAGAGTACAGGAATGTTAGACGCAACAGGATGTTGGATAGAATTGTCAGAACACCAGCGTTGGCTGTTACCAGACGCCTACGTACTACCTGTAGTTACTATGGCGCATGGTCCAGCCCACATCAGTGCAAAAGGAATATGTAAACTTCTGGCTCCAGTGTGGCTGAACGAAGGGATTCCAAAATGTGCAGATAATGTGGTGAAGCATTGTATCATTTGCTTGATGTACAATCCGGGAAAGGGAACCCCAACTCCGGCAGGTCATTTTGCTCCCCCAACATATCCTTTGGAGGTGTTGCAAATCGACTACATTCACATGGATCGATGTAACAATCTTAAATATGTTCTGGTAGTGGTATGTGCCTTTTCCAGATGGATAGAGGCTTACCCCCTGAAAGACAACACTGCTTTGTCCACTGCCAAGGTTCTTCTAAAAGAGTTCTTCCCTAGGTTTGGTTTGCCGCGCATTGTCTGGAGTGACAATGGAAGTGAATTTGTAGGCCAAATTATGCAAAAGGTGTGTACCGGTCTTGGTATAAGGCAGAAGTTTCATGCGGCAAATCATCCTCAGTCTGCGGGTTTGGTAGAGTGCTATAACGGCACTCTTAAACTTAAGCTTGCAAAAGTACAAGCCAGCACAGGTCTTAATTGGCCCTATGCTTTACCTTTGGCTCTCCTGTCCACTAGAACAGCTGTACATTCTTGTTTGGGACTCAGCCCATACAAGATTGTTTTTGGGTGCCCAGCTAATGTATGGGGAGTCCCTCGCCCTAAAAAGTATTCTGATATACAGTATCCAATGCTGATTGACTATTTACATGACCTCACTACTAAATTACGTGTTCTTCACCAACAGTTTCAAAACGCTTTACCAGAAGCCTCCACAGACCCAGGTCATTCTATCCAACCTGGAGACTGGGTCTGTGTGAAAATTTTTCAGAGGACAAAGAATTTGGAACCTCGCTGGAAGGCGCCTCGACAAGTTCTTCTGACAACTCGCACAGCAGTAAAAGTCGAAGGGAAAAAGAACTGGATCCACGGCGTGCACTGCAAGAAAGTGCCCTTGCCCTTGCCTTTTGATCAGTGGGGTCGTAAGGGTATAGGTGATTCTGAAGGAGAAAAAGTCCCCCGATTCATACCTTTCAGTAGTGCACACCTGAATGGAACTCGATCGGAGAAAGAAGATGACGACATTCTACAAGAAGCCGTATCTTCCCATCTCCGATTAAACACTACAGAGCCACAGACCCTATTTCAAGACCAAACTGTACCAACAAGGACTAGATACAATTTAAGACCTAGATTGGTCAAGGACACCTGAGATTTCCATCTCTTCTGCTACATTTATCATCTGTCCAGGTTGCAGGGTCACGGTAGGAGTCTTGGTTTGTGACATGTATAATGGCTAGGCCCCCCAGTACTTGCAGTGTCATAGGACGGCTAATAATCACAGCCAAGTGAGTAAGGAAGATTGCCATGAGCAACAATTTTAGAGGATGGATGTTAAATTAGGAAAGAAGGATAATAAGGAAGAGATGAGAAAGAAATAGTGTAAAATATTGTACAGTCGATGTGGCGTAACATTGTGTGTTTCTATATTTTTGTGTATCTTATTGGCTTGTGTAGGTTGGGTTATTCATGCTATGCAGCAAAAAGTTGTCCCTAATTCTATCTCCTTGCCTCTTCATTCTACTATCTCCCCACATCAATTATATACACTTCCCCAACATGAACTAATCAGGAGAACAGAATATTTTAATAATACATTTATCCAATTGTTGCACCAACACCAATTGGTAGTCAACACAACCGACTGTTGGGTGTGTGGACTTATGCCTCATACCACAGATAAAGGGATGCCATATTTAGTCCTTCCATTTTCTTATGAAGGTTCCGCTTGGGCCTATTTTGTAATATTTTCGAATGCATATCAGAGCCGATTTAGACGTCCAGTTGGTTCCTATGGTAGTAAGCCAGATTTTAGTCATAATTCTCTGATAAAGGGAATGGTGGCTATGACTAAAATTGTGGAGAATAATAAGGTTCCTGTTGAAGAGAGACAAACATATACTAATTGGAACGTGACTTGTTACATTACTAGCCTTACAGATAAAACTAAACAGGGAAAATCTCCACCAATTTGGACTGTCCCTCATCAAGGTAATTTCTGTTTACAAATGAATGGCCAGACTACTGACACTGGACAAAGAAAAAGCTTTTGTTCCCATACATACATCTACACGTCTCAGCATTCACCGCCGTTAGTGCCATCCCAGGGCACATATTTTGTCTGCCACGATAGAGCTTACACGTGGCTACCAACGGATGTTTCAGGAACATGCTATATAGCTTTTCTTCTCCCTCCTACATACACTGCTCCTTCAGGCCATCATAGAAAAAGATATGGCAGAGGGATTATTGATTCTAAAGACACGGCAGGACAAGAGGAAAGTGATTTCCTCAAAGGATTTCTTCCTTTTTGGGGCCCAATGGCCAACAGCAGAAACATGAGACAGCTGGTTTGTATTGTTGAGACTACCATAGATGTCACTGTGGGAGCCTTGAGTAATCTCACAGCTGAACATCAGGCGGATCGTCTCATGACTTTGCAGAACCGGATTGCACTAGATGTTATTCTTGCAGATTGTGGTGGAGTCTGTAAATTGATCGGATCCAGCTGTTGTATTTATATACCTGACGACGCCCCTACGGTATACCAAGCCATCTCCAAATTACACATGATCTCCGAATCGATTCATCAAGACGAAGGAGATTGGTCTTTATTAGGATGGTTTTGGGGATTACTATCGAAATGGGGATGGAAGGTACTAACCTTCCCTGGAGTGGTTTTGGCCATCATTTTTTCCTGTTGTCTCTGTATGCAGTGTGGCCCCGCCATCTGCGGTATTTGTGCCACTCTGTGTGTCCCAAGACCTGAGTCACAGAAAACAGAGAACATTAAAATGATGTTGCAGCAACAGTTTGACGACCTCATGGCTATTGACATTGATTCAGATTAACGTGAATCTGTGTGTTTTGCCTGAGTTATGGCAAATAGAGGGTCTGAGGAAATTCGATTTTCGATCTCGCTTGTATTCAGCCACCATTTCTTTGTGTTCCACCGCCATTTTGTGTTGCCCTCACTCAGGCAGCACAATAAACGAAGTTTTTTTGCTGATCTTACTGCGACGTGTCAAATAACCTTCTGCCTCTGTTTACGAGACTGATATCAGGGACTGGCTGAGTCCACTAATCCTCGTCCGGTTTGACTAAACCCTGTCTCAACTGTCTGTCGGTTCATACCATTCTTTCCTGACTTTATCTTATCTTCTGGCCTTCGCTATTCTCTACTTGTATTCTCTCATTTCACAACTGTCCTCCAAAGCTTACAAATATGTCCTGCCACCTGCAAGTTGAGTTGTAGACACTACCACTGATTAACTTGTGGGGATGGGTGACAAAAACAGTTGGAAGAGAGGTTTATTTGGGTTACTTGATATCTTGTTTTCAAACTTTTCTCATTGGTTATATCTTGTTTTCAAACTCTTCTCATTGGATAACCATGTATGCATTGGGAGTGTTCTTGGTGAATCTATGTGCTATAAAAGATTGTGCGCCACGGAGTAAAGTGGCAGTCTCCTCAGAACATACTGAGTGTACTTCTGGGACAACTGTACTTAGCTGCAGCTAATACACCTGATCTTCTACGCTCAACAGAATGTCCTGTGTCTCTGTTCAACAAAGGAGATTAAGGCATGCCCTGCGCCGCCAGGCCCATAAGGCCCTGGTTCTTCACCACCCAAAGAAAGACTGGCACCAGGTATAAATATTCATCCTCCAAAGTCACTCTTCAGAACACTCCTGGATCTGTGGAAGTTACAGAAGAAGGACTGCCATGCTGCCAGAGGACTGCCCTTCTGCTTGAAGCCTGACTTGCTGTCTGAGAAGGAAAACTGGACCTGCTTGCCTTCATCTCAGGCTAATCAGAGTGATAGTTGACGCCTCCTGTGTGAGATACAGGGACACAATAAGTTTCAGAGGCCACTTTGCAAATTCCAAGCTAACTGCAGCAAATGAACCTGCCTGAACCTGCAATTAGACCTGCCTGAGCCATGCTGGCCTCTGTTGGAGTGAGTCCCTGATCCCTCAGAGGTGTGTCGCTGGGTCTTTGACCCTTGATTGGCATTAAACTGTCCTCCTCCCAAAGAAAAGGGGAAATCCTAAAGTCTGGACTCCTTGCACCAGGAAACAGGCCTCCTTGCACCAAAACTGCGCTGCCCACGACGACTGTCAATGTGAATCTCCAGTGAACTCAGCTCTTTGCTCCAACAATGACAGTGAGAGGAAACTAGGACACAGGCCAGCAATTTGCACCACAGAAAGGACAGCTCATGACAACCACTAACGAGAAGCTACAGCAATGACTGCCGACAATGCTCAACCAGCTCTCAGCGCTACAGTCATGCAAGCCTGCTCTTCGTGCTACAGCGACCACCATCTGCAATAATGCGGTCTGCTCCTCAAGGCCTCCTCCAACATGAGTGGAACTATTCACAATGGTGACTGGAACTTTTCAGCGGGACTAACCTAGCTCTTGTATCGGACCTGCACTCCATCACGGTCAGGCTGAACTTGTGACTTTCCCCTGGTCTAGCGTGAGCAAAATAACCGTGAGTGGAGCTTTTACTTTTAGGCGCTCTTTTCACTAAACAACTTTAAAATTTGATATCTCCATTTCTATTGATTAGAGTTTTGTCTTCTGGTATTATTTTGTTTATTAAAATGTACTCTATGTTTCTAAATTAGCTTGGTATTTTAATTGGGTCGTTTTCACATTGACTTTAAGATAAGCCTGGCTGCTTTTGTGCCAAGCTACCAGAGGGTTAAACACAGGTTAGGTTTGTGACTTTTGTGGTTTACACTGACAAGGATTGTGGTTGTTGCCTGAGTGGGGCGTCCTCCCTCCTCAGCCAATAAACCATATTTCTTACAGTGGTTTAATTATTTTTCTAGCTGGTCTCATACTCGAGATGCATTATCATTTTAATTTCAACAGTGGTTTTATATATAGGACAGCTAGACCTGCCACAGTGAAAATAGTTTTTTGAACTTGTCACTATAGGGACATGATAATATGAATTTTCTACTTATCCTACTCATAAATACCATGCATCCTGCCTTGTGTCTTACCTGTCAAAAAGAGATACTTTGGCAGGCCGCACAGAAGGATATGCACTGCAACAGTCAGACTACACAAGGTAGGCTTGTAGCCATGTTTGCACTGCCACAGAACACACAATAGGTGCTGAAGTCTATTAGTGGCATCTAACTTCCAGGCACTGAGTGCATTTTCTCCCCCATATACTAGGGACTTACTAGTAAGTTGAATCTGCTGTTCAGCAATAAGTCAATTTAACCATTTTTAAAGGGGACAAACAGGCACTTCACACCTTGATAGCAGGAGTGAAGTACACAGGGTTCTATAGCTAGAAACAATAGCATCCAGGAAAAGGCAAACATCTGAGGTGACCACACCGAAATGATGGATTTCCTACAGTGACTATCTAGATGAAATTATATCTCAAAGGTATTAATTCGATAATAATTGTCTACATTATTAATTGTGAAGTCAAATATATCTCCCACTTAACTTGCACATCTTTCCACCCTACCATTTAACATCTCAGGTTGTAATAAGAAAGATAAATAATAATTAATTTGGTGCTTGATTCACACATAGGTTTTTGTAAAACCGCAATGTTGGCACTGAATATCATTAACTGAATATCATTGCTTTATCATCAACAGGAGGCAGACAATTATCATTGTATTGTAATTATCACTTATTCCTTAATTCTGGGATTTAGTCATGCATACACTCATTTTGCTTTCCAGTATTGCAGTATTTTAACAATCTTTCCAGCACCATGCTATCGGTCAAATTGGGTACCCCAACTAACCCATGCCTCTACACTATCTTCACCTGCAGTCTAGAAACAATTGCTGCTGCACTTACCACCCTATTCAACCTGTCTCTGTCTGCCGCTACATTTCCCAATAACTGGAAGCATGCTATGAGTCTGCTCAAGAAGGTTTCTGCTGTTGCCAAACCACTGTCCAAGTATAGACCCATGTATCTTCTCTCCTACCCCCCCCAAAGTCTTGGAAACATTTATTAACTCTCAACTTATCAATTATCTGCAGTCTCATATCCTTTTTGATCTCTCTATTTTAGTGGTAACCATAGCCCTGAAACAGTCCTTATTACTCAAAGATTATATGCAACTCATAACTGTTAAGGAAGCTACCATTACCCTTATCCTGCTAGATGTGTCTGCAGCTCTTAATACAGTGTCGCGTGCCACTCTTCTCGGGCGTCTCTTCAATGCTGACATCTGTCTCTAATCCATGCAGTGGATTATATCCCTTCTCCTCAGTGGGAACCAATCATTATGTCTTTGCCCATTATGTCTGGATAATACCAATCTTTTGTATGGCATGGCCCAGGGGATCCTCCCTAAACCCCACTTTGTTTAGCGTATACATGGCTGTACTTGCAGCCATTGTCAGGTAATTCCACTTTAACATCATCTCCTACACCAATGGGACACAACTAATTCCCTCCTTATTGGAGGAATCGTCAAACACCCAGACCAAATTGCTGAATTGCCTGTTAGCGGCGGCTGACTGGATGAGCTTCAATTGCCTCAAACTTAATGGTGAGAAAACATAACTAGTTTGTTTGGAAAAGATAGCTCTCTCTGGATCACTATGTGGTGGCTATCCAACCTTGGTCCATCTCCTCAGACCTTGCAAACCGCTGGAAATCTGGGCATCATTACTGATGATATAACAAATCAAACTGTAAGTCTCGAGAGTAATCCCACTGTAACAGTGAAAACAGAAAGGACTGGTTGCAGAGTTTCTAAGTTATACTTAGTGGTGTGAATTAACTAAACAGTGATTCCCATCACCTACATGACAAGTGTGGCTTGCTTCATCATCTGGGAACCTAGAACTATCAATAAACCACTTGTATGTAAATCGTGGTTATAGATGAGTCCCAGAATTGATGGCCATATCATTTATATGAAAGCAGCCTGTATAGTTTCAATGGGGTGATGTTTGCAGTGCCTGTAGTGGTGTGAAAAACAAAAAGTGATGTTAAAATTGGCTATCAAGGTCCAAAATTGTTTTAATGAGGCGCTGCCGTGATGCCAAAGTAAAAACAGTGCTTATACAGCTCGAAATAATAGCTGTAAGAAAACAGGTCTACATGTTTCAGCCCATGGATGTTCGAATCCGGGCTTTCGTCAGGACCATGGGATAAGCTACTGCAAAGGTGTCTTAAATATTTTAACAAACACAGATTGGTATACAAATTTGTAATAATACAACCTGACCACTTCTGTGAATCCCGGAGAAATTGGGCAGATAGTGATTTCCAAAAACAAAACCTAGAAACAATTAAAACAAAATAGCTGCAAAAAGTCCAATTCAGGAGTTTACGTAGTCACATAAAGATTAAATACGCACAAAGGAAATTTTTTACCATCAATGCACAATACTAATAATGTATTTTAACACCAGAATACTATGTTCCATGATGATTACAAGGGTACTTACCCGGTGAATTGCGGGTACGCACCTCGCCTCACCTGGCAACTGCTCAGGTCATGAGGCACCGCTCTAAAATACAATTCTCAGAATGATTTCTTGGGGTTTACAATTCAGTACGATAAAGCCACACTACCTTTTCTTGATACAAGAAACCACAAACTAAGAACTCGCTCCTCAGTTTTGAGAGTCACCATCCAAAATCTCTCCGAGAGAATCTACCTGTCGGCCAGTTCTTACGAATCCGGCGTAATTGCTCTGAAAGAGACAACTTCGAACGCCATTCAGAAGAACTGTCTAGACAATTAAAGGACAGGCAGAATCCTAAACATCTGGTCAAACAGGCAAGAAAAAGAGCGTCTAATAACAATCGGGATGCACTGTTGGAACCTCCCATACCGAAATCTCCTTTGACAAGAATCAACTGTGTCAACACTTTTAGCACTCTATCTAATAGTGTGCAAAACTCTGTTAGAAGACACTGGCGTATCCTGAATGTAGGAAATGAGAATATTCCACTACCACTTTTCTCATTCAAGAGAGGCACTAACTTGAGAGACAGCCTTGTACAAACAAGACCAAAAGGGAAAGCAGGCACGTCGGCTCTGACATTATGGGATTTACCACCTGTAACAGGTCATTTCCCCTGTGGATCTTGTTCGGTGTGTCCACAAACTCAATCTACAAAAACAGTTGATATTGGAACAGATCGGCCATGGGTCTTAAAAAAGCACACAAACTGTAACACAGAAAAGGTGATTTACTTAATCACTTGTCCTTGTTCCCTCAGATATGTGAGCATGACGACACGCAAGATCAAAGTACGCATCAGGGAGCACAAGAGTACCATCAGGCGGAACAGACAAGCCACCAAACTCACTAATCATTTTCTCACATTCAAACATGGACCGGAAGATCTCAGGTTGCTCATACTAGAACAACCTTTCATTCCACCTCACATTACAGATATCACCAAATTCCTGTTCAAAAGGGAACAAAAATGGGTATTCAAACTTGGTAGCGATTGTCATGGGTTAAATGAAGAAATACCATGGACAACATTGTAGTACTGTCCTCTGCTGTTGCCTTTTCCCTTAGGCTGTATTTATGACTGCATAACACTTTTAAGTATTGAGGTACTACTAATTAGGTATCGCCATTTGGGAAGGCTTGTATAACACTTTCCTTGTTCACAATGAGCATTTCTAATAACAACAAGTGACTCTGTTGTGGATTTGGTTGGTGTGGGACAAATTCTTTCTTTAAAATTTTTTCTAAGAACTTTCCATTCTGTTAGGTAAAGGGCATTAACCCCCGCCGCCTCCCTTTTGCTTAAAATACTTTGCAATTTTCACATCATGGGATCTTTTTAACATCAGTGTTGTTTTGTACACACTAGATCTGATATTATGACACAATTAATATCTATAACATAAGGCACGGCGAGACATGTTGTGTCATCGCTGGGCTGTTCGCCCTGAATTACGCTAACGTTGTTCAGCGCCTTGAAATAACTTATGGGTCTCCCATTCAACAAGGGTGTGCCTATTGGATTAAACATGTTCGTATTGGGGCTTATAGCGTGACTAGTTTAGGCATGTCTCTACTGTCTCATCGGCCCCCATATTGCTCTGTTCTCAGACGAACTATATGAGTTGCGATTTTAGAAATACCTCACACACTGTTGGATACAATTCCCATTCATTGGATCTATGGACGCTAACTAGAGTAGCGTTTTCCCCCATACAAACGTGCCTTTTCCCTCACTTTATTACATACTAATGGATTAAGGGCAACAATACTACATATCCCAGCATGAGCAGCTCCGATACGCTGTACGTGATGACGCGTTCTATGTGCGCCGCACGCTTTGGTACGTTTCATTCTTTCGCGCAAGTCACGGAATGAGCACTCGTAATGAAACTCGAGGTTATTTATAGATCACCGCTGCTTGAAACCGGTACCTCCCCTTCAAACTCAGGAATAGAAAGGGGTACCGATGGATAGGTGAGTTTGGCGGCCAGTATTTGTCCCTTTCTCATTCCACTGGCTATCTTTGCCATCTTTGTTATTCGGCACTTGGCACTCGAATACTGATCCTAAACAAATGCTGTAGATGCACGCGGTTAAGGGCTTTATCTCTGCCTTCTTTCCCACCGTGTGTGTCCGGCATTTGAGCATCTTAACATTGACTGCAACAAGACACCAGAGATGATTGTGTTGTGGGGCCAGTTGCTTCCCACTCTTTGCCTTAAACAACATGGTTTCTCTTTAACTTCGGTACTTCGGGATTGATTCGAAGGCTCTTGTGATCGAGTACTGAAGTACTAGAGCAGTAAATGCAATATTACTTTCTTTTAAAATTCTATACCTTTTAAGAGGGCTCCTGATGCGGCTCTGCCTTGATTTTGATATGTGCTTTATGAGAATTTTTGTTGCTAAATCCGCATTTGACAATACTGGTGTTCTAATTATTGACACAATTGTATTTTAGAGCGGTGCCTCATGACCTGAGCAGTTGCCAGGTGAGGCGAGGTGCGTACCCGCAATTCACTGGGTAAGTACCCTTGTAATCATCATGGAACATAGTGTTCTGGTGTTAAAATACATTATTAGTATTGTGCATTGATGGTAAAAAATGTCCTATGTGCGTATTTAATCTTTATGTGACTACGTAAACTCCTGAATTGGACTTTTTGCAGCTATTTTGTTTTAATTGTTTCTAGGTTTCGTTTTTGGAAATCACTATCTTCCCAATTTCTCCGGGATTCACAGAAGTGGTCAGGTTGTATTATTACAAATTTGTATACCAATCTGTGTTTGTTAAAATATTTAAGACACCTTTGCAGTAGCTTATCCCATGGTCCTGACGAAAGCCCGGATTCGAACATCCATGGGCTGAAACATGTAGACCTGTTTTCTTACAGCTATTATTTCGAGCTGTATAAGCACTGTTTTTACTTTGGCATCACGGCAGCGCCTCATTAAAACAATTTTGGGCCTTGATAGCCAATTTTAACATCACTTTTTGTTTTTCACACCACTACAGGCACTGCAAACATCACCCCATTGAAACTATACAGGCTGCTTTCATATAAATGATATGGCCATCAATTCTGGGACTTATCTATAACCACGATTTACATACAAGTGGTTTATTGATAGTTCTAGGTTCCCAGATGATGAAGCAAGCCACACTTGTCGTGTGGGTGATGGGAATCACTGTTTAGTTAATTCACACCACTAAGTATAACTTAGAAACTCTGCAACCAGTCCTTTCTGTTTTCACTGTTACAGTGGGATTACTCTCGAGACTTACAGTTTGATTTGTTATATTATATGTTGATTTGGGGATAAAAACTGTTTAAGTCTATAAATTCAGTCTCTTGGACCCCCACTCATCATTACTGATGACCAAATGTCTATGAAAAACCATAGTAAAAATGGTAGCTACTCTTTACTTTGTTGTACTCAAAGTGCTAAAAAAGGTTTTTAAATGTCTTCCTCTGGATTAATGAAAAACAGTGATCCAAGCACTCATAACTAGCAGACTTGACTATGGGAATACCCTGTATTTCTGCATTTTGGCCTATATCCGCCAGGCTGGCTCTCAACTTGCTCTATTTTTCCTCAATATTCACTCACCTACGGGATATACATTGACTCCCTGCTCATAAACACTTTCTTTTCAGGCTACTGGTCCACACCAACACAGACCTTCACAACCTTAGTCCACCTTATCGTAAACTATTAGATTCAGTTTTACACTCCAGCCAGTCTTCTGCAGTCCGCTTCGCTCCTGCTAACTGCTCAACCTCGCATTCGGCATTAGAAAGCAGGGAGACGCTCTTTCTCCTACATGGCCCCCAATGAGTGGAATAAATTCCTGCTTTCTCTCAGCTCAGTTAGATCAATTTTGAGTTCATGAATAAGTGGAAAACCTGGTTGATCTTATTCAAACCAGTGAGACATTGCGGTGTTGGTTAAGAGAGGTGAAACTCTACTCAACCAACATCCTTGTCAGAGTGAACCACAAAGAGTCTCTAAATTAACCTGTGCTTAACCCTCTGTTGCTTGGCACAAATGCAGTCATGCTTGATTTAGAGGCAATGTGTAAAGTATTTATGCAGAACCTAAACAGTAATAAAGTGAAGACATGATTCAAGAAAAATCAAACACCAACTTAGAACAATAGAGTAAAATGTAATCAACTATTTGACACCAAAGCAACAAAAATCCAATCTGTAGAACCGGCGATATGACATTTCCAGAATTTTACGTAAGAAGAGAGCTTAAAAGCACAAAGCGCCACTCATGCGCAAGACCAAGTGAAAATCAGAAGTACATGCTGACCACGATGGTGAGTGTGCCTAATTCAGGGACCAGGATATAGTTACCTTCTAAAGTCCAGTGCGAAAAGTTCAGTTTGAAATGGAGGCTGCCACAAGGAGCAGTGGAAGCATTGTGGATGGTCATCGCTGTAGCATGTGTAGCAGGCTAAGTGTCATGGAACATCATTTCTATATCATGAAGATCCAGTTGGGCGTCGCAGACGGTCGTTGCTGGAGATTGACATTAGCGGTCACCACAGGTTGTAGATGCTGTAGCATGAACATCAGATCAAGTGTTGGCAATCCTCGCTGGTAGTCACTGTAATGCTGAGTCAAGTTCACCAGAGTTTACCAGAGCTTTGCACTGCCAGTCGGAGCAGGTGGCAAGATCGTGGCATGAACTGACCTGTTTGCAGTTGCAAAGATCCCAAAACTTAAGGATTTCTCCATCTAGAGTAAGAGAAGTGTATTCTGATGCCAGCCAATTGTCCAGGACCAGGGGAGGCACCTCTTGGAAATCAGACACTCAATGTTGCAGAGGCCAGAAGGGTTCAGGCAGTTCCAGTTGCAGGCCCAGGCAGCAGGTCCGTTGGACAGATTCAGGGAGGCCTCTGGAGCTAGTTATGTCCATGTACTTTAGAACCAGAGGTCAGTCAGCTGGCCCGTGGAGTTATTCAGAAGGGGAGAAGGTCCACCAGTCTATCTTCTCAGCAAGCAGGGTAGGCCTCAAGCAGCATGGCAGTTCCACTAGTCCAGGAGTGTACTGAATATCCCTTTTATATCTGGTGCCCACTTTGAAGTGGGAGAAGCTTCTGAAGTTTACCCCACAGAGGTGTCTGGGATTTCATGCTGCCGTGTCCTTGTCCCAGTTTATCTGGGCACAATAGGGTAGTGTGAAGTCCTTTGTGTATGAGCTGGGCCAGTACCTTTGAAGAGCAAGTGTGGTAGGTGAGAGCTCAGCCCCCTCATCAAACCAGGGTGTCCAAGCCCTGCCAACACCCCACCTTCCATTCTGATACTGTCTGGGAGGTATACACAAAGGCCAACTGCCAACTACACCTTGTCATGTGACCCAGGGCCAAGCTGCAGGAACCAAATGGTTAGGACAAGAAAATGTCAACTTTCTAAATGTTACATTTTCTGACTTTCAAGTAAAGGGCATTTTAAATTACAATTCCTCAGACACCAAACATCTGATTCCTACCTGCTCCTACACAAGGGTTATCACTAACTAAATGTAATAAGGTAACCCAATGTTATCTTATGGGAGAAGTAGGCCTTGCATAAGTGAAAAACGTATTTAGCAGTTTTTCACTTCCAGGACATGTGAAACTAGAAAGTACAAGCCTACCTTTTTGAATAAAATGCACCGCGCTCTATGGGCTGTTTAGGGCCTACCCTAGGAGTGACTTACATATATTAAAAAGGAAGGTTTAGGCCTGGCAAAGGGTTTATGTTGCCAGGTTGAACTGGTTGTTTAAAACTTCACATACAGGCTGCAATGTCAGGCCTGAGACACGTTTAAAAATGCTAATAGTGGGTGGCACTATGAGTCCTGCAGCCCCACTAGTAGCATTTAATTTACAGTCCCTGGGAACATGCAGTACCACTTTAAGAGGGACGTAAAAGTAAATTAAACATGTCAATTGGGTGCAAGCCAATTTTACTATGTTTAAAAGAGAGGGCACAAGCTCATTAGCACTGGTTAGCATTTGTAAAGTGCACAGAGTCCTAAGGTCAACAAAAACAAATTCTGCAAAACAGAAGGAGTGAGGGCAAAATGTTTGTAGGAAGACCACCCTAAAGCTGACAGGTCTAACAGGACCATTTTCCAGCTCTTCAGGCACCTCCCATTCTTCACTGTGTGACGATACCCTTATGGGTGAGATGTGTCTCACATATACCAATAACATAAAACCTAACAAGACTATGTTTGCTGTCCACAGATGGAGACCAAAATATACTAATTAAAAATAACAAAACAAATGTTTCTTCAACGATGACAAAGTTATCAACTTCTAGTACTAAACAATCTTCTTGTTCCAATATGACTCAGGCATCAGAAGAGTAAAGCTCCATAAAGAAAGTTGTCATTAAAAATGCCATTCAATTGACAGTCATCATCCATTTAAGCCAAGTTTCTTGCAGTATTATGATTTTAGTTTTTCATCAGGTATGTGAGAATTTCAAATCTATCCGACTTATGCACTGCTACAGCAATATTCCAAGTTATATAGTATGATGATGGTGACCATTATGGATGGCTATAAAATTGTGAAAGGTGGGTTACACGTGCAGAGCTGCTCGTGCCCTGAATGATCTTGATCGTCCACATCATTCCCTTTCAAATACCTCTAATGTAGAAAAATATTACAAACAATATCTTATCTTTTTAGGACTGGTGTTAGCTAAGACCCTTGGAATTTACTAAAATTATATATGTAATATATTTGTTTATTGTGAATTTCTTCCTGTCCTCTTCATCCATTAGTCTGCAGTTGTACCAGTCACATTTTTCTTCCCACCACTACAGCAAAAAGCAAAGGCAGTGGGTCAGTCCACGTTAGCCATTGACTTACTTTACTGTGTGTGACAGCATTCTAGTGAAGGACCACATCCACACACAAAGTAGTTCTTTCCAGTGTTAGGGACAACTGTGGCATAGTCTGCTTTTTGCCTTTAGGCATGTTTTTGTTTCCTAGTGCTCAGCTGCTCCCCAGAAATAAAGTTTAGCAAGATACATACATAACACAAGAAAACACATTGACAAAACTAAAAGGTTGACAGCCTATTTCAGATCCATTGAGTTTGCCAATGCTTCTTTTAGTTGGTACCTGCTATTTGTGAAATCAGGCAGTGTCTATAAAAGGAGAATCATGAACTAGAATGTATACTGTTATTACAACACTCCATGACATATAAGGGGTATGTGGATTTGTTTCCATCCTCTGGAGCAGCGACAAGTTTTTATTCCACTCTTCATAAACTTGCATAATTTGCTCGTTCTTTTTAAGTCTGCCTACTACATTATTAATATTTGTTTACTTCATATCCATTTTACCAGGTCTAGCAATCACAATTTACATTCAAATTAGATGGAATAATTTATGTCTTTTAAATAGCAGAGTGTCACAGCTTTGCAAGGAGAAAACCATATCAGCTCCTGTGAAATCCGGAATAGATTGTGCATTTTAAAAACTCAAACATTGTTCTGAAAAGAACGAAATCTCCATACATTGCACCAAGGGCAGTGTACTGATTCACCTTTGTGAGGTAGGCAGATGCCAGCCGTACAGCAAGAGATGTAGACAAATTATGTTGGTGAACTGTGCTAATGTTTAGTGGCCACTGGTGTATATTCTAGACATTAGTTATTGTTATTGCTGATTTTTATTTTGTTACAAGACTTTATTTGGCACAGTAGTATACATCAACACATGAAAAGTAAAAAAGATAAGAAGAAACTGGTATTGCTAAATGCATAAAACAATAAAACATCAACGTCTTTCTTTATAAATTAAAGAGGGGGGAGAAGGGAAGACCAATTCTAAGATATAAACAACAAATTAGTATAACAACGTCATATTAACACGTCATCATCTACTTCCCAAGAAAGGAGAAAATTATAAAAACAATTAGCTGTAATAAATATAAAAGTACGTTTAAGTGACAGTGACAGAGAGTAAAATAATTATGGAGGATAAAAAGTCTTAGATAACATGGAAATAGTATGCAACACAGTACCACTAACTTGATTAACAAAAAGAGTAAGAGGTAACCATAACTTGGGGATATTATGAGAGGGTAAACATTGCATCATGTACAAAGTATCCATTTTATGATGTAAATATACAGAATCCTACCACACTTTGTATGATAATTTGTCTGATGATTTCCAATTTAGATCAATTTGTTAAAATGCAAGTGGCGATAAAATGTCTAACAATTCGTTTCTGGGAAACAATAGAGAAATGGACTGAGATAAAGTACCCAAACATAAATAACGGATATTGAAAGAAGGTTGTATATTAAAAATTCATCTAATCTGGAACCAAACCCTGTGCCAAAATGAAATCACACGACCGACATTTAGCTGAGCCATCAGAGGAGAACTGAGAACGTTGTACGGGAGTGCAGTAAAGTCTGTGATAAAAAATAAGGATAGAGTAACACTAGCTGATCTAGAAATTTTTGAAATACGTGCCCATATTTTATCCCAAAAAGCAACATCCCAACACACGCCTATGTATTTTTCCCATACAAGTTGGACCTTGGATTTGGTTCTAGCGGGGTCAGGTTTCAAACGATATTTATAATTATCCTGAAAGAGTTGATACACCCACATACGGCCCTTATTTTTTCAAGCAGGGTAAAAATGTTGCTAATTTGGATTAAGGAAATATACCATAATAGCATTTTAAGAAATATTGCGGGAGACAATTGAGTAGGAAGGAATGTAGACCTAAGCAATGAAAATGTATGCTTTAAAACCGGAGAGTGTAGAAATGACTTAAAGGAAGAGAGGGACAAGACTCCTTTAAAAGTAAAGGGCATAATAAAAGTGCATTCAAGTTCCAACCATAATGGAGAAAAAGGTAAAATCGTTTCAGAAGTCCAACGACCAGCTTGCCGCAAAATAAAAGCTCTATAATAGAAAAAGAAATTAGGAAAATTAACGCCCACAGCCATTTTGGGACGTTGCAAAGTAGTCAGAGCAATTCAGGATTTCTTGTTATTCCATAAAATTTTTGGGAGTAATGAGTTAAACTGTTTGGGAAATTGGGGATATGAATTGGTAACATGGAAAGAAGAAATAAAAAGATAGGAGAGATCATCATTTTAATTGCATCTAAATAACCCCAAAAAGATAAAAATAGAGGATTCCAAGACGACAAAATATTGTTAACTTTTGTTGTTAATTCTTTATAATTAAGTCATATAATAAAAAAATAAAAAAGTCATTGATTTTACAACTATAAATCAACATGGATAGGTTACTGTTCTATCCACGACACAGAATTATCCTAATACAGTTGAAAAAACCATGATAGCCACAAAACAGTATACGCCTTGTATATTACTACAGTTCCATAGTCTTACTACTAAGTTGTACTTATTTAGATAATCGTCCCAGTTCGTACGTTCTGAGCCACCCTCAATCTGTTCTCCTGCTTTAATGTACCCCCCATAGTCCCCCATTCTATATATTTTCATTCCTGTGCCATATCAGAGTCTCTAATGGCCTCCTCTTCTATATCTCCTGCAGTAGATCGCTCCAGCAAGTATGCTCGTAGGGGTTCCCAAATGTTGCCAGTTGCTCCTGACAATATATAAGATCATTTAACTAATCTTTAAATTTGGGTGCGCGCCCTCTGCCCCACCTGCAGGCCACCATGCGTTTAGCGAGGAGTAGGCCCAACGAGATACATTTCCTGATTGAGGCCTTTAGTTCTTTAGTGTAGCCTAGTATTGTGGTGAGTAGGGTATTGGGTATGTGGGAACCATTCATCTGGGTCAATGCTTCAGTCACTGTGCCCCAGTTTTCTGAATTGGGTCACGCTCCCATGCCAGATGTAAAAAATCTGCTCCCGCCCAACTGCATCTGCCACAGTTATCGTTTTCTCTAAGCTGGAAACAAAGTAGCTTAGTTGGAGTATAGTTGAGGCGGTGTAGGTACTTAAAGTGTATTATGCACAGCCTACTTCTGGCTGTGACTCGGCCCGTTTGCCGACAACAAAATATCCATTGGTCATCGCTAAAGGGATTACCTAGATCTTTCTTCCATTGTGTTCGTGCTTTTTGGGCTGTTTGAGGGCTATCCGCCTGAGTGGTCCGATATAGCATGGAAACCACATGTGCAGGAGCAGAACATTGTGGTAAAGCATGTAGTGGGGCCAAGGCAGGAGGTTCTGCCAGGAATGTGGGGGTAGAAGTCTTCACATCCTACCGAAGCATTTCATACATGAAGAGTTCCATTGGGGAGGGCTGACAATCTCTGAAGAAGGCTTCTCGGTTACGGAATATACCATCCTCATACAGGTCCCGCCAAGTCAGCACATCATATTTTTTAGGCATTTGCCGAAAGCTTGTATCCTGTTTGACCGGGATATCTACTCAGCTGTGCAACGGCAATAGGGGGGAGTAGAGTATATCTATTTGCAGCCTTTTTGCTATAGCCCTCCAGGCTCTATTGGTGCATTCTACAGTCGTCGGGTCTCTACCTCAGGACTTGACGGACGCACTAAGATAGGCTGCATAGGGTGCTGGCTTCATATAACCATGTTCTACTGCCAGGTGCGGCATATATGGTGGTGGGTGTATCCAATATGTTGCGTAGTGTGCTGGTGCGCACCAGAAATAAAGTTCCATATCTGGTACTTCGAACAATCCCTTGGTAAATGGTTGGGTTAGATGTTCCCACTTTAGTCTAGGTTGTCTGCCTCCCCAAGTCAGGCGAATGAGTTGTGATTTGAGGGCTATAAAGAAGGTTTTACTAGTTGCATAGGGTATATCAGTGAAAAGATAGGGTAGTTTAGGGAGTACCACCATTTTCATTAGTGATACCCGTCCTGCTAATGAGAGGTGCATAGCAATCCATCTAGTGATGGAGTCTGTCAGCGTTTCGAACGTCCGGCCGTAGTTAGCCTTCATAAGTTCTGCCCTATGTCTGGTTATTACTATCCCTAAATATTTTATGTCATCATCGCACCAGGTCAGGGGATATTCGGGATCATATCTGCCAACCGACTCAGTAAAAGGGAATATCTGAGATCTCCCCCAGTTAATATTAACTCCAGAATACATCCCGAACTGTATGATTCCACGCAATATTGGGTTAAGGCTAATTTCTGGTTCCCGCAGATATAACGTGATATCGTCTGCGTATAGTGATAATAAAATTTGTCTTTCAGGGTATTGGAGAGGGTATTACCGGTGATGTTGCCGGAGCTTGGCCGCCAGCGGCTCCATAGCCAGCGCAAAAAGGAGGAGGATAGTGGACAGCCCTGCCTCGTTCCCCTTGAGATCTAAAACCTGGGGGAACACACCCGTTAATCAATACTCTGGCCTGTAGATCTGTATAGATTAATTGGATCCAAGACAAAAAAGGAAGGGGGAATCCCATTCGCCTCAGGACCCTGGCTAGGTAATCCCACTCTAAAGAATCAAACGCCTTGGTGGCATCTAAGAAGACCGCCCCCGCAGCAAGGTCCAGATCGACATCCTTCATTAGGGCAAATAGAGTGCGTAAATTATGTGAGGTCGCCCTTCCTGGCACAAATCCCGGCTGGTCTGGCAGTACCAAGGCAGTCATAAGAAGGCTGATACAATTCGCAAGTATCTTAGCTAAGATTTTGGCATCACAATTTATAAGTGATAATGACCTCTATGAGTCGCATTTATCACCTGATTTTCCAGGTTTAAGTATAGATATGATAGCCATCCTAGCGCTATATCCTCGAAATGAGTCGAACTCCAGAGGAGTCATTCTGTGTGTCGTGTAGAGTGTATCATAGAACTCATAGAATGTCTGCAATGTGTCCTGCGTCTCTCTGTTCCTCTTCCCTTCCGTGTCTATGACCTCCAAAACTGCATTTGAGAATCGCGGTTTCCGAATTAATTCTGCCAGGGTTTTTCCAGGACGTTTTCTCTCCCCGTACCTCCATGCCATGTGGTATTTCCCTCGGAACAGGCCCTCCCTGGTAGCTGTGTCTTGGTGTTCCGTTAGTGTTTCTCTTATTTCCTTTTGTAAATTTGCCCTAGGGTTGGATTGCAATTGAGTTTCGAGCCGTTTAAGTTTCACCTCTAATTTGTGAAGTGTATTTCAGATGTCCTTCAGGATTCCTCCCCCTTTCGCTATACACACCCCTCGGACAGTAACTTTAAAGGCTTCCCAAACTGTGGAGATCAGACGCACTGTGTGTATGCTGCGGGGGAAGAAGTCTGTAATTTCTTGTTCTAGTTCCGTCCGGAAGAGGATGTCTAATAAAGCATGCATTGGTAGACTCCAAGACTGATAGGGTAAACCAGCGCAGGGGGGGTGAGCGTCATCTTTACAGGAGAGAGATCAGAGTATGTACGTGACAAATGTCTCGGCTTTGTTAGGCATGTGTTCAATCCTCTTGATATCAACCAACTATCTATACGTGACCCCGAGGAGTGTGCAGTAGAGTAACATGTGCCCTCTCTCTCCCCTGGGTGCAGTTCTAGCCAGGCTTCTAATAGACCACACGGGGGCACTATCTCTCTTAGCTGGCGTTGGGCCTTCGTATAGTGGTGGGGCTGTAGGTGTGAACGGTCAAGTGTTGGGTCCAGAGTGACATTAAAGTCTCCCCCCATATTACATGGGTAGATTCAGAGTAGTCAGTGTTGGGTCAACAGACAAATGTTATGGAGTGGCATGCTAGTTTCACCCACATTATATAATAGCGGCCTTGTGGGTCCACAATAAAGCCCATGTCTACATATGGTACATTATTTTTGACGAGGATAGCCATGCCTCTGGCATATGAAGAAAATGCAGAGAAGCTGCGGTACGCACCCCACCTAGTTCCAAACGAAGTTAGGGCAGAGGGACCAAAGTGTGTCTCCTGCAACATGGCACAGTGAATGTTGTGCCTGTCTAAGTATGCCAGAACATGTCTTTGCTTACGAGGAATTCCCAGGCCTTGTACGTTCCAGGTGGCAAAATTCTAACTAGGACGGCTTGGGTGGCTCATTTGGTGAGTTTACTGTTAAGAATGTAGTCAGTCTATTGTCAGAATGCTGTGTCATTATAATATGAGAACATGTGTTAGATGCTGGAGCCATGGTAATCATTTGTGTCGTTAGCTCTCCCCATTCCCATCCCCCCTCCCACATCAGCAGCCCATTCCTGCCGTGTTTAAATGCCCCACCTCGCTGCTCCCAAACGTGAGATATTTGCCCCTAACAAGAATTTGAATTAAGAAAACAACAGAAAAGTTAGCCTCAGCCATGTGAGGGATGTCCTGCTGGGGGATCGCAGGAGGGCCCAACAATTCTCCCTCGAGTAAACAAGGGCGCTCAGGACTTCATTTAGTGTCTCTTATGCCCGATACTTCCACTTTGTCTTCTGTGAGTAACACTGACGGTATTCCAGTCCAGTTTACTTTACACATCCATTGTTGTGTGTCTCTTCTTGGGCCAACAAGCATTTGTCCCAAGGAGGTCCTGTATTGCAGCATATCCAATTTGCAGCTTTGTCTTATTGTTACCAGTCGAGGTTGGGTGGTCGATTAGTGTGCTTTCACTTATGTTTATTCTAAGTCTGACAGGGTTGCCATGGACCAGGCTGGGCTAGCAACATCTTCATTGTGGGGTGGTCTCGTGTTTACTGTTTTAAGAAACTCCATTACATGTTGAGGGTTTGTAAAAACATGCTGCTAGCCTTGATGGGTAACCCGCAGGCGTGCCAGGAACAGCATGGCATAATCGTTGTTTGCTTGCTGTAGTCTCTTTTTGGCTGCTATGAATTTCTTGCGGGCCTTCTGCACCTCCATGGTAAAGTCTGGGTATATTGCCAGCTCGTTGCCTTCAAAAGTGAGCTTCTTTTTGTCCCGCGCTAGTCGCAGGGTTGCGTCCCGGTCCCGATAATTTAGCACTTGTGCTATAATCGGTCTTGGAGGGGCCCCAAAATGGTGGTCCATTAGCAAGCAATAGGTGTGATCTTTCTACTATGAGCATTGTCGAGAAGGCGCTTCTTTTGAACACTGTCGTCAGCAGCCGCTCCTTGTAATCCTCCATTTTACCAGTGTTTGTAGATTCCGGTACGCCTAGGATTCCTATGTTGTTGCGCCGGGACCTTGATTCTAAATCTTAGTTCTTGGCCGCTATCACCTTTAAGAGACAGTCCATACTCTGTAGTTGTCCTTTGCTTCCTTCAGATGAACCTTCTAGGTCTGATATTCACTGTTCCGCCTCTTTGATGCGCCCATCATGTTGATCAGTTTTATGTGTTATGGTATCCATACGCGTGCACATAGTGTCCATTTTGGTATCTATGGAGGTGAGGCTGCTTTTCATGATAAGCAACAGTTCCTTGAGGTCTTCCGTTGATGTTTGGTTTCCTGAACTCGGTCCTTCCATCAATGATTGCTCATGTTCTTCTTGCAAGCGAGTGGATTTGCGGGCGTCAAACTGCAGTTTAGTTTGTTGGCATCTGTTTTACCCATGTTATCTTCGCTTCCGTTCCTCGTATTTATGTTCCACATGGCGGTCTGTTATAGGCAATGTTAAATTTGGGGGTCTCTAGTTGGCAGAGGTAGATACCTTTGACAAATAAGGACCCTTGCGTCTAGTCAGGGTAAGGGGGTACACTTCTAAAATAACCCCTGCTCACCCCCTTGGTAGCTTGGCACGAGCAGACAGGCTTATCTCAGAGGCAGTGTGTAAAGCATTTGTGAACACATACAGTAATCAAGAGACAACACTACAGATGGACACCACACAAGTTTTATATCAAAAATAAGTATTCTTTATATAGACTTATCACAAGACCACAAACGACAAAAATCCACAATACTGTACATTAAAATGGTAGAATTAGCTTAGTTCTCTTAAGATGGTAAATGCGACACTCAGAGTTCAATGTACCTTAAGATGTGTAACGCAAGACAACAAAAGTGTTGCAAGGACAGTGATGCATTGAAGATCTGATGCAAAGAAACAAAGATGGCGTTTTCTTCTTGATGCGACACGCTTCCCAGTGATGCGGCGGCATCTGCTGCGACGTCTCTCCTCTTCTGCGGTGATGCAAGATGCTTCCACTCGATGCAAGCCGCGACAGGCCCTGCGACATGCTTCCCAGTAGTGCGGTGGTGTCTGTTGCAACGTCGATCCTCTCCCCTGGCGATGCAAGTTGCTTCCACAACGATGCGAGCCGCGACAGGCCCTGCGACATGCTTCCCGGAGATGTGGCGGCGCCTGATGCGACGTCGATCCTGCTCTCTGGCGATGAGCCGTGACAGGCCCTGCGACACGCTTCCCGGAGATGCGGCTGCATCTGATGCGACGTCGATCTTCTTCTCCCGCGATGCGAGGCGCTTCGGTGGACCTCGATGACTCAACGATTCTTCTGCGATGCGCTTCCTGGTGATGCAGCGGCGTCTGATGCAAAGTCGATCCTCTTCTCCGGCGATACGAGGCGCTTCGTGTTGTGAAGCAGCAGCGGCAGTTTGGCGACATGCTTCTTGTTCGTGAGTTGCGCTTCCAGCTGCTTGCGACATGCAGTCCCTCAGAAAGCCTCGCAAAACAGCAGGCGCTTCCAAATAACTCTGGGGAGCTGGTGGGTGAAGTTTGTTGTCCCTGAGACTTCAGCAGTAGGCAAGCTCTTTTCCAAGCCCTTGGATATCCTTCACAAGTTGAATAAAGTGCACACAAAGTCCTTTCTCCTTTCTTTGGCAGTCAGGCAACCACTGCAGGCTCTTCTGGTTCCGCTCCTCAACAAAGGTTTCTTCTTGTTTCTCAAAGTGATCTAAAGTTCTTGGGTTTGGGTCCCAATATTTATACCCAGTTTCTCTTTGCTCTCTGAAGGCAGAGAGGCCTTTGCCTAGTCCAAACCACTACTGGTCAGTCCTGGAGCACTTTGTTGACAAGACTCCTTCTTTCCTTTCAAGGTGCAGGGCAGAGACATCAGACGCAGCACAGGAGGTGAAGCTAGCATTGTGGAGGATAGGCACAGCCCTATTCAGGTCCCAGGTGCAACTCCTCACACCCATCTAGATGCAGATCTCTCTATTCAGCCCTGTGCTGACTCACCCTGTGTCCTAGAATTTCCCCAGCCCCTATCACACAAACGCCAGACAAGGAATACACAGCCTAGAAGAGGCAGGTTTGGATGGTTAGACAAAAAAATACCTAGGGGCAGATTTATGTTTCCTGGCGCATCCCTGCAAATCAGCAGGGATGCACCAGGAAAGATGCGTCACGCAAGTTTACCCTTGCGCCACCACAGATGCACCGCATTTACAATGCAGCGCATCGTGGCGCAAGGATAAACAGATGCGTGACGCATCTGCTGGCGTACGGGCGGCGCATTGCTGGAGTCGCGTCGCAAGCACGACGCAACTCCAGCAATGTTTAGGGGCTGCCCATACCTAACATGCTGCGTCATGCCTTACGCCTGCTTCAAGCAGGCGCAAGGTTTTGACGCAGCAGCGTCGGAAAAGTGACTGAGTGAAATCTTGTAGATTTCACTGCGTCACTTTTCCGAGGCTTTTTCCGATGGAACGCCCACCCTGCATATATTAAACCTGACGCAGGTTTAATGTAGCGTAAGGCGTTACAACGTGACGCATCTCCCTAGATGCGTCACGTTGTAAATAAGGCGCAACATGGTGCATGGTTTACGCCGCCGCTGCGTCACAAAAGTGACGCAACGGCGGCGTAAATGTGGCGCAAGTCTAACATTAATCTGCCCCCTACTTTCTAAAAGTGGTATTTTCAAACACAGGATGTTAAAAACCAACTTCACTAAAAGATGTATTTTATCATTCTGAGTTCAGGCATACTAAATTAAAATTTCTACCATGTTCCCTGAGTCAGTTAGGATTATAAGATGTAATAATCAAACTGCCCATTCTTATCTATGGGGAACAGGTAGCCTTGCAATATTGAAAAATGAAAATGGCTGTAATTCACTATTAGGACATGCCACACACATCAGGGCTTGTCCTATCTTATACTTACAATGCACCCTGCCCTTGGGCCTACCATAGGGGTGTCTGATATGAAGAAAAGGGACGGTTTAGGGACTGACAAGTGGGTGCACTTGCCCAGTCAGCATGGCAGTCCCAGACTGCACACAGGCTCTGCAATGGCAGGCCTTAGACACACTTTTACAGGCTGCTTCTGTGGGTGGCACAACCAGTGCTGCAAGCCCACCAGCAGCATTTGGATTTACAAGCCCTGGGCACTCCTGGTGCACTGTACTAGGGTCTGACAAGTAAACCAAATCAGCCAATCATGGAATCACTAATTCATACATCAATTTATAATGGGGAGCACTTACACTGTGGCACTGGACAGCAGTGGCACAGTGCCCAATGCATCTAACACCAGCAAAAACACCTGAGGCAACAGCAAAAAATGTAAGGGAGACCCATGACAAGGTGCCAGGTCTAACACGTGTCCCCTCCAGCTGAAATGTGGGGAGAACTACCCTACCTCCTGGGAGCTCTCATCACTAAGGCGGAAAAATCTGGGCAGACCATCAGCATTGGCGTGCTCTGTACCAGGGCGATGTTCCAGCGTGACATCCATCCCCATCTGAGGGGCCTCTGGTCTGTCTGAACCCGGAAGTGAGTCCCAGCAGGTATGGTCTCAGCTTCTTCAGTACCCAGACCACAACAAATGCCTCACGCTCAATAGCACTCCACCTCTGTTCCCGTGGAAGTAACCTCCTACTGATGAAGGCTACGGGTTGATCTAGGCCCTTCTCATTCATCTGAGCCAAAACAGCCCCCACACCATGCTCTGAAGCGTCTATTTGTACTAAGAACTCTGTGGAGAAGTTGGGTGCCAGGAGCACGGGCGCCATGCACATAGCAGTTTTCAGGGCCTCAAATCTTTCTGACAGGTGTCAGTCCGAATCACTTTCTTGGGCTGCTTCCTGGAAGTCAGCGTGGTCAAGGGTGCAACAATGTTGCCATACCCCTTGACAAACCTCCTGTAGTAACCCGTGAGTCCTAAAAAGGCTCTCACCTCTGTCTGGTTTTTGGGGGGCTCCCAAGCCAGGATGGTTTCAATCTTGGGCTGCAGGGGCGCCACCTGGCCGCTCCCAACCTGGTGTCCCAAGTACACCACGGAACCCTGCCCGATCTGGCACTTACTCACCTTGATCGTGAGGCCTGCCCTCCGCAGCCCCATCAACAATTCTCAGAGGTGGTGCAGATGTTCTTCCGCTTCTGGCGCTGAACACTGCGATGTCATCCAGATAGGCGGCACTGAACTCGTCCAGTCCAGCCAACACCTGGTTGACCAACCTCTGAAAGGTGACAGGGGCATTCTTCATCCCAAAGGGCATAACCCGGAACTGGTAGTGCCTATCTGTTTTGGAGAATGCTGACCTCTCTCTTGACCCATCAGTCAAGGTGATCTGCCAGTATCCAGATGTTAAGTCAAACGTGCTGAGGTAACGTGTAGCCCCTAGCTGATCTATGAGCTCATCAGCTCTGGGGATGGGGTGCGCGTCAGTCCTGGTGACTGAATTGAGCCCTCGGTAGTCCACACAGAACCGGAGTTCTGGCTTGGCACCCGGTGTGGCAGCCTTTGCGACCAAGACCACTGGGCTGGCCCAAGGACTGTTAGAGGACTCAATCACCCCTAACGCAAGCATCTTGGAGACCTCCTCCTTGATAGAAGCTCTCACCTTGCCAGTCACCCTGTAGGTGTTGTGCCTCACAGGTGTACTATCCCCAGTGTCCACATCATGGACCCACCAATCAGTGACACCAGGAATCAGGGAGAACAGATCAGAAAACTGTCCCAGCAACTGGTGGCAGTGATTCTGTTGCTCAGGGGTCAGGATGGAAGAGAGGTTGACACCATCCACTGACCCTTCTTGCTCTGTCGCCGACAGGAGGTCCAGAAGAGGCTCGGTCTCCTCCTCCATTCCACCATCTTTCGCTAAGAGCATGCCCACTTGGGACCTCTCCAAGTGGGGCTTCAGGCGGTTGATCCCGGTGATGCGGCAGCGTCTGCTGTGATGTCGATCCTCTTCTCCGGCGATGCGAGATGCTTCCACTCGATGCGAGTCGCAACAGGCCCTGTGACACGATTTCCATTGATGCGGCGGCGTCTGTTGCTATGTCAATCCTCTTCCCTGGCGATGTGAGTTGCTTCCACAACGATGTGAGCCGCGACAGGCCCTGCAACACTCTTCCTGGTGATGTGGCAGTGTCTGCGGCGACGTCGATCCTCTTCTCCGGTGATGAGCCGCGACAGACCCTGTGACGCGCTTACCGGAGATGCGGCAGCGCCTGATGCGATGTCGATCCTCTTCTCTGGCGATGCGAGGCGCTTCTGTGGACCTACGATGACTCAACAATTCTTCTGCGACACGCTTCCCAGTGATGTGGTGGCGTCTGATGCAACGTCGATCCTCTTCTCCGGCGATGCGAGGTGCTTCGTGTTGTGAAGCAGCAGCGGCAGTTCGCCAACGCTTTTTGTTCGTGAGTCGCGCTTCCAGCTCCTTGCGACACGCAGTCTCTCAGAAAGCCTCGCAAAACAGCAGGCACTTCCAAAGAACTCTGGGGAGCTGGTGGGTGAAGTCTATTGTCCCTGAGACTTCAGCAGGAGGTAATCTCTTTTCCAAGCCCTTGGAGATCCTTCACAAGTTGAATAAAGTGCACACAAAGTCCTTTCTCCTTACTTTGGCAGTCAGGCAACCACGGTAGGTTAGTCCCTCAAGCTTAAGGATAGTCTCTCCTCAGTCTCTTCTGGTTCGGCTCCTCAGCAAAGGTTTCTTCTTGTTTCCCAAAGTGATCTAAAGTTCTTGGGTTTGGGTCCCAATATTTATACCCAGTTTCTCTTTGTTCTCTGAAGGCAGAGAGGCCTTTGCCTAGTCCAAACCACTTCTGGTCAGTCCTGGAGCACTTTGTTGACAAGACTCCTTCGTTCATTTCAGAGTGCAGGGCAGAGACATCAGACGCACCACGGGAGGTGGAGCCAGCATTGTGGAGGGAAGGCACAGCCCTATTCAGATCCCAGGTGCAACTCCTCACACCCATCTAGATGCAGATCTCTCTATTCAGCCCTGTGCTGACTCACCCTGTCTCCTGGAATTTCCCCAGCCCCTGTCACTCAAACTCCAGACAAGGAATACACAGCCTAGCAGAGGCAGGTTTGGATGGTTAGACAAGAAAATACCTACTTTCTAAAAGTGGTATTTTCAAACACAGGATGTTAAAACCAACTTCACTTAAAGATGTATTTTATCATTCTGAGTTCAGGCATACTAAGTTCGAATTTCTACCATGTTCCCTGAGTCAGTTAGGATTATAAAATGTAATAATCAAACTGCCCATTCTGGCCTACGGGGAACAGTTAGCCTTGCAATAGTGATACATGAAAATGGCTGTAATTCACTATTAGGACATGCCACACACATCAGGGCTTGTCCTACCTTATACTTACAATGCACCCTGCCCTTGGGCCTACCATAGGGGTGTCTGATATGAAGAAAAGGGACAGTTTAGGGACTGGCAAGTGGGTGCACTTGCCCAATCAGCATGGCAGTCCCAGACAGCACACAGGCTCTGCAATGGCAGACCTTAGACACACTTTTACAGGCTGCTTCTGTGGGTGGCACAACCAGTGCTGCAAGCCCACCAGCAGCATTTGGATTTACAAGCCCTGGGCACTCCTGGTGCACTGTACTAGGGTCTGACAAGAAAACCAAATCAGCCAATCATGGAATCACTAATTCATACATCAATTTACAATGGGGAGCACTTGCACTGTGGCACTGGACAGCAGTGGCACAGTGCCCAAAGCATCTAACACCAGCAGCAAAAACACCTGAGGCAACAGGAAAAAATGGAAGGGAGACCCACGCCAAGGTGCCAGGTCTAACAGGCAATTATAGCTTTCCAGTCAATGGTCGTTTTCTTCCTTCCTTGTCTCTTCAATTACGGTTTTGTAAGCTAGCAGCATTCTCTCTTTTTTTCCACTCTTGTATTTGCTGTGTTTGTTATGCCTATATATTTAGTGTATAATCTACACCTCGCGGGCAAGAAGCGTGCTGTCTCTTGGAGCTGTTTAATGTGTATTTCAGGGGTTTCTTCAGCATTAATATGAAGGGGTTATAGTGCTCTCCTGCTTGGTGTGCTTCCTTCCGTCCTTTCTTATTTGCCGATCCCAGCCTTTTATTAGGCTTATTATAATGCCGTGCACTCCCCGGGCTCACGTTCTATGGCTGTGTTTGGTATGCCTATAAATTTAGCGTACTGTCTACACCTCACTGGCAAGAAGCGTGCTGTCTCTCTGGGCTGTGTCCTGTGTGTTTCAGGGGTTTCAATCAGCAGTCATCTAAAGGGGTTATAGTGCTCCCCTGTTTGGTGTGCTTCCTTACGACCTTTCTTTTTTGCGAATCTCAGACTTTTATTAGGCTTATTATTATGCCGTGCACTCCCCGGGCTCTCGTTTTATGGCATTCGCGGGAGGGAGGGGGTAGCTGCGTTCTGTGCTGCTGCCTTTCACACCCTCTCCTTTGTAATCCTCAATGTGCCAGCTTCTTGTGTCTCCCTGCTGCAGCATAGCTGACGAAACGGTACTGTTCTCCCCGCGCTGTCACCACAGTTCCCGCAGCGTCTTACTCATGGTTGAATGGTTCCCGCAGCTCTGGCTGCGGGGTCTTCGTTCCAGCAGGTTTCTCTTTCTGCACGGAGTAGTCATCTCCATCCATCTGCAGTGCCCGCAGCAGCTGCCCCCGGGTAGGTGATATGTTTCTAGCCAGCTACGATGTCTTTCGCTCCACAGCTCCGGGCTCAATTATCCTCACAACGCTACTGCCATTTGGAGGTCAGTCGGAGCCCTGCCTCTCAGGGCCAGTACGTTGCCTTCCCGGTCTCCACGCTCAATTTTGGATAGTTCTCCAGCCGCATCAGGCATTCCGATCTCTGTTCCCACAGTCACTTTATTGATCTTCGGGCATTTCGGACAGGATTAGGTTGTGCAAGAGCCTCAAGCAAGTGCAGCCATCTTGCTTGCGAGCCCTCTAGTGCCCCCCCTATTAAGTCATATAGTTTCTGAAATAGAATTCGTAACCCAGATACCTAAATATTTAATTTTAACAGAGGAAGACCATTAAAACCCCGTAATGAGGTAAGGCTGACTAAAGGTGTATTTAGTAAGAGGAAGAATTTCAGTTTTTTTAAATTAATTTAATATCCAGAGACCTCTGAAAATAAAGAAACTTTTTTTAACCCCTTGCCTGCTCATGATGGAACCACTCCATCATGAGCCACGGGCGCCGTGTGCTCATGACGGAGTGGTTCCGTCATGCTGTGGCCGTTGCGGCCGCTCCGCCCACGCGGCGCTGATTCCCCACCTGTGCGGGCGAATAATGCAAGTGGGCGGAGTCGTGACGGAACCACTCCGTCATGAGCACAGCGCTCCCGTGGCTCATGACGGAGTGGTTCCGTCACGAGCATTGTGGCGCCGCGCTCACCCCGAACCCCCCAGCGCCGCGGCAAAATTCGTGCCGCGGCGAAGGGGTTAAAAGATAGGTAAAAATCTCTCCGGAGAAGCGATAAACAAAAGAATATCATCCGCACATGAATCGAATTTTAAATGATGATCTCCAGAAATGAAACCAGAAATAGAGGGATTAAGACAAATCCGGGAAAGAAAGGGCTCAAGTGTCAAAACAAACCATAAAGGAGATATTGGCCATCCTTGCCTCACACCTCTATATAGAGGAAAGTAGGAAGAAACTTTACCATTTACCAAAACCTCCACTCGAGGAGCCTGATACAAGTGCAAATTCAAAACTATCAATTTAGGACCAAAACCATGCCAAGTTATTAATTGAAGCAAACACAAGGAGAGGATGTGCGGAGCGCTAACACTTTTCAGACACTCACCCCAAGTCACAGATCTGGGTTGAATCCATCACCGTTCTTTAGCTCACTTTGCCACCCCTGTTCAGACTCAGCCATATGCAAATCTTTCTTGACCCTGTCCCTTATGGGAACAGTCCAGCCCGAACTGCCAAGCCAGGTCTTCCCTGGACTGAAAATAAGCATCCTAAGACCCGCTTCGAGGTAACACCTCTCATCAGTCAGGCTAGCTTGAATCCTGTGGCAAAGTGAGCAAGGGACCCATGTCTGGGCATACCCTGTCACGTTCTAGTGAAATTCGGCAACATGCTGTGGGGTGGTTACTACTCTTGTGGTTAATGTAACATGTGCCCTTCACAAGGGAGACCAAAACGATATGGTGTCCAAAACGCCTCGTGAATTCTAATACTATATTTGCCCTCTAATGGCTTTAATGTATTGAATGCAAGTATAATTTACTTTACATTGGATTATTCACCATGAAGATTACACTACCTATTTACGAACACATCAGCACTGTTAGAATCACTGAACAAAACATGAGTCAACAGACTTCACATGGATAAATGTGAAATGAGTGAACCTCCCACTATATGAGATGCAGAAACATTCTCTACCAAAAGGAGGCAAAAAGAATATCTTCTGACACAAACAATCCTGGCCTCAGCAAAATGATTGAATGGGATAGAGTTGTTATATAAAGACTTTGGGATTCAAGGGACAGGTTTGACAAATTCTTCCCACACTTCTTCCATGCATTGTCATGACTTATCATGAGGATTATCAAAGTCCTCATTTGTTTTTATTTTTCAATGGTTCATGAAGCAATGACCTCGGAGACACCCGTTTGATTCATTGTGGTCCTCGAGTCCAGATGAATCTACCAGACTCACCAGGCAATGACAAATGAGGTCCTTTCATCAATAGAGGATTCAAAATGTTCGTAGTGTTTTTATCATGTGCTCCTTGGCATGTAAATAAATCAATGGACGCTTACCGCCAAAGACACATTTTTATGATTTGCATGTGATGACTCCAGCAATTTCGCAACCAACAGGAAACCGAAAACACCCTAGGGCTAGTGACTCCCCATACATCCAAGAAACCCAGATACCCCCTGAAATGACGGTGTCCCCTAGGGTGTGTGGTGTATAGAACTGAACTTGTAAGGTAGAGAAGGCCAGCAAGAACATGCTATTCATAGACTGTTGTTCTCTTACACACACTCCAGCCCGTTTTTCTTTGCACAGGACTTCACCAATGCTGAGACGTACAGGACATGGAATATCAGTAGTTCCTTTGGAAGCGCCTTTAACATGTTTAAAGAATTTTCGCCCGTGGCTCAGGTGTGAGGTCTCAGTAGGGAAAATGTCTGCACAAATGCTAGCCTGTAGTTTTCTGGACATTTTTAGGCCAGACATTTCCTCACCATCAGTTGAAGTGCCATACTGGCTGTTCAGTGAAATTAAGGGGCACATGTACAAGCTCCTATCGCCATGGGAATGTCACTTTTTGTGACATTTCTGTGGTGATAGGGGCTTTGCCTTTGCTTTATAACATGGTTTAACGCTGCCTTGTAAATAAGGCCTCCTTTCACGCTAAGCTTAGGTGTTGTTGCAGTGGACGTTCCACTGAAACACCCATTGATTTTGACGCTGCTCCCCATTTACAAGGACAGCATAAATAGGAGGCAGCGCCAAAATTAAGACCAGGGAATCCCTGGTCTTAACTTGGCGAAATGAGGAGAAATGCTTTATTTCTCCTGTTTGTTTTTCTATTTGTGCTGCCTTGTGCAGCACACATGGAAAAAGCTGCATAGAAAATGCCTTGGATAGTTTATGTAAAGGAAAGTGTCCCTTCCTGCACATAAACAAACCTTAAAAAAATGGCATTTCAAGATTTTTTATGTGCAAGAAGGGGGACCTTCCTGCACATGAACAATCTTCCCCTACATGCAGACACCCTTGCACTATGGTGAAAGGGTGCCTGCATTGGCGCTATTCTGCTCAGTGTAACACCAGCGCAGGGGAAAATGCAAGGCTGCACCATATCCTTGTAAATATGGTGCAGCCTTGCGTTTCTGAAGTGGCGGACTGAGGCGTTAAGCCATGACGGCTAGCGCCTCACTCTGCCACTTCTTTGTAAATATCCCCCTTAGTGTCTGTCCGTCTCTATACTCCTCTTAAAATGTAAGTGATTTGGGACAAATACACTTCTAAAATCAATTTTTTGAAAGAATATTTATTTTCATAATCGTTGTGCAGCTAAGCAAACACCCAGAAATACAACTTTAGCAAAGAAATATTGGAAATCCATCTGCAGAGAAAAAACATAAAGCTGCATATTTTAATAATTCCACAAATCACTATTTTGCATAGTTTGTGATAATTTCATGGAATTCAATGATGTATGAAGAAACAATCCGAACAATTTTGCACAAACGTCTGCGCATATTCCGTATAGAAAAAACACTGGGGCAGAGTTACAAGAAGTGATGCATCGCGGCGTTAAAGCAGTGATGCACCAGTTTTTTTGCGCCTGGGGAGAAACTCTTGAGGCACCATGGATGCGCCGTATTTACAATACTGCACACCATGACGCAGGGTTTTTGGGCGAATTGCTGTAGTTGGCATGAAAATCAATGCAACTCCAGCAATGCGTCAAAATTAGAGGCGATGCGTCAGTTTTAACTGACGCATCGACTACTGTATGGGGACCAATGTGTTGGAGCGTAAAAAGGTGACAAAGTCACTTTGGGCCATATTAGCAAGACCGCTAAATCGACGATAAGGGTCTTACTAATGTGCGCTATAGAATTCCAATTGAAGCCCAGGTTAGATGTGCAGGACATCTAACCTGGGCTTCTATTGGAATTCTATAGCGCATATTAACAAGCCCATTATTACCGCTTTAGCGGCAGTTTCCTGCCGCTAAAGTGGCGATAATTTTATCGCCGGTCTTGCTAATATGGCCCTTTGCACTTAAACATATTGGGCCCGATTCACAGAACTAACTTAAGACAAAATCCTAAACTTACTACCATTTTGGTATTCACAGAAGGCACTTACTCATTTTGGTATTCACAGAAGGCACTTACTCATTTCGGTATTCGCAGAAGTTAGGAGTCCTAACTTTAGGACTCCTAAATGCCTTCTGTGAATACCGAAAGTCTTAAAATTAGGATTTTTCTCAATTTAGTAGTCCTAAATTTAGGACTCCTAACTTTAGGACTCCTAAATGCCTTCTGTGAATACCGAAAGTCTTAAAATTAGGATTTTTCTCAGTTTAGTAGTAGTATAGTTAGGACTCCTAACTTTAGGACTCCTAAATGCCTTCTGTGAATACCGAAAGTCTTAAAATTAGGATTTTTCTCAATTTAGTAGTCCTAAGTTTAGACTTAGGACTACTAAATTGAGAAAAATCCTAATTTTAAGACTTTCGGTATTCACAGAAGGCATTTAGGAGTCCTAAAGTTAGGAGTCCTAACTATACTACTACTAAACTGAGAAAAATCCTAATTTTAAGACTTTCGGTATTCACAGAAGGCATTTAGGAGTCCTAAAGTTAGGACTCCTAACTTCTGTGAATACCGAAATGAGTAAGTGCCTTCTGTGAATACCAAAATGAGTAAGTGCCTTCTGTGAATACCAAAATGGTAGTAAGTTTAGGATTTTGTCTTCAGTTAGTTCTGTGAATCGGGCCCATTGGTCCTGGATGTGAGGCATACAAGTGGGCATAGTGCCCACTTGTATGTGTGACATCAGCACGTAAAGTCACACATTGTGACATTACGTGCATATACTTACCTTCTGTGGCCCATTTACCTCGTGACTTGATTGCAGATTGCATTCAAGTCACTGCAGCTGGCGTGGTCTGTCGGGTACAGCCAATGTGTCATCCATACACCTGGGTTTAGCAGGCGCAGCGATTGTGACACATTGGCAGCGCAGCTAAAGGCTGCGCCATAAAAAGAAAAAGTTATAAATACCATTGCGGCATTTTAAAGGTAGACGTTCCGACGGAACGCCTACCTTGCTTGAATTAAAATCTAAAGCGGCGCAGGCGATTTTCACGCAGGTGAAAACCGACACAGCCTGTAGAAAAGTGACGCATCTGCATCCATGGAAATATGGAGCTGATGCAGCACCTCTGTTGCGTCCAAAAATGTGACGCAATGGCGGTGCAAGGAGGCGCAAGGGGCTTGTATATCTGCCCCACAGTTTCGCCCATCCCTGTGACACAAGGTGGATTTTAAAAATGTACCTGAGCTGGCAGGAACAATTAGTGCGCTACAATGTAGGCGCTTTCGAAATTATATGTCCTGTCCTCATGGAATGAGCTTTTAATTTAGAATATCCAACAACGCCTTTCGCCTGTTCTCTCCCACCCACGAGCCTGTCGAATCTGCTGTAGGTTCTGTGGATTTCTGTATATTCAATTACTTAAAACAATCATACGTAACAAGTCTAGCTAGCATGGGCCCTGGTGAAAACAATAAAAACTGCCTCTGTGACTGTTGTTGGGTAAGTAAATTGTCACATTGTAAGGGTTTAATGGGCTCCTCAGGGCTCTGTGGCTCGGAGTCACTGAACCTGCTGCACCAAATGGTAAGCCGCGTCTCCGAAAATAATTCAGCAGATTTTTACTTTGACTTCTTATATATTGTCATAGACTAGAGGTTGAGGTTAGCTACATTAACGTACTCAACTTAGGGGCATATTATCAAGACAGGCGATAAAATTATCGCCGCTTTAGCGGCAGAAAACTGCTTCTAAAACGACGATAATGGGCTTGATAATATGCTCTATGGAATTCCAATTGAAGCCCATGTTAGATGTGAAGGACATCTAACCTGAGCTTCAATTGGAATTCCATAGAGCATATTATCAAGCCCATTATCGCCGTTTTAGCGGCAGTTTTCTGCCGCTTAAGCAGCGATAATTTTATCGCCTGTCTTGATAATATGCCCCGGAGGGGCATATTATCAAGAAACGGCCTTAAAATTATCGCCGGTTTAGCGGCAGAAAACTGCTTCTAAAACGACGATAATGGGCTTGATAATATGCTCTATGGAATTCCAATTGAAACCCATGTTAGATGTGAAGGACATCTAACCTGAGCTTCAATTGGAATTCCATAGAGCATATTATCAAGTCCATTATCGCCGTTTTAGCGGCAGTTTTCTGCCGCTTAAGCAGCGATAATTTTATCGCCTGTCTTGATAATATGGAAACGGCGTTAAAATTATCGCCGCTTTAGCGGCAGAAAACTGCCGCTAAAGCGGCGATAATGGGCTTGATAATATGCCGTAGAGAAATGCCGTAGAGAATTGCCATAGAAGCCCATGTTCTGGTGTCAACATGGGCTTCAATGGGAATTCTCTGCGGCATATTATCAAGCCCATTATCGCTGCTTTAGCGGCAGTTTTCTGCCGCTAAAGCGGCGATAATTTTAACGCCGTGCTTGATAATATGCCCCTTAGATACCATTATATAAAGCCCTACACAATATGTTTGAGGAAGGCAGTGGGTGTTCATTAGCAATCAGTTGTACGAATTAGTGTAAGAAATATAAAAAAGCATATCATTACATTATATTCTTGTTATTTGAAATTTTAGCTTTTTCCTATTTTCATAAAAATGATTCAAAATTAGTCATTACAATGGCGAAAAATGTTATCATGTCTTGAAATTCTAAACTGGAATTTGTTTACCCAACAGATACACTAGATGGCAGCAAAGGGTTATCCAACCGTTATTTGTTAAAATAGCATTCCTTTACAGAGACATCATGCTAGCTTTACCTGCAATAAACTCAAGGGGAAGGTAGAGGAGAAACTGTCAACAGATCTATTTGTTCAATATATTATATTGACTGAAACTGTGCCAAGCATGTTTGGAAAAAAACGTCTTCCTGAAAATCTGTCAGTGCCCAAAACGAAAGGAAACCACCTCAGTGATGTATTCAAAAGTGAAATAGCTACAGCTTGGCAATTATTTATTTACTTGATCACACAGCTATCTAATAGGGGTAAACATGTTCACACTTCAACTGTCTCCCAGCTCATGTTATGCAGCTTTTTTACATCTCTCAAGATATCTTCTTTGAAAAAATAAATGACATATATACTAGGCACTCCATTTAGCTGTGAGAAGCTTGATTATATATTGAAATGAGGAAAAAGAACAAATACGAATCTTTACTATATAATCATATTTTATTATCGATCCTTGAAGGATGAAAAGTGGAGTCAGACTTGTGTTTCATTCATGCATCTCTGATATTAGCTATTATTCAACAGGTGCGACAATCAATGAGTAGTTAGAGTCTATTAGCAGATCAGCCTCTGATTAATGTGAAATGCTAACAGGGTATTTATAGCCCTCCTGTATTCCACAGCTAACTAAAATCATATTCGAATCAAGGGATACATTCATAATGGGTTTTGCCTATCTAAAGTCAAATTCAATCGTGAACATAGACTTTTATTAAGTGAACTGCAAATAGGATTTAATTAAAACTTGCATTTCTCTCCCAAAAAGCCTGGATCGCAAATAGTTGAATTCTGCCAGCTTCGCCTTCTTCAGTAGAAGTAATTAACTATTGAGTTAATTACATGTGTGAAATACATTTTTTGTGAGAGGGGAATAGGATTGCATGGCTAGAAGTCTTCTAAAAGAAAGGTGCGGTGGAGTGAAGTTATGTTCCGTGGGACCAAAGGTCTCTTGGTGCTATAGTAATACTGTGTCTGGGAGGGCCTCCACGCTATCCAACTATTATAGAGCTGGAAAATGTACCTTAACAGAAGGGTCTCAATATACACAAGATATATATGTGAAAAAGTTTAAAGAATAAAAATGTAGGAAAACGTGCATTTTCTAAAATGTGTAACTCAAATGTGTGGCCTGATTTTTGTAGTAAGCACTCATTTCCATCATAATTTCATTGCTAGTTTTGACTAGGCCTCCTTTATTTTCTCTATCCATTTCTTTACCATTCCATTAATTTTCTTCTTAAATTAATAAATGCTTTTTAGGAGATGCTGAACTGTGCTATATTAAATAAATAAATCATCTCTGAAGAATGTGCTGACTTTGAAAATGTAGTTTTTACTCTCCTAAAATACATGTTCTCATCATATTTAGTTAGTTTCTAGCTACCACATATTCAAAATAATGAATGCTAAGCAATATATTAAACAATGGTGCCGGCATGAAGAAGTGAATCTCATGACTTAATTCCGTAATTTACAATTAAAATGTATCTGTTATAGAATAGTTCATTGTCATGCAGTGAAGTTCTTAATAGCTAATAGTTTAGACTGTTGGGAACTCAGAGTGAATCTAATTCACATGAATGTTCACAACTAAGTAGACAACTTGTAGACAGCACCATGCTGACTTTGGATGTTTACTGTGGGAATGAAGGAAGAAGTAGCAGACCATTGAGCAAACTTTTCTCATTGGCTTAGGCTGACCTAACACCAGCATGCTTTTTTACATATGTTTTTGTGTTTATCATATATGTGTTCCTAGTTAGACTATTAGAGAGCTTGGTGCTGCCCTACCCGGTCAAGGCTATTCTTCTGCAATCAACCTTTTTCCCTTTATCACTTTTTGCCCCATTCACTGCGAGCTACTGCTGACGGTGATTTCTGTCACCTACTGCTTTGTGGGTGCCAGTTTCTTTAAGGGTTATGGCTACTGTTATGACTATTTTCTTACCTTGACTTTGAACAGTTGTTACTGCGACTGATTGCTGATTCCATTTGAGAGAAAAGATTTGGATGAGTTTCTAGAACTACTCTTCATGAGAAGTTCAACAAAAATCTGATTCAATTTCAAAGCTCCTTTACAATCTCGCTCTTTTCCATGAGGTCTCTTTATGGGTTCTGGTAGGTTAGTATCTCATAGAGTAGAATAGGGAATTAAATTCCTTTATGGAACACGCATTGTCTTCAGAAAAAAACAGTGATCTCCGATGTGAATGTAATATGAAAATAGCGGCTTGTCGTGCACGGCCTTGTTCTACTTGGCTTGCTGGATACAGCTATTATCTAGTGCCTCATGATAATTATTCAGTTTGTATGACAGGAGACTTCAGGGTGTTCCCATTATAAAGTGGAGCACATTGCCTTTGTTTGGAATAGCTTTACAAGCACTCCCATATTATACACTTATAATACATATATGTTTTGTAACAGGTGTAACCAATCATGCGTGGAAGTTTAACAATGCAGTCATCTGGAAACAGATGCATTTCCGCTGAACTGACCCCTCCTCTTATTCCGAAATGGAGACATTATACAATGCGACGTGCTTCCATGCGCATATTTTATACAGCATCACAATGTTATCAGGAATTGACACCTCGTGACAGTTTCTTAAAAGATACAACAGCCACTCCATTTTTCATAATACTACACCGGTACTTGTGAATTGAAAACATGGCATTACATGTATAAAAAACACTTTAAAAATATTGCATTAATATTACAGAACGCATATAATTAATATGCGTGCGTGATTTTAAGTGAGAAAGTAGCCATGCTGGCATGTTCTACATAATCCAGTTTTTAAAGAAAAGCTTGTCTCTGCAGAATTCTTACAGTAAATAATACAAGCGATATGGCAAAGAGAAGAATGACAACTCTTTTGAAATATACGCATGTACATTTATCCATTATGCAACTGATGCACTTACATATGTGAAAGTAAGGTTAATCAGAGATATCTAACTGCTTAGGTAGTGGAGGCATAGTACCAATGGATATGCCTAGGGGTTTACCTAAATGTGTTCTTCATGTGCATTACTTCAGCTTGGCATTTGTAGTCAAATTTCTTACAACGAATCAACTGTGGGGTGCTTAGAACAGTTACAAACGCAACCTGCAAAAGACCTATGTCTCAATTGTATGTTAAGCATACATCATTTGCACTTCCTAATAAAGCCCTGAGTCCAATGTAGTGGAAAGATTGCCTTGATCCAAGATTATACGACTGGGTGTACTCGAGAACAGGGCCATAGTTTCCACTGCTTTGGTGCTTAAAGAGATAGCTCCCCCTCCTATCCAAAACTGGAGACATCAGTTTAAATGGTGAGATCTCTGATAAACTATAGTCAAAACGTAGGGCCTCATTACGATGGTGGTCGTGCGAGCTTCCGCCCGCCTTTCAGGCTCCAGACCGTTCAACAAGGAGTCGGCGGTCCTGACAGCCCAATTGCGATACGACCACCGTGCAAGCGGTTGTAAACATCCATTTTGCTATTGCGGCTTGTGCAGTCAATCTAAAAGCCAAAAATTGCTCGCGCCCACCGGGGCAGCTTGGTACACACACACCTTAAGGACAAAAAAAAGACAACTAAACAAATTTCATAGACTTTTGAGAAATCAGGTCCCCCAACATGCCCGAGAGACCTTGACAACAATTGAACAGATGAAAAGAGACCTAAAAAAGGATATTAGAGCAGCAAAACGCTCCTACCAGGAGCAATTCTGCAAGAAAATGCTTTAAGTCAGCAAGCGACAAAATTCAAAACAATTCTGGGCACTCTTTAATCTCCTAACAAATGGGAAGAATAGGCTCTTCAATTCAGAAATAACGGAACACACGTGGAGAGTGCACATAGAGGCCACATTCAACACTCAGACCCTCTCAGGGGCCCGAGTCAAAATCAAAACATCTAAGGAGACAAGGATCGATAAGACCACTCTAAATAAAGGGACCCGGATGAACATCATTCTGGGATTGAACTCCCAGGAGTTAACATCAAGAAGTAATCAAAGACTAGAGCCTACGATCTATACATCAAGACTGATAACTCACCCTCACCCTCAAATCAACCAGCCAGAAGGTAATTCGCTCTCATGCTCACTTGAGATATCAAGGCTCAACCACCAAGACTACCATCTACAGCTCACACAAAACAGGTTTTATACGCAATAAAAAAGCAAAGATCTGATGGAGCCTCGGGGCCAAATGGTCTACCCAACACTTTATTTAAAAAAGACCCAGCATTCTGGTCTGTGCGCTTAACCTCGCTGTTTGCATATACTCTAGAGACCGGCTCCATTCCAGATTCATGGCGAGGAAGTATCCTGCAACCAATACATAAATCAGGGGCTCGTTCTGATCCTTCCAACTACAGATTAATTGCTCTTATTGATGTTGAGGCTAAAATCTGCGCAACAAATCTGCTGAAAGATCTAGAGGACTGGGTCAATCAAACAAAACAGATCCCTAACACTCAAACAGGTTTTCGAGCAGGGATGGGCACCCTAACAAACTTATTAGCTTTCACGCTCTTGGCCAACCAAGCAATAGTTAATTCAAAAGTTTTGTATACCTGCTTTGTAGACCTCAAAGCAGCCTTTGATAAGGTCCCTAGATCCTTGCTATGGGCTAAAATGAAGTCTTGGGGAGCCCCCACGAAACTGTTAGATGCAATCATTAATCTATACTCAAAAACATGGGTCCAAATAAAAATGGGGGATGGTCAAAGTTTAACTAATAAAATCTCGACTGTAAACAGCTTAAAACAGGGGTGTGTTTTTGCCCCGTGCTTATTCAACATCTACACAGCCGACCTAGACAATACCCTTCGCCTAGCACAAGGGGACCCCCCAAAACTGGGCAATGTTCGAACAACAAGCCTGCAATATGCTGACGACATAGTGCTGCTATCTCAAACGCCAAGAGGTATACAGCGCTTGATAGGTCAATTAGCACTATATACAGCTTCAGTTCAACTAATCACAGATTTCCGGAAAACAAAGGTTATGTGTTTTTCAAACTCACATAAAAAACAACCAAAATTTACCTGGACGATAAACTGACCCCCTGGACCAGGTGGGAACATGCAAATATTTGAGGGTACTATTAGATCAAAACCTCAGTTTCAAGCAACATCTAGAACTAGGGAAAGTCAAAGCAAAACAGATATTATTTGCATTTCAAATTTTGCAAAAAAAACTGAGCGACATTTCAACAACACATTTATTAACAGTCGTGGCGGCAACATTTTTGCCATCAATCACGTATGGTTCTGAACCTCTAAACAAAGGATGCAACAATTCTAAATACTGCTCAAACGAGCCTCTTTAAGAATCTATTTTTAATTCCGCACCATATTCCACAAGCCTTGATCAGACTGGAATTTGGGTCAAAAATCAGATTTCAACAAGACAAGGGGCACTTGTCAAATATTATTGGAGAATGAGGGCAGCAGAGGAAGATTCTTTAACACATAATTGCTTGCTGGAGGTTGAAAAGCAATCCAGATTGACTAACAGAGTCTGCTTTTCCCTAAAACAATCCATGGCTGCTCTAAAACTAGAGGACGCTTGGAACACAATATCGTCTTACCCTGTATATAAACAAGTAGTCAACAAAACCATCAAGCTACAATCTCAGGTAATAGACAAAGCCTCCTTGACTTCAAAAACCAACGCCTGGATGGTAATGCCAACATATAAAAAGCTAAAACCTCAACCATACCTGACAGAACATTTCACAAATCAAAAAAAGTGGAAATTGATTTTACTGAGACTGGGTGTGTATTCATCAAAACATCTTACTCCAAAATGGAAACGGGCTTGGCCCACAATGGATTGCCACCTGCGTGGCCAAGGAGAAGAGTCTGTACTCCACCTACTATGTATTTGTCCGGCATTATTACACATACGGAAAGCCCTTCTACGGCCATTATTGAAAAAGACCAAATAAGGACTTACAGAACCGCTGTAATCAAATGCCTAGGAGGCTCAACAGTACAACTGGCTTGTAAGGCAATAATGTTTCTGACTATCGCAGCAAAGGAACTAGAAAAGAGGGACAGCCAGTTAGAACCAACTGGGGACACAAGGTGATAAATTGCAATTAAGAATTTTAAAGTCCATTTCTTTACAGCCCCACATACTTCACCCTGCCAAAACAAAAGGAAATTACCAACGGTACCAGTCTCCACCCTAGATAAAGTAGAAATTAACCCTTTTTTTTTTCTTGCAGACTATTAGTTTACAGCACTAAGCACTTTATCCTGGAAATTACTGGATTCGACTTACGGTACTAGTCTTCTTTTAGATCATCAATCCATTTCTATCCCTTTTAACTTGTTTTAATGTAAATTTTAATGATATTCATGTTAATCAATGCATTGATATAATCGGTCTTGTACATTGTGCATATTGGTGGATATGCCACCCTTTTATGATTTAAACTAAATCAAATAAAAGTACATTTCAATTCAATTCAATTATAGAACACGCTGACATTTTCTTGATTGACTGTAACCATGATTTCCCTGATATTTCTATAAACAGATTTATCTGATTTATTAATTTGAATAAAGAAATCAAAATAATATACTAAACTTCTACCGATAAATTAAGATATTTAAATTAATAAAAAATTGTCATCATTGACTGAACACATTTGATAATGCTTATTGAGATGTTTTCGACTTATACTCCATTATAAAACGTGTCAAAGGTCCATTTAGCCTGAAAAAGAACAAGGCGCAGAGTTGGAGACCACCTCTGTAAATTACAGGTAGAACTGATTAAAGTAATAACATTTATGCACCCGCAGTTTTTTGTAGCAGAGATATGGTTCATACTGAATGGAACAATAAAATATTTTCCCAAGTCAAAATAAAATTCCTGATTTCCGAACCCAGTGACCAGAACTTGAAGATCTGACAAGGAGGTACTAGCAGGCGACTGCAGTTTTGAAGGACTGAGTATTAATAGGGCAATGTTGTCTATGGTATTTGTGCTCTGATTTAAACTGTGATGTTGTGGGTATGAATGAGTGAGTGAAAGGAAGTATTACAAAGCTGTTGAAGATAAGAGATTGAAGAATTCAAGCTTGTTGTAGTCCAAAGTTCCCATTGTATACATACATAAATTGAATGGAAGGCTTGTTTGCAGGGTAAGGTGTTGTGTGCTAGGTACCATTACCTGTACCGTTGATATAGATAGATTAGGCATTGTTGTGATTGATTATTATTGATCAGTGTTGGTGGAACCTCATTGCATAAACGGATGAGGCTGCATTGATTTGGGTGATTTCACACTGGTCGAGATTTCACTTGCGGTTGTGAAAAACATTCTTGAGTGGTTGTAATACTGTTATCTTTGGTAGAAGCAAATAAGAGGGAGTTTAAAGGTTTTTTGTTGAAATTGTGTGAATGCGAGAAAATTGTAAAGGAAGGTGAACTGCTGCAAGGAGTGAGATCATATGTCATATTTTTTCATGCTGAGATTGGTCGGTTGGTGTGCTTTGCTGCTGGGATTGGTTGGTGACATCAGAGTGTCGTGCTGGAATTGGATTACAAAAGTGAATAATGTAACTGGATTTATCAATAAATTATGGGAAATTGAAGGGATCTGTTGGGAATCTCCCAACTGGGAGATGTATGGAGAGATGGTGATTTAATCCCTTACCTGGACCTGCAAGCCAAATACGAATTCTGAGTTACCAACAGATGCTTTTTCTGATGGGTAGATGTGGGTTATTGCGGGCCGACATACAACAGGAATCCCCATTAAAATAGAGCCACGGACCATGCGGCGTCCCCTATTTACTCCACGCACTTAAATAATTATCTTCCCCGCTAGACCCCCTATAGGGAAAATAGGAAAGCGATCTGGGCAGACTGGAAAATGACAATTGCAGCCAGGTGTGTGGGTATCTCAGGGAAGTTGCAATCCGGACAGGTTTCCACCTGATTCAATCGAAAGTTTTACATAGGGCAAATTACTCTCTGACCTGTCTTTTTGGTATGGGTTACACCTCCAATGACCGATGCATATGGGGATGCCACATGAGAAGCACCCTTGTTCATACACTTTGGGAATGCCTATGAATAGGGGCCTACTGGAAGCAGGTGGGCAGGCCGCTGTCTGATGCCGTGGGCAAGGATGTGCGACTTATGTCTCAATTGGCCACACTGGGATTCTGGGGTGAACAGTCCCTGGATCATTATGCCCTACTGTTGTGTAAGCTAGGCCTGATGGTGGCTCGCAGAGATGTCCTGAAGCACTCGGGGGAATCCACTATACCCACCATGCGAAAATGAGAGGAGGGTTTAGATTGCTGTAATAGGGCAGAAAAATTGGTATATCAGGCAAGAGGCTGCACACATGAATTTGAAAAAATATGGGTTCTTTGGAAGGAGGTGAGAGAGGAGGTTGGCTTACGAAAGATGGAGGAAACTTGTTTTTATATTGGGGCACCAAGTATTTACTGTGGGCTGAACAAGAGGGTTTCTAGGCCTGTGATTATTACAGTTTGGTGGAAGGTCATATTGGCCATAATGCAGTCCCATGGAGCCTCCGGGAGATTAAGAAAGCTATTGTTAGTGTATGTGCCTACATGTCCTCAAATGTTGGGGGTGCTCATGTTATTGGTTTTTCTCATTACCAAAAAATGCACTAAAGAGATTTATTTGAAAAAAATACATATTGGGAAACTACTAGCCTTAATTGGATTGGTTTGTTGAGATTGACATACATGGAATGAAAAGATAATATTTTATTGACATTTTAGTTGTATTGCAAAAATGAAATGTTTTAAAAAATATAAGAGTACTGAAAGGCACAGAGGCACCTTGAAATTAAATAAAATGAAATACCAGCATTTGTAAAGCGCACAGCTACCTCCGGAGAGATGTCCCGGAGCTGGGGGCCCTCGGGAAGATTAAGTGAGCTATTGCCCAGAGTCACATGGTGCTGGGCTAACCTGCCACTGGCACCAGGGATTGAACCGTGAACCCTGCGGTCCGGAGTACGGCACCCTGGCCGCAGCGCCACACCACTTCCGAGTGTGCGCCTGCACATTTCATGAATACTGAGCACGGGTTACACACTTGTTCACACTTGTGGAGCAGATTTACTGAGAAAGAATGTGTATTGAGCTTTCCTAGATATGGGACATTTAATGCCAATATTCTTGATCATTTGGAAGGATAGTTGGATGCGATGAAGCCACCGTCTAGACCCACTCAACAAGAAGCTCTGAGTGCATGTGAGAAGGTTGCAAGGAAGAAGGACAGGGAAAAATACCAGGGCAGAACAAAACGAGCAGTGCAGGATTATGCAGATGTACGATGGGATGAACCAGACTATATCGAGCTGTTAGTACAAAACCAGCTAAGATGGGAAGTTAAAAAGATCATCAAAATAAAGATGGGGATGAGACAGATACTGATTCAGGTGATGAGATTCTAGAGCAGATGCTAGCTTCAAGACCTCCGCCATATACAACAACCCTTAGCACTGCAGATTCAAATTTGGCACAGCATACAAGACCAGTACAGATATTTAAAATTATCCCTCCGGCTGTGGCTCGACCACAGGTTGCAGCTCCGACTGTGGCTGATGCAACTGGAGTATGTATCTCAGCCCAAGTAGCGCCTGTAAATGCTCTGATATTACCCAAAGTTATTGCAAGTGCTCCTCCAAATGTAGATTTAAGGCCGGATGTTCACCATGTTGCTGGAGGTGTACCTACCACAGGGTTTGTTCCAACCTCACAAAATTCTCAGATTGTTGTGTGGATACCTCCACAGACAGTACACACACTGATAGATGGAGGAGTGTTAGTCTTCACAAGTCCTATTGCCCCTACTGATATAAATGATACTGAAGAGGGGGACCCACCAGTTTGGTTAGAAGGAGCAGCAGGGATTAAAAAGACAGACAGCACAGAGGTGTCAGAGCAGCCGGACACAGAGAGGTAAAAACTTTTAAGTGTAGCCCAATTGAAGATGAAATCGGAAGAGATTATATGGGTAGGATTAGAATTTGAACATATTAAGCAATTCCAAAGAAAGGAATTAATGTACCTGTGCAAGGAGATTGACTGAATTGGCTCAGAAATCCGAAATAGATCTTGAGGAAAATTTAAACTTGTTGAGAAGCTATAGGGTTCAATTGGATGATCCAGTGTTAGAAAACATGAGAATTTCAGGAATGTGTCTACATATTAAAGAACTAGTCAAATGCATTCAAAAAATGGAGAAAGACAGAGAAATTAGAAATGAAATGGGCAAAGAAGCACAAAAAGAAAAAGAGAGAGGAAGCTATAGCAAACAAGCAAGATGAGGAAAGCGAGGGTGAGACAACAGCATATCCACTCAGAGAAATAGCAGGAGGAATGTATGTACATTTTCCTTGGAGTAGAGATGATTTTGCTGCATTTACAAACAATTTTCCTATAATGAGAGACAAACCGGTGCAATGGTATGCACAAGGTGAAAGATTCATTAAGATTTCAAAAGAGTTGTGGTCAGATTTAAATACTTTTTTTGATATAGTGGTTCCTGTTTATTAATGGGCTGAATCTAAGAGAGCGGTACAGTGTCTGAATGAAAACCTGTGAGGGAGACTAGGACAAATGCACCATGTCCAATAGTGCTGAAGAAATATGAGGCAGTGATTACTTTTCTGAAAGGTAAAGTACCACCAAGAGATTTAGGGGCATATTATCAAGAAACGGTGTTAAAATTATCGCCACTTTAGTGGCGGAAAACTGCCACTAAAGCGGCGATAATGGGCTTGATAATATGCCCTTGAGAATTCCCATAGAAACCCATGTTCTGGTGGCAACATGGGCTTCTATTAGAATTCTCTGCAGCATATTATTATAATAATGTTAACGCCGTACTTGATAATATGCCCCCAAGATGGGCTTAAAATTAAAAGATCTACCCAAGAGCCAAAAGATACAGTGCATAAATATTATGAATGGTTGTAACAGGTATTTCAGCAGCACAGTGGACAAGAGTATCCTGAGAAAAAGTATATGGGATTTTTTTTGTCACAGTTTGTGTTAGGATGAACGCCAGAGATCTGTAAGCATATAACTCAAAGGGTGATCTATTGGCAGAGCAAGTTGTGCGATGAGATTCTGAGATACACCAAGTATTGTAGCAACAAGTTAGACATAAAGCAGGAAAAAATAAAGAGATGTTGACACAAACAAAGTTGGCTCTGAAAGGTTTTCAGAATCCTTATTTTACAGACATCAAGGGTACATGCAAGAAATTGCCGTTCCACAGGTTGATTTTCAGGGCAATGAAGGAGGGTTTAACATGTCATAAGGTAGAGGTAGAGGTATTCCTGTGGGTACAGGGTCTGGAATGATATTGCTGCTATGAAAAAGATTACCCCTGTCACATCTGTCTTAAAATTGGGCATTTGAAAAGAGAATGCAGGTATAATCTCAAGAAGGCGGGTGGAAATATGCAGATGCTGAGACAGCAGAATCAAATGCCTGTGCAAGGTCAGGTCCCAACAATGCCCACTCCACCTGTCCAAATGAACTTCCAAAGCTTGGGAAATCCTCAATTAGATTCAAATCAATTGCCAAAAAATAATGAAAACTCTTTTCAAAATTCCATGCCACAATTCCAGAATCCAATCCTGGATGTTTTACAAACATATCCCTTTTTCGAAATTGATGGTTCAGGCTCTGATAATTCCTAATGAAGATGCCAGAGAGAGAAGGAAGATTGTGTACTTGGCGTAGTCTTAGAGGTAGATCAGTTGTCCATTTGTGGATGCTGAAGTATATGGCCCACCGTACCATTTTAGATTGATACCGTTGCTACCAGATCCAGTTAGAACAGTGGAAGGTCCAGATCTGCCTCTCTCCGGGAAAACTATCCAAGTTGTAAGAGTTACAAATAAACAGTTCAGAAATCCTGTTTTAAAAACGGTCCCAGTAAAAATTGGCTCATTTGAAGAAAAACACCAGTTTGTTGTTTGTGATTCTAGCCCTGCAAATCTACTTAGAAGAGATTTGCTGTGCAAGTTAAATTGCACCAAATATTTCATGCCGGATGGTGTTGCTTTCCAGACCCATGAAGAGGACGTAGATTTTAAATTAATTAGACAGAAAAAAAAGATACAAGTGTTCCCTTTGTTTACTATTGAAGAATTGCCTGATGATATGAAAGAGACAGTGAATGCTGAAGTCTGGGATTTCACAGGAAAATATATTGGACTTTTAAATGGTGTAGAACCAGTCCAAATTACTGTAAAAAGTCAAATGCAGTGTTTCTCAGAACACCCCTTTACCATTTGACATCAGAACCCAATGCAGGAATAACGCCAGTCATAAGGGACATGTTGGAGAAAGGAATACTGAGGCAATTAAATAAAAGCCCATGTAACTCTTCAGTTATGGGTTTGCAGAAACCCAGTGGGAACTATAGAATAGTGCAGGAATTGAGGAAACTTGATTACATTGTTGTTCCTTGTCTCGTGGTGCCGAATCCAGCCAAAATATTATTACAGATCCCATTTACAGCAGAATGATTTACTGTCATTGATTTATGCCAAGTTTTCTTCTCAGTGCCTTTGCATGAAGAAGGCTGATATCTTTTTACCTTCATTTTTCAACAGAAAGTATTGTGATGGTGTTGGTCCCACAAGGGTACACAGAGAGTTCATCAATCTTCAATTATTCTGAAAATAAATCTTGTGACCTTAAACATGCCAAGCAAGTCGACCCTTGTACACCATATTGACGATTTGCTTGTGGCATCAGAAACATGAGATTCTTATCCCCAAGATGCCATTGCATTATTGAATCACCTGGCCTGAAAATGGGCACAAAATGCCTCCAGGAAAATGCAGTACTGTCAGAAAGAAGTTCAATATCTGAGACACATCATTATGAAAGGAGCTAGAAAGATATCTCCAGAGATATTGGAAGTAATCTTGCAGATCAATCCACTACAAACTCAAAAGGAAGTCAGGATGTTTTTAGGAATGGTTAGCTACTGTAGACAGTGGATACCAAACGTTTCCTTAATGGCAAAACCTTTCCTAAGATTGACATTCAGGGGCATATCAGATTTGATTCCAAGGGACAACCACTGTTCAAAAGAGTTCCTAGAGCTGACAGACAAATTGTGTCATGCCCGAGCACGAGGAATGCCTGATTATTCAATGGAATTCATGCTATTTAGCAGTGAGAGGGATGGGTGAGCTCTCTCACTGTAGGCACAGATGCATGGAGATGCCTGAAAACCAGTGACATATGTTTCTACCACACTTGATCCCATAGCTGCAGGGCCTTCCTGGTTGCCTAAAAGCAGTAGCTGCAGTGAGTACTAGTTTGGAGAAGGGTGAAAGCATAGCGATGGGTTATCCTTTAGCTGTTATGATCCAACACTCTGAGGAGCAATTATTTACGAGAACGAAAACACAGTGCGTAATTCATAATCGCTTGAAAAAATATGAACAACACATTTTGTCTTGTGACAATGTAGTTCTTAAAAGGTGTCATGTATTGATTTGAACCATTTAACTTTGTTGCCTACAAAGGACGTTGATTGTGATGAAATTGAACATTATTGTCTAGATATCACAGATTTTTGCTCCAAACCAAGACCCTATATGAAGGATGAACCCCCTATTCAGCCCGACCATGTACTCTTTGTAGATGGCTCATGTCTAAGAGGGTAACAATGTTACACTAAGGACAGAATATACAGTGTGCACAATAAACTATGTTATCGAAACTTCCTGGATGCAAAGAGTTACCTCAGCACAAGTTGCCAAATTCATTGCTCTTACAAGAGCATGCAGTTTAACTGCACAAATGAGGGACACCATTTTCACAGACAACCAGTATAGGTTTGGTGTGGTCCACGACTTTGGGCAGTTGTGGACACAGAGAGGATTCTTAACCTCTTTGGGGACCCCTATACGGAATGGGAGCCATGTCAAAAATCTATTCATAGAATTGCAGTTACCAAGAGAAATGTTGGTGGTTAAGTGTACAGTTCTTCAAAGTAGAAATGGTTACTCTGCAATAGGCAACAGATATACAGGCTCAGTGGCAAGGTATTGTGCTTTGTTAGCCTGCACATTTAATGGAGCTTTCCCATGTTAGTCCAAAAAACAGAGTTCATTCACAATGTTGATGAAAGTCACAGACACCTGGGACGAACTAAAGCGAGTCCAGGTAAATGCTTCAGAGGGAGAACAGAGCAGTTGAACAAAGGCAGGTTGTGAGAAAACTGCACATGACATTTGGATGCCTGCTAATGGGAGACCATTGTTGCTCAATAGCTTGTTCTTTCTAATGCCAATACACACACTTAGGAATGGATTCAAAGGTGAGACTTTTCAGGCAGAGTTGGTACAACCCCAGATTTCGAATTGTGGCTGAAGAAATTTGCCATAGGTGTGTCATATGCCAACAAATGAATGCAGGAAAGAAATCACATGTTACACAAACACATGTAGGGACATCAGGTGGTCCCTTTAATGGAATGCAGATGGACTTTATTGAAATGCCAGTTTTCAAAGGGCTGAGATAAGTCCTAGTCATTGTGTGCATTTTCTCAAGATGGGTGGAAGCCTACCTAACCCAGAGAAATGATAGTCTCACTGTAGCAAAGTTGTTATTACGTGAGTTGATACCCAGGTACGGAATTCTGATTTCTCTTAGGTAAGATAGAGGAACTCATTTTAACAATGAAGTTCTGAAGATGTTTTGTACAGCATTACAAATTGAGCAAAGATTACCCTGAAGTTACAGACCTGAAGCTTTTGGAATAGTTGGACAGGTGAACTGAACTATTAAGTCTCAATTGGCCAAAGGTTGTGCTACAACTTAAATGAAATGGCCAGACGCATTGCCTTTGGCGTTAGTGAGCATTCAAAGTACTCCAGACAAGAAGACGCGTCTGTCCTCACATGAAATATTCATAGGCAGAGCTATGAGATTACCAGCTGTCCCAGAAAATGCTCTCTTGAATATCACTGATGATAATATTTTGGATTAGTGCAAAGAATTGGCTGATATGCTCCATTCTATTTCTAATCAGATTTCAGTAACAACACATGACTACACCTAGAACAGTGCCACAAATTCAGCTTAGTTACTGCATCATGATCAAGAAACGCATTCAGACGACTTGTCTAGATCCCAGATGGAAAGGCCCCTTCCAGGTTATTTTGATTAAAAACTCTGCTGTTAAGTGTGTGGAATTCCAAGTTGGATTCATGCTTCTCAGACCAACATGATGGGAAATCCAGAAGAAGCAATAGTGGTCTATGATCCTGAAAGAAGAGCATTGGTGAATGCACCAACACCTAAGAGACCACCCAGACCAACAGCACCATTGTGAGTACAATAGCAAGCAAAGAAGGGGGTGAAGATCAACAAGCTGAATAATATATTCAAGTTCATAAAATTTAACAGAGTTAAATCGAAGTCTCTATAAAAAAAGAAGCAGAGACTTATCCTCAGAACAGAAGTGGTACTGAAACTGTGCCCACACAAACAGAAGATACAGACAAAGGAACACGTACTGTATTGAGGAGAGTAAATCGACAATCTGAATGGCCACAAAGCTATGAACACCAAAATCTGAGAGAAACCTCATCAATAGCACGAATACCAGAGCCTATACCTGAAGAAACTGAATCTAATGACGAAAGTGGTGTAGAATGAAATTAACAAACTCTCAGAAGATCCAAAAGAGCAAGGGTACCTTGTCGCAGACACTGAGCACCTGAGTGGTCAAATTACGTAAACTCTGTATTTAATGTTACCTTGGAAGATTTGTGCAAAGTTAACCTGGAGCTGCTAGAACCCCCATTGAGAACAATGAGAAGACTAAGGGGAAAAGATCTGAAAGAACCAGAAAGGAGAAATACATTAATAACTCAATGATAAAACAAATTGTGCTGTTAGACCTTTGCTATTTTAGTTTTTTATTTTACAGAAGATCGACCTATGCCCGAGTGAGCAGTAGAAGAGTAGGGTAACTTATTTAGAAGAACACCGAGTAGGGTTAAGGATTGTCTAATTAGTAACTGTACTCACTGAACCAAAGAAGCGTGAAACTGACTCAAAGAGAAATGTGTTGCATGAGAGATATTATTAATAACAGTAATAATGAGTACTGTAGTACTAATAGAATTTTATCTAACACCTGAGACAGAGAACAAACAAAGAATTCAACTAAAAGACATACATATCTTAGCTTAGAAGGTCAACCTAAATATTCTTTCATGGTCTTTAACAAATACAACTTTTCTGCTAATGTTTACTCTAGGTTGGTGCAAGAATACACTAATGCTATGGACGCAAAAGACTTATGTATGTGCACACTTACCAACATCTGTTTCAGAAGAAGTAACATATTACCACATGCCTTTATCCTATGATTTTTTATGAACCATTTAACTTTCTTATTTTATAGAAGAGGACATTTCAAATATTTCTATTCTAATCATGATCTAATACTCTCAAAGTCCTTCAGTAGAAAGCACAAATTTACACCCACTAGCATAAAAAATGGATACAGCCTGGTACTATTTCTCCCCACACTGTTCAATAGATAGTGTTCAAGCTTGCAAGAATAATCTAACATGTTTAATGTGACCAATATAGTAGATATACATATTGTCAGTTTAGAGGAAAGGTACACTAGCACGACATAAACTAGGAATAAAAGTAATGATGTTTTAGAAAATGCTTGGAAAAAGGAAGAGAATGAATTTAGAAAGAAGATAGTTTACCCTAAATTAAGTTTAGAAAGCCAACATAAAGGAAAGCTTTGTGTTTACAAAAGGACACCCAAGCAAAATAGACATGCATGAAACAGTACTTGTGAACACATGTGTGAACTAACGGAGAAACTTGGAACATTTTGAAGAGAGAAGAGAACCTGATTCCTGGGGTTTGCTATATCTGTGGATTAAATGAGCATGTCTTGTTGCCAGCCCACTGGTAGGGTATTTGGTATTTAGGTGTACTAATTCCAAATATGTATCTTGTGCAAATCTTAGGTGCATTAACATTGACATCATCACCTAGACAGAAACAAAATGCTGAAACTGCAACAGGTTTAGTAGCAGTCATATTTGAAACAATCATCCCACCTGTAGGCATCATTTTAAATGGTGAAAAGATTAGCAAGTTGGCTACCGTTGTTGACAAAATGGCAACAAACACATCTGGAGCTTTTCTTATAATTAACACTGAAATAATTGCTACTATATATACTCTTGCACTAGACATCTTACTTGCAAAATGCTTAAATTAACTCACTGCTGCACATACATGCCTAAGAAAAGTAAAGAGATTGAAAACTATGCAATGAAAATTTCAGTTTTATAACCTCAGTTACACGAATTGGAAACACCAAATATTTTTGTAAATTTTAGGAAAGGAGTTCAAACAAATGAAAACTGGTTTTAAACAGCAAGAAAGGGGATTTTGAAAGCAATACTAATGCCAATAGTAATAATAGGGCTTAGGCTAATATTTCATTACACGTAAGCTTATCAGCTTTAGGTATATGTTATGCAAAATACAGGACAAGATGCAAAGAAAGTTATATGAAAGGGACTGAGGTTAGAGGGGAATAATGAATGATGATTACAAGAAGCCACTGAAATTCAGTTCTGAATAGCTATTAGTTTGGACTGAAGGGTTCTCGTGGGAATTCAGAGTGAATTTAACACCCATGAATGTTAGAAACTAAGTACACAACTTGAAGATAGTGCCTTACTGACTTTGGATGTTTACCATGAGAACGAAGGAAGAAGCAGCAGACCATTGAATGATCTTTCCTCATTGGCTTATGATGGCCTAACACCAGCATGTATTGTTACATGTGTTTTTGTGTTTATAATATACATGTCCCTAGTTAGACTCCTAGAGAGCTTTATGCTGTCCTACCCAGTCCAGGCTATCCTTCTGTGACCATACCTTTTGTCTTTATCATATTTTGCCTCATTCGGTGTGAGCTACTGCTGACAGTGATTTCTGCCATCTACTACTTTGTGGGTGTTAATTTCTTTAATGGTTATGACTACTGCTGTAACTGTTTTCTTAGCTTGACTTTGACCAGTAGTTAATGTGACTGTTTGCTGATGCCATTTCAGAGAAAAGATTCAGTTGAGTTTCCAGAACAACTCTTCATGAGGAGTTCAACAAAAATCTGATTCTGTTTCAAAGCTCCTTTACGATCTTGCTCTTTTCCGTTAGGTCTCTTTATAGGTTCTTGTGGGTTAGGGTCTGATAGAGTAGAAAAGGGACTTAAATTCCTTTATGGACCATGTTGAAATGTTCTTGATTGACTCATACCATGATTGTATTGGTATTTCTGTAAACTGATTTATCTGATTTACTAATTTGAATAAAGAGACCAAAATATTATACTAAACTTTTACCAATAGATAAAGGTTTTTAAACTAATTCAAAATTCTCATCTTTGACAATACTTATTGAGATGTTTTCAACTTATTCTCCATTCTAAAATGGTGGCAAAGATCCATTTGGCCTGAAGAAGAACAAGATGCGCCAATGGTGGCCACTTTTGTAAGTTACGGGTTGAACTGATTAAAATAATAACGTTTCGCACCAGCAACTATATCTCATAAGCCTATTTGATTAACCATGTCTTCAGACATTTTTGAAAGGAGCTGAGATCAATTGGCTGTTGGATTTTCATAGACAAAGAGTTTCACACGGTAGGGAAACTTAATTCCAGTTCATTCACACCTACTTATGCATTTATGTATGTATATACTGTTTCTATAGTGCAAACCTAGCCAAAAAGCAATGAAGTGCTGTCCAAGTGCAAAGGCAAGCTTATTGTTAATTAGAAATAGAAGAGGAAGCTGGGTTGTGGTTGGTTAATGTATTGTGATGTCGTGTTCTGTAAAGGTTGAGCTTTCAATACTTTTCTATATTGGAGCAGCAATGGGACAGCGATCATGAATACGGGGATGTTCTTCTAGATCCTGGATCCTTAAATGGAAAAGGCCAGTTATCTTGTTCTTTTCTTGTTTACACTTCTTAGTCTGCAGTCGGATGGTGTTCTGGATGCAGGTGTGTTGAGAACCTCCTGAGATGGTGCACTTGTGTGTAAGATAAAAAGGGTGCTGGTCATGATCTCTGTGAAGATAATGCAGCTGGGTTTGAGGATGGTAGGCGCCTTCAAGGGGAGCCAATGAAGTTCCATCAAGATGGAGTTGATGTGATCCTATTTTCTCAGCATGTAGGATGCCCCTAAAGGGAGCCAGATTGAAGTCTGGAAGGGCACGGAGTAACACATTACAATACACCAGTATTAAAATGTGATAGATTCGTCTGAAAAGTGGATGGCATCACAAAGAACAGCCGGTTCCCCTGCTAATTATCATTTTTATATTCAGTAGAGCTTTTGATGATTACTTTTTCTAGCAAACTGTCTTTATTCACAACCTGACCTTGGAAAACTCAAGGTTATTTTTCTATAGAAGTGCCCTTGTTCTAACTGAACAGATACTGAGTGGATATTTTCAGCTATGCACACAGGTTAAGATAACCTATTTTTTGAAAAGCCTTATAGAATGTTTTACCACCACTAGTACCTCAGACTTTTAGAAGATAATAGGAGGGGGAGTTTAATGTCTGTATCTGGGAAATGTCTTGGGCGTGCTTCCTATTGTACCTGAGCTTTGGAAGTGCCTGTGAAGGGTCATACTAGCTGGCCTCTTGTATTCCCAGAGACGTAAAGCCCTAGCAGTGTATCTTCCTAAAGAAACACCTGATAAGAGAAATTTACTGTGCTGGAGCTCTTGCTGAGAGGGACTGAGCCTGCTTCACACTTTTGTCTGTGACTGGGTGTTAGAGTCGGGGATCTCTGGTTGGCGCAAGGTTGCCCTTGTGTCAAGCAGGAACCCTCTCCTCTACGTCAGGGCGCAGGATAACCCCTCGTGAATGACCCTTGCTCACCCTCTAGGTGCGTGGCGTGAGCAGCCAAGGCGATTCCTCAGGCGTTGTTGGTTAAGCACTTACAATCATACACACAGTAAATACATCAATCCCCCCAGAAACGGACACCAGACTTGGATATGTAGAAAAATACGCTTCTTTATGTAAAAATAGGTATATATCTCTCAGCAGACTTATCACAAGACCAATAACGTTTTCGCTATGCCACCAGGTTGTAAAGCAGGCAAATGTTCTTTGTTCGTAGCTTCAAATGGATACTTTGTAGTCTCTTGCAAATGTTACTTGTGGTTCCAGTACTTACAGAGATCGACTCCTGCGAACGGGGAAATAAGGCGTTGCGGGCCCCGAGCCCGATACTGGAACTTCTTTCGTGATGTGGAGAGTCGGCACAGGTCGGTGCGACTCTCAGCTTGGGAAGTGGTCTTGGGTCCTCGATCAGCGGGTGTGGGCAGGTAGGCAGGCGCGGCCAGCGACCCTCAGCACGGCGGTGCAGGGGGGGTCTCCACAGCGGGGGCGGCGCGGCCTGAGGTGTCCGGGGATAGCGAAGCGGGGTCACAGGGCACGGTCGGTGCAGCTGGATGACCCGGCGTAGATCACAGTCGTCGGACGGTTTCCAGCGGGAGGGGTGATAGCGCGTTCAGCGCGCTCCAGTGGCAGGCGGTGACAGGGGCGCAGGCGGCCTAGCCCGGGGACAGAGAGCGGCTCCGGACGGAGCGGGGCTCTCACGGGGTTGCGGCAGGCGAGCTCCTGAGTGTCACGGCCCTAGGAGGGGCGTTGAGGGGCGCAGTCTCTTTCCAGCGGGATGCACACACGGCTCGAATCGGACGACGAGCAAAAGCACAGAGAACCCACTGGTCCTGGGGTTCAGTTCAGGGGGCAAGCTCAGAACAAGCCCTTGGAGAATGTTTAAAGCACAAAGCAGCAAAGTCTTTTCAGTAGTCTCTTCCTCTCCTTTCTCAGCAAGGCAAGCAGCAGGCCAGCTCCTCCAGCGTCTTCTTCTCCTTCTAGTCGGGCAGAGGTTCTTTGTGGTAAAACAGGATTCTGATTTCTAAGGAGCCAGGCTCCTACTTTTATACCATGATTCTTTTGTTCTTTAGCGCCAGGGGGCCTGGGCCTGGCTCAGTCCAGTTCTGGAGCACTTTGTTATGGTGACTCTGCTCTTTCCTTTCAGCAGCAGGGCAGAGACAGCCGCTCCACAGGGGGCGGCGCCGGCTTTGTGGTGGCAGAGCACAGGTCTATTCAAGAGTCAAGGTGTACTCCTCCCACCCATCCTGGTGTCACCTCTCTACCCACCACCTGGCAGCCAACCTGTCTCTGGGGATTCCCCAACCCTGCTCCTTACTGTTGCTAGGCAGAACACACACACACAGCAGAGGCGGACTGAAATGGCCAGGTCAGTAAATACTAACTTTCTAAAAGTAGTATTTACAAACCCAGGATATTAAAATAAACTTGACTACAAGTCTCAGGGGGAGGCTCCTGAGACGCCAGACTTACCGAAAGCACTGTCCGAGCACAGCAGGAGAAGCGGGGGAGTTTGCTGGGCTTTTCCCTGACCCAGCGCAGAGACACCGACGTACCGCTACCGCGACCGAGTAGCGCGAGGGGACTACATCCCCCATGAGCCCTTGCTCCTTGGCACGCCTCTTCCGGCAACAGCGCGCCCTGAGGCGCTAGAAAACCGGCGGCTTCCTCGGTGGAGCGGGGGAGGCTCCTGAGACGCCAGACTTACCGAAAGCACTGTCCGAGCACAGCAGGAGAAGCGGGGGAGTTTGCTGGGCTTTTCCCTGACCCAGCGCAGAGACACCGACGTACCGCTACCGCGACCGAGTAGCGCGAGGGGACTACATCCCCCATGAGCCCTTGCTCCTTGGCACGCCTCTTCCGGCAACAGCGCGCCCTGAGGCGCTAGAAAACCGGCGGCTTCCTCGGTGGAGCGGGGGAGGCTCCTGAGACGCCAGACTTACCGAAAGCACTGTCCGAGCACAGCAGGAGAAGCGGGGGAGTTTGCTGGGCTTTTCCCTGACCCAGCGCAGAGACACCGACGTACCGCTACCGCGACCGAGTAGCGCGAGGGGACTACATCCCCCATGAGCCCTTGCTCCTTGGCACGCCTCTTCCGGCAACAGCGCGCCCTGAGGCGCTAGAAAACCGGCGGCTTCCTCAGTGGAGCGGGGGAGGCTCCTGAGACGCCAGACTTACCGAAAGCACTGTCCGAGCACAGCAGGAGAAGCGGGGGAGTTTGCTGGGCTTTTCCCTGACCCAGCGCAGAGACACCGACGTACCGCTACCGCGACCGAGTAGCGCGAGGGGACTACATCCCCCATGAGCCCTTGCTCCTTGGCACGCCTCTTCCGGCAACAGCGCGCCCTGAGGCGCTAGAAAACCGGCGGCTTCCTCGGTGGAGCGGGGGAGGCTCCTGAGACGCCAGACTTACCGAAAGCACTGTCCGAGCACAGCAGGAGAAGCGGGGGAGTTTGCTGGGCTTTTCCCTGACCCAGCGCAGAGACACCGACGTACCGCTACCGCGACCGAGTAGCGCGAGGGGACTACATCCCCCATGAGCCCTTGCTCCTTGGCACGCCTCTTCCGGCAACAGCGCGCCCTGAGGCGCTAGAAAACCGGCGGCTTCCTCGGTGGAGCGGGGGAGGCTCCTGAGACGCCAGACTTACCGAAAGCACTGTCCGAGCACAGCAGGAGAAGCGGGGGAGTTTGCTGGGCTTTTCCCTGACCCAGCGCAGAGACACCGACGTACCGCTACCGCGACCGAGTAGCGCGAGGGGACTACATCCCCCATGAGCCCTTGCTCCTTGGCACGCCTCTTCCGGCAACAGCGCGCCCTGAGGCGCTAGAAAACCGGCGGCTCCCTCCGCGTCGCGGGACGCGCGCGGGCGACGCCGGGCTGAGCCCGGGCAGAGGGCGGGCCGTCTGTGGCCGTCAGGGGCCAAAGGAGGCCGGGCTGGGCCACCCCCCTAACCCTGGGTCTGAAATTTCCACCGAACGGACCCTTCGTGGAGATCGTTACCAACTGGGGTTGCTACTCTGAAGGTAATTGGGAGCACTGCTATGTTCGTTTAGCTGATAAGGATTGTGACGACATCTTCAGTAGTTTCTGTGTGTTCTACTGCTTTAAAAGTTCTTTCTGTTACTTGGTCCGACTAGTCTGCTTCTATGGCTAAAAATATTAACAAAGCTGTGGCCAAGGGGGGCACAGGGACTTTGGACGCCTTTTTGAAGAAAGCTGAAACTGTGGTTGCCAGAGAAATTGCAAGTGTTGAGAGGAGGCTTTCCCTGGAACCAGGACTATCGGCTAACCACGGATTGCAGCTGAATGCCCCTATTAATGTCACTGATGTGAGCTTGCCTAGTTGTCCATCTATTGTAGAGACTGCACTAGAAGTGAGTGACATTGTTGTTCCTTCTGTAGTAGATGGTATTGACGATCTTCATCTCTCACCTCGAACTACTCGTTCTGGTCAATCTCGAGTATCAATGTCTGCCCCAACTAACTTAAAAATTGGTAAAAGAAAAGCGTCCAAGGGCCCAATTGGAACGCGTCAAAAAGTAAAACAATTTAGGACTGTAAAGTCTGCTACTGAGTTAGCTCCACAGGATTCCATATTGCCCCCTTTGGTACAGGGGAACAAGACGATTGGGGCAGGCGCAAATGTTGCTCAGATTCCTGATGTTTCTGTTGGTTTTAACTTGCTTGATTTTTTAAGGCGTATGGATGAGCAATTGAAGGTCTCTTTGACTCCGGTTTTGAATAGACTTGAGAACATTGAGAATAGACTTACTTCGATTGAGCGCCATATAGCTGGTCAGGAAACAATCTTAAACACTCGTAACTCATTGGAGAAACCCACCCTAGCAGGAGTTATTTCCAGAGTATCCGACCTAGCTGATTCCATGATATCTTCCACTGTAGGTGTTACTAACCTAGCTGCAGTGGCTGTTGCACCACCTGTTGAACCACCTGGAGGTGCTAACTTGAGCTCTCGGGATGTCCCAAGGAGAGTAAGCCTGCCCCCCACACAGGTAATCAAAGAATACCCTTTGCATTTGCCACCAGAGGCTTGTCCGTATACTGTCATTTTGGCAAATGTCCCTCCATCTACTGATGGGAAGGAAGAAAATTGGTCTTCTTTAAGGAACAAAGCCCTACATTTTTTAGCTGAAAAGACAGTTTTGGGGAGCCACCTTTTTAAGTGCTTTAAAATGGTAAGAAGGGTTCCCTGGGTGGGGAAGCTAAATAAGACACTTAAGGGCGACTGTGTAGTCGTGAGTTTTAGCTCTCCGGAATTGGTAGCTAACATCTTTAGACAGGCAGGAACGTCTAGATTACACGTTGATTATGTGAATATCCTCCCATTGGGGTTTTTCTATCCACCTCACTTTCAGAGACGGGGCGGGAATACTGGCTATAACGCCCAACCTGTCCCTGTGTTTAGACCACTGGCCTTGAGTAACAGATACGAGGTCCTTAGTTCTCTGGACACAAATGACTGACTTCATGTAGCGCACAGCCAGTCTTGGGACATTGAAGTCAGTGGAGTGTGTATGGAAAACGAGGGAAGTGTGTTGCCTGCAAATGACATCACTGGTCCTTACGGTCCGGGTGTTAGTTCCGTTACCCGATTCACTGATCGGGATAAGGGTATTAATCGGCTAAAAATTAAGTTCACCCCAGATAACAAGGTTAATGCTTCCGTTGGCACACCTAATTATCCGCCTGTAAGGGCTTTAGCTAGGGAGGTGGTTACGGACTCCTCCCCCCATCCCTTGGCTATGGGTAATAGTGTGGCCAATGTATTAGTAAATAGGGTTATTGCTCTGTCATGGAATATAGCGGGGTTGAGAACAAAAAGAGAGGATACAGTTTGGAAGACATTTCTCGCCTCCTACCATATAATTGCATTACAAGAGACGTGGGAGGCCAGAGATCCCTTTTACTTGGATGGGTTCCAGTCTTTTATTAAATATGCTGTCCCTTCTTCCTCGGGGAGACCCAGTGGTGGCCTCTTGTTATTATTTAGTCTTAAGCTATTGTATAGCACAGAACTTGTTAAGACTAGTTCACCCAATATATTGGCGGTTAAGGTTGTAGGTGTCAACCTCCCATCATTGTTAGTTGTGAACTTTTATAATTCATTTACGAGGACGGATGAATTGGAGCATTTAAAGGCTTTATTTACCTTTCTAGAGGATTTCGATGCAAATAATGTTACCCCTTATTATTTGTTACTGTTTGGCGATTTTAATATTCATTTAAGACAATCTAATTGTTTTGAAAATTTTGAGCAGGCTTATTGTCCGCAGGTGGAAGCCCTTTTTGATTTGTCAAAAGGTGGGATGTTTCTAGACAGTATTGTATCTGCTTTCAACTTATTCATGCCATTGCAGAATTTAGTATCTCCTGTGCCCACATTTACTGGTCAGGGTAACAACAGTATTATTGATCATATATTAATTTCCTGCACTATGAAGGGACTGATAGGACCTTTTTGTGTCACGGCTAATGTTCTTAGTGACCACAACCCACTATCGTTGGAATTAAACATTAAGAATGTCCTTAGGCCTATTCATATGTCTACAATTTCTAATTCTAACATAGTCCCCACTAAACAGGGAACTCGTTTGAGATGGGAGGTTATTACCCCTAGTGATTTTCTTGAGAAATTGTATCATAGTAATTTGGAGGATTTTAATATTTGCCTAGCGACTGAATCTAAATCAGGGGATATCCTTGGTGCCTTTGAGCGAATAACCAGCCAGGTTATGGATAAGTTAACTCTCGTTGGGAAACCAAGACCTAAGAAGCATAAAAACTGGTTTGATCAGGCATGTAGTAGCGCGCACTCTACTCTCTTGCTGGCCTTAAAAGACGGCGCGAAAGACACCAGTAGGATTGTGGAGGCAAGAAGATCCTTCAAGAAAGCCCTAAAGGCAAGGAAATCTTGCTTGAAAGATTTGGCGTGGGAAGAACTGTCAGACGCTAGTGTCTTAAAAAGTAGTTCCCAATTTTGGAAAGTAATTAACAGCCCACTTTTTAATGAATTGGAAAATACTATTAATGAGTGTCTCATTGCCCCAGATAAATGGGTGTCTCATTTTAGTGGGCTTTATTCCGAGATTCCTGACCAGAATCCTGTGAATTTTGGGGATACAAATCTGTCATCGACAATTAATTTTACTCAGACTGAAGTTCAGGACGCCATTGAATCAATGGCAAAGGGCAAAGCACCCGGCCCCGATGGCGTCCCGGCGGATTTGTACAAGGCAGATTCTAAGTACTGGGCGAAAATTCTAACTTCAGTTTTTAATGCGGCAGCAAAGGAGGGTGTTCCCCGTTCTTGGGGTAAGGCCGTGATAGTACCAATATTTAAAAAAGGTGCAAGAGAGGATCCGGCATGTTATCGGCCTATTTCTCTTCTTGACTCCGCAACAAAAATAATGGGTAAAGTCGTCCTAGCACGGTTAACATCTTGGCTGGAGGATAACTCCATTATTTCGGACTTACAGTACGGTTTCAGAAAGGGAATGAGCACGGTAGGCCAATGCCTTAACTTGCATCTTATCATTGGGAAGTATACGATTGCGAAGCAGGGGGTCTTACATTTAGCATTCATGGACCTATCGACTGCTTTTGATTTGGTTAATCGCCAAAAACTATGGGCTTCCCTGGCAACTATGGGTCTTGACCCCGTGCTGATTTCCTTTTTGGCACTTATACATGAAGGTACTACAGCGGCGGTCCGTTATAATAAGGACGGGAATCTAACTGATGCCTGGCAGGTGAAGCGTGGGGTGAGACAGGGGTGCATTCTTGCCCCCCTGCTCTTCTCACTCTATATTAATAACCTGGGGGACGTTTTGTCTTCATCTTGTAAAGACATCCCAAGAGTAGGTAATAAGTTGATTCCCGCGTTGTTGTACGCGGATGACACGGTCTTATTGGCGAGAACTGCTAGAGGCCTTCAAGCCCTTTTAAATGGTTTTAACGATTTTATGGTCTCTCTGGATTTAGTAATAAATTTTAAGAAATCTCATTCTATGACAATAGGAGATGGAGCTGCAAAAAAGGTAAAATTCTTCTGCAATAAGCAGGTGCTAACAAAAGTCCAGACCTTTCCATATTTAGGGGTCACTTTTGATGACCGAGGTTCATGGGTCGCGCAACGCGCGCTGAAACAGAATATCCTCGCCAGGGCAACCGGAGCGTTGTTGGGTTTTGCAAAACGTCTGGGTTGCAAGCCCTTGCCCGCGATCTTGAAAATATATAACGCTAAGTGCGTGCCTATGGCCCTGTATGGTAGTGAGGTCTGGGGCTATGCATCTGCAGTGGAGATTCAACCAATTGAGAATGCCTTTTTCCGGAAACTTTTGTCATTGCCTGTTTCTACTTCAATTTTTAATATTCATGAAGATCTGGGGGCTGAATATTTAGTGGACCAGATTGCCGTTGCCCCTTTAATGGGCTGGCTAAGGGTTTGGGCGCAGCACCCACCAACCCTAAACCAGCTCATTATACATGATTGTCTGGCACTTGACAAAGCCATGTGCATTCCCTGGCTACGATATATTAAATCTAAGATGGAGACTCTTGGCTGCCCAGAATTATTTGAGAGACCCTGTGAGCTGTCCAAATCGCAAATAAAAGACTTAAAGTTTCAGTTCATGTGCAGGGCAAAGTTGCAGAGGGAAGGTGAGGAAGTGTGTAAACCGTCTGTTAGGAGATTTGTCATGTTAAGTATGGGCTATGTGATGCAGCCATACCTGACTTATATTAATAACCCTTTTCATTTGTTTTTATTGATTAGGTTTAAACATGACATGTTACCCTGGCTCCTAGCACACCCGAAGGGCTTTTTTAAAGAGGGCACTTTGGGCCCCTGTCCATGTGACAACTCCTCCATACAAAATACGCTGCACATGATTTTTTTCTGCAAATTCTACACTTTGTTACGTAAGAAATTTATTTGCCCAATTTTTAAGAACTGTCACTTTGTCCAAGTAAGGCCCGCTTTGGTATTTCTGCAAATGCTGGGCTCTCCCTTTGTCTGTTTTGGAGTTGCCAGTTATCTTTCAGGGGCTATTAGATGTAGAAATCGAATGTAGGTTAATATATTTTAGCTCTAGTCTTTTTATAATGTGTGAGAGTCCGAGATCAGGCCTTTTTTATCTTCTTTCTTTTGAAATCATGTAATAGGTTCTTAAATTTTGGCCTGTTTTAAATCTTTTAACACTTTCGCCAATTATTTGTGTAAACATATGCTTATGTATATTTGTGTACTTTGCATTGTCTGAATTTTCTTTGTTAATTATCTTTATATGTAACTTTTTGCAAATGAAATTGTCTGTATGCTTTGATGGTTTTAATTATTAACCGAATAAAGCTATTGTTGACTGACTGACTGACTACAAGAAGTATTTTATTATTCTGAGTTCAGGCATACTAAACTTGACATTCTACCATGCTCTCTGAGTCCACTGGGGTCACAGCGTGTAGTGACTCCAGCAGCCCATTCTGGCCTATGGAGAGCAGGTAGCCTTCAATAGTGAAAAACGAAAATGGCTGTAATTCACTACTAAGACATGCCACACACATCAGGGCATGTCCTACCTTATGCCTACAATGCACCCTGCCCTTGGGCCTACCAGAGGGGTGGCTAATATGTAGGTAAGGGAAGGTTTGGGGACTGGCAGTGGGGGCACTTGCGAAGTCAGTGCGACGGTCCCAGACCGCGCACAGGGTCTGCGGTGGCAGACCCTAGTCACATTTTACAAGGCCGCTTTCTGTGGGTGGCGCAACCAGCGCTGCAAGCCCAGCAGCAGCATTGGCATTCACAAGCCCTGGCACCCCTGGTGCACTTTACTGGGGACTGACAGTAAATCCAATAAACCAATCATGAGCATCAATTACAGGTACACTTTACCTAGGGAGCACTTGCACTGCGGCACAGGTTAGCCGTGGCGCAGTGCCCTGAGCGGACAACATCAGCAAAACAATCGAGGCACACCATCAAAAAGTGGAAGGGAAACTCACGCCAAGGTGCCAGGTCTAACACGTGTCCCCTCCAGCTGAAATGTGGGGAGAACTACCCTTGCCCAGGGGGTTCCTCGTCACTAAGGCGGAAATACCTGGACAGACCGTCAGCGTTGGCGTGATCTGTACCAGGATGGTGTTCCACCGTAAAGTCCATACCCTGTAGGGAGATGGACCACCTCAACAGCTTCGGGTTCTCACCCCTCATTTGCATCAACTATCTGAGGGGCCTGTGGTCCGTCTGAACCCGGAAGTGAGACCCAAACAAGTAGGGTCTTAGCTTCTTCAGCGCCCAGACCACAGCAAATGCTTCTCGCTCAATTGCACTCCACCTACTTTCCCGTGGAAGTAACCTCCTACTGATGAAGGCTACGGGTTGGTCCCAGCCCTCCTCAGTCATCTGTGAGAGAACAGCCCCTACACCATGCTCTGAAGCGTCTGTCTGTACTAGGAATTCCTTGGAGAAGTCAGGGGCCAAGAGCACGGGCGCCGTGCACATGGCAGTCTTCAGGGTGTCGAAAGCTTTCTGACAGGTGTCAGTCCAGATCACGTTCCTGGGCTGCTTCTTGGAAGTCAGCTCTGTCAAGGGGGCAACGATCGTTCCATAGCCCTTGACAAACCTCCTGTAGTACCCAGTGAGCCCCAGGAAGGCCCTCACTGCGGTCTGCGTCTTGGGGGGTTCCCAAGCCAGGATGGTCTCAATTTTGGGTTGCAAGGGTGCCACCTTGCCACTCCCCACTTGGTGTCCCAAGTACACCACGGAACCCTGCCCGATCTGGCACTTGCTTGCCTTGATCGTGAGGCCTGCTCGGCGCAGAGCCATCAACACTTCCCAGAGGTGGCGCAGGTGTTCGGGCCAGGTGGCACTGAACACTGCGATGTCATCCAGGTAGGCGGCACTGAACGCATCCAGCCCAACCAGTACCTGGTTGACCAACCTCTGAAAGGTGGCAGGGGCATTCTTCATTCCAAATGGCATGACTCGGAACTGGAAGTGCCCATCTGGTGTAGAGAATGCTGACCTCTCTTTGGCCCCATCGGTCAAGGCGATCTGCCAGTACCCAGACGTTAAATCAAACGTGCTGAGGAACCGGGCAGCCCCCAGCCGATCAATGAGCTCATCAGCTCTGGGGATGGGGTGCGCGTCAGTCTTAGTTACTGAATTGAGTCCTCTGTAGTCCACACAGAACCGGAGTTCAGGTGTGGCTCCCGGCGCAGCAGCTTTGGGGACCAAGACCACGGGGCTGGACCAAGGACTGCTGGAGGACTCAACCACCCCTAGCGCAAGCATTTTGGAGACCTCCTCCTTGATGCAAGCTCTGACCCTGTCAGTTACCCTGTAAGCCTTATGCTTCACAGGTAAGCTGTCTCCTGTGTCCACATCATGGACGCACCAATCTGTGACACCAGGAACCAGGGAGAACCTATCTGGAAACTGCCCCAGCAAGTGGCGGCAATCTTCCTGTTGTTCGGGCGTCAGGGTGGGGGAGAGGTTAACTCCATCCACTGACCCATCTTTCTCAGAGGCTACTAAGAGGTCAGGAAGAGGCTCGGTCTCCTCTTCCATTCCATCATCAGTGGCCAGCAGCATGCCCACTTCGGTCCTCTCTAAGTGGGGCTTAAGGCGGTTAACATGTAGGACCCTCAAAGGGTTCCTGGGAGACTGCATGTCCACCAAGTAGGTGATAGGACCTTTGCGCTCCACAACCTCAAATGGACCTGTCCACTTATCCTGAAGTGCACAAGGCTCCACTGGGGCCAAGACTCACACCTTTTGTCCAGGTTGAAGCTCTACCAGAGTGGCATTCCGGTAGTTCCACCGCTTCATCTCCTCCTGGCTGGCTTCCAGATTCGCCTCAGCAAGTTGCCTGAAACGCCTAGTCTGGTTTCGGAAGGCCAGCATGTAACTGTATACATTCTGGGGAGGTTTCCTGGGAGATTGCTCCCAGCCTTCCTTTACCAAACTCAGAGGTCCTCTTACCGGGTGACCATACAGAAGCTCAAAGGGGCTGAACCCTAGAGACTTCTGTGGCACCTCTCGGTAAGCGAAGAGCAGGCATGGCAAGAGGACGTCCCACTTACGCCTCATTGGACCGTCCAGGCCCATGATCATGCCTTTGAGGGTTCGGTTGAATCTCTCAACCAACCCATTTCCTTGGGGGTGGTAAGGAGTGGTGAACTTGTAAGTTACCCCACACTCCTTCCACAGGGATTTCATATATGTGGATATGAAATTGGTCCCCCTGTCGCTCACCACCTCTAGAGGGAATCCCACTTGGGAGAAAATTCCCATCAGTGCTCGTCCCACCACGGGGGCCGTCACTGTCCTCAGAGGGATGGCTTCAGGGTACCGGGTGGCATGGTCCACCAAGACCAGGATGAACCTGTTGCCCAGGGCTGTCTTGGGGTCCAGAGGCCCCACAATATCAATACCCACTCGCTGGAATGGCGTACCGACCATGGGGAAGGGCTGCAGAGGAGCCTTGTGCTTCCCTCCGCTCTTACCACTTGCCTGGCAAGTCTGACAGGTTCTGCAGTAGGAATCTGAATTCTTGTGCATTTGGGGCCAGTAAAAGTGGGTGACAAGCCTGTCATAGGTCTTGTCCATCCCCAAATGTCCTGCTAAAGGCACATCATGAGCCAGCCCCAGTAGGAAGGTTCTGAACTTCTGGGGTACCACCAGCACACGGGCTGACCCAGGTTCAGCAGCCTTAGGCTCGGAATACAGGAGGTCACTCTCCCAGTACACGTAGTGTGTTTTGGCCTGAACACCATTGGCCTGGTCTGCAGCCTGCTGCCGCATACCCACGAGAGAGGGGCATTCTTTCTGCTCCCTGCAGAATTCCTCCCTGGAGGGACCTCCTTCTTGCTGCCAATGGGTCAGCTCAGGCAGGTCTCCCAGTTCGGCAATCTGTTCCCCGGTAGGCTCCAGAGCATCCCCCTCAGGGTCTACTTCCTCCTGGGCCGTGGGAACTTCGGGGGCCGGTTTCCCGCGCCTCCTGCGCCTTCTCCCTAAGGCCGGTTCCTGGACCTCTCCCTCAGGCTCCAGGACCCTCTCAACACCCCTACTGGCTGCCATGGACCGGGTGGTCACGCACGCCCAGTCGGGTAGACCCACCATCCTCAGATGCGTGGTCTTCTCCACCTTTTCCCAAGGGGAGCTCTCCAGGTCGTTCCCTAGCAGACAGTCTACAGGCATGTCAGTTCTCACAGCGACTTGTAGAGTACCAGAGACCTCCCCCCACTCAAAGGGAACTTGAGCCATTGGACAACGACTCTCTATGTTGTCAGCATTGACAACCCTACAGTAGGCATTGGGTACAATCTGCTCTTGAGACACCAGGTGTTGCCTCACCGAAGTCACGCTGGCTCCTGTATCTCTAAGAGCCTCAACCTTTTTTCCATTGATGGTCACTACTTGCCCATATTTCTTAGTGTTAGAGGGTAAGTAGGTTTCAGGGACCATCTCACTGTCTCCTAGCGAGACTAGGGTCATCTGCCCGGGACCCCCACCCTCCTGGACTGCTACCTCCTCCCCAAAGTTAATATTAGCTACTTGCCGGGGTGGAGCACCAGTGGGTGCGGTCTTACCAAACAGGCGACACTTAGGATCAGAGGCAATGTGACCCGGGTCACCACACCTATAACAATTGAAGGGCCCCTTTGGAACAGGTCTACCTGTCGGGGCCCCGTTCTGCTGCTGGGGTGGGGGAGGCTGAGAACCCTTCTGCTGGTTCCCTTGGGGATTACTTTGGGGGCCTTTTTGGAACCCCTTCTGTTTACCCCTGTCCCCCCCACTCTTTTGCTGGGGACCCTGCCCACCTTTGGCGGAGTCTCCCACTTGACCCTTGTGGACCCTGGTGCTGAGCCAGCGGTCCGCCTCCTCAGCAAGCTTCCTCGGGTTGGACAGCTTGCTATCAATCAGGTGCTGGCGTAGCTCAGGAAAACATTGACTGGACAAGTGCTCCCATGCAATTAAATCAAGCAGCCCTTGATAATCATTCACTTTGCTACCCTTCACCCAACCATCCAGTGCTCTGCAGAAAAAGGTTACATACTCCACATACGTACTCTCAGGGATCTTCTTAGTCTCCCTGAACCTCTGTCTATATAGCTCAGGAGTTACCCCATACCTGGTCATTAAGGCTTCCTTCATATGGGGGTATGAGGCTTGGAGATCTAAGGGTAAATCTAACAGTGTGTCACGCCCTTCAGCAAGGAACCTTCCCCACAACCCCGCTCCCCAGTCTTTCTCAGGGACCCGGTGTGAAGACATGGCCACCTCGTAGGCTCTAAACCTCTGCCCTATGTCATCCTTTCTAAAATACTCCTTTACTACATCTTTGGGGATGTACACCTTGGACTCTACCTGCACCGGTGGAGTGCTGCCACCAGAAGGAGCGGTGTCCAAACTTTTCGCCTTCAGCTCCAACTCCTTCAATCTTATATCATGATCCATTTGGCGTTGTTGTGCCTCCAGGGCCAACTTCTGCTTTTCCATTTCCATTTGTCCTGCCAACTTTGCCATCTCCATTGCATGCGCCCTGTCTGCTGCCCTGTCTGCCAGCTCCGGACCGGACTCTGCTGGGCTCCTCAAGGTTGTCGGGTGGAACGATGTCCCCCGCATTCCGTGGGTCTCGTGACTCCTTCCAGGCTCTCAACGCCTTGGCGTACTGGACCCTCCTCTTGAATCCAGCATGGGGAACTCGGAATTTTACACTGTAGCCTTTCAATTGCTCTACCGTGTAGCCTTCCAGTCTCTCCCAATCCACCTCATCCATTCCAGAAATCACAGAGAGTGCTCTTCCAGCAGAGAGTGAGCCAGGCATGGTTGCAGTAATGGCAGATGTCTCAACAAAGTTCAAAAATAAAAACCTGTGGCTGCGTTACTTGGTCTGCTCTCACTATCTGGTGATTAATAATTCACTGTATGCAAATTACAAATGCAAATCCGAAATCCCAGCCGCTGCCAACAATGTTAGAGTCGGGGATCTCTGGTTGGCGCAAGGTTGCCCTTGTGTCAAGCAGGAACCCTCTCCTCTACGTCAGGGCGCAGGATAACCCCTCGTGAATGACCCTTGCTCACCCTCTAGGTGCGTGGCGTGAGCAGCCAAGGCGATTCCTCAGGCGTTGTTGGTTAAGCACTTACAATCATACACACAGTAAATACATCAATCCCCCCCAGAAACGGACACCAGACTTGGATATGTAGAAAAATATGCTTCTTTATGTAAAGATAGGTATATATCTCTCAGCAGACTTATCACAAGACCAATAACGTTTTCGCTATGCCACCAGGTTGTAAAGCAGGCAAATGTTCTTTGTTCGTAGCTTCAAATGGATACTTTGTAGTCTCTTGCAAATGTTACTTGTGGTTCCAGTACTTACAGAGATCGACTCCTGCGAACGGGGAAATAAGGCGTTGCGGGCCCCGAGCCCGATACTGGAACTTCTTTCGTGATGTGGAGAGTCGGCACAGGTCGGTGCGACTCTCAGCTTGGGAAGTGGTCTTGGGTCCTCGATCAGCGGGTGTGGGCAGGTAGGCAGGCGCGGCCAGCGACCCTCAGCACGGCGGTGCAGGGGGGTCTCCACAGCGGGGGCGGCGCGGCCTGAGGTGTCCGGGGATAGCGAAGCGGGGTCACAGGGCACGGTCGGTGCAGCTGGATGACCCGGCGTAGATCACAGTCGTCGGACGGTTTCCGGCGGGAGGGGTGATAGCGCGTTCAGCGCGCTACAGTGGCAGGCGGTGACAGGGGCGCAGGCGGCCTAGCCCGGGGACAGAGAGCGGCTCCGGACGGAGCGGGGCTCTCTCGGGGTTGCGGCAGGCGAGCTCCTGAGTGTCACGGCCCTAGGAGGGGCGTTGAGGGGCGCAGTCTCTTTCCAGCGGGATGCACACACGGCTCGAATCGGAAGACGAGCAAAAGCACAGAGAACCCACTGGTCCTGGGGTTCAGTTCAGGGGGCAAGCTCAGATCAAGCCCTTGGAGAATGTTTAAAGCACAAAGCAGCAAAGTCTTTTCAGTAGTCTCTTCCTCTCCTTTCTCAGCAAGGCAAGCAGCAGGCCAGCTCCTCCAGCGTCTTCTTCTCCTTCTAGTCGGGCAGAGGTTCTTTGTGGTAAAACAGGATTCTGATTTCTTAGGAGCCAGGCTCCTACTTTTATACCATGATTCTTTTGTTCTTTAGCGCCAGGGGGCCTGGGCCTGGCTCAGTCCAGTTCTGGAGCACTTTGTTATGGTGACTCTGCTCTTTCCTTTCAGCAGCAGGGCAGAGACATCAGCCGCTCCACAGGGGGCGGCACCGGCTTTGTGGTGGAAGAGCACAGGTCTATTCAAGAGTCAAGGTGTACTCCTCCCACCCATCCTGGTGTCACCTCTCTACCCACCACCTGGCAGCCAACCTGTCTCTGGGGATTCCCCAACCCTGCTCCTTACTGTTGCTAGGCAGAACACACACACACAGCAGAGGCGGACTGAAATGGCCAGGTCAGTAAATACTAACTTTCTAAAAGTAGTATTTACAAACCCAGGATATTAAAATAAACTTGACTACAAGAAGTATTTTATTATTCTGAGTTCAGGCATACTAAACTTGACATTCTACCATGCTCTCTGAGTCCACTGGGGTCACAGCGTGTAGTGACTCCAGCAGCCCATTCTGGCCTATGGAGAGCAGGTAGCCTTCAATAGTGAAAAACGAAAATGGCTGTAATTCACTACTAAGACATGCCACACACATCAGGGCATGTCCTACCTTATGCCTACAATGCACCCTGCCCTTGGGCCTACCAGAGGGGTGGCTAATATGTAGGTAAGGGAAGGTTTGGGGACTGGCAGTGGGGGCACTTGCGCAGTCAGTGCGACGGTCCCAGACCGCGCACAGGGTCTGCGGTGGCAGACCCTAGTCACATTTTACAAGGCCGCTTTCTGTGGGTGGCGCAACCAGCGCTGCAAGCCCACCAGCAGCATTGGCATTCACAAGCCCTGGCACCCCTGGTGCACTTTACTGGGGACTGACAGTAAATCCAATAAACCAATCATGAGCATCAATTACAGGTACACTTTACCTAGGGAGCACTTGCACTGCGGCACGGGTTAGCCGTGGCGCAGTGCCCTGAGCGGACAACACCAGCAAAACAATCGAGGCACACCATCAAAAAGTGGAAGGGAAACTCACGCCAAGGTGCCAGGTCTAACACTGGGTCCCTTGGAAGCTGCCACTAGCTGTCTTTTCATGTTAGGCTTAATCAGGGGAATGTAAATAGCATCTGAAGAGTTTGGGAGTCTTGACTGTAACTGTAAGAAATCAAGAGGGATGGAAATTTGTCTCCCTTTTTAAAAAAGATAGCAGGTTTAACGATAAACTCAGCAGCTTGGATGGACTCACATTTTGTTGTGGCGCAGAGCAAGAGAAACGGAGAGGTCTCTTCTTGATCTATGTCTGGTGTATATCACTAGAAGAGAACTGGGAATATTGGAAACATTTGAGTGTATCAGCCTGCAAGGTAACCAACCCTGCTCTATCGCTCATGGCCTCTGTGAGGCAGATAGTATCAGAAACATCTTTTTGTTTCTGGTGCAAGAGTGGCCTTTTGTGGTTGATTTTGATAATTTGCATACACAAGCAATATCTTTTATTCCCCTTTGAAATTAAGGGAGATTTGTCCATATTCTTCAGACATTCATATCTCCTGATCCCTTTATGCAAGTTTGTTTGTTTTGTTCATGATTTCATAATTGAACATCTTTCCTTCTAGTAAAGTGTTTTGGGAATTGTATTGCTTTATTCACAGATTTTAATATTTACCTTGGGCCTGCTTAAATACTGTATATAATTCTCTTGCCAAAAGCCCACCATTTTTCATGAACTGTCTACCAGAATCTAAACCCTGCCTCTCTCATTATCTTTTTTCAACACGCCACCAGATTCCTAACTTTTTGCAAGCCATTCTGAGCTACTATTCCAGAATGTTACATCTGACTTCATTATCCTCTGTACAATTTGTCAACTGGTTGGAATCTACCAGTAAAATTATTGCTCTTTTGATGGTTTCCAGGAATAAACATGAACATTGTGCACGATATTTAGTTGGAGAGTAGATTTCAAACATGATACAGAGAGTGCCTGAAAAATAAAAGAACATGCAAGTAATAAAATGTTTTGTTCAAGGAATAGGTTTCCTTCAATTTGGAATTAAGAAATATCATTTTTGGACTACTAAATCCATTTGCTAATTGAAGATTTGCAAGAGCAATGTTGCAAATTCATATTTGATCATATGGAAATCCCTGAGGAAATGCATATGCATTTGCTATCTTTTTTATGTAATATTCTCCAAGGAAAAGGTGTTTTTCCACTTTGTAGTCTTTGTAGACACCAATTTTCCAACTTCTAACACGTTTTGGGGGTATCTGCCCAGCTCCACCATGGAAAGTGATTTACTAATGGTCTTCACAGGAGTCAATCTCTGTTCATTTCCAAGATGGGAATGGATGGGAAAGGTTTAGTGAATAACTAGTGTGTAAGGATTGTAGAAATGTTCAAAATTACAGGGCTTTCCCTTCAGGGATATCAATACTCCGCTCCTAGGAGCAGAGTTACTCACACAATAATTTGAGTGTAAATAGTTTTACAGGTACAACCTGTTTTTTACAATATCAAGATTGATTTTACACACATAAATAGGCTATTGACACATGCAAGCTAAATTAAATGTTTTTTAGAGCAAGTAGCAAAAGTTAGAAGAATGGAATTTATTGCATAGAGCTTGATCAAAGAAGTTCTCTCAGTACTAGATACGATAGCTTCTCTTCCATTCTTCGTCAGCGTATTGTTATAAGATATATGCTCGACATGAATCCTGTCAGCTCAAATAGGTGATATTCACGCTCACCAGCAGTAAAACAGCTTAACATCATTATCATTCAGTAAGATGCAGTGGTTCTGTTAGCAAAGACTGGAAATCACATTCTCTTTTTAGAGACCTCATTCACAAAGCATATTGCATAGTGCACGAAAAGTTCAATTGGAAATCAGAAATTACAAATCCTGATTCACAGACTTGGGTTTTGTGAACTTTTGTGAACAGAAATCCAGTTTAATTCTGCCAAAAAATCTACTTACTTAGTCACTATTTCTTCATGTGTAAGTCTTAGTGACAGGAGGGATAAGCTTTGCTAGAGTTGAGTATGCGTCACAGTAGCTTTTGTTAAAACCCAATTGGCAATGTTAAAAGAATGAAAACATTGTTGAAAATTACTTTTTTCTACACTTTCAAGATGGCCACTTCCATGTGTGATGCAATGCATGTGCTTTGCTTTAAAGTATAGAAAATAATGTTTTAACAGTGTTCTATACTGTTACAATTACTGGTCACCCCTATTGGCTTTGCCAATGCATGCAGAGTTTAAAAGCCTTCATTACTGGCAAAGGCAACAGTGTCTGCCATTTAGAACAGCAGCACTGGATAGTGCAGTGGAAACATCCAGGTTATCACCAAGGCTGCCATCCAGCACCTGGCATGCCAAGGACGGGCATAGAGGGAAGGTGGGTGGTAGGAGGGAGATGGGGGAGTTGGTGGAGCAAAGTCAAAAAGGCAAGTGTGTTCTGAACAAAAACACATGGGGCCCCATTCACAGAGGTAAAGTTAGACGAAAGTCCAACCTTACGACTTTCAGTATTCACAAAGGGCATTTACTACTTGTACAAAAACACATACACTCCCATGGAGTTCTAAACAAGTAATGATAATGATTTAAAGTTTGTCCATTATGTCAGCAATGGAAGGATACACCCTAGCCAGTCAACAGCAGTGGCAAATAAGCTATACTACAGTGGAGGGACAAACACAGAATAGGGATGGGGTCATCCAATAAAAAACAGGGAACTGAGATTGACAAGAACGCTGTCTAATTATGAACAAGGGCCCACATTGCATACTATGTTATCTGTGAAGGAGAACTGGAGAAGTCTGTACTGAATCTGCAAAAGAGGAATTATTGTGTTCTTCTGCAAAAGAGTAATGGAAGGGTTCTATGAGTAGACAGCCCCTAAACAATTCACTTGTAACCACTGAGGTATATTATCCATTAGGTGATTGTACCACAATATTGTTTGCCAAACAATATTGTGTTCTAAATATTATTTACAAGCATATTGGCCTATTGGAGTT